>NC_049178.1:6993851-7618851 GCF_009769625.2 Cygnus olor
AACCGCGCGACACCAAGGAGGGCTTCGCGGGAGGCCTGCAGAACAGCTGAGATGGCACCAGAGCCTGGGCAGAAGACCCTGCTCCCCGCCCCGCAGCCCCTCCGCAGGGAGGGTGCCTCAGTGGAGACTGACGCTGCCGGCAGCTGCAGCACCCCTGGTGCTCGGGGGCCCCCAAGGCAGTCAGCATCGCCCTCCCCGGAGGAGCAAAATGCCCACCTCGGCCACGCTCTCGTCCTGGTCGTGCAGGTGGAAGGACAGCGGGAGAAGGCTCCTGCACACCTCCTTCTGCATCTTCTTCTTTTCACTGCTCTCCACAAAGCCCAGCGTGTCGAGGAAGAGGCGAACAGAGAGAACCCGCACTGCGCTTGACTCCTGGGGAGGAGGAGAGGGGGACATCAGTCCCGGTGGCTCCAAGCCCTCCGCAAGCAGGGCCAGCACGACCGACAAAGTGGGGGCAAAGTCTCCGAGCCAAGAGGCAGAGGGCACACCTTGAGGACGGCCCCCAAAAGTGATCCAAAACGAGCAAGCTGTGGCCTGCCGAAAGTCTGCCCAAGGGCACGCAGCGCCCAGGGCTGGGAACCGGGCAGGGAGAGCCCACGGTGGGGTGTCACAGGGACGCAGACATGGGGACGCAGCCTTACGTCGTCAAAGAGTGATGGGAGCTTGCCGGCCAGCCCCAGAGCCGTGAGGCTGAGCGTCCTCCCCTCCAGGAGCCGCAGCATGGTGCTGAGCACGGGCAGAGCGACAGTGCGGGTGTCGCTGTCTGCACCCTGCAGCTGCTCTGTGATGCTCGGCAGCAGGACGAGTGTTTGCCTTGCCTGTGTGAAAAAAACACCTTCCTTTGGGTAAAGCAATGCCTGCCACCTGGGCGAAAACACTCTCCGATCCCAGCCTTCCCGCTGCCTTCTCCCCATGGGACAGCGTGGTGCTGGCCGGCAGGGCTGCCCGGCACAGCCCCAAAGAAAGAGAGCCGGAGGCGCGGGGATGGACGCACAGCGCCGGCCCCCTGCCGCCCCTTCCCCGCTGCCTGGAAAGGTGCCGAGCCACAACAGCCCGGGGCCAGCCCAGCCCAAGCCGCTGCACTCGTGGTGTTGCCGGCTGCCCCTGCTCACCGTGTCCGGCCTCTCGGTGAGCCCCAGGATCGCCCTGAGCACCAGGCTCTGCATGCCCAGGCACTGGCTCCGCAGGTAGGTGGCAAAGAGGCTCACGACGCAGTCCAGCTCGTTGCCGAGGTCTGTGCACTCCAGCATCTGAAAAGTACGTGGGGCGCAGTGCTGGGTCACCAGCTCGCGGCAAGAATGCCAGGGCACGGCCAAGCCTGGCCCCGAGGCAGCGGGGCTTGTGCAGAGCCCCACGCTCGCCGCTCCTGCTGCCCCTGCTCACCTTGCTGAGGAAGACCATGGCCACCATCTCCCAGGAGGAGTCCTCCATGCTGAGCAGCTCAGCCAGGTGGCGGATGATGGTGGCACGCAGGCTTCCGGGCAACTCCTTCATTTCCCTGGCAGGGAAAATGGCAAGCAGGCGCCGTCGGCCCCGAGCCGGGCGGGCACAGCTCTCCTGGCTTTGCACCGCTCTCGCCACCACCCCAGCGGCCACGGGCACCCATGCTGTGGCAGCACTTCCTCCAAGACCCAGGGACCCCCCCAGGAAGGGGATGGTGCCGACAAGGGGCTCTCACCTGGCCACCACCTGCACGCCCCAGAGGTGGCTCTCGGCGCTGAGAAGCGCGGCCCAGCCGCCCTGCGCCTCGATGGCCAGCACCTGGCTCCCCAGGCCCACGCTGCGGAGCAGCGCTTTCAGGGACTGCACCGTGGACCTGCGGGCAGAGAAGGGCCCGGGTCACGCCGGGAGCCCCAGCCCTGGGTTCCTCTGAGCAGCAGGGGACGGGGATGTGGCACCTGATGGGAGTGAGCAGGTCCTGCCGGTGCTTCTGCCGGAAGACCTGCACCTCCTGCAGCGTCAGCTCCGTGGTGAAGGACACTTGGACGAGGAGGGCCAGGAAGAGCTGGGGGAAAATGGCCTTCGCCTCCTTCAGGCAGCTAGGCAGCTGGAGGATCTCGTGGACGGTCCTTGCTGCCTGCAGAAAGCACCCAGGCTCTGTCCCGGCCCCATCCTGCCCCAGCGCAGGCTGTGGCCCAGCCTCTCAGCCAAGTTTCCAGCCCACCTTGAGAGGCGTGGGGATGGAGGGACAGAGGAGGGTGGAGACCCCCAGGCAGGCCCCGTGGGTGCGCCCGAGTGCCCCAGGGCAGGGACAAGGCTCGCAGGGGACAGGGAAGGGGGGTGGGGGCCCTGCCTCCGATGGGCAAGCGAGGAACTCACGGCCAGGGTGAGGATGCGTGGGTTTTCCCTGATGGAGGTAGACGTCGTGCGCTGAGATCGGTTCATAAGCACGCGGAGCAGCTCCTGCAGCACCTTCTCCGTGGCCGGGGGCTGGGAGACCATCGCCCTCCACATGGTGACGGCGACGCTGCGGGACCCCAGGGCTGTCAGCGGGCCCGCCTCCGGCCTGGCTGACGTCTTTGGGGGTGTGCGAGAGGAGCCCTGGCGGGCCCCGTACCTGGTGCAGGTCGGCGAGCACTGCAGCAGGCTGGCAACCGTCTCCCTGGGGCGCTTGCTGGCCAGCTCCAGCAGGGCCCTGTCCAGGCTCTGAAGGGCCAGCGCGGCTCTGACGGACGGCAGGGTTCTGTAGATGGCCCACACGATGTTCAGCACCTGGAGGTGGGACACGGGTGAGACGGGGCCGGCACCAGAGCAGGAACAGAGCCCCGAGGGCTGGAGCCGTGGCCGGGCCGCTGGCGGGTACCCACCTGTCCCGAATGGAAGTCGGTCTCTGCCGCCAGCACGTCCACCATGTGGGCAGCCAGCTTGGTGCTGCGGGGATTCGGGGCTCTCATGCTCTTGATGGCAGCGAGGAAGACGCCCAACCGTTCAGAGGGCTGCAGGTACTTCACAAACATCTGTGGGAGGAAGGACAACACGTCAGTCACCCCGAGGGCTGCGATGGCCCCGCTCAGCCCTGCTGCTCCCGGCGCCCCAGGAGAGCTGGGAGCAGGGGCTGGGCCGGGCGACGGCTGGGGTGCGGCCGTGTGCGGGCCCCGTGGGGACCGGGCTTTGTCGGGGACAGCGCCGGTCCTCTTCCTGACGTCGCAGGGCCGGGGTCTCCTCCGGGGCTCAGGGCTGGCGCTTCTCACCATGAAGATTCTGCTGGTGTTGCCGTCTTCTGAGAGCCGTAAGGACAGCCGAGTTCGCCAGCGCTCCCGGAGCTGCGGCTGCTCGGCATCCTGCTGCCATGGCCACGTGCCTGGAGAAAAGCGGACACAGTGTCAGCGGGGGGGGCCTGGGGACCTGGCAGTGGCAGCCGGGGGCTCGGGCACAAGCCTCCCTGGCAGGAAGGGGGCATGCCAGAGCAGAGCTGGGGGCAGCGCTCCCAGGGAGGGCCCGGGCTCTCGCGCTCAGGGCAGGGGGAACGGCTCGTCAGCCCGCGGAAAGGCAGCCGGGCTCGCTCGGTCGCGTCTCTCCTGCTGAGGAGAGGGGCCCAGGCGGCCTGGTGCTGGCCTGGCTGTGCCGGCGTGCCCGTGTCTGGAGGGACCCAGCCCGACGCGGCTCCTCTCACTTCTTTGCTGCCCGATGAAGATGTAGAGGTGGCGCACAGCCTCCGCTGCCTCGTGGCTTTTTCCCTCGTTCTCGGAGGTGCAGCACAGGAGGAGGTACCCCACCAGCCTCCCCAGCATGGAGAAGCGGTGCTTCTCGGGGTGATGATGCCTCACCACTGTGGCTCCTGCAAAGCAGGAGCTGACCTGGGGAGAGAGGCAGCGCGGGACCACGGCTGAGCAGGGCGGCAGGGCCCCAGCCCCAGCCCCGGCTCTGCGCAAGCCTGGAGATGGGGAGAGCCGCGGCCGTGGAGCGAGGACGGGGGCGCCGGGGCTGCCTGCACCAGGGGCTCCCTACCTGGGGCAAGGAGCAGGTGTTGATGAAGGCGGCCAGCCTGGCGATCCGCGCCATGGCCCTCTCCTCCACGGCCTCCGGCTGCTGCTGGGTGAAGGGCAGCAGGAGCTGGGGGGAGAAAAGCTGCTGGTGTGCCCGCAGCACGGGACACTGGTCCTTCCAGCTGTCCCCCCGCTGCGGTGGCCAGGCGGGTGGCCGTGCCCCTGTCCTGCTGCAGGCCCCGCTCCCTTCCCGTTGGTTCCCAACTACTCCTCCGACCCTGCAAGGGCCAGCTCTGGGCCAGCTCTCCCCTGTGGTCACCCCTGCCTGCACCAGGCACTGAGGGGGCCGCTTGTGGGACCCTCTTTGCGGCGGGGAAGTGACCCCACGAAGCCCAGCCTTTGCCAAAGCCAGACCTTCAAGATGTTCTGCAGCTCCAGGAGGCCGGAGGCGCCGGCGCTGCCCACCAGCACCTGCAGCAGGCTGTCCAGGGCTTCCACGGTCTGCAAGGAGGACAGGGGTTGGGGCGCCCTTCCCTGCTCCGTCCCGCTGGCAGGAGAGGGGCGCCCCCGGCCCACAGTGCCTGGGAAGGACGCAGCAGGGTGCCCAGAGCCCAGCCCGTGCATACCTTGAAGTAGAGAGACACGTCCGGGTTGCTTGTGTCCTCCTCCTCAGGGAGGTGGAAGACCCTGCAGAGGCAGGCGCGCAGGAGGCCGTTCTTCCTGTCCTGCGGCAGCAGCCCCGCTCTGCTGCAAGGGGAGGAGGGGAGAGGTGTGGAACGCCCCCTGTGCGGCACCCTGTGCCCCACTCGGGGCCCCTGGCCGGGACCGGGGCCACCGTGGCGGCCAAGCCCGCGCTGGCCCAGGTACCTCATGGCGGCGATGGCGAGCATGGCTTTCTGCCGCACCTCCGTGTCCAGGCGATCGGTGGGCTCCTCCTGCAGCAGCGCCTGGAGGGCACAGCGCGATGGCCCAGGGCAGTGTCCCCTGGCCAGCGAGCGGCTACAGGGGCTGGCCTACAGGGCTGCCCCATCCCAGCGCCCCCACCAGAGCCACCTCCCGGCTCCTGGGGCTCCCCGGTGGCCCCCGCGGCCCTGCAGCGGGAAGGGCCGTGCCCAGCACCCAGCCAGAGGGTGCTCCCCGCGGGGCAGGGCGTCCCCTCACCTCGATGCTCCGCGCCACCTCCAGCTGGCAGAAATACACCGCGTCCCAGGTGGTGTGGTCCGTGACGGCGGCTCTGCAGGCGTCGCAGACGGAGGCCAGAAACCTCAGCTTCTGCGCCTCTCGCTGAGCCGCGGAGGGGAGAGACAAGCGAGCGGGTCAGGGGAGCCCAGCAGTCTCCCTGCGGGCACAGCCGGGGCAGGGGCTGCCCGGAGGAGGCCAGCAGCCGCAGCACAAAGGGCGAGCGGTACCTCGGGTCTGCGGCTGCAGCAAGCGCGGATGAAGCTCAGGGCGTCCTCTTCCTCCTGCCACAGCACGGCCGAGGCAGAAGGGCCCACGCCTGAGCCAGAGGGCGCCTGCAGTGGCTGCACCTCACTCTCCTCATAGGGCTGCGGCCGGGGCCTGGAGGCCGGGGAGGCCCCAGCCTCCTCCAGCCAGGCCGCTCGCGGGGAGCAGGGGGGTCTCCCTGACATCCTGCAGGGAGCGGTCAGGAGTGAATGTGGCTCCTGCTCCTGTCGCGGGGTAGGGATGCCACAAAGTGCCACCGCTGCCGCCAGCCCCAGGCCCCCACCCAGGACCCCTCCTCTTGCCCTCGGGCGGGCGGCCCCAGAGCCCCGCGGGGGTCCTGTCCCCAGGGGCCTGCAGACGCCATCCCCTGTACTGGAGGGAGGTCCCCCTGCCCGGGGCTGCCCCCAGCCCCACTGCCGAACCAGGCCCCTTGGGGCCGGCCCCGCTGCGCAGCCCTGGCAGCGCTGACCCACCTGCTCCTCAGCCCTGGCTCCTGCGCTGGGTTTCTGTGGCAAGGTGCCCGCGGTTTGTGCCTTTGCTTCGCACCTGGAGCACCCGGTAGCACTCCAAGCAGTCGCAGCTGCACGGAACCAGGTCCGTTGTGTCCGTTGGGACGGGACCCGCCCCAGAGGCCCTGCTCCCGGTTCCGGAGACGCTCCCTGGCCCCTGGTGTGGGAATACTAAAATTATAATAAGATTGTGGACCCTAAAAATAGGGATTTGTTCATTGAAAATGGCAGCCTGCTCTGTCAGATTGACGTGTAAGCAAGAAAAAGCCACTAAAAAGGAGGGTTTATTCTTGCAAACAAGGCTTTCGAGCCCAAGGAAGAGGCTTTCTGCCCTAATATGTGACGCTGGGGCCTAAAAATGACAGGGCAGCACGGCCTGACCCCCTCTATCTGGATCCATAAGTGATGCTTTGTTCCCTCCAGATGGGTGTTTGGACCTGCAAAGGAGGCTTTGGACCCTAAAATTCAGGCCTTGGCTCCTAGCGTGAGGATTTGGGAATTTGAAAGCAGGGGTGTTCCTCTCAAATAAGCCCTCGCCATCTAAGAAGGCCGCTTTGCACCTTACAACAAAATTGTGGACCCTAACAATAATTCATTGTGCCCTAAAAATGGCAGCGTGTTCCATAAAAGTGCAGGTGTAGGGAAGAAAAAGCCATCTTTGGATCCAGTAGTGGGTGTCAGGGCACTTACTAAAAGCACTTGGTCACTTAAAAGGTGCCCCGTGGCTTTGAAAATGGCAGCTTTAGGCAATCAGAAGAATACTTTGGATGGAAAGTGGAGGTTCTGGACTCTAAAAAGAACCCATTGGGTCCTAATAATGAGGCTTTGGACCATTTAAAACTCCTGTATGGAGGAGGCAAGGGGCAGTGAGGAGGAGGAGGGCGCGTATTGGTCAATTAAAAGTTGCCCTGGCCTGAAAACTCAGGGTTTGTGCAATTAAAATTAGACTTTCAAGTGGGGGTTCAGGACTTTGGAAATAAGGCTTTAGATTCTAAAGCGGAAACATTGGGTCCTAATACAGAGGGTTTGGATCCACAACTTGGGGTGATGGAGTGTGGTTGAGAGGACAAACCCTCTTTTTTAGTGCCCCCAATCTCATTTTAGGAGCCAAGGTGTGAGTTACAGTTTTGAAAGTCTCTTTGAACAGCCCCAAACCAACTTCTGGAGGTCCTAAAGGCTCATTTTTCTGGCCCAGTTCTTCTTTTTAGGGCTGAAAGGCACATTCTAGATGCCAAGGCCTGAATTTTTGAGCCCAAAATGTCTTTTAACACCCAAATACCCATTTTGAGGAATCATAGCTTCATTGTAGAATGTAGCTCTCGAGCTTGAGTTCAAAGCCCGACTTCTAAGGTTTAATGCCTCATTTTAAAGTCCAGATCATAATTTCTTGGGCACAATATTGTCTTTCAATAGGCCTTTTTTTCCATCTCTGAAGTATACCAGTAGTGTCCAAAGGCTCATTTTTCATATCCCAAAGTATCATTTTATGGCAGCTCTGCTGGACCTGACAAGACGGGGACATGAGAACACTTAGCCTGACCCTCTTCTTTGAGCAGTAGTCTTATTCCCATACGTTGCTAGAAAGTGGCACCTGTTCCCCTGTCAGCACCAGCCTCATCACTTAAGTTTCTTGTTTAGCTTGCAATTCATTCCTCTATTGATCTCCATCTTTTTTTTTCCTTTTATTCTTTTTTCTTTTTTTAATTGAAAAGTTAACCTATTCTGCCAAATCAATGCTTCTTTCGCCCAGTTGTGGGAGTCTTAATATGGGAGTCTCAGTAAAGAAGCATTACCCCCGCCCCCCCCAATTAAACAAACAAAACAGAACAAAACAACAACAAAGAAACAGCTTTAAGTCATATGGCCCCTAAGCAAGAAGTGCTCCTCATTTATGAATGAAGCAGAAATGATGAAGTGGAACAGGCACATTGCCTGTTGAACAGGCACTGCTGGCCTGGATGGTGAGGAGGAAGGACTGTCACATTTGACAGGCTAAAAATGAGTCTATAAAATACTGCAAAGAGAGTTATATGCAGTTTTGTCTCTCCTGGACTGCAGCACAACGTTAAACAAACATCTTGTGGTGCCGTGCCGTGCTGGAGAGGAACCCGGAGCCCGTCTGGGGCTTGCAGCAGGTTCCTGTGGCTGGGTGCTTGTTTGCCAGTGCTACCACTGGAGCTGCCAGGCGGCCTTTGGGGCTTTTTCTCTCGAAGCGTAGGGTAAGTGTGAGTGAGCAGCAGGACCAGGGGAGAGTATGCATGAACTCAGAAACAAGAAACTGGAGGAAACGCCGGGGCAGGACGGGGACTCGCCGCCCTCCCGGCCGCCCGGCGGCGCTCGTCCCGGAGCCTTTCCGCCGGCGGCGCCGTTGCTACGGCGCGCGGGAGGCGCCGAAAGCGAACGGCGAGGGGCGGGCAGGCGGCATGGCGGCGGCCGGGCCGGTGAGGGGCCGGGGCCTCGCTGCTGCTCGGGGGGTCGGGGCGGGGACGGTCCCTAGGGCCGCGCCGGGCTGGGGCTGCGAGTGCGGGAGGAGGCCCGGGGCTGGGTTCAGGGGGGATTTCTGGGCTTTGGGGGCGGGAGGGCTGAGTGCTGCGGCTCGGCGAGGCCTGGAGCGGGGGGCTGGGGCGGGGGGGGGCAGCGCTGGGTGCCGGGGGAGCCTAACGTTTGTCCTTTCTGTGCAAAGATGTGGCTCTTGCCTACAGCTGGACTGAGATGAGCAGCTGTTGGAGCAAAGCTGTGCTTGGTGACTTGCTCCGGTGTTACTTCAGTGTGACTGATGTTCCAGGGCCAGCTTTGGGGTGTCTGCATGAGAAGCAGTGGGAAGCATGCTGCAAAAATGCACAGAGGGTTTACACAAGTCAGCTAAGATCAGGAGGGGTTATCAGCATGGGTAATTTTTCCTTTCAAAAACTTCTTGATGTGTGTGAAACGCATGTTTTGCATAATGTTCATACCTCTAGCAGGCTTTCATGGAATGAATATGGAGCTTGGTTAGCTTGTCATGGAAATAAAATGATTTTGTTGTGTGAAGATGGTTCATCTATTGTGTCCAAACATTATTGTCTTCTAGGAAGATCCGTCCCTAGAGAGGCACTTCAAAGGCCACAGAGATGCTGTCACTAGTGTGGACTTCAGCCTCAATAAGAAACAACTGGGTAAATAAGCTCTGTATTTTGATGGCCCAGTAATGATAGAGTTTCTCTCCTTTAGCTGTGTGAGGAGAGCCATGGAGGTCCTGAGCATTAAAATAACTTAGTTTTGTGATGAAAAGATTTGTGGGAGTTTTAGAATGAGTATTTACATGTGCCTTTAAAAATTCTGTTGTTGAACCATAGTGGTGACAAATTGTGTACGTCCTACTAGAGCTTTAGGGTCATCTACTGTTGCCTACCATTGTGTAGGTACTTTGTTTTACAATGCAGTGAACATAAAGTAAAACATTACTTATTTTTTTCCCTGCACAAGTATCTTTCCTCCTCCATCTTTTATTTCTCCTATTTAGACACTTGCCTGTGTTTATGCCAAGGCTTGTGTCCTAGCTGCTATTCAGTAACTCACTGTGTATGCTTTCAGTAGGAACTTATAGGGGTTTTGGCTCTTGATGAAGCTGTTGGTCCATCTGTGAGAACAGTGCTTTGACTCACTGAGAAGGTATGTCAGAAATGATTGCTTGAGACAATGTACCTGGTAGGCAGTGGGCACAGCAGACGTGAATAAATAGAAATACAGCAATCTGTTAGGTAGCCATGGGCTGCTTGTAATAATTCTGTTCTGGACCTTGCAACCTGCAGAGCACTTGGGAGGTTGCAAGAAAATGAAAATTGCTCGAACCCATCTTGAACCATCCTTCTGCTGTTCTCCTCTCCCCTCTCTGATTCTATTTGCCTTTCCCTAAAACTTTATCTAGTCAGTGCAGATCTTTGTTTAGTAAGGATGCTCTGAATGTAACTTAGTGTTGCTTTTCACCATCTTACCAGAAGTAGTGCTTGAGCCTTTGCCTCCTCCAACTAGACTGTGAAAGAGTTACTCTTGATATTTTTTAGTAGATGAGATCAGGTAAGAAAGGGAAGAAATTCTAAGAATTTTTCTTTTTTAGATACTGTTGGGTCAGTCATGTGTACTTGACTATTGAGAGATTTTCCTACCTCCCTCCCTTTGCTGCCCCAAATCAGCCAGCCAAACCTAAAGGACTAGGTCTTTTTATTCCATTAGATTGTTTGCCCAGTCTGGTTAGGATAGTTATTGCTAACAAGGCCCAAGGAGTATCCTACTAAAATGCTTTATTGAGATGTCAGAGCATTATTTGCCTTATATTTTTGATATCGGTCTTGGAAAAGATGTGTTATTTCAACTTAATATTTTTGCCAGACAATGACTTAGTAAAACCATGATTAAAGTTTTAATCTTTTGACACTAGGCCATATGCTTAATCTACTTTTACACAATTGTCCCCCCTTAAACCTTAGTATCCCTAAGAAAAGGTTTTGCCTGAATCTTTATGAGTTCAACTGTTGTTTTTGTAAGGTTTTTTGTTTCCCTTTAAGGGACATGATTCTGTATGAAATAGGCATGTATTAATCCTGAATCAATGGCAGGAAAAGGTTGTCTTTTTGTTGTTGTTGTTGGAATGACTGTGAAGTGAAAGGACATTTCCAGCAAAAGCTATTTGTTATTTGCCTTAATGCTAATGACCTGGAATCTTCTTGTAATTATGTTACATCCATATCAGAACCTACCATCAAACTGATCTTTTTTTCTAGGAATATCTCGAGATCTCCCTGCAGATATGTCCTACTTGGGAAGAGAGATGCAGCTTGGGTTTGTTGGCAGGCTAAGACATATACTCTGTACTAGCCTGTGGAAAACCTACGAAGTTTTCTATTATTTAGGCATTAAACTGATTTGAAGGGCTATTTTTACTGTCATGGTATCTGAGATTTGCCATCTAGTATTTTTTCTCTTTGCTAAGTCAATGCTGGCATGTGTTTACAAGCCAATGCATGACTTTGTATGAATTGCTAATGAAATACAGAGTATGCAATACATCAGTGAAATTTAAAGGACAGCGTGCTTGAGACTGTTGGAAGCTGTGATGGTGAACTGTGTGTGAAAGGTGGTTTCATTGTAACTGGAGGAGAATTAATGCAAATTATTTTTTCTTTTCTTTTCGATTCAGCAAGTGGCTCGATGGACTCGTGTCTGATGATCTGGAGTATGAGACCTCAGATGAGAGCCTATCGCTTTGTGGGCCATAAAGATGCGGTGATGTGTGTTCAGTTTTCCCCTTCTGGCCACCTAGTAGCTTCAGGATCCAGAGACAAAACAGTGCGTTTATGGGTTCCTAGTGTGTAAGTATTTCTTACCACCATTTCTCTTTTTAAGTTTAACTATGGCTTAGGGTTTTTCCCTGCTTCTTGAGAGCAATTTTTCAGCTCTGGGCCTGAAGAAAGAACCATTTTATGGAGCAGTTTGGACAGAGGAGAGGTATTTCAGTCTTGAAATGGCATTGCAAATGAAACTGAAGTCCCTTACAAAGCTTAAAATCAGTATTACTTTCCTATGTTAATATAACAAGTCATTAATGTTACCCATCAGTGGTGAGCTGTTGGATTTTTTCTTCTTCCCTCCACCTGTCTGTCTCTTCTAGCAAATTGATCCTTTGCTTCTCTGCCAGTGTTAAGCAAGAAGCTTAGACACAAGCTGTGGTCTGGTGATGGAGATACCTGTTCTGTGAGGAGGGTGAAGGTTACTAGCTTGCTAACTAGCTCCCTGAGTAGCTTCAAGTTTGCGGTCTTAAATCCAGGGCAGCAATTCTGCTGATCTCTTTTCCTAATTACACCAAAATTTTTGAATTCAATTATTTCATGATCAGCGTGGCCAAGACAGCTACCTGCCACTTCATCTCCCACAAAGGCCTTCTCTGTTCTCAAACAACAGATCCATGAGGGCACCTTTCCCAGTTGGCTCAATCAGGACTTGGACAGGAAATTATCTTCAGCATGCTTTAGGAAATTTCCCAGACTCGCTTGTTGCAGCACTATGATAGTCCTACTTCATGTCTGGGAAGTTGAAATCTCCCATAAGGACAATTAGCGCGAACTTGTTAAATTTCTCAGAAACTAACATATAAATAGAAAGGACTGGGATGTAATGGGAAAAGTGAACTTCAGCGATGCTATCTCAGTTGTTTAGGGATGTGATCTCTGTAGTCTAAACTTTACCTGTGGTTGTCATGTCAGAAAAGGGACAGCATGGAAAGGAAACTATTGTTACACCAGTTGTGAAATACCTTGGTACATGGTAGCTTTAATCTGTGCTTTTTTGGTGTTCTTTGTCAATTTACCTTCTTTAGACACAACTAAAGCAAGAGGCATCCAGGTTGAGTCAGGTTTGTAACTGTGAGGGTCATTAAAGGGGAAGGAAAAGCTCTACCACCGCCTATTTGTGGGTCAGGAGCTTCTTTCTAAAGAATTGGAAACCTTGTAGTCCCTTTCAGGGGTGATACGTTATTGAGTTAATGCTACCCTGCTGTATTGATTTCTGTTTGGGATTTGTTTTTTTGTTAAGTCATGTTAACAGAATTTTACAATTTCACGTTTCTGCTATGAGATTTTATCAGATCTGGGGATGTTTTGTGGTTTTAGACAAAAAGAAAACTTTATTAAGAAGTAACCATTACTGTTCTTTGCCTCCTGGTAAATAAGGATCAAATAAAACTTGGGAGCTCTGACTTTTCTGAAGAGGGAGGGAATATTTCTGGAAGGCATATAGGATTTTTACTTTCTGCCTTTTTGGCTTCAGTAGTGCCATGGAACTCAGCATATAGCAACAGAATGCAGTTTTCCAGAAGCCACAGTACAAAGCTAGGCTATTAGATACCAAAGGAAAAGAGAATAAAATATGTCTCTCCATCCTCTTCTGTTTGTGAATATTGCACTCTTGGTAGCACAGTATACATTGTGCAGACACGGGACTCTTGGTCCAAAATATACCTATTGGATCTCAAATATGTTGTACTCTGCCTTGCGTTTATTTGCCAGAAAAATACCTCTTTCGTTTATTTGGAAACTGGAGGAAGACGAATTAGTGATACCTTGTCTTTTGTCCAGCCTGACTGCGTTAATAGTAGCATTACTCAGTGTTGTACAATGTCAGGCATTCTGCATTTACTCATATTGTTTCTCCTATGATGCTACATCTGGAGCTGTCAGCTGGAGCATGGGCCACTGCAGTAACAGATGTGAGGTGGTTGCCTTCTTGGCACTGTCTGCATGAACTGTGAAGGCACCTTTCTTTTCATCTGCATTGCAGTGAGGGAGTTAGTACAGAATCTCAGCCTCTTCTTCTATAGTGATGTTTCTGTAAATGTTGTTTTAAATAGTTGCACAAATTAACAGCATTCTTGCCCCTTTCTAGGCCACCTAAGTTGTTTCAAGTTGGATTGGGTTCCAGTATTGAGGTAGAAAACTGATTTTAGCTTTGTATTCTGTTCAACTCATTAATTTGTCTGGGGTTGGTCAATGATTTCTCCCTACGCAGTCAACCTACGCAGTTCCCATAGAAATCATAGAAAGGATTCTGTGATCCTAATGGATTGGAAGGGACCTTATAGACCATCTAATTCCATCCCCCCTGCCATGAGCAGGGATGCCACCCACTAGGTCAGGTTGCCCAGGGCCTTGTCCAGCCTGGTCTTGAACACCTCCAGGGAAGGGGCATTCACAGCTTCTTTGGGCAGCCTGTGCCGGTGTCTCACCACCCTCTGAGTGAAGAATTTCCTCCTGACATCAAATCTAAATCTCCCCTCTTTTAGTTGAAAACCATTCCCCCTTGTCCTGAAATAATGGTTAATAGCACTGCATAGCCATATAGAAGCTTCTTGTTCTCAGGTATGCAATGTCTTTGCTGTCATGTTGTGCAGTTCTAAAGTGTCCTTTCCTTCTGTGTAGCAAAGGAGAATCTACCGTGTTCAGGGCTCATACAGCAACTGTGAGAAGTGTTCATTTCTCCAGCGATGGCCAGTCCTTGGTTACGGCTTCTGATGACAAAACGGTCAAAGTGTGGACAGTTCATAGGCAGAAGTTTCTGTTCTCACTTAGTCAGCACATAAACTGGGTTCGCTGTGCCAGGTAAGTGACTTTCTGGCAAATAGTGATGGCAACTTATCCTTCAGGGTAGAGATTGAGCATCGTGGTCTTGTGTGACTATTTAGGATGATTCAAATGTGTCCAGTGACTGAAATAAATTGGTAACATGCAGAGAAATGCCTTAGATAGCAGTTATGTAAACATTTTATATTTCTTTAATAATCTTTGTCAAGCAGAGGCTGTATTGCTTAGTTCCGTGTTTCACTTCTACCTGCCTTTTGCATCTTGAAGTTGCTAAAGAAGGCAAAATGAGAGATTATAATTGTTACTGCAACTTAGTAACTTATAGGCTTGTCATGCCTCTATTCAGAAATGATCACGCATGCTCCTTCCATCATTTGGTTAAGGAGAACATTCCAAGTACATAAAGATAATCATCTACAAGCATTTTAGTATGTCAGGTTATTCATTGTAGATATTCGCGAGGATCAGCTAATGGTATCTTCATATTTCCTGTAAATAACAAGCAAGTACATAAAATGCTGAAAGGGTTGCCATTGTAAATACATTATTTCCTTATAACCGTCTCAAAAATTCAGTTTTCCACAATCCATCTCTGTTGTTCTGAAGAATTTTTATGGATATATGGATTTTGGATAAAGCCAACGTCTCTAAAGGTGATTCTTGCATTAGAGTTCATGAAAGTGATAGTGACAGTGACTGACAGAATTATAGATGCCCACAGTACAGCAGAATGAATATTTTTCTGGTATATGTGATGTTCTCCAGTTAGAAACTCAAGTCCTGATCCTGTAATATTTATGCCTCTGAAAGAGGTGCATTGATCTTGGTTCTCTTGTAATGAAATTTTTAGATGAATGATGTACGTTCACCTGAGGCATTAGAATGATGAAGCTTCTCTAAGAGCTGCTCCAATGGGAGTAATTACATTGCTGTTAATACTTGTGGCAAATATAGGAATTGTTTTGAATCGGGGTAAAGAAACAGCTTCAGATACTCTTTAATTGAAACAGGTAGGACAGGAGATCTTAAGTCAGACTGAAGACTTTCCTGAGGATTATTTTATGCGCTTATGGAATTAGGGATGGCCTAAGGAATTATGGGTTGCCTTTTTCCTCAACCTGTCACAACTGTATTTTTAGTCTCATTGATGTCTGTGTGACTTCTTGAAGAGTCAGGTGTGTTTATGGATGTGCCCTGACAGCTGGCCAAATCCAGTTGACCCTGTGTACATTTTGTGTGGGGGCACTTCTTAATTGCTGTTACTCTTTTCCTAGGTTCTCTCCAGATGGACGCTTGATTGTATCAGCCAGTGATGATAAAACCGTCAAACTGTGGGATAAAACCAGCAGAGAATGTATACATTCCTTCTGTGAGCATGGGGGGTAAGTAACTGCCAGGGCACATGGACCAGCCCTGTAGCGATGGCTCAAGTGGGGTGTGTGGTGACTGTGCACCTGTTTTTGTCACTGCAGTCAGAGATCCTTGTCCTGGCAATCATTTCCACCTCCTAAAAAATGATTAGCACCTATTTCAAAAGCAGCAAGCAGCAGACGAGGTGCAAAAAGCTTCCAGAATTGCTTTGATCTTGTTATACGTTGTCCAGGTTGGAACATGAAGGGTTATGTTTCAATAACTGTCCAGTATGTCAGGCCTTAAATAATAAGAACAGAGAAACTTATTTTTGAAGCTACTTAAATTATTGGTTTCTTCCAGGCTTGTCAAGTGTTTTGTTGTTTGTTTTTTTTAATTGTATTCGGAGTTGAAGAAGTAAATTAAAGTAAAAGTATGCCGGCAAATTGGTACTTCTATGCTTTGTTTCATCCTCAGAATGCCAAAGAGTTGCTCAAAAAAGTCCTGTTCTATTCAGTTGTGGAATCAGGGATTTTTTTTCATACAAAACGTTGAGCTGCAGCAGAAGTTAATTTGTCCAGAAATACAAAATGAGTCTTTAGAGTACTGAGGTGGGACTATGCCTAGCTTCTTGCTGTATTGAAAATTCAAGTACAAAGTAATAAACAATTATATTACGACAAATTCAGGCAGCATTATTTGTTCTAGTAAGTTCAGTAAGCAAAGTAGTAAATTCAGTAAGTTGTATCTCAAAATTAGTTAAGAATAATAAGGGGCTGGGGGGTGGGGGGTGGGGAATCTGTGTTCCATTCTTGTATATGCCAATCTAGAAATCCTGTTAATTTAGTAAAGGACATGTGTTATGCAGACCTTTACACTTTAAAATATTCCACAATTGGATCCATCAGATTTCCAGAGGCTCATATCTACAGCTCGTACACACAGCTGTAATTCAAAACTTTGAAGACAGGTATGCTTAGATACAATCCTGCAGTCTGCTTGGAGTTATAAGCAAGGTCTTGAGAGAAGTTTGCCAGTATGAATTTTTACGTTTTCTCCTTTCCTTAATGTTCAGTGCATCATGATATAGTTTCCCTTCTTGAAAATACCTTTGATCTTCAGCAAGAATTAAATATAAACAGTTGGATTTAACTGCAATTTACAGGTTTGTGAATCATGTGGATTTTCATCCCAGTGGTACATGCATTGCTGCAGCTGGTACAGATAACACAGTGAAGGTGTGGGATGTTAGGATGAATAGACTTCTTCAACATTATCAAGGCAAGTTAAGATCTTTGAAAAATCTGACCATTCCATGTTTTAATATGGATTGCTCCGAAGCCCCAGGACTCTCTCTCCATCACCTGCTGTTTTTGCAGAAGGGCATGGGCTTAGGCCTACCCAGGGAAGCCTTTCTTCACCAAACCTCATGCTTTGCTTTGTATTAGCTCCAAGACTGATTCTTGCAGATTGATGAGAGACGCTTCTGTTCTGATTTTTCCTTTTCTGCCCACCATCAAAAAAAAAAAAAGGCAAAAAAGCCCCAGCACTGAAATTGTATCATATTGCAGGTGTGCATAGGTGTTATTTGCAATTCTGCTTGGCTTTTATTTACTGTTCTTGAGGAAATAATGTGCAGTAGAAAGAATGTGACCTTTGCCATCAAGTAAGTCTGTGAGAGAAATCCAATGCATTCCAGCAAAGCAAAAAGTTAAGTTTTTCATGAGAAAATCATGGAAAGTTAACAAAAGAAGGAAAATGAAAATCAATAAATTGCAGTTCTAGACCATGATATATGTTTACAGTTCCTTCTCCAGTATCTTCTTTGGTTTTCATCTTCCAGAATTGTTTTGGACGTTGTTACACCTTTTCCAGGCTAGTTTGTCCTTGGAGTAGCTTTATATTTAAGAGTCTAGTTTTTGTTGTTGTTTTTTAATCCTTACTTTCAAAATGGCATCTCCTCCTATTGCCTGTTCCTGTCAAACTGATTAGTGCTGCCATTTGGTACAATTGAGTAGGGAAAAAGGTCCTTTCCGATTCCTGCAAGCTCAGCAATCCATACATTTTGAGGCACTGTCTTCAATACAAATAGTGCATCAAACTTAATTTTGTTAGCTTTTGTGAAGACCACTTCTGGCATGCTAGTCAAGCAGATCGAAAATATGGGACTGGAGCTCAGTATTCTGTTCTTTCTGCAATCCACGCCAAATAGCGTCAGTTCCTGCTGCTACAGCCTCACAGGTGAATGCCAGGCAGAAAAGGCAAAATAGTAAAATATTTTTGCAGTTGATTTCTGCTAACTTCACAAATTAAAAGGCAAAAATTGAACTTTAAATTAAAACAGTTGGACCTCCTGACTTTATTTAACTAATTGTTTTTCAAAGTGCTTTTGTCTATGTATCCCTTTACTCACAGGTCAGTGAAAGAATTTGCATAGTCTTTCAATGAAAGTTCCTTAGTTTCCATTAAAATAGAAAGGCAGAGAAAGTGTTACGGTGGTTTAAGGAGCAGGGCACTCCTTCTTGTGTTCCTTCAGTGACCTGTACAAGACAGACTCTTCTTGTACATAAGAGTAATGGGAGTTGCTCATCTCAGAGCAAACACAGACTATTTGCAGAGAAGTCATTAACGTTGTGAAAGTCCTCTGGATTCCATGAAAAAGTACCTAAAAGCTTTGCAAAAACAGGTTGGTGAGGATTAGGAACAGTCTGCAAATTTTGGAATCCTTTAGTAATTCTGCCCTGTGTAGTGGGCTGTTCTTTGCACATAGATGGAAACACCATCACCATTATGATCATCTAATCAAACCATTAAGCACTGATGGTGACACCACCATCATTGAAACAGTTCTCTTCTTGGGTTAAAAAAAAAAATCCAGGCACAGGAATAAGGAATATGATTGTATCCTGGCTTCTAAACTGAAGGTTGTCCTCTCAAGTGTGTTGTCCCTGTGGAGTCAGGTCAAATGGGTGTTGAAATCTTTCAACTTTAAACCTGCTTCAGTTTCTTGAACTCTCATATAACATTATTTTTATTTATTCAGTTATTCTGATGTACAATCACTTCTGGTTCTGATAATTAACAAACGTAGCAGACATAAAGCCTTTTGAGGACTGTTGTTTCAAATCGTTGTAATTGTACCTTGTACTGGCCACATACCAGCAATGAATCAGTGAGGTGGATTGATAATTGGCTGGATGGCAGAGCTCAGAGGGTTGTGCTCAGTGGTGCGGAGTCTGGTTGGAGGCCTCTAGCTAGCAGCGTCCCCCAGGGGTCAGTACTGGCTCCAGTGTTATTCAACTTACGCACCAATGACCTGGACAATGGACAGAGTGCACCCTCAGCAAGTTTGCTGACGACACGAAGCTGGGAGGAGTGGCTGATACCCCAGAGAGCTGTGCTGCCATTCAGAGGGACTTCGACAGGCTGCAGGGTTGGGCCGAGAGGAACCTCATGAAGTTCAATACGGGCAAGTGCAGGGTCCTGCACCTAGGGAGGAATAACCCCAAGCACCAGTACAGGCTGGGGGCTGCCCTGCTGGAGAGCAGCTCTGCAGAGAGGGACCTGGGAGTCCTGGCGGACAGCAGGCTGACCGTGAGCCAGCAATGTGGCCTTGTGGCCAAGAAGGCCACCAGTATCCTGGGATGCTTTCGGAAGAGTGTTGCCAGCGGGTCAAGGGAGGTGGTCCTCCCGCTCTGTTCAGCCCTGGTGAGGCCCCACCTGGAGCATTGTGTCCAGTTCTGGGCTCCCCAGGACAAGAGGGACATGGAGCTGCTGGAGCGAGGCCAGAGGAGGGCTATGAAGATGATGAGAGGATTGGAGCAGGTGTCGTACCAGGACAGGCTGAGAGAACTGGGCCTGTTTAGCCTGGAAAAGAGGAGACTGAGGGGAGACCTCATCCATGTGTATCAATGTCTGAGGGGAGGGTGTCAAGATGATGGAGCCAGTCTCTTTTCAGTTGTGCCCAGTGAAAGGACGAGAGGCGACGGGCACAAACTGAAGCACAGGAGGTTCCAGCTGAATATGAGAGGGCACTTACTGGGAGGGTGACAGTGCGCTGGAACAGGGTGCCCAGACAGGCTGTGGAATCTCCTTCTCTGGAGATCTTCAAAACCCGCCTGGATGCCATCCTGCGCAACGTGCTCGGGGTGACCCTGCTCGGCAGAGAGGTTGGACTAGATGATCTTCGGAGGTCCCTTCCAAACCTCGGCCATTCTGTGATTCTGTGAATGCTGAAGTGTGATTCTTTGTGTAGTAAGTATTGTTAACTTGTGACCTTTATCAATACTTGGAAGTGCCTTTCTGAAGTCTTGCTGCTAAAATAGGTGCCATGTTTAAATACTCGAATAGTGTCAGTCTGTCCTTCAACCTACTTTATCAGCTTTTCAGCAGTGGCAAGATCTGCAGCGCATGTTTCCGGCCACAGTATAACTTGGCTCAGTAATGACCTCTTCTTGCTTTCCACTTACTGCTGTTAAATTGTCCAAGTCTAATGTGGTTTAGGTTTGATTGCCAGGTTTATTTCTGTCTTGGAGTTGTATATTTCCCCTATATCCCACCCTTTCTGAATAGGATTTTAGTCTGACACTTGCTATTGAAGCGATCTTTTCCTGTTGTGTTATTTTTAACAGCTACTGTGTAAGTCCTAATCATGTACTAAATTTTGAGCTAGAAATAGTCATAAAAGCCAAAGAAATCTAAAACGGCAGTGGTAGTTGTATGCAGTCGCTTCATTCACTTGCGGCTTCAAACTGATGCATTTGTAACATAGAATGGAGATGTGTTTGTAGACTGCTCTGTAAGGGTTTATGCACATGCCTGTTGGCTGAATCTGATTTAGTTTTGTGGCTGAGTCCCACTAGAGGGCATCTCTTGCCTCTGTATGGGCTCACGCTGCCTGATTTCAAGGGAATCCATTTTAAAGATTAAATTGCTTTGAGGAGTTAGTAGATAAGTAGCCCTGCCACAGGCTCTTGCATGTTAAAGCACGGTTGTTTTCTAAAACCGATGTGTCTTTTAGCTATGTTGCTCCTGTTGCCAGGGCTTATTCCAACTGTAACATTTGTAAAGGAAAGTTGGAAGTAGAACGCACGCTGTAAAACTTCTTGTATGGTATGTCTTTTACCAAAGTAAAGAATCTCTGGTCCCATTTACTGTATAGGAGAGTAGGTGGATGCTTTATTCGCTCCTCTAGTTGGTGCTAACTATTTTTGTACAGCAAATAAACCCCTAATTAAAATGGTCAGTATTTATTCCCTAAAGATTTTTCTTCCTGTGCAAGTGAGATGCCCTGCGCACAACTTTGCAGATCTGTGGAAACAGCTTTAACCTGCTTTGTCATTGCTGTTTCAAAAGAGCAATTGACATGTGTCTATACTTCAGACAGAGCTGGGCGATGGGCATCAGTCTCTAGGACCGTGGCTGTCTCAAGTACATGCTTTTTTTTTTTTTTTTTTTTTTTTCTGCCTGCTGATTACTGAGGTGTCACTACTTCTGTGCAGTCAGTGTCTGTATTGCAAGGCTCAAGACAGTTATGTTCAGTCACTCAGTAGGTTGGCATGACTCAATTTTCAGTAGCTAACCTGTGAAGGTAACGCCTGAGCCCAATAGCAGTCCCTTACCTGGCCGTTATTTTTCTAGGGCTTGGCTGGTGGAAGGGTAGGCTTGTGGCAGCGGGAGATGCTTCCTCGTGCTGCGCCTGGTCTATCGGTGAAATAAATGAAATAAAGTGAAGTTGTAGGACGTTTTGGCAAGTTTCTGGGGGAGGTGTTGTGAATGCTTTTGTGAGAGGTGTGAGCTGGTTTGGCGGAAGGAAGATGAAGTTTTCTCTGAGCTTATGGCAGCCAAGAACTGCTTGGGCATAGAAGCTGCGACTGCTGACATGGCCACAGCCTGTGTGAGTTCTTGCCATTGTGAAAAGCTTTCTTGGCAAAGCCAGAAATACTTAATTCACTGTCTGGAGCTTAGAGGATGTATCTTTATCTTAATCAGTTTCTGGTGTGATTCCTTTTAGGACTTGCTTTAGCTGACAAAATATGAACTTGCCTGCATCTGAATATAGACAGTAAAGGGCTGAGAAATATTATAAATTACTCAGAATAAAATTTTCAAAGGAGTGTGTTTAGTGCTCTTTAAGGATAAAAAACTCCGCATGTACTTTTTCTCCTATAATATATAAGGGCGGGAGGGAGACCTACCTGTTTGATACAGGCAATATTCACCTACAGGAATAACTGTTTAGAAGTTACCTGCGTTGAGTTAAGGTTTTTTGTTTTGTTTTCTATAGGGTGTTGCTGTTGTTTGTGTTTGTTTTTTTTTAATTATCTGGGTCAAGAGGAGATACTTCCTAAGAACTTAAGCTGAAGTGTCTAGTGTTTGAGAGCTTAAAAAGTAGATATGTTCTATGTGGGGGAAAAAGAATAGTTGGTGCTAATGTCTTTAAAACTGTATTTTGGGTGAGTATTTTTAGCAGGCAGTTTGGATATGAAAAGTACACCTGACTTAAGAGAATATAAGTTTAGTCTGGGGCTTGTTGAGGGAGGCTGCATTAGTAGTAGTAGATTCAAGATGGAACATTTGGAGGGCGTTCAGTATAATTAAGAACAAATGGATAGTTAAAATGCTCTTGAAGCATAGCTTTACTATTCTATAATGTCACATAAGCTATGCGTATGTGAAGTACTGCGTGTTCTTACAGATAAATAAGCACAATAGCTTATTTTGTGAAAGGTGTGGTGTGTTTTTTTTGAGGGGGGGGGCGGGGGGGAAGTCCTACATTTGGTAGATGTTTAATGTTCTAGTGAATATAAAAGTGTAGTTTGACTTTTTTCCTAGGGCGTTTTCTTTAGCTCCCTTCAAAATAACTCTTAGGCTTTGTCTTTGTGCAAGAAGGATCACTTCATTGGAAGTTCGTGCTCTAACAGTTTGTCTACTCATATTTGTTATTTAATTATATTTTTTTTTTGGTAAGGGGAATCGGATGGCTGAAGAAATAATGTTTATGCTGGACCATTTTCAAGTTGCTGGTTCTTCTTTCCTAGTTCCTCTTAAACTTAGTCTTAGAGTCAGTAAACTTAAAAGAAAAAGAAGAAAAACGAAACAAAACCTATGCAATACCAATTTTGAGTTTTTCTTTCATAGTAATTTCAGTCTTCTTAATGTACTAGCTTATAGATTTTATTTTTTATTAATTACTTGGGAGCAAGAACAGCAGCTCCCCTGTAGTAAAATATGCCAACATCCAGCTCTGTCACAAAATCATATAGTTCACTTGTGCACGTAGTTACATTTTAGGGCTACACTTGAAGCTTTTATAGTCTTAACTCTTTTAGAATAATTGGAAAGCTTCCTTTTCCATTTCAGTAAAGTTATACCTATCTTTACAAGAATTTGAATACTGGCCTTGTTCTCCAGTGCTTTGAAGATTTTTGTGGAATGTTTCCCCCATGATAATTTTCCTGTTAAACTTTGTAACAGAAAATCGGAATGTGTTTGTACTTTATTTTATTCTTTTGCCTTGGGCTTATGTAAACTGGTCTCGGTGATTCTTTGTGTATGTTTTTTCTATCCTTAGTGCACAGTGCTGTGGTAAACAGTCTTTCCTTTCACCCCTCTGGAAATTACCTGGTTACTGCTTCCAATGATTCAACTCTTAAAATTCTGGACTTGCTGGAAGGAAGACTTCTGTATACTCTCCATGGTCACCAGGTGAGGAAAAGCCTTTCATACAGTGACATACAAACCCACAACGTACTGGGCAAATCTGTGCTCGAGCCTTAGATTTCACTCTTTGTATCCAAAAATCTTTTGAAAAATTCCTTGCTTATTAAAATAATAACGATAATAACGAAAACCTTTGAGGTCAGTGTTTTGGAGGGAAGGCATATAGGGAGGAAAGGAGATAAGGCAGGAGTGGAGAGGATAAGGAAATGAGGCAGACGGGGAGCTTCAACACTGGGGATGCAAGCCGAAGACTGAAGGGACACATCAGTGCTGTGCTCCAGACTCTAACCCCGTCGTGCAGTCTCTGTACTGCAGCTCAGACCGTCTCCCTCTCTAAAGAGGTGCAAATAGCACTTGGCCTTCTGACGTGTTGTGAACGTAAATGCTGTTTGTCTGATAGGATACTTGCAAACAGTAGTGGTAAAATGGAGGAGATGCATTTTGGGATGTTATTTGGGCACACATTTCCATTTTGTTAGTTGACTGAATTAAATAATTGAAGGTGATAAATGCTGCTGGCTGGGTAAGTTTAACTGATTGGCCTATTAGTATTATGCTGCTGGATGTGTTGCTTGTAAGGTTTATTATATGAATGCTTAGAGCTCTCTTTTAAAATGTTAAATGGAAATAAATAAACTAATTTCATTGCCCACATTGAGTGGGGCTCAAAGTTATGAAAAAGCAAACCTGTTTTAAAGATTCCCTTTCTAAAGGGACAAAGAACAGACATTCCTAATCTACTTGTCCCTCAGTTATTATTGAGGCTGTTTTGAGCCATCAGTACTAGCTGGGGAAAATCACAGCCTGAAGCTGTTGGAGGCGTGGTTCTGGTCAATAATGGCATCTGTGTAAGCTGCAAAATTGATAATTCTGGCTTCTTGTGGCTTTATGTTTAGTGATTGCATTGTCTGATACCTAAAAAAAGGTTGAAGTTGTTCTGCAACTTCTCTCTTATAGTGTATTAGTAAACTTCTCTTATTTTTCATGATTTTAATGAGTAAATGTAACAGTCTCATACTTAAAGCTCTACTTCAAGACAGGATCTGATAAAACTGACCAAAGGGTTTAAATGCTGAAAAGAATGAGACAAAGATATGAAGAAAAGATAATAAATACTGAGTATCCCAACACACAAACCTCATCTGCATAAAACTTTCTTATTTTGAAAACTAGACTGGGTGGATCAGATAGGGCTGCAAGGCTTTTACCTGTTGTCCTAATCTCATTTTCATATTTGTCCCTTGCATTAATTGGTTATGCAAGTGCTTAGGAAGTAGCTTTCTGGAAAAGGGTAAGTCTGGAGGGACAGTGGATCTTGATACCTTTAATTCTTCTCTTAGAAAGTGATGTGGCTGGTTATTGTTTGGTTAGAGGCTGAACCTGCTTTCCATTCCTTCCTCCCTTCTAAACTTCTCACAGAGTGCAGTTGCACAAAAAAATAGCTTTGAGTATCTGAAATCGATTTTGGTGATGGAAGTGTTCAGAATTAGGCAGTAGAAAGTCCCTTTAGACTGATGCTCTACTAAACTCAGCACTTCTGCAAAATAACTGTTTATTGGGTTGTCTGTTGAGATGTAGGGTCAAAGCTCCTTCATTATTATTCCCCACCCCACACTGTTTCCTATCAGTGAGATAACCAGGAGAGAGTGACAGATGTTACCAAGCTGGCACTGGAAACGCTGTGACAGCAGCCCAGCTGAAGGGTTGTTGCCGTTTCAGGATTATATCTCTGTTAGTCTGGAAACGAGTAGAATTATAAAAGTGGCTGGCAGTGCTTTCTGGTCTTCTTTCAGGGTATTACATTAAGGTGAGATGGGTATAGAACCAGTCCTGGCATTGCCCTGGGCTGGCATTCACTCTGCTGATGTGTGCTGTATTGTTGTGGGGTTTTTAATGCCTGATTTGACAGATACATCTTTTCCACTTAAAGCTTGTGATAAACTTTGCTTTGTTCACAGTAACCAACCCGCAGGGACAACATGCAGTGCTTTCATCAGAAGCTACTGGGGTAGATTCCTGTGCTGGCTGCTTCTCTAGCCTGCTTCTCTGGTATATAAACGGGGGCTATGGCATACTCAGGGCTTTTTCCTCCAGTCTCACTGTGATTTCTGCCAGTATCTGAAAGTGGCTAAAAATGAAGTGGGGGTGGATTTTTTTGGTCACTAAGTAGATTTGCCTCTTTAAGCGAGGGTTGTGGGTTAGTCACCAAATGAACAGCCTGTTCTGAAGACATTCTTGAGTTGTGACTTTGTGTGGGTTGTTGGTCCTTAGTTCTTATTCTGACAGCTGACTGCTGTTATGTTGTTCTGGGAAGGCTGCATGCAAGCGGACACTTGAAGGAAAAAGTCTTAAGGTTCTTTAGACATACTTTGACGCAACTGCTGGAGCGCCAGGATTTTGTTACCAGCTGATTAGCTGTAGTTTACATAGGGAGGATTGCCAAGTTTACATTGCTGTCTTTTAAAATTGTAATGGAGCTGGCCGTGTTGTAGCAGAAGGATCGTTAGAGATGGGAGCTTGCAGCTTGGAGTTGACATCTTGCAGCTGTGGAATATCATTCTGTACTGTGCTGCATATTTGAATTCTGGAGTGCTTCGGGCTGTGAAGTACTGTTGCCTAAGCCCATACAGATGAGACATCGGGTTGGTATGTAAGTCCACCTCTGGTACTGAATCCTCGTGGAGGAACAGAATGTTTTGGGGCTTGTAAGTCACCTCTGGATAGTTGCTGGAAAAGAGCAAGTATGTGTACGGTGCTGTCTGCCTTTTGGGGTGGTTGGAGCATTTCCAGACAACTTCTGTAGTGGAATGGATGGAAGTTCTTGGTAAATATTTAGAAAACATCTGCATGGTTATATTTATAAATAGGAAGCCAGAAAATGCAAAGTTACAGTTCTCCAAGCAACCTCAACTCGGACTATGAAGTAGCTGCATTCTACCTACCTGGGTGGCATAAGTGCTCTCTGCTTTGCTGGTTAACGTAAGGGCAAGATCTTCTGAGCAGGCGTGCAGGAAATGAATGTGTTCCTTTAGCCTCTGCTGCCAGCTCTTCCGAGGTGGCATTAAGCATCCATGCAGGCCTAGCCATCTCTGGAGGGTGTGAGGACATCTCAAGGCGGCCTAGAAGTGGATCAGCAAAGGGAGAGAAGGGCGTTAGAATATGCAGTTGGCTTTAGATTAGCATTTCAGGTATTAAAAGGAAATGGGGGCTCTATTCTTCTCTTGCATGTGTTATTTATTTATTTTTTTTAACCGAAGCTTTCAGGAATTGAAAAGCTACTGGCGATGCAATTACAAGGTGCCAGTATGGTGGGGAAGTAGGACTGTTTTTCCCTGTGCTAAGCTGTAGCACACCTAACTTGTGGTGGAGGAAGGCTCTTATTGCCATTACCACCTCCATCCTTTATGCTTTTCTCCTTAATTTTCTTTCCCTCTTCCTTTCTGTCCTTTGTGCTGTCACCATCATTGTGCAGTTTCTAGGAATCCACCTTTCTGTAGCTAAACTTTTTTTTTTCCCCTCTTGTTCTTAGCCTGTGGAATGCAGATTCTTTCCATGCCCCCTATCTTTTGCCACCCTGTACCCACTTGGGGACAACACTCAGTTCTGCTCTGCACCTCCTGATTTGCCAGTATATAATACCATCTCCTCTCTCCATGTTGTCTTTGGGATATCCATGCTGTTTGTAAAGGACAACAAGCATCCCTGGCTTTTATAACTTTTTTCTCCATTTTTTTTCCCTAGCTCATCTCTTTAAGATTTGGATTTTCCTGTCTGATGCTTCTTCTGCAGGATACGTATTGCATCCTGTACCAGACTGTGAAACACCTGTGTTAGTTGTCACCTTTTATTACCTTTACTGCCACTTATGCTTCCTCCTGGCTCTGCCTTCCTACCTGAATTCAGCTTTCTTCTCCAGACCCATCTTTCACCTTTTCTGTGGATCTTCATAGCTGGGTGTTCCTTGCTGCAAGCAAGTTTATCATTGAACATGAGGTTTTTGCTCAGTGCTCTCTCCTTACTAGAAGGCCTGTTAATTTGAATCAGCCTTCAGTGAACTCCCTTCACTGATCTCTGCTGATGACACCAGTAAGATGGTCAACATGTCATCTCAGACCATCTGTGCTGTTCGATGCTCAAATGCATTTGTCTGTTTTCTCACCCACTCTTGGTGTTTTCGTAGTTGTCCTGATCACTTTTTCCGTCTCTTGCTCCTCTACACATTGTCCTTTGCAGGTCCATCTGTTTGCCATCTTTCTCCTGTGCTGTGGAGCTGTTGAAAGCAATGTGAGCAGTGGCAATGACTGCCCTATTTATTTTTCATTCCTTGAACTGATTATCTCATGCCTGGGATTCCAGCATGCATGTTGCTGCCTCTGATCTGCTCCTCAGACCTCATCACCATTCACATCTCCTTTTTCTTCATTGCATTAGTTCATTTGTTCCAAGAGAGTATGAATGAATGTACTGGATGGTATATTCCCTCTTTTCCCTGTGGGCAGCAGGAGAAGCAGCTCTCTTTGAATTAAATTACTCACTTCCCCCAGTTATGCCTTGTACCCGCTCTTGGCATCTCCCTTAATCTATCTGGCTCTTGTCTGGTATGTATTATTTTCTCCCAGATTAAAAAAAAAATAAGATTAAATAATTCTGCCAGCATTGTTGACCCCACTTGTCTCTCCAATTACCTCTCTGCTATTCCTTTCATCTTGAAGAACGTGCATCGTTAAACTTCTTTCCTCTGGTTTAATCCTGGACCTGTGACAGCCTGGCTCTTTTTCCGTCTGTTACTCTAAAGCCAAAATCTTAGCTCTGTTCATAGCTGAAGCTCAGAAGTCTGTTCTCTCTTGACTTAAATTGGTAGTGTTGGCCCTGCTGTTCTTGAAATCATGTGTCCCCTTTCCTTTACTGGTTCTACTGGGGAGGAAAAGCTTTCAAGAGGGCTTTCTCTGTGATTGTGTGCTAGCTTTGGATAGATGGTACCCATTTACCTGTGATCTGCATGTAGGTATGACTCTGCTCCAGGCTTATTTCCATTTCTCCAAACCAAACTCCTGGCCTATTTCTTCAGTATTTCTTTAGAGTGATCTGTTTTTTAGCTTCACCTTTTGAAAGATTGTGTTTTCAGGGATGCTTGTCCTCGTGTGTCTTGTCATGCTTTTGTCAATCGTTACAGATGCTACCATCATCCTGCCAGTCATTCAGTGCTGTAATCCGTGTCCTGCCTTTGGATACCATCCCTTTAGACAATGCAGGCAGACTACATTAAAGCCATTCAGAATAATTCTGAGCATCTTTTCTTAAAGCTGCACTTTGTTTTGCATAAGCTGATCAAGATGGATTGCTAGAGCAATAAATGACGTGATCATTAGCCTCGATCTGTAGGAAATGGGAGAACACAAAGGTGGGGAAAGAGAAAGTTGTTGCTGTCTCTTGGGGGTAGCCTGCACATTAATTAGATTGTGTGAGACACTGTGCCTCCCCTTTCATACAGGTGTAGGCAGCTGAAAGTAGGATGGCACCTGGAGTTTCAGCTACCATGCTATGGCTGTCTCATCTTGCCCAAATCTTGTTCATTGGGATCTTGGCTGCAAAGGACTAGGTTTGATCCCGTTATCATTCCTTTTGTATGGCTTTCTCTTTTTTTCTTTTTCTTTTATTTTTTTCCATGTAAGTATGTGTGTTTCCAGGTTTCTCTGCTGCATCCATTGTGTGAGCTGTTTGTTCCTTTCAGGGCTCCCTGGGGTTTGTCTCTACCCTGCCTGGTGCTGCTCCCTTACCGGAGGAGATGAGTTGAATATTGATCAGTGGTGATGTTCTTCCCACTCAGCAATTCCAGTGAATGACTTTTTGCTCTTTGTATTTTTCCTCAGGCTTCCTTCAGTTCTCTCCCAGTATCACCAAAACCTATTATTTCAAACTCTGAGGTGCACAAAAACCCGACAGTCTTCATGTTGTTGGTGTGCTGAGGACTAAATAGAAATGTTTTCTACTGCTGCCTTGGTATCTTGGTATCAGTAACAGAAGCTCCTGAACCCTTAGGGCATTATGAGAAGGTTGCACCTCACATGTTCTAGCTGCATGGGAAATAAGCCTCAAATTCTTCCTACAACTTGGCTAGAAGAATATGCAACTGCTGCTTTTTGCCACTTTTAATGCAGACAGTAAGTTTAAAGGAAAAAAACATCTGAAGGAGGCTTTAAATTCTTCAGTCTCCAACCACGTACCTGTTGTCCAGGACTGCATCACAAATATGTTGTATCTCCACCATGCTTACCTGGAATGAATGCAAGCTAGGCTATGCCTAATCACTGGCTTTTTTTACTATGCGTGACTTTTTCACGTTTGTTTAAAAGGTCAATTTAAAAGAGTATTTAACAGTTTAAATATTTGGCAAATTATTATTTGTATGTTGCTACAGCAAACCTGTTATATCTGGGGGGATTGCTGTAAGTACATGTATCAAAAAGACTTTTCACGTAATTTATGTCAGCAAATCTGGAGAGGGTGTTGTGTCTATCGACTTGTTTGTTCCTCTTATGTCAACTTATAAAGGCACATTCAGCCTTTGATATCAGTTTCTATTTTGGGAGGAATGTGTTCTGCTTTACTTCCTTTTTTCTTTTTTTTCCCCCCTTCAGAATGGCATGACTTTGGAGTCAGTTCAGTGCCTGTTTTGATGTGATTTTTATTGTGCGAAATTTTGACTAAATACACTGAAATAGGTAGACTGATTAAAAAACAATTCACAAATACACTACTGTTCTCCAGTGTTCTACACTTTGTCCTGTTCCTGAACGTTTTGTCTTAAGCAAAGCCTTGAATGGTTTCTTGCCCTCCCGACTCTTACTGGATTATTAGTTAGAGCTCAACTTCTGTGTTTCCAGGAGCCAATTCTTTAAAATACAGCATCTGATACCCTGACAGTGCACCAACAGCATAAATTGTTCTCTTCTGTTACATTTCCCACTTGATTCAAAAAACTTTATCTTTGAGCAGTATTCACCCCTGTGCAGTTCTCTGGCTATGTACTTGTTCTGCTTACTTGTCTCTTGTTTTTTCAATTCCTTTAGAGAATCTGCACTCCTGGTGTTGTCAGAGAGCTGAATGGTTGGAGGAAGTGGGTGGGAGAAGGCACCATAAGCATGTTTTGTCTCGGCTGAGTGACGTCAGTTTCTCTGGTTGGAAATATCTGCAGTATTTAATGCTGTGTTGGTTGAGCAAGCTTAGTTACACTAATGATTGTGTGTGCACTTCGAAATCGCTGCTACAAGATCAATTCTGGCAAGATGTCTCCAGAACGAGATCTTCCTAATGGAAGGCTTCAGAAACCTTTTGAAATTACTTCAGGTGAAATGACAATATAGAATTACCTTAGTGGCTTTTTAAGGAGGCTAAAACTCTTCACGCTAGGCATGAACACATTGAGACACAGTATTGCTGGCATAATCTTGTGCCAGCACATTTGAAAGCACGGTGGACTGTAGGACAGACGTTGCAATGACAGTTGTGCATTTGTCCTGAATGTAATCATTATGTATTTGTCAAGCTTCAGGATTTATAGTGATGCATTTGTTCTTCTTAGTATTTTTTTAAGTAAAGAATAAAGGGAAACCAGAAATAAGCTGGATCTGGGATTCCCGTGCAATGCCCTTTGGGAAGACATGAACTCTTATTAGAACAGTCCATCCTTGTAACTTGATGTAGAGTGAGGAGAAGCTTAGAACAGTCTGCAAGACAGTGGGTTTAGCAGTTGACATAAAACCTCCTGTCTGGATCCTTGCCTGTTTATTCTAACCAGAGTAGTTTGTCTGTGGTGCCTGTGCTCGAACAAACTTACCGATTTCCCAGCTCTGTTTACCTGCATGTCAGAAGATGCCTGCCTCATCCTTCCTGTGTGCTTCCTCCCTCGTGCTTGCTTAAAGGTTGAAAATATATTAAAATGAATGCATGGTGTGAGATGCATGCTTTTGCTCAAGTAGTGCTTTAGCAGTCAGTACCACTTAAAGTCTCTCAGAAATGACTTTTTTTTTTTTTTTTTTTAAGTGCAAGGCTTCTTCAAAATGCCAGTGCCTGTGCTGTATGACAGTGATCCTGGATGCATTCATTCTTGCATCTGTTCTCTAAAACTATTAGGAGAAAAGCTGTTTTAAGCCAGCCTTCTATATTTCACTTAACAACATGACAACTATCATAAGCCTGCATAGATCATAGCTTGTAGCTTAAAAATGGCAAACAACTGTGTGTAAGGAGTGCCCGCCTGCTTCTTGCATTCTCCAGTGGTGCTGCAGGTACCTGTTCGTGCTGCTGCGCTGCTCTGTCTGCCGCTCTTCTGCCACCTGTTCTTCTTTCCAGTGCTCCTCAGAAAACCGTGCCTTTTTCTTCTTCCTGTGCTGAGAACCACGATCTTGTACTTTGTGGATTCTTGACAACCAAGTCTCCAAGAAGAAGAATTGGATTCTGCTGTGAGTCTTGTGCATTCAGTTATTCTGCTTGTACAGATTCCTTGATTTGAAATGCTTCTAACCTTGGCCAAATTAATCACTGCAAATTGATTGGTTTGGTTGATAGCTAGTCAGGCATGTTGTGAAGTTACATCGTAGTGGTATGACAAGGGCTTTAACTCTTGGGTCTTCTGTAGTGAGTAGCTTGCATGGAATATCCTATAAATACATAGGGAGAGCACGTGATGACTAAAAACAAAAAACTAACAAAGAAAAGGAAAACATCCCTTTCCTTCGTGATAGAACTGATTGTCTTTCATCTCTTGCATCTCATCCCACCTATTGATCAGTCGTGTTTTATGCTGTCCCTTAGTGGCAGCTGTATATGTTTCAAAGACAGGCTGTTGGGAAAGCGTGCAGAGAAAAGATGTGATTTTTCCAAGGCAATTCTATTGCACACAGTGGTCTGTGAAATATGTTGTCTTGTGCTGTCAGTGTCTTGAAGATTTTCGGTAGTTCTTGAAGTTCTAGTCCCTGGAGCTGTATGATTATGCGGAAATCTTGGTTTGGTGGGTTTTTCATTCGTGTTTCTAATATTCATGGTGTGAAGAGGAGCTTGGAAAACAAACTCTGAAGGCTTGGCAATTTGAGGAGTGGTGACTCCATCTTCCAGGCTCCAACTTCTTCTAAAAAACCTTGTGTTTTTATGAGGAATGGCTTATGTTTTGTGAATGCTCAGAATTGTCAGTAGCTGGAGTATTTTTCTTCTCATAGTCTATCAATGCACCATTTGATGCAGAGCTGTGTGTGTCTTTGTGTATGTAAACCTCCTTTTCTACTTTGAACCTTTCCTTCAGGTGTCTGTGCTTAACAAAACTCAGTTTCACTAATTCTTAAAAGATGAACAGGAGCTTTAGGAGATGCTACTTCTAAAGGGAAGAGGATGACTGAGGGGGAACAAGGCAAAGGCTGAAGCTGTAAAACTTGGCTTGTTCCTCGCTCTGTCTCAGTGCTGTGGGTATTGAAGAGTGAGTATGTTAAACTGCAGGCAAAAATGTGGGAAACAATAAGTGCCAGCAAGCTTAGCACGTTAATTGTGGGCTGTTTACCTGACAGAGAAGAGTAGTTGAAACTTGGTCTTTAGACTGCTGATATTAAAAGAGAAATACTTTGTAAAGGTATAGTAAATGGAGCTTGTAACACTTTGTTGTTGCATTTTCCCACTTTTTGTAAACACTTCTTTTAAACTTATTCACAGGGTCCAGCCACCTGTGTAGCGTTTTCAAGAGCGGGAGACTTCTTTGCCTCTGGAGGTTCTGATGAACAGGTATGTAACTGTTTTTATTTGATAGTTATGTGCCCCGTTACTGTTTTTTAGGCATCTTACTGCTTTCAAAGAGAGGAAAAATGGTATTTAGAAGAGAAAAAGAAAGTGAAAAACATTAAGCACTGAGTTTTCTATCTGAGAAAATGAGGTGATGCTTCCCTGAATGCTCTCCCAGAGCCCATTGATCTACAGGGCATTGTATTTCACATTCTTCAGGGTTCTCCTTCTCCCTTAAATCTGTCCTTTCAGTTTTATTTCAGAGGCTGTGGCTAAGCCATCTCCCCAGATGGCTTTGAGTCTGATTGGACATGAACATAGGCTGCAAGTCTTTCTGGTGGTGGGAGGAGCTGGTGCAAAGCTGCACGGCTTTCTGAGTCAGAGCTGGACTTTTCTCTGAGCTTCATTTGTACTCTGGGATTGTCTAGGTGTGTCATGCTGCTGGTAAAGTGCTTTTGTGGACATAGCAGTTGTCTCTTCCTTTTGCTTCTGCTTTTGAATTGTAATCCCGATTCACATTTGTTTAAAAGCTGCTGGGTTTTCTGTTCCCTGGGAGAAAGCAAAAACGTATCCAATGCATCCAGACCATGCTGAAATAAGTTGCATTTTTTTTTTACGTATGTTTTCAGCATACTATCAAGGAAGAAACAAAACCAGTCCTAGGCCTGTAGTTCATGACAGTTACATGATCTACTGCATTTTAACTTCATTTTATGCTAAGATACGTGGCATAGCTTACCATCCTGTCTCTTTAATAACACCTTTCTTTTTCTTAAAAAAGATTTTAAACAGGCTATCTCAAGAGAGACATTTCTAGTTTTTTTTTTTCTTTTCCCTGTAAAATTACATGGGGTTTATTAAGGTTTGCTCTTGAAATGCTTATCTAACACAAGGAATAAGTATGCGTTTTCTGCTGTTGTTTCTTTCTCCCAAAAGAGCCCTAGTATGATGCTGGGAGTTGCAGTTACGTTGCAATTCATTGTTTTTATTTTCTATAGAAAACTTCTTAGAAATCCTATTTTTGTTCTTGATTTCTGGGCATAGCCAAGAATCTTTTGTTTATTTTTTATCTTGAGAGGATGTGTTAGCCTATACTTTTCTACTGTGTAAATTCCTTTAGACTTTTTTTTTCTTTTTTTAATCAGGTCCTGTTTATCTTTCATTTGGTTGGGATTTCTTTAAACAGAGTAATGGCCATTGCAAATTAGGTTCATTCTTTCTCCTCAAAGCATCTCCTTGTGTTGTTAATTGAGAGACTAAATGGCAATGCTTCCCCAGAAGCTGTTTTGTAAAGGTATATTTATGGCATGTGTTCATATTACTGACATTTTTGGCAATCAGTACCATCATAGCTCAAGGTTGTGTGTATTGCTGAGTGCATGTATTGGGAATGTTGGCTTTCCTGGACCTAGCTTTCGTGAAGGAATTGCCTCTTTCCTCTCAGGTTTACATGTGAAAATGTAGGCAATGCTTCCTTTTGTGCATGGAGAAAGAACTTGCACGTGTATGTATGGATTAAAAACAGCATTAGTCTTTGTGTATAAGATTTTTCTCTGGAATAGATCTCATCAAACACTAGCTTTCCGGATCCAGGAGAAATATGAGAACTAATGGCAATAATCAAGAATATCTCTAGAGGTCAGAGAGAAAATGTCTAAATTCCTTCATAAACAACATGTAGCCCATCTGAAAAGGCATGTTTACTGAATAGAGTAGAATAGTTCAGTTGGAAGGGACCTTCAAAGTTCATCTAGTCCAGCTAGCTGACCACTTCAGTTCACTGACCTGTGAAGCTGTCAAGAGATGGTTTGTCCAATAACAGCATCATATCTTCCTTTTACACAGTGGAATGGCCTTACTGGTTCACTGTGCAAGTACAAAAAAGTCTTTTTACACTTCACAGAAGGCGGGAATGAAACCTTGCAAGTGAAGCATAAACACCGATGTTTCTGTTAACCAAAATGAACTGATCAGATTCATAGATGTCTTTCAGACTTCTGAAATAGTTGATCAATGCTCTTAAACTTTTTCTACTTACAGAGTGTCATTGTCAAGGATTTTACTCCATAGATTTGCTCTTGATATGTTGAAGTGGTTTTTTTTTGTGTTAGAAGCCCAGTTGCAACTCCTCATCTCTTCTGAAATAAATACTGTGTTATGAAGAAAAGGTGCCTTTAAGCCGGACTTAATTTTGGTATTTAGCTGACAAACCAGCTCAAGATCTCTAACGTTAATCTCAAAGTACTAATCTTTCCTTTTCATCAAGATGTTGCTTTGAAGTTATCTAGGTAGCTCTGGTTTCATGATGTTCCTGACTCACGGAATGTTGGAAGAGATCACTTTCCCACTGAGAATTAAGTTATAGTACAGCTCTATTCAGTAGCATGTTTACAAATAGCAGCTCTTTAACGTGATTGATGCAAAGCTTTCTTAGGTCAGCCTGGTGTATAGCTGCCTTTTCTTCTCTGATGAGTTGACAAAATTGACCTCTAAGCTAACGCGGGTGAAAAGTTTTAATAGACACAACTTAGCCACTTGCCTTTCTTCTGCAGGTGATGGTATGGAAGACTAATTTTGATGCAGCAGACTATGGTGAAGTGCTGAAAACACAGAAGTCTGGCTCTAGTGTGGATGGGACCTATCACAGTCTGGTAGGTCAGCATGCAGAAATTCCATAAGGTTCCTTTCTGGAACATTTCGTACAACTTGAAAACCATGTGACTTGATTTCAGGTGTTTGAACTACAGAGCTGTCCTTTTCCTTGGTATTAATTTGAGTTGTAGGATGTCTGTTATTTACCAGTTTGGTGTTGTTTCTGGTTTATTTAGCTATACTTACCTCATAGGAATATTACATATATAGAGAAATAAATTTAGTGCATACATATGCATTTTTATTAGCAGACTGCATTTAGGAATGTGTGGTAGGGTTGGACAATGTTATATACCTCCATCTCTCCTCGCCCCCCCGCCCCCAAAAAAAATAAAAATAAAAAGCACAGATGTAACAGGTGAAAGCAGAAGGAAAGAAAGCTGAAAATAGATGTTCAGAATATCTTTTCATTGACAGCTAACAAAGACAAAAGAAATCTCTGTGGAGAGACTTAATGCACAGGAGAAATAGGTGACACATTGTATTAGAGCTTTGCTCCTGACTGTTTGGAGACATCAGTTCACATCCGTTCCCTGAACCACATGTGAAGAGACATTTGAGTTCTGACTGTACCTAATGGATGAATTCATCAGCTGAAAAATTCAGAATGATGCTCTGATCTAAGTGTAGCATTGATGTTAGACATCTTGTTAGATATCTATTACAAGATTAACCCTTTGAAGTTGCTGCCAGCACAAGTTCTGATTTTTGCACATTGTGAAATGCATTCAAAACACACTTGAGTTTTTGTATTGTCTTAAAAATCTTTGTATTTTTTGGTATGTTCAAGTATTACCGCAGGATTCTGAAATATGTTATTACTGTGACAATTTTAGTACATCTGGTTCAACATGGGTTGGAAGCTTAAAAGTGGGTTGTGAATCAGTAGGTTTATGCATATATGGTATGCCTTAATTGAAAGGTAAGCTTCTAACAGTCATCTCTTGCTCTGTGGCAGTATCTGTAATCTTATCAATTTAGATACCCTTTACTGGGCTACTAAACTATGTTCTCTCTTAAATATAATAGTGTTTTTACCGGATAAAACCTCAATCCGTTGCTGGAGGTGTTGGAATAGCCATAGTATTTTGACAAACAAGGTTTGTGTGTAACTTGCTATATAGCTCTAAACCTGATGCCTTATGATGTTGTGCTTTCTCAAGAGAAGCAATAAAAATTGGAGGATGCTGGTGCTAGGTGGGAAGGACAGAAAGATCAGGATCAGTCATGGAAGGAGATGGAAAGTCCACAATAATCCTGTCTAGCTTTGGATAAGACTGATATCTATCTTTTTGTCTTCTCCTGTGTCCTAACTCTAAAGTTATGCAGGCTATGAAACTAACAGTCCAATGACCTCTTTGTTTATTAGCTCATTGAACTGGACTAACTTTGAACTCTGTCAGTTTTAATTTAAGATACTTTGTGTAATATAATTCTGTGTTGAAGTGTAGAAGAGAAAGCCCTTACGGAAGAAATGCTTTTTCAGTTCGTGATATTAAAAGTAGTGACATAAACAGTGTAGATGAGGTGTCCTCTAACATGAGGTGATGGTAAGTTTACCCCCATTTGTACTGCTGTTATTACCAGTGCATATTATCCAGTAGTAATTTAAGGAAGGGGTTAGGAAATGCCTGATCTCTTCTAAAGCTTAGTCATTGGTATAGAACCTCTCAGCAGATGATATGATATGTATTGAAAGTAGCTGTTGAACTAGACCATTGAGCAGTGACTCACCACCTTGAATGTTGGTCCCTCCGACAAAACCCTTTCCCTGTGAGAAGAGGGTTTACCTGCCAAAACCTCTGATGGATGCTGATGGGACCCCTTGTGTGCTACAGACAGGTGAGTCCATGCCACGTGGTGGTAGTTGACCAGGATTTTTTCCACTTGCTCTCTGTGCCCATGGGAAGCAGGGCACTGCAAATTCTTTGAGGGTTTGAACCAGGTGCTGTGTTTTTACAGAGGGCAAAGTGAATCCATGCTGAATCACATGCAAGAGATGTACTTTGATCTGGAGACCTAAATTACTTCAGAGGAGTGAGCCACCCAAATGAGCCCTTTGGCTTGGGCATGCAGTGTGGGAGCAGCTGTTCCCTGTGGTAGTACTGGAATATAAAAGATGTGGGAAAGTTACCGTGTAACAGGCAACTTCTGTTAAGTTCAAACTGAGAGTGGTAGTCAGTGGGATTCTTCCTTCCTGTTTACTGCTTGGCCAAATGTGGTGTTACCTTTCAGTCTGAACAGCATAAATGAGGCTCCCAGTAGACCTGCTGGGTTAGCTATAAGCATCTATAGGGACTTTTAATTTAAACCTTTGACAGACTCCAACGGTAAAACTGTCCTGGTTAAAAAGCAGGGTGGAGGTGGCAGCAGTGGAGAGCTCTGGTGACTGAAACCAATCGTCTGTTGATGCAGTTCAACAGTGTGGTCTCCTCTGTGCGGGTGTTTCTGCCTCTCATGAAGTGGTTGGGAGCGTTGTTCTGCTTTGAAAGTGTGGTGCTGCTCTGAGCTGCTATAAAGGAGTGAAGTTCCTATGCTTGTCTCATGTTGCACTGTGGTCTGTGATGCCAAAGTAGTGAAATTTTTGGTGGTGTTGGCTGTATTGTTACCAGAGCAATCGCAACATGCAGAAGTAGAGCCTGCACCTGGTCTCTGCTAATGAATGGCTCACTGTGCTCGATGAGAATGGAAATGCAAAATATGACTTGTGCTCAGTGCTCTTGAATTTTGGGTTCTTAAGAATGCAGTGCTTGAATGTTAACACAGTTATGATTGCTAAAGTTAGAGGAAGAGTAAACAATGTAGTCTGAGAGCTTGTTTTGAATATCATAAGTTTAAATTTCAGATTGATATGAAATGTTCTTCGCTATTAAAGAAGAAGCTAATCTCTCTGAAAATAGCTTGGCTTATTATTTTGAGGAATGTAAGTGTAACCTGAACATGGAAATTTTGACTCTGTAAGAAATTGTCCACTCACGGCAGCCTAATTCTTTTCTTTCAAGTGAAGGTCTTTGATTTTTCTTTTAGAAATATGTTATGCTGGGCTGTTTTTGAAGAGTACTGCTACAACTTAGTGCAAGACTTGTATTTCACTATATATTCAGCTTTAAAAGTGCTTCCTTTCTATTTTGAGCCAAATACTGCCTTTTTAAGTTATGAAGTAATTATTTTGATGCATTTTGTGTAGCTGAGGTCAGTATTATTTCTCCCACTTCTCTCCCATCAAAAAGACTTAAAACAGCAACCTGTAGTTTTTAATTTCATACTGAGGTCATCCTTTCCTTCGATGGGAAGGGAGACTGCTTTATTCTTCTCTACTGCTGTGTTAGTGTACTGACACTAGTATTTTAGTATTCTGCTTCTGGAATAAGCCTGAGATTTTGCAGATGTTCTTTTAAATGTAGTTACGTGCCAAAAGCATGTAGGTTGTTATTCGTTTTCTGTACCCCTAAAATATATGAACATTGTTCTTGACACATCTGAGTCTGTTTTCACCTTTTACTTAAGGCAAAGAGAATATTTTTCAAAGGAGAGCTTATGCTTTCTTATATGGTGTAACTTTTTTTTTTCCTTAAGTATTGTGAAAGCATGAATACTAACCAAAACAGCGGCTATGTAAAAACATTGTTTTGTATTCAGTTTCTTGCAGGGAGAGTCAGACTAACATGCAAGCACTAAGAAAGAATAACTGAATGCAGATATAAAAACTAGTCCATCATTGAGATGGATAGGGAGAAAAAAAGAATCCTAAACAACCTGTGGGATAAGAGAGGCATGAAAAATCCTGTCAGGGTGGGTGAGCTTGAAAACAAACTTGCTCTAAAACAATCTTCATTTCAATATGCAGGTGGAGACTGAAGCCTTTAGAAGATGCTAGTTTCTCAGGCAGTTGGTTAAAGTTCATTATGAATCAGGGTATTGGGCTTGTTTGTAGCAATAGGTGTGAACTTCAAAGTTGCTCTGCCCACCTGCTTGTGTTTTCTGTAAATATATGAGGCTTGGGAGATGCAGCTTGCTTTGAAAGTAAAAATACTCTGTGCAAGGGCTATTGCAAATGAAAGAAGGCCATGATGGGCAGGAATTATAGTTATGGCTGTGGTGTAAAAGAATAAAAACTAAAATGTGATATAAAGAACACTAAAGCTGTCAGAGGTAAATTGTAAATATATGTTAGTTTAGATGTGAGAGATTCTATATGTTAGATCAGAGTTATGATATCTCTGGAATGCTTGCTTACAAGTTATAAACTAATAATTGCTGCTACAAAGTGTTGCCTAACTGCCTTGAAAACCTAAGTTAAGCGTAAGCACTCTTGATGAGCTCTGCATGAAGCTCATGGGAGGAAATGAAGTCTTACAGTCCCGTGTCTTGATTTATGTTTTTGCTTTGAGCTGGAATCTAAGTACAGGTAAATTTATGTTTTAATCCAGAATATTGAGCAGTGAGGACCTCAAGGAAAGTCAGAATAAGAGGCATAGATTTTTGCCTGTAGTTTCCTATATGTGCGCTCTTATGATTGTCCTGGGGTCACTAACTCCGAGCATAAGGGTCTGTCTGTATGAAGAATTGTGTAGGATCAGATCAAAGGACTCTAAAATCGAAAAGATTTTATTATTTACTTAATCCTACTATTTGCTCTTTTTGGAGAGGGTAGATAATGTGTTTTATTTCGGGTTTTTGGTGGTGGTGTTTTTTTCCTCTCAGATACAAGGAAAGCTTCGTACAAAGCTTTGCACACGCAGTAACAGCCAACATGAGTATACATTAACACTTGTTTCATTATGTGACAGATTTGCTGCTATTGTTTGACTAATTCCAAGAAGACTATGTATGGTAAAGTGTTACGAACAAATGCTGAACAGTTGATGTCACATGGGCACTTAGAAAGTGCTTGGGTATTTATCTAAATTTGTACACTCACTGAAATTGATGGATAAAAAAATTGTATGAGCTAAGTTGGTAAACATTGTTTTTAATGTGATGTTGTGGAAAATAGGAAATAGTCGTCGATGGAGAGATTCTTTATTTGATCTTAAATATAATTATAAACATGCCTTCTATGATTCTCTGTTGTAAGTCCTTGTGCCGAGCACTACAAGGCAAAGAGGGACTGCTGAGGAGACTTTCCACCTCAGTCTCTGACCCTTTTGCCATTGCATCAAACTTTTTGAGGAAGAATACTCCAACAGTTGTTCAGGTTGTAGTACCTCAGAGGCAAAGCAGTCTTTAATGCGGGAAGGAGGACTTCCGACGTCCAAAAGGCAGTCTGCGGGTGCTGTGTGTGGCTGGTGAGAGGGGTAACTAGTGTGGCAGAACATAGGCTTACAGGTGGTGGTGGGAGGTGTTTCTCTTGCCACCTCGGTTGTGAGTTCTGCAGCCATAAAACCTAAATATATGCTGTACGTGGATGCAATGTTAGTTTTCCTGAGAAAAGTTGTACATGTGAAAGCTTTTTGGTTTGGAGGTAAACTGTAGGATAAGGTCAAATGACAAAGCCAGCAAGTGTCTTAGCTACTCTTGCTGAGAAAACACAGCTTAGTTCTCAGCTCCCAGCATGATGCTGAGAACTGCCCACGGGAGTAGTCCTTTGTAGTCCTTTGCTAGGACAGTTTGGGAGACCAAAGTCACGTGGGCAGAGAGGCAAGGTTGTCCTCTGTCACTCTTCTGCCAGGAAATCTTTGTGTTTTTTTGTTTTTTTTAAAGCTCATGTGCAGAAATGTTCTAAATATACTTAGCTCATTAGAAGATAAATGGTGCTCTATTGCAGAGTTACCAAATTCAAAAATTCAAAGTCTAATGACATAGCAGACTTAGCAAAGATTGGGAAGAGCAGTGCTTCAGCAGGAAGGACTTCTAAACAAAAGATAAGCAGCCCATGGCTCTTCAAATATGCCTTTTGGTTAAGATGATAGATATTTTCCCTTTTTCTACACTTCTGGGTTTAAACTTCTTTTTTTCCATGAGGCATTGGATTATGCTTACTTCCTCAATGTATATTTTTCCAAAACAGATAGGAGACTAATTCCTTGTTGTAGTCCATGAGACTTTGTACAGAGACTGTCATTTCAGTGTGCCTCTCCTGTATTTTGACTGGAAAGTGTTTCCTGAACAAACTATAGCCTGAATAATTATCAACTACAATTCACTTCAGCCTGAAGAAAGAGGAGATGTGCCCTTATTTTGCTAACTACACAGACTTTCATGTATCTTCAATATTGTTTATACTCTCTGGGAGGTAATTTTTTGTTTGACAAGAAATTGCTACAAAAGCCTGAGATCTGACAATGGTAGTAAGTCATAAATTTTCTTAAAGAAAAATGTGTGAAAACAATGATCTGATCATTGATCATCAATCAGCTCTCTGAGGCCTACAGCTGAAGTTCCTAACCCATCTCCACCTCTCATTTGCTTGTTCCCTTCTGCATTTGGTGACCTTGGGTGCCTTTGGTGCTCAGCCTGTGGTCTCCATGCTGACTGCAGCAGTTCAGTCTGTCAGCCAGTCATTCGTTGTGTAAATAAATTCCTCCTGAATTACTCAGGGGCCAGATGTGCTTTTTCTTTTTTTGACCTTTTGGCTTCTAAATCAGTAACTATCTCTAATTTTGGCATCCTTTAATACTTACAAATACTTCTGTACATTTATTTATTTATTTGCTGTGAAATTCCCTCCTGGGAAGGCACAGCTGGAGCTCTGTGCAATTGCATGTTTCTGTTTGCATCTCCTCCACCTCGTTCTATTTATTTCCTTATTCTTGTGAATTGTAAGAGAGGAATCCTATCTTCAATAGCAGGGGATCATCCTTCGGATTAAATGTGGTCTGTAAATTGATTTTTTTTTTTTATTGTTTTATTTTTCCCGATCTGCTTGTCACCTTGTTTCTCCCTGGATGTTTTTCTACTCCAGGGAGCTTTAGCCTGGTATATTGTTGTCTTCCTCTCGGAATATGTAGATAGATTATTTACTTAAAAGAACAACAGTGATGAGTTCTCAAGGTAAGTTTCCACTGCTTTCTACACTGTTCTGCTGTCCAAGCAGGAGCTTGATAAGGAAGGTCAGGAGTCTTATTACAACTAATCCCAGGATATTAAGGAGCTCTTCCCTGCATCCTTCACAAGTGGTGCAGTTGCAGATGATTGCTCATAGCTGACTAGTTTTCACTCTTCCTTCACTTTTTGTTGAAGGGAGCCTGGAAGCCTATTGCAATCTGTGACTTCCTCGCATTTTTGTGAGTAGAGATAGGCTCAATAGGAACAGAGGAAAAGGTTTCTTGTTTTTCCACACCGTTCTTTCTGGTGTGGACAAAGATGGTCTCTACTGTGGCCTGTCCTGAAGAGGCTGTACTTGCCCTAGAGTTTTGTTAGCAGGTATGAAGAGGCTTTCTGGAATTTATGATGGAATAATTAAGCTTTTTTGTATGGGTGATGCTCAACTGGCTAGCCTAACATTGCTCCTGGATAATAATGTCAGCAAAAATCTCAATGCCAAAGTAATAATGCCAAAGTAATAGTTCTCGGTTGAATCAAGCCACTATAGGAACCATTGGGAAGAACTTTAACCCCTCGGTTTCATTTTTGAAAAGACTTGATCCAAATGAGCTATAGAGTCCAACTCTAATTCATCAAAGATTAACATCTAGCAGCAGTACCAGGTTTGCTCATAGGAGGAGGCCTGAATTTACCCGAGCAGAGCTGGATAGCTGCATTGGTTTACTGTGCTCTTTTTGGAGCCTCACTACTTATCTCTGATTTTCTGCATATTAAGTTGACTGTGAAGTTGCATCAGAGTAAAATAAGTTCTCTCACTCGTCTGTATCACTGTCTACTTCACGAGCAGGTAACAGCAGAGCTTCTTCACAGAAGGTATTCCAGGAAGCCTCTGTTAATTGTTAGCCCTCTCATACTCTGTTTCAGTTTGCTGCTGCTGTGTGAAACTTTTTCTTCTCAAGCTGGAGGGTTTTGCCTTTATGTTGCTCTTTTCCCGTTGAAACACTTGTTTGCTTTTCCCTTCATCTGGTCAATGTAAACTGGGAATGGTGTGCAGGAAAACAAATCACATTGTTTATACGTTACTTCAGGGTGTTCATCAGAGTTCTTTCATCTTGTCTTGAGGAAGGTCTTGGTTAAGAAGAAAAAGCAAGGTATTAGCACCCTCAGATTGGTTTTCCAAGAGGATCTGAATGATGGCAACAACCTGCAACAGTTCTGCCCAACAGTGGATGGGAGCAGCCATGCTGCTACTGCTGTTACCCTTAGTGTTCTGGTTTAACAAGTCTTTTCACAGAAATAAGATCAAATTATATTTTTTGTTGTCTTGCAGTGAATAGATTTGTTCTTTAAAACTCTTAAACAATAAGGCACGTCCTGACATGTCATTATTGGTCAGAATAAAAATTGCCTTTTTAGTTCAGCACTGTCTCAGGTTAATTAATGTAAATTCACCCACTTAGGTTGCTGCTGTATGTGGCTTATTTTAATGTTTGAGTCATAATTCAAAGCAGAGAGACAGAGTCAAGATTTATGTATTTTTCCAAGCTGCTGTTCTGTGTCAGCTTAGAGAGATGGATGAAGATGGCTCAAGCTTTAAACGTTTATAAGACCTCAGACTTCTCTGCTAAAATCCGAACTTCAAGCAACTGAAGTACCAAATGGACATGTTGGTTTTATATGTGTGTATATATATAATATATAGGGGAGGAGGTATGTTTCTGTGTGTGTACACGCATACATATATAGGTAACAGGCAAATTTGTACATATGTAACGTAGGCATGGTAATACATTGTGCAACATATACATACATATCTCATTAGAATGGAGAAACTACTGCAGAAGAGCATGAGCTGGAAGCTGTTGCTCATACTTCATGAGAACACTATGTGTGTTCTGCGTTTGGCCTTGGAGCCTGTTGCCTTTGATGTAAAAATACCTATAGCCAGATAACCTAAGGCAGAGAATAAACACTTTGCTTCAGTATTTAGCAGTGTTTTTTTGGGGAGCTTTTCCCAAAACAATCTTAAAAAGAGCCAGAGAACAATAACTCAATTTTGGGTGAAAGTTCTTCCCAATGTTTCTCCTGTTTATATTTGGGTCCTATAGTTTCTTGAATGAAATGAAGAATACGTAGCTCAGAAAACACGAGCCTGATCTCAGATGGCACGTGGAGCAGCGGTGCTCAGCACAGACCTCCTGCAGTGCATGGACAGCACGTAGCTTCAATGCTTTTGGCAAATTGGCATGGATGCTTGTTACTGGAAGTTACCTCAAAGGACATAATACTGATGTTTTGCTTGTTTTAAAAGCGACGCTTACAGAATTTAGAAGTAAGTGTAGTGGACCAACAGACAGTGAACTAGAAGAGTGAGGTGATGAAAACAGGGGAAGGGAGGGAACAGCTTTTCCCTTCAAGTGAGCCTTCTGGCAGGCTGGAGGAGGGAGAGAACCACCACTTGGACAGAGATTGACAAATAGTATCGCTTCCAGAGACAGAATGCAGGACTTGCAAACAAATGTAAATGTCAGTCCAAGGGCAGTCTTCAATACAAGGATAGTCTGGGTTTGTGTATCTGACTACTGTAACTGGCCATTAGTTGTAACCCATGTTCTTTTTCCTTCTTGGCACCATAGTTAGCAGAGCTGGATGGTAAGAAGCTGCTTCACTTAAAATATACAAACCTTACACCATCTGTCTGTCTCTGCAAGAGGTCTGATTAGGCAGACGAGTACAAGAGTGCCTTGGGATCTAACGAGGTAAAGATGTTTCTTGGGGTTTATCACAGGTTTAATATTTATTGGCCTATGGAAAAAGGTGGTCGTTACAGTAGGTGTGCCAAGTTTTAATGTTTTCACTTGGTATTTTTACTAACACCAGTGGGGCAAAGGGTCCTGTCTGCATCATTTTTGGCCTTAAAAATGCGCAAAAAAATAAAAGGGAAGTAATGTACTTTTCACTTCCCTTCTTTTTATTCCTTCCCTCCCTTGTCCCCTTCTGTTCTCAAAACTGAGTGCTGAGACAAGAGGTGAGCAAGAATGGCCTGTGATCCTATGAGTTGTTTGACAAAACTGATTTAATTTGTATCCTAGCTGTTATTCTGTGCTGTTCTGGAGCATAGAGGTAGAGTAGTGCTAGTCTCGAAGAATGCAATTGCACCAGAAATTTCCGTGCTACATTGAAAAGGGATGCTTTTCCAGTCTAGAAAATGTCTGTGCTCAGAGAACTGTTTTCAATCAACGGTATTTTATACCTAGCAGGGAGAAATGAGATTGCCTCGCAGTTTTTAATGAGTTCTCCAATCTAGGGTAGTGTACTCCGTCTGACCTTCCTGGAAACTTGAAACTAATATGTTTCCACTGGATGTCACTGTTGCTCTGTGGGAATACATTTAAAATATCACTTCACCTGTGGGTGAAAATCAGTCCTTAAAATAGAAGACTTTAATGGTACTTCTTTCTCATTTGGATTAGCAGAATCGGAGTCCAAATAAACAGTATGCACCACTTTTTTTTCCTGATTCTCTGCTGCTTCTTGGGGATTTTTTTCAGCCAAAACGTAAGAATTTAATTGCATTTGGTGAATAACAGATTCAATGGATGTATTGCTTAAAGGCAATGCCATCTTCCAAGATATTTAAAAATTAATTATTGGTAACGTCATACTCTGTTTAAAAACAAAACAGTAGATACACTGTAGAAGTTGATTTAAAGGACTAGAGGTAAAGCCGAACCCATTCCTTCCCTCCACTCAGTTACTCCCTTCCAGTGGAGAGAAGAGGGGGTATTTTCTAAATATCACCATTTAGAAAGCAAAGTGGCATTTTTAAAATCGTCTACTGCAGTTTTACTACTGATGCACATGTATTCTATAGTTAGAATACACTACCCTACACCCCAATCAGCATTACAATAACTGGCTACAATGCTGTGTAGCCAGGACAATTTTCATGAAAGGTTCAGCATTTTCATGAAAGGTTCAGCAAGAGATGTCTGGAATGAAGGCTGATTAATTTTCCCTTTCCCCCAAGTAGTTGCACTGTGCTGTCTTTAAGTGGTTGCTATAAATAAATCACTTCTGTTTTCCCTTTGTCACTGAGAGCTGTATTGTATTCTGAAACTGCTTATCCATTCTTCCTTTAATGTTCAGCTGCTTCTTGCTATGCCCCCAGTGCTTAATAAGCAGATGTTGTAATAAGATATTTAATGGCAGATACATTTGTTCGGTTGCACTGAATAAAATGCACACTTGACCTCGGACTAAAATAGATAAAACCTCTGTGGGATTGTCACTGTTTCTGGGGCCTGTCTGCAGCACTCAGGTGGCACTTCACCTTGCATGTGAGGCGGATGGGAGCACAAGTGTCTGTGCAACGATGTGATGCTTGTCAGCACTGAAACTGTTGTGAAGACAGTGCATATTTCAGGGCTCTTTCTGTATTTTTTGCAACTCTTTTTCACAGAATGCTTAAGGTTGGAATGGACCTCCAGAGATCATCGAGTCAAATGCCCCTGCCAAGCAGGATCACCTAGAGCACGTTGCGCAGGATGGCATCCAGGCAGGTTTTGAATATCTCCGGCAACGGAGGCTCCACAGCCTCTCTGAGCAACCTGTTCCGGTGTTCTGTCACCCTCCCAGTGAAGAAGTTCTTCCTCATGTGGCAATGAAACCTCCTGTGGTTCAATTTATACCCCTTACCCTATCACTGGCCACCACTGAGAAGAGTTTGGCCCCATCCTCTTTACATTGTCCCCTCAGGTGTCTATAGAGGTTGATAAGATCCCCTCTCAGTCTCCTCTTCTCTAGGCTAAACAGGCCCAACTCGCTTAGTCTTTCCTCATAAGGCAGGTGCTCCAATCCCTTAATCATATTTGTGGCTCTGCACTGGATCCTCTCTAGAAGTTCTATGTTCCTCTTGACCTGGGGAGCCCAGAACTGCACACAATACTCCAGGTGGGGCCTCACCAGGGCTGAGCAGAGGGGGAGGATCGCCTCTCTTGACCTGCTGTTCACACTCCTCCTGATGCAGGCTAGGATCCCGTTGGTCTTCTTGGCCACAAGGCCACATTGCTGGCTCACAGTCAGCCTGCTGTCCACCAGGACTCCCAGGTCCCTCTCTGCAGAGCTGCTCCCCAGCAGGTCATCCCCCAGCCTGTACTGGTGCTTGGGGTTATTCCTCCCTAGGTGCAGGACCCTGCACTTGCCGTTGTTGAACCTCATGAGGTTTCTCTCCAGCCTGTCGAGGTCCCTCCGAATGGCTGCACAGGCCTCTTGCGTGTCAGCCACTCCACCAAGCTTTGTATTGTCCACAAACTTGCTGAGGGTGCACTCTGTCCCTTCATCCAGGTCATTGATGAATAAGCTGAATAGCACTGGAGCCAGTGCTGACCCCTGGGAGACACTACTAGCTACAGGCCTCCAACTAGACTTGGCACTGTTGAGCACAATCTTCTGAGCTCTGCCATCCAGCCAGTTCTCAATCCACCCCATTGTCCATGCATGGATCCCACACTTCCGGAGCTTGCCCAGGAGGATGTTATGGGAGACAGTGTTGAAAGCCTTGCTGAAGTCAAGGTAGACAACATCCACTGCTCTCTCCTCATCTGTCCAGCCAGTCATCTCATCGTAGAAAGCTATCAGGTTGGTTAAACACAACTTCCCCTTGATGAATCCGTGTTGACTGCTCCTGATCACCTTCTTTTCCTCCACATGCTTAGAGATGGCCTCAAGGATGAGCTGCTCCTTCACCTTTCCAGGAATGGAGGTGAGGCTGACTGGCCTGCAGTTTTATGGGTCTTCCTTCTTGCAGTTCTTGAAGACAATGGCATGACATTGACTTTCCTCCAGTCCTCAGGCACCTCTCCTGTTCTCCAAGACCTTTTGAAGATGATAGAGAGTGGCTTAGCAATAACTCACGCCAGCTCCCTCAGCGCCCTTGGGTACATCCTATCAGGGCCCATAGATCTGTGGGTGTCTGGCTTGCCTAAATAACCTCTAACCCAATCCTCTTCAACCAGGGGAAAGTCTTCCTCTCTCCAGGCTTTCTGTCTTGTTTCCAGGTTCGGTAGTGCGTGGGGGCTAGCCTTAGCAGTGAAGACTGAAGCAAAGAAGGCATTCAGTGACTGCGCTGTCTCTGTATCTGCCGTCACCAAGGCACCCACGTCGTTTAACAGTGCACCCACATTTTCCTCAGTCTTCCTTTTGCTGCTGATGTATTTGAAGAAGCCCTTCTTGTTGTCCTTGATGTCTCTTGCTAAATTTAATTTTAACTGGGCCTTGGCCTTCCTCATTACATCCCTGCGTTCTCTGACAGTGTTCCTATATTCCACCCAAGTGGTCTGTCCCTTCTTCCACATCATTTTTAAAGCTGGTTTGAATTTAAATCAATAGTGGCTGGCTCGCCGCAGGGTTTAGATCCCTATTAAGTTTAGGGGAGCTGTACTTTGGTATGCGAAGGGTTCTTTGTCCATTTTTGTGGTCAGTAATAGGGTTGATTTAATCCTTTTTTGTCAAATTGAAAGTAGTTTTAGTCTGGAGGCGCTTTTCCTCACCTGGGTGCAAAATTCCCTTTGAATATAAGTATTCCCTTCAAATTATATATATTACTTACACATCTATATATGTTGTTATTATATATTATCTATATATGTTGTTGTTATCTATATTTGTGGTTGTTATTAAAATGTGAGGGCAGGGTTTTGAAAGACCACACAATGATGCTCACCACTGTCAAATTTGGAGGCTATACATGCAGTTCTACAGAGGCAGCGTCATTGTCTTACTGCAGCTCCAACCAGTGCCACTGCTGTATTTGACCTATCACAGAAGTGAAGGTAGGTGTTTATGGGAAATAACATGTTGCTCTAAGCATTGCACGGTCTCTTTACTTTTTTTTTTTATGAAGAAGAATTTGTTTTAGTTCTTATAAATGTTTGGCAACTTCCTGAAATTAATATCAAACTAAATTCTGGAGGTCCGCTTGGTTTTAGGATACGTAAACACTTCAGCATCTGCTCTGTGAAGTCCCAGTTGTGCTGCTTATGCAGGAAAAGCTTTCGTTCACTTAAAGGAAAGGGTAATTTGGCATGGAAATTTGGAAAGGATTAAAAAACAGCCTTTCTTCTCAAAGTCATGGTAGGAAGACCGCACAATATCGCTGTTCCCCCTGATTCACAAGGTTTCTGTTATGCTTTGGGTAGTGTTGCTGCAAGTACATATTTGTGTTTAGGCTCCTAAAAAGGTGAGTTGAAATTAGTCTAGTGACTTGTATGGAGTCTGATCCAGATGGATGCAAATGCTCTGGTTTCACCTGTGAAAGGGAAAGTGCAGTGCCTTTGAGCTGAGAGGAGGCAGTGTGTGCAGCATCCACCTTGGCCTGGCTGGCCATCAGCCCATCCTGTGATATTGTCCTTCTGCTGCTCTGTATGTTGTGGGCTGCATTTAAGGCTTGTGGTGTTTTCATATGTGGCTAGATGAGGGTTTGCAGGCATTTGTAATGAAATCACCTTGCGCTGGACATGCCCATGGTGCGCAGATTCTTAACCTTTGTTGAGCAGTATATACAGGACCCTTCTTTGAGAGGCCTGCTTGGCCAGATTCCAGATTTAGGTTGCAGCTTCATGCCTTCCAAGCGGGTGGGATGAGTAAGAGGCTGGAGCAAGCTGCTTTCAGTTTCTCTGCCTGACTCCTTGTGGGAAGCAATTCAAAGTGGTGTCTGTAGGTGTGGATGCTGGATACTTGATTCTTGCACCTGCTGTGGCAGGGTAGGATGTTAGAACTGAGTATTCAAAGACCTTTGTCAGTTGAAAGCCTCCTTTTTGGGAATCGCTCTCTATGACCCACTGACATAGCTTTGTTTTGTTTTTTTGTTGTTAGCTGAATGCATCCCTAATTTAGGGGCATGCACAGGCTCCAAACTTCACTGCTGAAGATGCTACCTACGAGTTATCTTCTTGATCACGAAGGTCTGTAAGCTTTCAAGCAGCTGTAGTGTTTGAAATGGGGCAGTACGCCATATTGTCGCACATTTTACATGTAGATTCTGTTTTGGAGGAGTGTTGCCACCATTGAGTGCCTTCAGGAACCCATGCAAGCTTCGTGGAGGTGGCTTGCTGGGCTTTTCCCAGTGGTGGTGTATAGCCTGTGAGCTGATCTGCAGAACGTGGTGTATATGACACAGAGCTGCTGCTGCTCCTGGCTTCAACTTGACCTGATGAGTTCCACTTGTCCCTTACAGCCTAACATGTGGGAACATCTGTGCAATACTGCCCTTGCAAATATGCCACGCTCTTAAAGTCTCTGTACTGTGTACTGTAGCAAAGAGAATATCAACTGAGTTCAACCCAGCAGCTTTTTACTAAAAGCTGTCTGACATATGCTTTAAAGCTAGAGGAGAAAATATGTTGTTACAGTCATTTTTCTGCTTCTGTGAGTCAGCTTGTTCTAATGGGTTTTGAAGTGGATGGCTCATCATCATTTGGGCTTTTTAAGTGCGGGTTGCATGTAGTGTTAGCTTGCTGAAATTTCTGCTGTGCCATGATTGGCTGGCCTAAAGTTATACCATCAAAACATAATGGCCAGTCTTAGCATAACAAGAAAACATGCTATTTAGTGCTAATTCACTGTTGATCAACTGCATTTTCTTGTTTTGCTCTTAAATTTACACAGCAAATAGCAGCCTTGTGAAGCTGGCTTTATCTTGTATGTGCAAAAGCATGTTTTAGTCGATCAAATTAGTTCATCGGTGACCAACACGTGGCTCTGCGGCAACCTGCAGCACACAAGTAGTTCGAGAGTGGCTCCTGTGCCAGGGCTGCGCAGTGTGACCTGTGTTGGCCAAGGGCTGTGGCTAATCCGAATTGCTGCAAGCAATCTGTGTCCTGTTGCACAGGGAGCATGTTCTGCCTGAACTTCCCTTCCCAACCAGTCTTAAGGGAAAAGACAGTGAGCTGCCTGCTTTTTCATGGAGAACCATGATCCTGTAGACCCTCCATACATTTTTATCTAAGAATAATCTTACTGCATTAAGCAGTCTGGGTTTAAAGTTATGTGAGATGGTCTAAGGTCTTGTTGCATCAAATGTAGAGATAAATAGTTAAATAGAGTGCTAATCAGAAATGCCTTCATAGCAGAGAAGAGACAAAGGTACTCCTAGAGCCCATTTTTCAGTCTGTCAGAATTCCTTGCTTTTTGTTGATTTGCAAGCTCCAGCCATTTATGTGAGCAGTAAGTTGGTAAGTTCCGTCCGTGGGATGCAACTGCACCAGGCACTGGGCCATGGTGAACTACGTTTTGAGTGCTGCAATCTTGGCTTTAGATTCAAGTCATGTCTGTTAGTGTAAATTAGGAAATATAAGTCTGCAATTGCTTAATCAGTTGGCTAACTTGTTTAGATAAACTCAACTTCTACTGGTGATAATGAAGTAAGTAATGCAAATAGTGTTTGTTCTGGAAGGAAGATAGCATTTTGAAAGGAAAGAAGAATAAGTTCTCTAGTAAAGATCTATATGTGTTTTAAAAATTTATTTGGAATGAAATATTCAGGCTTGCATAACTAAAACAGTTGAAATTGAAACTTCAAAGTAACCTTGTTCTTAACCTCATTGAGGAGGGAGAACCAGTTCAAGATGTAAATAAAATTATAAGCATTAAATGAAAACTGTGTGTTGTAATGCATATTGGATCATTTTGGTGAACTTAACTACAGTATTGCATCCTTGCCTTCCTGCAGCTAACAAAGATGGAGAGAGCCTTTTACAGTGTGGTACACTAAACCTTTTTCTCCTTACACTGTTGGGGTGAAATAACTTTGACTCCTATCAGAGTAGCTTGCTTCATTCTGTAATTTGGAGGTAGTACTTCACATGGCTCCAGTAAGTCGCCGTTTACCTGTACGGTCTATGTCTGTGGAGCACATGAACGTGCCAAAGCTCTTTGCATATACAAATCTCAAACCTAGCAGGATTGTTCCAAGATTGTTGTCTAAGCTTTGCCTTTCCTCATGAAGGCTTTAAAAAAAATAACAACAACAACACACACACCCCTCCAGACTGTGGAGACAGATGATTCCGCAGCAGCTTTTCCTTTTTTAACTGTGTCAAGAACAAACAGTTGCATTTCTCTCTTGTCCTTTTGATAGCATAGACTGTCTCCCAACATAAATTGTTCTTTACCATTCATAAAACAGAAATCCTTCTCCAGCTGATGGCATTGCAATAGCAGATTGTCTGTTTGTTTTTCTAGCTATCAGAAATGGATTGTGGTGTTCACCTTAAGAAGACTAAAACTCAGGATTCTGGTGGGAACCACGAGCAGCAACAGGACAGCAGTCTTGCAACTACCTTGGAACATATCATGGGACAGCTGGATGTTCTGACTCAGGTATGGTTTGCTGTTTGGTTTTCTAATGAAAAGGAGAATATTTTGCAATAGCTTCATAGAATAAGTGTGGCTAGTCCAAAATCTCTGCTTTTTAGCAGTTTAACGATAAATCTATTTTTATCTGCTTATCAGCGTGACACTATCCGTTCCCTCCCATCAGCTTCCAACTCAGGCCCTGCTCTTCCCCTCATTCCTTTGTACTGCAGTGTAGCAGAGAGCTAATTGAGCTAGCTGTAGTACCTTATCCTATTAGCCAAGGTTTATCCAAGGTAATGCCTGAAGGCGTGGCTAAAATAGCAGGCAGTAGGACTCTGTCTTGGTGAGTAATCAGCCTCTTGTCCTTCCCCTGTTACATTGCAGTCTATAGGCAGACTGTTCAGATCCTTTTCCTTTCCCTCACCCAACATTCACCTACACAGTACAATTTCTACAGTGTTCTCCTCCCATCTACGCATCTGGGCCCTTCTGTGCCCCTCTCACAAACATGCTTCTCACCCACAAGTAACAAACAACTAATCCCTTGCAGAAGCATTAACATACAGTTCTTCTACGGAGACCCTAAGTAATGCTTGAACAGCACCAACTGGTAATGGTGATCCATCACAGCATATGTTTGTTTAATAAGAATTTGAGGATAGAGCTGTATTTTTGGTTGTTTTTATTTGTTTGTTTAACCAAATTGTTGTTCTTTGCTTGTGTTAGGAAATGTTTATTTCTGAGCTAGGACTCAATTTCATTGTGTATTTTTAAGGGATGTGAGAAGCAGGGAGAAGGCATGAGATAGTAAACACCAGTGATATGTAGATAACACCAGGGTGGTTATAAGGAAAAAATCTGTGTGGGAGGGCTTTTCTGTGAGTTTGAGTGTTGTTTCTAGGGAAGAACAAGCAGATCTTGAACACTGTGTATTGAACACACTGATTACTGGTTTGAGTTAGCTCTCTTCTCTCGAGAGAAGTACATGTTATCAAAAAAAAAAAAGTGTAAGATGACGGACTGGAGAGCTCAACAGGGGTTTGAAGTAGGGCTGACTTAGGGATATAAAGCATTCCAGGACTACAGACAGTCTAAAATAGTATAGAGTGAAAACCACAAGATATTTAAAATTCATTTGGCAGAAATGCAAGAAAGCACTTTTCTGTAGTCTTTAGAACTTTAGAATCCTTAGAACACTAGAGGGGAAAAAAAAAATCTTCTATGACGTTAGACCCGCATGTTTGTTATTAAAATGCAACCAAGTGTATACACAAAATATTTTATTATTGTTTTTGTCTCCTTAGTAAGTTTGGAATGTGATCTTTATCTTTCATTACATAAATCAGATTCACAGTTCTGATGATGGATGTGTAATGGCTCCTTTTCAACTTCATAGGTGTTTAGAGGAGGCAAATATTGCAGTAAACAGTATATGTGGGATTTAAACTAGATACAAGCAATGCAAACATCTCTAGAAGGTATTGTGTAACCGTTAAAAAAAAAAAATCCAAACATTGTTTTAAACCTAGCAAAAAGAGAGAAACTGAGATCACTGGGGGAGGAATAAATTAGTAGGTTTTAGAATAAATTTGGAAATAGGCCTGAAACTATAGTTTAAAAAAAAAAACACTGCCTTGAGTAACTGCTTTCAGCAACCTTTTACCTGTAGCTTTTCACCATCTGTACAGTACTTAATTTCACGTTGGTTCTAGTTTTTGTATGTTGTAGTTTATATTAATACCATGCATGTGTACAAGTAGATGTACCTGATGTGTTGTTGAAATGGTTTTGCAATGCTTCCTTTTCATTTTAGTATTTAGAAGTGAAACAAGTTAACACAAAACTATCAAGCTTGTGCAAATGAACATGAAAGAATTCTTTATCCCTGTACTAGGAGATGAGATTCTTGAAAGGGGCGATGCAGGCAGTTAGCAGGGCAAAGAAATGGAAGGTAACTGGAGGGTACCTGCTGGTGTAGCTGAACTTTGTTTTTTCCCTTGTGGGCACGCCATGCTGATGGTTATAACACAGAAGGGAGCACAGGTCCAGCACGGCACCATTACTACCTCTTCCATGCCACCAGATGTTGACCAGGTGGACTAACAGCAATCTGATTGCTAGCTCTGGTCTGAGTGAGACGGAAACAGAAGCTGGTGATACCTGTCTGGTTATCTTTCCTAGCCATTTCTGCCAAAGCATAACTGGGTGCTGCTTCCTGCAGATTCAAGCTGATGTTGGGTATTTTTTATACAAGAACTTTGGAATTGCAGACTTATTTCAATGAAAGAAGGACACCACTACTTCTTAAAAAAAAAAATGCTTTCATAAATATGTGACTAAAAGCTTTCATGAATAAATAACATAATACAGGCGTCAGCATTTTTCCCGTCTTCAAGAAAGGCTGAGACTCTATCAGTAGTCTCCTGGTGCTCTGTTAAAAATCATTGTTATGTAATTCCTGTGTATTGCTTGCTTAAAGAGAACTCTAATGGCATAAGCAGGACCATATCGTTTATGTTGTTTTCTTAGCTATGGAGAAGGGACAGACACACCATTTCCAGAAGCTGTCTACAGGTTTTCCAGGAATTTCTAATTTGTTAACTCGGTGGGAGCTTGGGTATATTTCTAATGTACCACCTTGAGTTCTTGCACTCTCTGTGCTCATCGTAGTTTCCAACACTGTGTTAACATAATGTGGAGACATAATATGGAGGAAACTTAAGGTTCTGATAAACTACTCTGGGAAATAATGCAAATATAAAATTAATCTGTCATTTTTCTAACACTTCCTTAGCTATCATCTCAAGGTTTACCATGCTAACCTGGGTATAATGTAAAAAGTGGGAAGGAGAAAAAATGCTGTGTTTTTTTTTTCAAAATTTTCTGCTGAAAGATGTGATAGTAAGAAATCAGCTGGACACTGTCATCTCTACCCAGTGCACAGCTTTGTACTGAGCTGCGTGCTTGAAGCTGCATTGTCTGCTGCTCACCAATTACCAACACCTTCCCTCTGTTGACAATAGATTTCTAGATGAAGTGGAGTGTCATGTACTCGGATACAGCAGAATCGTTTTTATTCTATTAAGAGGTCTCTTCCTGCCAGACACCAATTGAAAGTAGAAATGCTGAGGCTGTAGAGGCATTATGTCCTGTGCAGCAGGATGCACTTGAGCAGACTTGCTCCTTCAGTTGGCACTTCCGATACAACTTTCTCTAGTAAGAACTAAAGAAACTAGTGGCTGTTGCATACCATGTCTAGCAGTAAATGTTATAGCTAATAGATACGTCCCCCTTAGATTTACAAAGCTTTCTTTTTACGTTGTGAACTTCATGCTGTGATTTTACTCTTCAGGGCTTTGACACCCTTCTTTAAAAACAGGTCTTTGATTCAATGAAGCCTTCCTCTTCTCCTCACCACAACTCTGTCAAGCCTTTTTGTGGTTTAAGTAAGAAAGCGGTCTAATGTAACCTGACAGCATCTTCGTACTTCTTTCTAAACATGGTTTGTAGCCATATTTCACATGTAAATAAAGCAATCTTTGCCTTTTTCAGGTGAGTAGCACATGCTCAGTAATTTTGCTGGATTAAGGATAACTTATCCTTAATGTTCTGGAGTAGAAAAGTGATTTTTGGCTGAAACTAAAATGGAGTAGGTATTATGAGGTGTTATTTGATGGTATTATTTGGGTATTATTTGATGTGCTATCTAAAATGTATTTCCTGCATTTGCAGCTGAACTGCTGAGATGAAAGATGATCATCTGTGAGTTAAGCATCTTAGCTGCAGTGGAAGATTTGTATTGCCAATTGTTATCATAAAGAGTTTGTATAGTCTTGCCCTCACTCCAGACACCTGCAGTTGCTCCATTCACTCTGATAATCCCTAGCACAGGTGTGCAGTGAGCACTGAGGAAAAAGCCACCATTCTTAACGTGGGAAGAAGGAAGGTGTCTGTTCCACATGAAGTGTCCCGAGCTCTTCATCTGAGAGAGTTGTGGATGTTGTGTTTGGGACATGGTGTACTGGTGGACTTAGTAGTGTTAGGTTGATGGCTGGACTTGGTGATCTTAAGGGCCTTTTCCAACCTAAATGATTCTATGTATGAGGTTACCATAAAAGTTCATAAATAGCTGTGGTAATCCACCCACAGGAAACAGTTTCAAATCCATCCCCAAGCTAATCTGGTATTGAAGCCGGGAGAAAACAACGCAGTGAAATGTGAAGAGTTACTAAATCTGAAAGGTAATGCAAGCCAGAACTGAAGGACAGTTTAGCTCCAGTGAGATTAAAGGATTATCTCACTTCTTCCAGAAGAGATTGCAGAGGTGGGGAGAAAAATATTTTGTAAAAAATATATTTAGTACAAAAAAAAAAGGACTTGGAGGAGAAATGGGTTGCTTTTTAAATAAAACTCAAAATGTGTGTGCAGTGTTTGTAATGCAAATGAGTAAAATCAAGTTTACTTCTTACATTTGGGGATATGGTCTTCAAAACGTGTTGGTAAGGAATAAATGGCCCCTTTCTTCTCTGAGATGTTGAATGTAGATGTCCTGGTTTGGGCTAGGATAGGGTTAATTTTCCTCCTAGTAGCTGGTAGGGTGCTGTGTTTGGGATTTGGGATGAGAATAATGTTGATATCACACTGATGTTTTAATTGTTGCAGAGCAATGCTTGCACTAAGACAAGGACTTTTCAGCTTCTCGTTCTGTCCTGCTAGCGGGCAGGCTGGGGGTGCAGCGGGAGCTGGGAGGGGACAGACCCAGGACAGCTGACCCCAACTGGCCAAAGGGGTATTCCATACCATCTGGTGTCACGCTGAGCAATTATATGGGGGTGGCTGGCCGGGGTGGCGGGGGCGGCTGCTTGGGGATAGGCTGGGCATCGGTCAGTGGGTGGTGAGCAATTGCATCGTGCATCACTTGTTCTGTACACATTAATATTATTATTATTTATTATTATTTTATTTTCTTTTCTGTCCTAATAAACTGTCTTTATCTCAACCCACAGGCTTTCATTTCTTTCTGATTCTCTGCCCCATCCCAGAGAGGGAGTGGGGAGGGTAAGCAAATGGCTGTGTGGTGCTTAGCTGCCGGCTGGGTTAAACCACAACAGTAGATTAAACAATGGGTTTAATAAAATAAATCCTTACATGACTTCAAGCAGTTATAAGTAAATTAATATTTTTTTTATTAATTTATTTGTGGATCACAAGGGCTGCTACCTGTGCCTTGCACAAATGTCTTGGTTCGTATGTTACTTTCACTGCCTGAACACCAACTGGCTATGACAAGTCCCAACAAATAGGAGATAACAACAATCAGTTTTTATTCCAAAAGAAATTGTTTGAAATCCAAGTGATCTTTAAAAATAAAAAGCAAGCATTCCAATCTGAATAATCTGTGAAATGCCAGATGAGCTTGGTTTTTAAATCTTAATTTAAGGGGCATAGAGATTATTTCTTATGATGCAGAACCGTCTTTTGGAGACGCAGTAGCTTTGATGATCTCTTACTCAAAATAAATGAAGTACCCTGTTTCTTGCCAGTCCTTATATAGTATCATCCAAGTTCTGAAATTCACTTCCAAAATATGCTTGTTACAGAAATCTCTAAGGATTTTTCTGCTTTCTAAGACTGCCTAAATTAAATACACTTCCAGTGATACTGCTGTATTAGCATGACACTGCCCAGAGGCCAGGTTCTCAAAAATGCTGATTGTCTCCCTGGAGGTCCAGCAGACCTTTACCTTCTCTTAGCCTTCAACAGGCAGGAACACTCGACATCTCCCATGATTTGCATTTTTACAAGCAGACCTTGAAGAAGTATCCTTTGATATGCTTAATATAAGTTGTTGGTTATCTACTGGGTACCAGCAGTTGAGTTAATTCAGCTGAGTAATTAACATCCTTTCAGAGTTAAATTGGGTGGCAGGGAAAGTATATACGATGTCTTCGAAGCACACCCTCATCCTTGTGGCTGGGGAGACCTCTAAGCCTTTTGGAGTTGCTAAGCACGGTACAGTCACTTTTGTAGTACCTACTTGGATATTTCATCATAGCTCATCTTGACTCACTGTATTTTCATACTGTATGGGGAAACATGAAGTCTCCTGACTCCTTTGGCTGGTTGGCTCCCCGAGGTCTGGGAGCTGTGCACCAGGGAGGCTGCCCATACCTGAGCAGGCAGTGCAGCCCTTCCCTCCCCAAAACTTGCAGCATCCAATGCAAGTGCCATCAGTTTAGCTTTGGCTGATCAGCCATCAAGCCTGAAGCAACAGTGCTGAAACATCTTAGTAAAAGGACTGTAAGTTGAAAGGCCCAGTTGCAGATGACACGCATGCCTTGAGTCCCTGCATTGCACAGAGGACATTGGCAGAGCTTGTGACTCCTCATCTTGGAGTCTAGGCTTGATTTAATAAAAAGGATATCCATTTTTCTATATTCCAGGGGCCATTTGATCACTGTGGTATTTCGGTAGTGGTATCTTGTCTACTTTGCTGCTTGGTCTGGCCAAGTGGATGAGACGAATTTTCAGGTACTATGTATGTGTTTTTTTTTCTGAGAGAAAGGTTTGAATGAGCACTGTAAGCAACAACACTCATGTTGCTATACTGGGCCTGTTGCATGGCCGTCAAAGCCACTTCTGCAATCTAGTTAAAGGACTTAAGAAAATGGAGTGTACTGGGAGGTGGAAGGAGCACAGGTTTAGAAAACCCCATCTGGTTTGCTTCTGGGACTTCGTAACCCATGGTTGTACAGCAACTCTGACCAGTATGGCCCTGGCTAGCCACGCTGGGGCAAAGTGTTTTGTAGTACCAGATAGAAAAGTTTACGGAATTGAAGCATGTTACAAAGTAAGTGTGAAAATTTATGAAGATGCATTAAGGAAATATTGATGGGGGGAAGACTAAATGACTGAATGAAACTGTTTCATTCTGAAATAATGTGCTATCCTTAAATCATGCTGCTGCGAAATACTTTATGCAAACAGACTTTGTGAGAATTTACTTCAGAGCTTGCATTCAAAACAAGGAAGGAGGTAAGAAGCTACAGAACTTACTTAAAATGTCCTTGGGGTAGGAGATCTTGTTTTAGTTTGAATGGAAAAAGTGCTGTCTTGTATTTATTTATTCATTTTTAATGTGAAATTATTTCTAAAGAAATGTTAATAGTGCACTTGATCTCTGAGATGAAGACTTTGACCAGTAGCGTAAGGCAAGTCCTGGCATTCAGAGAGCACTGTGTGTGTTTGCTTGCTATGTGAAGTGTTACTGCCAGTGAAGGCTTTGTGTATTCGCGTACTTTCAGATATGAGATTTTCTCCCTTGGTTAGTTTAAACCACCACTTCTTGATGAAAATGATTCAGAGGTACTGAATGTTCTGATCCCATCTCAAAACTGTGTTAAGCTCTAATTTGTACGTGAAGAGTGCTGCTTGCTAATAGCAGGGGTCTCCTTTGAGTTTCCCTAGGTGCAGTTGCTGAGGTGGAAGGGAGACTGACAGCAAGTCATGGCAAAGCTTTGTATGGCAGGAGGAAAGGGCGCTGCCCACTGGACGGGTCTGCACCTGAACGTCGGTGTGACTTCTGAACACGTTCTCCCATGAGCCTCAATTTTTACGTTAAAGTCTGATATTTTAAGTTGTTGTTTATGGAAGGAGACTTTTTTTTTGTTTCCTGTGGCTGCCTGAGTAGAAAGTGTTCACCTGGTAATTAGTTTGCTCATTGGATTAGTTTAGAGAAAGTATAGATAGGTACCTCTGAACCTGCTCATTGGCACTTGCCAAGGAGGGACTTTGTTGGCCCCTTGGATGCCTGAGCAGCTTTTTTTTTATGATGGAATGTCCTGTTCTGAATGTCCTAGCTTTAGCTGCCAACGTGGTGAATAAATGCAGCTCCTTACAGCATCCTGACGGGAGTGCTGGTAGGGATAAGCAGCATAAAACCTCTTCCACTTTGACGCTTGCCATACACTTAGAAGTTCAGGGCACTGTATTATCCCGCTAACATCATTTTAAGATGGTACACAGAAGAGAATTAAATAATGATGTAATCCTAATACAGAGATGTGGTCATTCCAATGTCTTTGTGCTTTGTGGATAGAAATCCCTATTTTTCCATTTGTTATTAGATTGATAGATTTTTTCCATTGTAACATTTCTGCATTTACTGACTGTTCTTTTGCAGGAAGATGTTTTTGGTTTTTTTTTGATAAACTGGAAAGAAAATGCTGTCTTTGTAGATTAACATGTCATATGGGAAGAAAAATCTGAAGAGGCAGAGCTAATGCTCTTTCTTGGGCTATTTGATACATTACACGTTAGTGCCCTGCAGAACAGTTTTTAGCACGTGCTTTAGTGAAACCGTTAACATTAGGGATGGAGCAAATTTTAGCAACCTTTTTATTGAAGTAAGGCTAGGAAACTACCTCTCGGAGAAGGCAGATCAGCGGAGAAAGGGGTTTTATGTTATGAAATGGTTAATGATGACAGGACCAGAAGAAGCTCAACTGTAATGTTTAGCCTGCACATCTGCAAGGCGCACCTGCTTTGCAGTCCTTGTGTATGCCTGTGTTCCTTATGTTGTTACCTATCTGAGTAACATTGTGCAAATCAATGTTTTTTGGGGTCCTGCGATTACCAGTGATGAACTGGAGCAGTGTTGTGTCCACTCTGCTGTTATTCAGTCAAAGCTGGTGAGAATCTGGCATACTCGAAAATCCTATGTGCTGCTTGTGGACATCCCTTGGCTGGCTGGGCGTGGGATTATCCATTCCCATGCTCTTGGCTGCTCCACGTTAAGTACTTGGTTTTAGTTAATGACTGGCCTGTTAAGTTAATTAGTTAATCTGTCTAGCCTGATCTCCCGGTTACCCACATGGAGTTAGTTCTGTCATTGCTCTCCTAGTCTGACCCTGGGGGTCACCTGAGGAGTGTGAATGTCCTCAGCTCTGGACTCCGCTTTTCAGGTTTCCTCTGGCAGTTGTTGAGCTGGTTTCTGTTGGGATTCAATTAGCACCAGGCTCTGCTTATCAAAAAGAGTCCTCAAAAGACGCTGGATGGATTACCCCAGGGCTCTGCAAAAACCTCCACCTTGGGGCTAACAGTGGTTAAACTGTCCCTACTGCATGGTCAGGCAAGGAAATGTTTAACGAGACTTAAAGAAAAGATGCTGATGAAAACTGAAAGTGTATGTAGGTCTGGCATTTGGGTTGGCATCACGGATCTCTAGTATTACTGGGTTGAGGGAGTAAAAATAACGTTGAGGGAATGGCATGGGGAGTTTGTCATGATGTAAGCAAATGTGACTGCTGGATCCCTCAGATTAGGGAGGATGGAGCTGAATATTCACCAGAACTCAGAGTAAGTAGGATGCAATATATATATATATTTTTACATAGTTTCTCATGAACATTTCCTGGTGTGCTGTGAAGAAAAGTAATCGGCTTCTGACACCATGGGAAGCCAGGATCCTACCATAGGGAAACAGAATGAGCACAAACCTGCGTCAGGTGAACCCTCACTGAGTCTGCCTGGTGGCATGTGCCTCCTTGGGGTAGTTGTCAGTTCATTACCTTCTTGAAAAGTAATAGCAAAATCACGTAGCAGTTTGATTTGTGTACCAACAAGGATTTGCATTATGAATGGCAACATGGAAGCTTTGTAAAACTCTGTCACTTGGGAATAAAGTAGCTTTTTGTATGTGTGTAAACTACTATATAATAGTAATAACATTTTTGCATTTTCCCTTACCTTACTAGGACATCAGGTGCCCTGTGTATTTTGGGCATCATGTATTTCAAACTTGAATGAACTGTGCTCTGAAGTTCTTTGGACTTACTGGATTTCACTTCTGACTTCTCCTTTTCCACTTGTAGTTTCCAAAAAATGCTCGCTACAAGTTTATTGAAATGGAAATTGCATACAAGCATAAGCAGAAAGCATATTTCTTGCAGCTTTTTCTCAAATTCAACATTTTCTGAAATCCACTTTATCTGTGCTTTGTTTCACCGTCCTGCATGTAGCAGTGGCTGCAAGCAACCTGGGCCTTTGCTTTTTGCAGGGTTGTGTGACCAGGATGTGATTCACCTGATTACATCTTTTTTTAAAGGAAATTGAATGCAATGCTACCCCCCACATTTTGAATGAACACTGAGTCTTGAGTCACTTGTTCTCCTTTTCTAAATGGAAAAGCCAGGATCCCTGCTGCTTTTCATTCTCTGTCTGGTTGTTTGCAGGCTGAGATCTTTGCTGTAAACCTCTGTAGACATTCAGCCTGCTGTGTTCTTCCCTGAGCCGCTGTGCTCCTGACATCTGTAAGGCAGCGCCTAGGTAGTAGCCATGGCTAGGTTCAAATCAGATTAAATCCTCTCTCCTTTGAACAGACAGGAGAGCTCCTGCTAGCTATGGGATGGTACCTGGTGCCTCCCCAAGTTTTCTTTGGGCTCTCTGTATACAGCAGCTCTTGCACCTCAAAGAGGTAGAAATAGAGGAGAATAAAACTAAATGATGCTAGTGCCATAGGCCAGGGGAATATCTAAGCAATGCAGGGTTTGTTCCTTTGGGCAGAGCTTGTTATGGTTGTAGCAAGGCTGTGTTACACAGCAGGAGTTGACCCTTCCTCTTCTTGGGGCACACCTGTGGGGTGGCAGTGGTGAGAGGTGACTGGGGACATAGCACCGGGGACATGGGACACAGGGAGAGGGCTGCAAACACTTCAGAAGGGATAGACAGGAAAGGAAGGGAGGGTTGCCCTCCACATTAGGGAAGGAATTGATTTTGAAGATTTGCCTTTGAGAAACAGACATGTAAAGGCTGAGAGCTTATGGGTGAGAGTTAAAGACTGCACCAATAAAGGACAGCTTGTCCTTTACTGGGGGGTCTACTGCAGGCCACCTGATCAAGGGGATGGAGAAGCACTCTTTATTTGTGTAGATAAAACCATTCCCCCTTGTCCTATCATTAAACTAAAAGAGGGGAGATTTAGATTAGAAGTTAGGAGGAAATTTTTCACTTGGAGGATGGTAAGGCACTGGAACAGGCTGCCCAGAGAGGTTGTGGACGCCCCATCCCTGGAGGTGTTTAAGACCAGGTTAGGTGAGGCCCTGGGCAACCTGATCTAGTGGGTGGCATCCCTGCCCATGGCAGTGGGGTTGGAACTGGGTGATTTTTGAGGTTCCTTCCAACACAGGCCATTCTGTGATTCTGCCTCTTTACAGGTCAGTGGTGTGTGAGTCGTAGAAAGAAGCTTTGAGCTGTGTTTGGTAGGGGAGGGGGAAATGTGTTCCGGCAAATCCTATGACACAGAACCCGTCCTGACTGTTAACACGTGGTGTTGTGATGTGTCTGAGGGAAACAGTTTTGCAGTAGTGCTTGATGTTGTGTTTTCACCATGACTGTGTTTTCTCCTTACTCCCCACCATTCTTCTCATTCCCCAAATCATTTTGCAGGAGATTTTTCCTGGTCACTCAAGTGACCTTAGCCAAGCTGCTTCCTTTCTTTGTGCTTTAGTTTCCCCAGCTGTAAAATGAGGATAAAGAGACCTGCTTTCCTTTGTCAAGCACTTAGTGATGTGTTTATGAAATGTGCTATTAAAAGGCTTTCTATGTATAACTTCTATACAAATAGCAGTTGTCCAAGTTTATTTGAATTACTTTATTAAAGTCTGATGTTCTGGACGTCCTTTTGTTTTTGAAAGAGGATGTTATTTATGCAGTAAAAATGCTCAGAATATGAATCTATTGATCGTTGCTGATAAGTTTATGGGTATTAAAGCATTAAATATAATCACTGCCTGTTATCAGCCATTCTGGTGTCTTTGGAAGCTGCAAGTGGTTTGCATAGGTAGGTCCCCTGATTACCTCGGAGCGATCAATAAAAGGTTTTCAGCAGAGGCTTTTAATACCACGTGGTTAAAATGTTCTTCCTGTGTATCCTGTCCATGATGACTTCAGCTCTAGGAGAAAGCTATAACAATCCCTTTGTGAGGTAACTGGATTACACAAATACTCGGGCATTATGTTGAGGTAGATGCTGCCACTTTGGTTTTTAACTCCTTTCTATCACCTGACTGTGCTGCCTACACTGGGATGGTTTTCTTGCTTGATCCTGGAGTTACAGTCATGAAATACCTCAAAATACTCCATTTGAATTTAGGATTTCATTACCCACCGACAGTACAGTGGCATACATAGCTTGTCTTTGTGAGTGGCTGAACAGCAGCTTTCCTTTTGTTTTGCAGACAGTTTCCATCCTGGAGCAGAGACTGACACTTACAGAGGACAAGCTGAAGGAGTGCCTAGAGAACCAGCAGAAAATAATTCAGAACAAAGCGAACTGATTTTGTGAGAAAGGAGCAGAGATGGAGGCTCTTGGAGGTTTGCAGTGGTTTGTGTTCTTAACAGTCTGTGTGTGACTTTAACGATTTTGAGAGCAGTCAATTTTTACTTGATATGTACAGTTATTGTATCTGTAAATACAAAACTTTGTTACTTTACTAGAATAAAAGGAAGAAATTATTTGTAAGAGTGGATGATGATTGTGATTTCTTGTGTTTTCCAGATACTGTAACAACCAGCTAGAAAGGCTGCATCTGTTCTGCCTTAGCTGCTGCTGAGTTAACCTTAAAATGTTTAAGCATCCTAGAGTTGTCAAATGTCTGGCCCAGGCCGTTCAGCTTGTTGCTGGCTATATGTCGCAAGAGCTCCCAGGATATCCTGGCCAGTGGGAGTTCACCTCTGTTCTCAAGTCAGAGCAAGCATGTGATATCCTAGTGCAACTCCCACCTGTTGAAGGGTCTGTCCGACCAAATCCCAAATGGTGCCTGGCAAATCTGACAAAGTGGATCAGATCCTGGATTTGTGCAGAGGCTTTTCCAGTGGAAGGATTTAACCTGCTCCCTCATGCAGTGTGTGAAAAATGGTTTGCTGAGCTGAGGCTGGAGGAAAGGTCCTAGCTCTACTAGATCAGATTGCAGAGTGGAATGCCAAGCAGCTTTTGCTTTGTATTTGTCCACTTCTTAAATTAAAGGCAGGGAGAGAAAAGGCAACCAGATAGCAGCATGCTTGCTGCAGTCATAAACCTTCCCTCTTCTCACACTGGATTGTTTAATTTTCAGTCATTTTGCAGATGTTTTCGCAGTCGAATAGCTCATCACTCACACCTATGCTGTCACCGTGCTCCTCGCATCACACCTCTAAGACTCTTTCAAGGCTTTAGCAGGTGTTCAGTGTGTAGCTGCACAAGAATTGGGACTTCTGGGGGATCCTGTTCTCCAACACCTCTTCTGCTAACATGCAGTGGAGATCTCCTTTCTTGTAATAAACTATTACGTACATTCCTGAAGAAATGAGCTGTGGGAACTTGAGCATTTCAGGGTTAATGAAACCCTCCTCCTTTACCATCTTTCTGACCTCATAAAAGAGGGAATTTGCCTCAATGCCTGCCCTTGGCTGGCACAGCAGGCTCCAGTGCTTCCAAAGCCCCCATCTCCAGATGTGCCATGGGCATTTCAGATGCTTGCTGGAGGCCTGGCTGGCATTCTTATTTCACACAGGGCTTAGCAGATCTTAAGGCCAGACCCGTTTTTTTTTTTTTTTTTGCACCTGTTCCTGTTGCAGGCTGTGTCTGCCTGTACTGCATCTGGACGGTGTTAATCTTCTTGTCCCATCTGGATGAAGCTGTTTGCATTCCCTTGTCATCACTGGGAAGCTTCTGGTCTCCTTCCATTCTGGTACTTTCCACATCTCTAAGAACCCCTTGTTGGCATCATCACAATATTTCACTCTTTTTCATTTGCAGGAAGGTGAGGGCTTTCTCATTTCCATGCTTATTGGGTGGATTATAAATCTGAGTTTCTCTCTGCTCCACCACAGACTGTTTGTTTTCTGTCTCTAAGCTCCCACTCTGATAAATTATTATTTTCTCTTAGATTACGCTAATGGAATCAATTCAGTGAAATTCTTCCATGCTCTTGCTATAAGCTTTCAGAGGCTTTCTGTTGAGAGACTGACATTTTCATTGAAATGAACTGATGTCGTGACAGGATGGGTGGGAAGGAGAGGATTCAAAAGTGCACGGGGCCAGTTTTCTGCTAGAAGAAGGCCGTTCTGCCACTGAAGCAGTGACAAAAATGAGTTGTAAGAGTCTACTTTATCAGCCTGATCCCCAGAGTTGTGGGCTGACTTTTTGGGGTGGGGGTGGGGAGGGGAGAAGAAAACTTAAGCTGTTCCAAGTCATCAGTTTTCAAGCTTCACTTCTTTTCCTTTTAATTTGTAATCTCTAATGTCTTAAGAGACCACAGAAGCAATTTGCCATTCTCCCTAAAATACTATATACAGTACAAATGACTTGGGCACATTTGATAAAGATGCTTTTTCCTTTCAGATGTTCTGAGTGAATCCATTTGAAAGATAATTGTGCTTGTAAAATAGAAGATGCTCAGGTGCTGAAGGGCAAGCTAATGAGATGCAGTGAAGGTTGCTTTTCTGTACTCAACTTCATAAAAGCACTCATTTGATCAATGCAATCTATTCTTGTGAAAGTAACCCACAGTGGGTGGGCATGGGGAGCTAGAACAAGAGGGAATCTAACAAACTTAATGTGATTTAGGTAGCAAGAGCGGTAATACGGAGGGAATTTCTTCTGACAGCTCTCTCCATCTCATTTTGTTTTCCCACATCTCAGCAATGTGCTCTCTTTCCCCTCATTACAGACTCTTACCTTGAGAGGGATTTCAGGACTTAAAATGTACCAGCACTTCTAAAGAGAGGGTACTGCTTGAGAAGCAAGCAAAGTGTAGAAAGCACAACACTTTATAATTCTCACCCTTTAACGTTGAGCAATAACCTCAAAAATGTCTGAGGAGCCATCATGTCCTTATGTTCCATGCTCAACTCCATCCGTGTTTCTCATGCACTGAGGACAGGATAGCATCCAGAGTGGAGGCTTGAATCTACCTTTGGTTTTACACTCATGATTTGTGACTTGGGAACATCTACAGTAGCTGATTTGGGAAGCTGATCATGCAGGGAGCAGTGGATCAGCTGAGCAAGGAGGAGCACGTATGTATCTGGTCCAACATCACTTCTACACAATGCAGGGATATAACTTACCTTGAAAACTGCTTGTGGTGAGCTCTGCATGAGGAGGCTATAAAGAGTTAAAGATTTTGTTTTGGATCTCCAAGGCACACTGGAAGCCAAGTTCTTAAAAAAGTAGTTTAATATGTTGCCATTATATTTGCCAGATGTATGACCTCACTCAACTTTTAGCAACGGTTCTTTGTGCCCAGAATGGCCCCCTGGGGAAGCAGGCTGTGCCTGAAGGCTGTTGCAAATGGCTTTTTGGCTGCTACGAGCATGGAGCATGTTAAACATAACCGTGATATGCGAAAAAGTAAGAATCCTCAAGCACTGCCCACTTTCCTTCCTGTCTGGGAGCTGGAATTGGACAGATACTACAGTTTAGTTCATAACTGAATAAGCAAAAGCAGCAGAGCACTGTGGTATTGGCTCTTCTGGCTGGGAAGTGAGATGGCCAGGAGAATCCTCTGCCTGCATAACAGTACACTTGTCTGCCAACTAACTAGAAAATAAAATCCATCTATGATCAAAGTAGCCAGCCTCTTGGTATGGATCACTTATTATCTAATGTCTTTAAAGATCTACTCTTGAGCAAAATGTTTCCTGAAACACAAGTGGCTAGGAGGGGAGGAAAACGAATCATTTGCAAAGGTTTGTTGCTTGTGACGTGAAAGTGGAGCTACATCTCTTCCCTTGCTTTTAGAAATGGTTCATCTCCCAGTACAGTGCAAGTTCTCAAATTGTGCAACCTGATCAGCGGTAGTTTCAGGAAGGAAGTGTGATGGGGAAAGAATGTTCACCTATTGATGCTCATCTGTGTACTTAACCTGGATTAAGCCTGCTTTTGGAAGTTTTACGTGTGTCTCTGTGAAATCTGGGATCTTTGTCCAGCTCTGCAAGAGAACCACTATCGCAGGCAAACATCGTTCTTCAATCCCCTGTTCTTCTTGGTGGAGATAAACATAAATTACTTCCTCTTTTAAGATGCAGGCTCTGTGGGTGAAGAGCTAAAGATTTGTTTGTAGTGTGTCAGGAAGAGAGACGTCAGCTCGCTCCCAGAGCACATCTCTCTTGCATCCTTTACCTTCTCTCTCTCCTTGTAGCACAACAGCTGGCACTGCTGGGGGATGCATGCTGACCACCTTTCTGTTGTCTAGGGTGAGTGATGCTGTCACTGAGGGCTTCAGGGCAAGGCTGCAACCCCCTTCTTACTGAACAAGAACGAGGTACTATTGCCCCAGTGCTTTTTTTCCCTGTCCTCCCTCCTGGAAGCCAGCTACCTGCCAAAGGGCTTATCCCACACCAGCATCCATCAAAATGACCTGGTAAAACCAGGAAAAAAAATCAAAACAAGAGCTTGAAGTTAATTGGGATCGTTGCTGAGCAAAGACCAGGGGTGCAAGCTGGAAGAGAAGGCTGTGGGATGATTTCAGGTGGGGTCTGAGCACCAAGAACAACTGGGGATGTTTTGGCAGAGGGTATTTCATTGCCTGTTTAGCAGCAGCTGAGACAGACTGGGTGACCACTATTTGAGACCATTAATTTGCCATCTGTGAGGAAGCCTTTCCCCACTGACCACCTTTAGGTTTCTATCCTCACTCCAGCCTTTCCCCCTCAATAACCCAATACAGCTGGAAACCCACTGCTGTGTTGTCACCAAACAGGCTAAATGGGCACGGTGACCCAGTGCCAAAAACCTGTCACGTCTATTTTTCACCATTTCTGCTCTCTGCGGGCATCTTCTACGCAGCCAGTAACTTGCTGCTGTCCTCCGGACAACCGTCAAGCCGAGGATATGGTTATGTTCTGTGTGCTGTGATGCTTTTAGACAGCCATAGGGATGGTTTTGCAGCAGATGCCCAACAAGTAGTAGTACAAAAGCCAATACCACTTACTCTGAGAGCTTGCTGCTGTGCAGCGTGTGCAGATGGTGGCAACTGCTTTCAGCTGATGACTGAAAGGGTTAAGCTGAGCAGTTGCCTGGATGGAGCTCTTGAATTGCTTCACTTCCCTTTATCCACTCCCTCTGTGAGTATTTATGTAGCAGCTGTCTGGGAGCTGTTCCACCCAGACTTCCCCTCGTGTGGGCCTACAAAAACACACTGTTTTGGGCAAAGTTTCCATTGTCACCTTTACACAGCCCAGCTGAAAGTCAGAGGCATCCTTTGGTGCTTGAAATACGCAAATCATCTGAATGGAGGAGAAACTTCCCTGCTCAGCCGAAACAGGCAGATCTTACAGGCCCTCTCAGCTTCTGAGGGTGCTGAGCACCATAAGGTCCTCCAAGGAGGAGAAACTCCTTGTGACGTGATAAGGGCGGGGGGGTGGTAGTTGCTTCTCCTCTTCCGTGAATCCACTCTGCCATGTGTAGATGCTTGGTCCATGCAATGAGGAAGGCTGCCTCAGGGGTTAGCAGCCAGATGGTTTTCACCCTATGAAAGCCTAGAAATATCCTTTTTCTTTCCATCTTCTCTGAGAGACTGTGGTTGCTTCAGAGGACATTGTCGCTTTTGTCCTGGGGCAATAGATATATCTTTCAGTTTCAGTGTCCTCTGATGCAGGCCTGTGGCTGGGGAAGGCTCTTGCTGCACGTTGGGCTCACCAGGTAAGAGCTTTCTCCAGGAGTCAGGGACTAACGTTGCTCTGGTCTCTTGTGAGCAGACAGTGCAGCCAAGATAGGGGTGACAGTGCCATTGTGCAAGCTCTGAATGCTGTTTCCATATACTACTAATTGTGGCTGAGGCAGAAGCGTGTGACATCTCACCACCTAAGAATCAGTGGCCCAGGAGCAGCATCCAGTGCTCAGCTCACCTGCAGCCAGCGAGAGGGGAGCTGTGGTGCAGTCCCCGGCCAAGGCTCACGGTCTGATGCAGCAGGAGAAGCAGCGTGGCAGCCTCTTGGGCTTCCCGCAGAGGAAACTCAGCAGAGCCTGCAGGTCCACTGGCTCCTGCTGTGGTTAAAAGTTTCATCTGGCTTACTCGCAGATCCTTGGATAGATGTGGGGAAAGAGAGGGCAGGCTTTGGTTTTGCAGCTGTACATCAGTTTCACTTCTGTGGCATTTCGTCCCGCTTGCGTCTGCTGGTGGTGGTGGTGACAGAGTTTAAGAAACCAATCCCCAAGGCAGCTTCAAATTCAGCTAATGCGGTAAGGTCAAGAGGTTGATTGGATTTGGATTCTGCTTTTGAGGTCTTAGGGAAAGGCTGCATTTAACTTGGAGAAGCTTTGCAAAGCCCCTCCTCCATTTACTGTCTCTGTTTCTGGGGCTTTTCACATTGGCTGCAGATGAAATCCCTGTCAGGGTGATGTTTTCTAATACAGAGATGGAGCAAGGCAAGGGGCCGGCGTGGAGATGGCAGCATCGTGCTCTCAAACTGTTCTCCCCAGGTATCTCCCTGGTTGTGGTCCACAGCAGTGGTGGCACAGCTGGAGAGCAGCCGGCTAAAATAAAACTATAGGGAGTGGGGCATGTACAGGAACAAAAGCTCTTGAAATGGGCCCCAGTGGCAGACTAAGATCCCGTGTGTGTGGTGGAGAGGCAGGATTTGGGAGAGCTCCAGCTGCACTTGTAATGGAGCCGATCTCTTCAGTCCCAAGCCCAGGGAGAGCAGTACAACACAGTGACAAAACGCTGTGGGTGCTGCCACAGCTGGTTGTGCCTCTCCCTAGCAGAAACTCCACCGGGGAGCTCTCAGCTCCATATTAAGCCTTGTTGTCCACACACGTGGCCCCCTCCCCGCCCCACTGACTTTGTGTTAAGAGACAAACATGCTTAGGGTGTTTGAGTGTCTCAGTCTGGTTCCTGGGAAGCATTTTCCTGTGAGAAATGCGGGCTACAAGCCTGCAGGCCTGTAGAACAAGACCCCTCAAGGTGACCTGCTGGAATATGGCTACACCTGCGTGCTGCTAAGTTGATTAAGAAATATCTTTAATGCTACTTCATCTTCTGCTTAAAGATCAATGCGTGCCTGCTGGTTTGTTTTTTTTTTTTTTTTGTAGATCCTGTTGGTTTCCTAAGGGAGAGGTTATTTGACTTGTGTCTTTACATGATGTATTTCTTTCCTTTGCTCTATTATTTATGAAATCAATAGACCTTAAAAAGGAACATTTGCTGCAAAGTGTCTGGAGCAAGGTGTGCTTAATGAGAATATGAAAACATGCCTGCTGGCATGGCCTTTCCCATCAGTCAAGCATCTGTGCCAGAGAGGAGCTCACCTGAGCACAAAGGAGCGGTTTGTCCATGAGCTCAGTGCCTGGACAGCAACCCAGGTGATGGGGGCAGAAGCAGAAATTCTTGCCTGAGTGCCTGCAGGGCATGCAGGGAAGCAGCGGCAGGAATAGGATGGGCCATGGGATTGGTCTTCTGAATTTGGCAGCCCAGGTGGGAGAGGGGAGGCATGGTCCAGAAAAGGTGCTACTGAGGATGCTGGAAATTCTTGAGATGCCTTTCACCAGTGCTGTGCTGGCGGCATTGAGCACACTCGTTTTGCTCCGAAGAACTTGTGGTGGTCCATAGGGCTGCTTATTCTGATTTTTGGAGGGCCAACCCTGTACAGTACCCTGCACAAAATGGAACAAAGCTCATCTATGCTGTGACTGTCCAGGCTGTAATTTCCTAATATACCTGCAACAGCCCATTTTTTTGCCTGGTGGGATGCCATAGGTCCCTTTAACTTTAGGGTCCCAAGCCCCAAACTGGCCGTCAGCTTTCCCAGCCATGGCTTTACCCCAGCTGTTGCAGCTGCACTGCTGTGAGCTGGAGAAGGGGTCTGAAACTTCAGCTTGGCTTGGGCACGGTCACAAGCTGGTGTTGGCAAGAGCCAGGTGTTAACCATGGTCTGCTGACTCCAGGCATTAACAGCCCAGCACTGACACTATTTTTTTTTTTAAAAGGAACCAAAACCACCAGAAGAAACAGCTTCTGAGCCAGCCAGTGTATATAGTGTGTTCCTTCAATACCTGTTCAGGATGCAGATAGAGGCATCTTCTGCAGGACCAGGAGGAGCTTGGGGATGAACTTGCCCCATATTTCTACCAGGTAGTAAATTGAGGAATCTGGGCACCAGGTAATAAACCACTCCAACTTGAAATGTAGAAGAGAAGTAATGAGGGTGGAGTGGGGAGCAGCACCTGGGGGAAACCCCAGCTCTGTGCTGCTCCCCACTGTGGGATTTCTCCCTGATAGCATCTCCAGACAGAGCTGCAGAGCTCTGTGCCAACAACCCCTCCAGCACCCACGTACCCAGGAATGATTGCCTGGTTGCAGTTATCTCCACCACCTCCCCAGCGCTGCAAAAGGCAGCAAAGGTTGATGCTGGCTAATTCAGAGATGACTTGATGTTCCCATGCTGCGGGTAAGGATTCGGCCACAGCAGCCAGCTCTGCAGGGCTCTGGTGTGTGGCCAGCTCTTTTGCCACCTCTGAAAATTTGTTGCCTCAATTAACTGCCTGCTTTGCCTACGCTACTGCTAACCTTGCTGCCTGCTTGTTAACAAATGCAGCAATGTTTAAGGTAGTGAAATGCTTGATGGAAGGCTTGAGGTTGGTGCTGAATCAATCCCTGTGCTGGGAATGGATCTACTTGCTTTATTTCAAGAAATGAAGCGAGCAGGTCTCTGGCTCTGCTACCTTTTTCTCACCCATCAGGTGGCGATGCTTCATTTCCCTGCGGCTGGTGGGTTTCCCTGTGCTCCCTGCGCTTTGCTCTGAGCAAACTTGTCTCAGAGGTTACATTCTTCACTACAATTACCCTGCCTCATTACTAGGCTTCCTTTGTTGCCAGGTCTCAGAGGAGAAGCAAAGATTAAAGAGAGCAGAGATGATTATATTTAATAGCGATGAAAATTGGCACAGTGGTTGGGGGCTGTTTCCCTTCCCTCGCTTCCACCTCTTGAAGTTTGGAGGCAGCTTGAAATCACATGCGACCATCTTACCCAGCTCCACCACTGGGAGGAGAGAGCCAGTGGCAAGTTTTCCCTGTGTTTGTGTTATCTGGACTTTCCATCCTGGCCCCAGTGCTCAGGAAAGTAGCTTCCCCCCCTGCTCTTTTTAAATAAAAAGCTCCTTTGCTCCTTTCTGCAAGTGAATGCTGCCCTGGCCATGGAGTGTTGAGCTGGCTGTAAGAGGCTTGCCTGCCTTTTAGGTGCAAACACCTCGCTAATTTGCAATGATGGGAAATTTGCAGCAGGAAGCTAAATGTATGTCAGCTAAAGCTGTCTTTCCTTAACTCACTGTGGCATTGCACAGGCTTGCTCAGAGCTGACCCTCACCCTGCCGCAAGCTGCTCTGGTCCCGTCCGAGGCTCTGGGGGAGACATTGCAGCTCCAGTGCTGCTGCTGCTGCTCGGACTATGCTGGGAAAAGATTGCTGGAGGAGGAGAGCTGCTTCTCAGCTTGCTTTCATTTTGAAAGGTGCTGCTTACCCCCTGGATGTTGAGCAAGCATGTCTGTATATCTAACAGCCTCCCTCTTTTTTTCCCTCCCAACCTATCTTGGGTTTAATAGGAGGTGTCACCTTATGTCTTTAGACCATCCCAGCCGTGACACCACTCTACCTTTGACTACCTGGCTGTCACCGAGGATCTACACCCAGTAGAGGACTGTGACTATGGTCCCACCGATGGAGCCAGCGCATCTGTCTTCAGTGGGCTAAGTGGCAAGGCCACAGGTGTAGTGAGGCCATAAAGCCTGGGTAAGGCCATGCTGTGGCCTTGTCAGACATCTCTTTAAAAGTGTAAGTATGATTCTTATCCCAGTATTTAATGTCCCATCCCATCCTCAAGCTAACCTGTGATTTGCCCATGGAGACAAATGCTAGGACTCAGTCCTCTCCTTTTCTTTCCAGCAAGGCTCCATCAAAAGGCGTTGCTGACCTCCCTCACCATCTGTCACACCAGCGAGGAGAGGATGGAGCTGAAGGATCCCGGAACAAGCAGGTAAGAGTGAGACAGCCCTTGACAGAGGGGGCTTGTTGACCATCAGACTTCCATCACCAGACTGCAACAGTTGCATGCCCTGAGCATGTTCATCTCTTAACACAGAAAAAAAAAAATCAGTGGGGTGGGGAAGCGTAGATGGGTGCAGAGAGCAAGACTTATTATGGAGCTAATAACCCCCAGGGGGATTCTGCAAGGGAGAGGCACAAACAGCAAGTGCTGTGTGTCCCCAGAGCTGATTATTGAGCAAAACATAAAAAGGGCACACGGCTGTAGCTTCCCCCATGGGAAAGCATCCCATGGCAGCTGAAAGCTATCCTGGCTTTCCTCAGGGCATGAAGTGCCATGGGGTTTTCGTGAGCTGTGGTTTTAGCTGATGGAGAGTTGTGGCCTGCACAGCTCCAGGCTCCTCTGCCCAACTCTGGCTCTTGGGACCATGCAGGACGTGTACTGGATTCCAGACCCACCAGACTGCAGCACTGGCCGAAGATGATGGACAAAGGGTGCTCCTGGTCCTTCCAGCTCCTTTACGCTGCAGGATGGAGTCTGAGAGTGGTGTACCCAAGAGAAAGGATCTTGCTGGTCTAAGTTTATATACAACCTAGAGCAGGAGAGTTTCTGATTTGAAGGTGTGAGCTAGGGCTGTGACGTGCGCTGTAGGAGCACGTCACAGCTGTCTGTAGGAGTTGTCTGAGCCAGCCTGCAGAGAAGCTTTTGGTGGCTTTGCAGTCTTTAATGACTCCCTGCACACGTGTTGAGGATGAGCAGCATGGATGGGCACTCACAATGAGTGGTCTGGTCTTCAGTATTTACAAAATGAAATCATCTTCCTCTCTCTTTCACTCCTTTTTCAGGCACTGCATTAATATGTGCCCTGCATAGGCCACACCTTTTCCTAGGATTTCTTTCCCACCAACACTCCTTGTTTCATCCAGTGAGAAACTGTATATGGTTTAACTATTTAACAAAGGTTACTTTTTATTTTATTTCTTGCTCTTGCTCATTTTCAGGCTGTATGGAAATTGGTCTTAAAAAAGTTTACATCGATTCTTCTGAAGTCGATTCCTTGGCACTCTGAGCATGAGTGCTATAATCCGTCTATGTCTATCTGCATTGGTTTAGCTAATAAATCAGCTGAAATCCCTGAGGTTCATTGAAACTAGCCCCTGTATCTAAATGAAATGTTTTTTTGCAAGGGATTTAACCCATCCCTGTTGCAGAGAGCCTGCAGTGAAGTTCTGGCTAGGGTCTCTCTAGCTGTTGAGCTAAAGGACTTCAATGCCTTTTTCCCTCTGAGCCTTTTCTTTCCTTGAATTTGCATCTTGGCTGGACATAAAGCTGCTTCATGTCCCTGCAGGATAAATTGCACATTGTCCCTGCAATTGATAGTGTTCAGATGGGTCCTGGAACATTTTAAGCAACATGTGGTCTGGTAGTGGTGCTGAGCAAAGTGGGAGAGAAGTGTGCTGTTCCCAGGAGGCTCTGTATTTAATTTTGTGGTCTTTTTGCCTATCCTGAGCAGGGACAAATTCGATCAGCCAGTGTAGCCCATTGATGAGCTACCGTGTCACAGAGTGATGATGTGCTCAAAAGCTCACCACCCTTTGGTGCGACAACCAGGTTAAGTCAGAAAAAACAATTCTGGGAAACAGTAGGGCTTGTCCACAGGGCTTGGTTTTGGTTTGCCTCTATGTACTGGGCTGTGGCCTCTGCTGAGAAGCAAGCCTGGCTAAATCATGTTTCTCATCACACCCTTTTGTGTGCATTTGTGGACTTGCAGGCTCTGCGGCTGGACGTGACAAAGCAGGGCTGGAGGGAAGACCACCTACTGCCTTTTTGTGCTGATATGTGGGTCTCACCAGTGAGCGAGCCTACCCCAAAAAGTCTGCGATGGTGCTGAAACCAGTCCTTCAGCTGGGGATCCTTCACAGAGCTCCCCATGACCCTGCTGGTAGGTGTCTCAGCATCACATAGCATCACACAGGCGGTGTGCCATGTAATCGAGGCATTGTGCAAACGTCTTGGAGGTCTTAGCTGGGGCTCTGTGAGGTGGGAGTGGTAATACCCAAACCACTCCTCATGGACAGGGATCCTGACTTTCTGGAAGATACAGTGACTTGCTTAAGACCGTGTAACCCAGCTCTGTCTGCATGCAGTCACACTACAGCCTCCAGCTTGGATGCACAGACCCACAGTTTCTTTAAGCTGGCTGGCATCGGTGCTGCTGGCACTGGCAGTGCAGCATGACCAGACCATCTGGCTGTTCTGCCACAGTCTCAGCTGACTTTTGCAGCCAGCGTTAAGCTCTGCTACAATATCTGAACTGGTGAAAGGCTGAGCCAAGATCGGCATCTGTGTTCTTATTCCATTTGGCCAGGCCATCCCATACTATCCTTATTATAATTGCTTTCTGGAAGACACCATGGCGTTTGGGCAATGGATGGAGATGTGCTTCAGGGAGAGTTTGGTTTGGGTCTGGACTCCCTGTCTTGAGCTGGGGCTGGTGAGCTGAGTCCTGAAGATCCAGGTCATTTCCTCCTATAGGTAGGGATAATATTTCTATCAATGTGTTGGTGTAAAAGTCAAAACCGAGTGAGCGGGACCTGCCAAGCAAAGGTAATTCTGAAAGACCTGTGAGTGTCCGAAAGCTACAAAGTAGTCCATGCTGTGGATGTTCTCCTCTCTTCTGTCCAAGAGGCGGAAATGATGGTCAAGATTGGGGTTGCTGAGAGTGAGCTGTTCTTGGAGGCTGTAGAACAACATCCTGTAGGCTCACAGTCTTGCTCACAAAATTGCTCAAGTTTTGGTACGGGTTGCTTGAATGCAAGCAAGCTCAGGTCCCAGCACTGAGGAGGTACCAGTGAGCAGGAGCAGGGCACTGTGTGAAGGCTGCTGGACACAGCCAATGGCATTTTTGCCTTCCTCCACCCTTCCTTCCTTCAGAAAGGGAAAGTAGACAGGCTTTTGCTACATCAGGCCAAAAAGGATCAAAGCCTTGTGGAAATGGTCCCAATCCTGATCTATTATAAACCCCAGTGGGGTTGTTTCTGCCTTTATATTGTGCATTAGCAGTGGCGGAAGGAGAAGAACCAAATGAGAAGCTGGTGTTTGGTAAACAATTGGTGTGGTTTCCCCTCGTGCTGCGCAGTGTTTTAAAGGAGAACCATTTGCTGTTGCTAAACAGTGCACAAACATGCATTTTTTTTAGATCTGCTGGTGACTGGAGCTCTGCTGCATAGTGAGTTGCCTAACGCATAGTGGGGAAATCACCTTTCAGACCCAACGCAGATAGCATACGCTGATGAGATAGCCGCGTGCTTGTGACGGGATCTGCGCTGGTTAGTTGTGTTACGCCTGCAGCCCTGAGTTGCACAAAGGGGATTGCTCAGGCAGTTTTATTTCCTCCTCTAAGATGCTTGGGGTGACACCCTCTCTTTCGCCATGTCTTGGGGTAGCTCAAGGCATGAGGAGAGTCCCATGCAATAGGTGGGAGAAGGACCAAGAGGTCTGACTGGCCACTGGGGAGCAGGAGGATTTAGGAGGTGCATTGAATGGCGAGTCTACAAAAATTGTATGTGCTCAACACTTTCCATGATTTTGACTTGCTAACAGGTAAGTGTTTGCTCACCCACCGTAGGGAAGAACTAGTTTGCTAAAACAGCCCCAGGACTATGAACTCCAAATCAAAGGCAGATGATGTTGGTCAAGCATTGTGCATATGTATCTGCCCTTCATTGTGCAGCACAGCTGTGGTTCATGTCTTGAATGCAGTGCTCGGGGGTCAGTGGGGCTCTGCAAACACTGACTGCGTGGAGGGATGGCTCTTCCACGTGCTGTGGCTGTGGGGCGGCAGGAGCACCCAGCGCTGAGCAGGAACAGGGCTCTGGGAGCTTCAGATCAGGCCACTGTGCTGATTGTGGAGGCAGACAGAGCTGCATGGGAGGCATCAACTGGAGGTGGTTATACCTTCCCTTATCTAAATGCTCTCTCTTATCTAAATGTCCTCAATTGTGTCTTCTGCAACAAAAGCTTCAGGGTTTGAGTAGAAATGAGTTTACTGCTGAGGTATGAACGGGTTAGCAGCAGATGTCTGGCTGTGAAGAAGAGCTTGCAATGGCTGGTCTTTGGTGCATGATGATTGTGGAAAGCCTCTGGGCCTGACAATTTCAATGATTCACTTCCCTGGACCCTGTGCTACCAGCCTCCATACTGCCCAGGAGTATGCGGGTTCACAGTGGGGAGGAGAACATGGCAGGAAAAATATGGTGAACAACGGGACAGGAGTGTGGCCCTTCAGCTTTGCCCTGGTTTTCTGGAAGTGATCTTCTGCAGTGTTAGGAGACACTCAACTGGCCTAAGCTCTCAGTGACAGGAGCCTGGTTTCGCTGCAACGAGCCTGTCCTCTCCAGCTGCCTTGGTCCAGGACAGATGTCTGGTTTGCTGAAAGCCCACATAATATTTCTGTATAAACTCATTTTGAGTGGCATGTTTCAGAGCCCTAAAGGTTTCTGTCATTGAATATTATGACACAGCTGGATAAAATCTTTTCTCAGCTCCCTGGGTGCAGGAGCACTGTGCATGGTCATGCAAGCTCCATCAGGAACCGAGGTGGTCAGAAAGAAATATTGCCTGATAGGTGCTTGAGGAACTTGGTTAAAGACAATGGTATCCTGAAAGACCAGGTTCAAGCTGCTGCTTTCATGCTGAGCATGTGAGACGAGAGCAGTGGACAACAGGAGTTTCTCCTGAGCACCTCAGCTGGGTCCATGAGGTTCAATCTTTCCGTGCTCATATTGCGTCCTGGCAGTAAGATCCTCACACTTTGCTGTTATTGATCGTCCAGTAGTGCCCAGAAGCACTGTTGGATCAATGAAAAAAATGACAGCTCTCAGAAATGTGTCATACCCGTTGCAGGTGTTAAATGAAATACCCTTCCATCAGGAAGGCGCCTGAGGAAGTGTTAAAAGTTCAGGTTATGCACAAAAATTTCCCTCTTCCTGGACCCAGATGGGTTGTGGGCAGTGCCAGGGCACGTAGCCCACTGGGCAAAGGAGAGCTAGTAATGTGGTGGAAATAGTTACACTATTGCTTGTCCTGATTAGTTTTCTTTCCTAATTTCCCCCAGATTTTGACATGTGTGGACAGAAGAACACTGTGAAACTTTGCTGTACAAAGTGCCTTCATTTTCCAGCTGACTCTAGATCTGATTGAAATGCTTTGGGGCAGGGGGAGTAATCAGTCACTGTTAGTCTGAATTAATTTTGAAGTGTAAGTGAGGTGTAATATGCACAATCAGAAGTCAGAAAATTGACATTTGGGAAAAAAAAAATCAAAGAATATTTTTAATGATGGAGAGAAAATGATTTGTCTTTTTTTGAAATTATGTCTTTCTTATTGGTTGTTCTTAGCCTTCCAAAAATTCCAAATGCTTTTGCTGTTGTTGAAGCCTAACAGAAGGCTTCCCATTGGAAAGCACTGGGGAAAATTGTTATTTCCAAATATGGAAATTGAGGATGCATTTTTTCAGTGGGAAGCTTCTCAGTTCATATGTTGTTGAAGCCCATGAAGATAAGGGACAATAAATACTGAATGATAAAGCCATTGGACATCAGAACTCATTTCTAAATCGTCAGGAAGGAGAAGGATCTTTAAACCATGCACCCTGGCTTGGCGAAGCCGTTGCTGTGACGTTACCTGCTTCGGCAACACCATCTGCGCGCTTCTGCTCCAGCCTTGCGTGACGGAAGGACACACTGCTTCAGTGGTGTTCCCTTCCAGGGGATGTGGTCCTACACCATGATCACTGCGGGCTGCTGTGACCCTGGGGTTGGCAAGGAAGCTGAAGAGGATTCAGCCAGGGGCTCTCTGCTAGCACATCAATAGGCTGTGAGGCCACTCAAATGCACTTGCTGCAGAGCAGCATTTTGGGTGCTGGGGCTTGTCTTCTCCCATGGGCTCCTCTGACACGTTCCCTTGTGTAGGAGATGATCTTTGTTAGCTGTGGGCCTGGTACAAGGGCTGCTGGCAGGAGGGAGGAGTTCTGAGGTCCTGTAGGACCCTGGCTTTAGCAGTTCGTCACCAGCTCCTTCTCATCAAAGGCATCTGGTGGATTTCTGGGAAGGATGCAAGAAGAACTTGATGCCACTCGCAAGTCTGTGGCATCACTCCCAGCATCATCAAGATAAAAGCAAGGCACGGACCCCAGTGATTCCAGCCTGCCCGCCAGGATTTCTTTCTGCCCTGATATGAACTGATGGAGCTGATAACCAGGGAGTGAGTTTCAGGCAGACAAGCAAATAGTTGCCTTCCTGTCACACACAGGCTGTCTGTTTAGACTGTACAGGGAACTGTAGAAATCGTCACTGGAATTTTTCTACATTAGTTTTGGTTTGTCTGAAGTCTAGGGCCTCAGCTCCTTCAGGAGCCCAGTGAATGGCGGATCACTAAAGGTTGCATAGAGCTGTTAAGATTAATACTTGCTGAGAGCTTTAGTAGACCCTGCAAAGGAAGGTGCCCTTTTGAAGGACAGCGGGTGGCTGGGCCTCCCGCTGGGTGCGTCTCCAGGAACAGGGAAAGGGCCCTGGCCTGGAGTCAGAGGTCTGGCGCTGGGGACAAGCGCAATGAAGAGGTTGTGCCCCTGCTGGGATTTGAGATGTGACCATGCACCCCTGCACAGCTCTGAAATGTCAGCGGTGAATAATTTACCAGCTGTGTTGGACGTGACATGCCCACTTGTCACTTGGTCCCCTCTGTTTCCACTGCTTGTCTCTTACCTTTCCTGGTGCCTCTCTCAGCCTGGTTCTTCTCTTTCCACACATGGTCCCCTCTGCGGTTGCTGCTCTCTCCCCCTCCCCAGTTTTCCACACCTGCTCTGTAGCCTTTTTCCTGCCAGCATGCTGGTCTCTTAGTTTTGGGTTTGTTTTTTTTTTCCCAGTGGAATTGATCCCTGAAGCAGTGCTCTTCTTGTGAACTTCCTTATCCTCATTCAAGTGGTCCTTTCATCCTCGTTGCTTTCTTCCCTTCCCTCTATGTGAAAGAAAGAAGCTCAGGTTTTGCTTTATCACTTGCTTAAGCCCCAAGACAGGAGAGCTTGTCCTGATGTGATCCTGTGACACACGGAGCATACGCAAACAGAGGGACAAAAGTGTTCATTGCCAAAGTAACCAGGGAAATGGAGAACGCCTGCATGACTCAAGCCCTTTTGGTGGCGGTCCCAAAGGGCTCTGTACAGGAAAAAAATCTCCTCTGGTTTAGCAGGGATTTTTCCTTCCTGTTTGAGGCTGGGCAGTGCTGTAGGAGCGTGCCCTCGTGTGCTAGGGGGGAATTCTTGCCCCAGGGCATTGGGTCCTCAGTGCAGGGAGAAGGAACCTAGGAACCTTGTGCCCATCACAGCCTCAAAGAGAGGGACAAAGCAGCTTGGCATGTGGCGTAGGGAAGGTATCGAGCAGGATGTAATCATGGTTGCTTTTGATGTTGGAAAGGAGGATAATCCATCGCTGTCTGACTTTTCAAGGACAGATGTTGTTTTCTGCTTTGGGGCCTTGGAGGAAGAGGGTGAAGATCCAGGAGGAGCTCTGCCAGTGAGAGCTGGTCCCCTGGCTCTGCCAGCAGCCCCCACTGGGGTCGGGCACTGTTCATGTCTGCAAGGATGGCCCCAGCTCTCTGCTCAGCCCCAGCCACTGCTGCGGGGTTCGGGTGTCCCAGGGCATCCCACGCCTCAGCACCTCTCTGCTGGCCACAGCCGGTCCTGTACTTTGTCTTCTCTCTGGATGTGTGATTAGTGAATGAGACCGTTTCCCAGGAAATCTCTTTTGGGTAAGCCAGCCCTCTGCAGCGCAGTATTTATTTTCCAGGATTGATGCATCGTGTGCTTTTCTCTCTTGCTAATTCAAGCAAACACATACAAATAATGCTGCTTTTATATGCCCAGGTCCAGACCACATTCAAAGCCTCTTCTTGCCATGACTCACTCATGGGCAAGCCCTGGAGAAAGTAGATGTGGTAATTCAGTTGCAGGTCCCATCTTTTTCTCACAGCCCTGCGGTCAACAGGCTTTGTCAGATGGGCTCTGATGAGGAGCAAGTTCCTCTGAGCAGGAAGCTTGCATCAGCCGAGCGCCTGCTGCTACCTCTCCTGTCCTGCTCTAGCCCTGCCGGAGGGGTGCTGCCCTTCTGGGGAGGAGGTGAGGGGACTCGTTCCCACTGCTGGGTCTCTGTGGAGGAGTCTGTTAAAAACCAGTGCATTTGTGCATCATAGCTTTTTTCTTTTTTTTTCTTTTTTCTTTTTTTTCTTGATGTCTTGAAGCTTGGTACAGCTTTCTGTGAGGGTAAATTTTGTTGGCTGAAAATTTTTGTAGCTTAAGAAATGTTCATTTTTCTGTTATACTCTTTTCTGTTTTCTCCTGTCTTTCCTTTCTGTATCCTCCTTTTTATACTCAAAACCTCAAAATAAAGAAAAATCCATATTTTAGGAAAAAATACAGAAGACTGAAGAGTGGAATCCAATTTGATGAATAAATAATCCCAGGCTCAGAAAAGCCTCAGTTATTTTATTTTACTTTTTCAAAGCAGCTGGTGGACTACTAGCTTGATTTGCTGCTATAAATATTGGTCAGGTTCTTTCAACTCTCCTGAAGGCAAATGAGAAGCAGTTGCCAGGTTTGCTTGGTATTGCATGTCTTGGATGATGAAAGGGCCAAAGCAACTGGAAGACCTGTAATTGCGAGCAGGGTGCTCAGCCATGTGGTCTGGGAGCCCGAGCGGCTGGGTGCAGCAGCGAGGCATGTGCTTGATGTGGGATCTACCTTCACCACGCTTTCTACCTGCCAAACCCCAGCCTGGGAGATAAATAACTCTGGCTGTCTCCATCACGGGATGTTAAAAGCACTCCTGCCCAGACAGAGAAATCAACCTCAGTGAGGTGGCGCCGGGCACACCTCCAGGTCAGCTCCTGCCAGGGCTGAGGGGCCTGGAGCCCCGGCGCTTCACGGTGCTGCCGTGCCTTTCTGTGCTTCCAGGGGCAGGCTGTGGGACCATGCCTGCTGCCTCTGGGGGCCAAAGCCTTGCCTTTGGGCTTCTCTCCAGCCCTGCCCAGCACAAGGTTTGAGCACAGGCCAGACAGAGGAGATAAGCATGGCCTTCATGGGTCCGACTGGAAGCATCTCAGCACATCATCCTGCTTCCAACAGCGACTCTGAGGGATGTCATGGGGTTAAGAGAAGAACCCGGGCATGCGTAGACCTGTTCTTCCCCTGCATGCAGCCCTTAGCAAGCTGTGATTTAAACTGCACTTCCCAAGCTAGATGGTTCCTGATCCTTCACTGGCTGACTGGCTGGACAAAGTCTTGAAGGAACCAAGTGCTTGAGAATAGTTTTGTGAGCAAGAAACATCCGGGGACGTTTGTCACTTAACTTACCCTAGGGACACTAATGACTTCCCAGTGGAGCCAATTAAGTAGGTGCATTGATAATGACACAGTTAGAGCTGCGTTGCTACCGAGGGAAACACCAAGTGGTCACTGAACCTCCTGGGGTACACGCCATTGGTACTGTGCCAGGGCTCAGACGGCTGTGAAATCTTCTCGTTCCCCATCTGAGAGGGTTTTTGCTGTTGATTGTTTGTTTAATTTGTATTTTAGTGACTTGACCAAGGGGGTCCTCCTGCAGCACTGCCCAGGGTGCCCGGCACTGCCTCCCGTGTGTGTCCAGCCGTGCCACAGCGGGCCCCCGGAGCATCGCGGCTCTCCCATGGCAACAGCACGTGTGCAGTGCGATGCAGGCAGGTTGCAGCTGCTTCCCTGTGTGCGCAGGCAGGAAAGGATTTTTCTGAGGTAAGAGCACAAACAACTAGCAGAGCAGCGTTTTGGCTCAGGAAAAGCAGATTTTCCAGTGGCTAGGGATGCGTTTTGTGCCGTGCTAGAAGTGCTAATGATGATGGTTCGAGTAAGATTGGATCTTGGGATCTTGTTTTGCTCTGCCAAGATGTCTTACAAACCTGTCTTAGGAGCTAAATTTAAAGGGTGATTGTCCAGAAAGGGCTACAGAGCAGGTCTCTGAAGTCTCTGCCTGTCCTATGGGCATTAACATTGTTTGTATGTTTTCTTAGTATTGGTTGTAAGGGTTGCTGTGGGATCCAGTCTCAGCCTGGAGTCTGCTCCTGGGATGGCTGTTTTTCAAGGGTAGAACACGAGCAGCCAGGCTGTAGGCAGAGCTCGTGCACAGCCCTTGAATTTGAGCTCCTGAGAGCAAGAGCTGGGCAGGACTATGCTTTGCCTGGGCCAGTGATGAAGATGAAGCCATGCTCGTTCATTTGCTGTGGTCAGCCCACAGCTGCTCTGTTAGCTCTCAGCAGGGTTATTAGCATCCTTCAAGCTGACTTTGAGGGAGAAGGAAAGGTTTATTTGCTCTGCAAATCCTGGTCCATGCAGCTCTCCCTCCATCACTCTTTCGCTGTGTCCTTGCTTGGGTAAGCAAGGTGCCACCTTCTTTTGTGGTAGACCTAAGGATCCTTGGACCAAAGGACCCTGTTCCCTCCGTGCAGGTACCAGAGGCTACATGGCTTGGCAAATGACGCCCTTGCAACATCCTGATGTCTCCTACTCTGGAGCGTGTGTTGCAGTCCAAAGGCATCCATCTGGTATCTCTGGAAGCCTCTTCTAAGCAAGGCTGTGATGGGACTGCTGCTTGTAGTTGTAGTTGATGGCAGGTCCAATTTGATCGACCGATGTGGTCCAACTTGACTCTCCCTGGATAATTCAGTAAGGGGTTTGGAAGCATACTTTCTACTTGATACCTAAATCATGCAAAAAGACTGGTGGGATTTAGGTGCTATGTGACTTTTGGAGGACTGAGCATCTGAGCTGTTGTGAAGTGGGAGTGGGGACACCGAGGGGACATTGCTGCTTTCTTAGGGCACCAAACACGTCTCAGCGAGGTGTCTTTGGTCTTTCCCCACTCAGTAACATCGAAGGAGGCTGCTGGTGGAAACAAATAAAGACCTCATCGTGGGAGAGTGGCGGGAGCCCTGGCCAAGGGAAACTTGCCTGCTTGGCTCCTATCGGGCTGGCAGAGCCAGCTCGTCCCAGCGCGAAGTGTGCAGCTGTGCTAACCTGTCCCTGGGCAGCATAATTACAGGAGGAGGATGGGACTGATGGCTTACAGAGAGAGCTAGAAATTAGGGCATGCAGTGGTGGGGTATCACTGCTCAAGGGAGGTTTCAGGGAAGGATTCGTGAGTGGGTAAAAAAGAAAAAAAAAAAAGGTCAAGGGTACTGGCTAATGCCACAGAGGTTTGTAGCCTGCATGTGCATTTTTGGGTAGTGCACCAGCTTGCCCAGCCTGTGAAATGCCGGGGGCAGCTGCAGCATCTCCCTTGCAGCAGGTTCAGAGCATCCTCTTGGCTCAGCTGAGCCTGGCTGGCTCTCAGCAGTCTGTCACCCAAGCATGAAATTCCTTCTCTGGAAGTGTAATATTCATGCAGGAGACACATTTATTAGGAGGCTGTCTGCTCCCCGCTTTGGCATGAGAGTTGGTGCTGTTACCTCTGGAATTTGGTTGAAAATCATTTGGTATTTAGGCGTGTTTGGTTTGCAGGAGCTTGGAGGCTCCTTAAAGAACATCTCTAAAGCATGTTTTACTACACACAACCTTCATGGTACATGTTTTCTCTCCATAGGTCCAGGACATGTGAGGAGACCTTCTTCCAAAGCTGGCCTTCCCTGGCCAGCCAAATAAATACAGCCAGCCAGCCACAAATGGCCACGTTCACAAACGTCTCCTCCCTTGTTGGCAGAGCATCTGCAAACAGATCCGCAATTATCTTGGACTTGGTCGATGGAAAGTCGCTCAGTGGAAGTTTATTCACAAGCTGCACTTTCTCCTGTGTTTGGAAGTCAAATGACCAACTTGCAGCTTTGCTGCGGTTAATGATGCGGCTTTGGTCCCCAGCCTGAAGGAATGCCACTTGTCTCTTTTAGCTGGAGATGGGGAGGAGAGAAGCTAAATCTAACACTGGAGAGTCATATTCCCATGTGATGAGTTTCAGCTGCTACTGAAACCCGGTGGCATGAATGTGAACGCAAAGAGGTACACTACTTATTTTTGAATCGCTTCTTGAATATTTCCACCACCAATATGGTTCCAGTGCTAATATACTGTCTTCAAGTATCAGTAAGTTTTGGCAACTTTTCTAGAGCACGAGGAGCCAGGAACTCTGCAATCCAGCTTTCTTTTTTTTCCTGCATCTTTTCAATAAGTTTCCCCCTTCTGCTATGGAAATAGGAAAGTAGAGCATGAAGATGCTAAAAAGACTAAAATGTCTTGCTCATTCTGTCGTTTAGAAATGAAACACTTAGTTTCTTCCTTTTTTGTAAATGTTTTCCGATGATTTCAACTTTTTTTTTTAATTTGTCACTGAAATAAAGAAAAGGAAAACAGGGGGAGGAGTAATGAAAAGGCCAAATGTTTCGTTTTCCAGCTAATTTGTTAAGAGGTTTGTAAAGAATGAAGTGCCTTATGCTGACTTCTGGAATAAGGAAGAGAAATTCCACTTTTTTCTATACGTTCCATTGTCCCTTTTGAAATAATTCATCCCACCTTAATTAAAACATTCAATCTGGAAACTAGGGAGGATGGTGAGTGCAGATGGGCACTTTAGCAGGAGGGATACTGAATGGATAAAACATTTCTGAAGGGCCCCATGCAGATGTGGGGCTGTAAGGTAAAGCAATGCGCGGACTTTCTTTGGGGGCAAAGAACTGCTTCCGCTCAACAGCCAGTAATACCACAGAAGGAGCTGCTGGGGTGGACGAGGAGGTCTGTAGCATCCTCTGTTCCCAGGGCTTGCACCCTGGGTCCCACCATCCCCCAGGAGAGTCCTTCCCCTCTGCCTGGGTGTTTTGCTGGGTGCCAAAGGGACTGGAGAACCCCTCTGGAAGATGTTCATCACTAATGTCACCTCTCTCATTTAAAGGAAGGCTTCTGCATCCACGTGCAGGTCTCTGGGCTGTGCAAGTCTCCACTGTGGGACCTTGACCCCGGATGGCAGCTTTGCTGAGCCCACCAGCTCCTGGGTATCTGTGGTGCAGGCATGAGGATGCTCCCAAGCCAAGCTCAACAAGAGAGCGTGCAGAACAGCAGAGGGGCTGAGCTGGGTGAGTCCTTCCTGCCTTTCCCAGGTGTTGTCCCACCAGTGTCACCCAGCTCTGTGTTGCTTTACTGGGAGCAAAGGATGCTCAGGCATCCCTACGGAAACACCACTGTCCTTCGGGCTGCAGATATTCAGCCCCGTTTGGCTTCCAGCAGGGAACAAATTCTGCTCAGCTGCCTGTCAGTGCTCAGCCTCTCTGGTCCTTGTATCCTGCTGCATGCCCCGGTGTCAGGTGCTCCCCAGGAGGCCAGCTGAGCAGAGGCAGCGTTTGCTGGTACCTTCAGAAGCCAGTTTTGTAGCAGAGGACCACTATTGTGTCTGCCTTCCTCAGCTGATGTCAGGGAGAAGGCATGTTGGGAAGGGATGACTTCACAGAGCTGCTCTGGGAATTGGCCACCCCCTCCCTGCAGCGAGGGCTGCTGGAAGGGAGCCCAGGCCAAGCGCTGCCAATTGTGTCTTCATCTTCGTACCCCGTTACAGGCAGTGTTTGCAAACACTGAGGCAATGCTGTTCAGGCAGCAGCCAGCCAGCTCTGTTGTTAACACAGCTTTTGGTTGCTGCTGAAGACCCAAGAGCCTCACGGTGCTGTTTGGATGGAAGGCTGCAGCGATGGCTTGGATGGTGCAATAGGAGTGGAAGAGGTGTCTGCTGGAACACCAAATATGCTTTAAAATGTTCTGTTCACACTGGGAAGGAGGAGAAATGCAAAACAGATGGTTCTTGTAAGCTGTCTCGCATACACCAAAGGATGAAGGCAATTAATTAATTAATTTCACTAGCCCCATCAGATCAACGTGGCTGACAGGGCTGCAGAGGGCAGCTGCCTCCCTTGCTTTGATCCAAACTGTCCTGATCATGGTGCCAGTCATCTGGAAACCCAGGGTCATGCTGGCATCCTGCAGTGCCTGAGATGAGAGATGGCTCCTCCTTGAAGTCAGGATCAATAATCTGTGAAAATAAAATAATAATCATAGAATCATAGAATCATTAAGGTTGGAAAAGACCTCCAGGATCATCTGGTCCAGCCATCACCCTACTACCAATATCACCCACTAAACCATGTCCCCAAGCACCATGTCCAACCTTTCCTTAAACACCCCCAGGGACGGTGACTCCACCACCTCCCTGGGCAAGCCGTCCCAATGCCTGACTGCTCCTTCTGAGAGGAAATGTCTCCTCATTTCCAACCTAAACCTCCCCTGGCAAAACTTGAGGCCATTCCCTCTAATCCTATCACTAGTTACCTGTGAGAAGAGGCCAACCCCCAGCTCCCCACACCTTCCTTTCAGGTAGTTGCAGAGCGCAATGAGGTCTCCCCTGAGCCTCCTCTTCTCCGGACTAAACACCCCCAGTGCCCTCAGCCCCTCCTCACAGGACTTGTGTTCCAGGCCCTGCATCAGCTTCGTTGCCCTTCTCTGGACACGCTCCAGGGCCTCGATGTCCTCCTTGTATTGAGGGGCCCAAAGCTGAACACAGCACTCGAGGTGCGGCCTCACCAGAGCAGAGCATGGGGATGATCACCTCCCTGGTGTGCTGGCTGCACTATTCCTGACACAAGCCAGGATGCCGTCGGCCTTCTTGGCCACCTGGGCACACTGCTGGCTCATGTTCAGGTGAGCATCAATCAGCACCCCCAAATTCTTTTCCTCTGCACAGCTTTTGAGCCACTCTGCCCCAGGCCTGTAGCGCTGTGTGGGGTTGTTGTGGCCAAAGTGCAGGACCCGGCACTTGGCCTTGTTGAACCTCATCCCATTGCCCTCTGCCCATCGACCCATCCTGTCCAGGTCCCTCTGCGGGGCCTTCCCACCCCCTGGCAGATCAACGCTTCCCCCTCAGCCTGGTGTCATCTGCAAACTCGCTGAGGGTGCACTCAATTCCCTCATCCAAATCATCAGTAAAGATATCAAAGAGGACGGGCCCCAACACCGACCCCTGGGGAACACCATCGGTGACCGGTCACCAGATGGATTTCACTCTGTTCACCACCACTCTGGGCCCAGCTGTGCAGCCAGTTTTTAATGCCAGTAATTACTGCATGCTTTTCTATGCCCTGGTGACCACAGGATGTGAAGGACAGGACTAAGCCATTAGGAGAGGTGTCAGCTCCACTGCTTCTGCCCTGCCAAGGGACATGTCCCTGAGCTGACTTCTCCACCCAGTGATGAGCGTTGGCAAATGCTCACCGGGTGTTAAGGCAGGAGATAGTGCAGTGGTAGCATCTGGGGGCCCCGGGATGCTCCTGGGACCTGTTGCTTCTTGCTGTGTAATGCAACATTGACATACCTGTGTGCAAATTTCCCTGTAGCCTGGGACTTGGATGGAAATGGATTGGATCATTACATCATGCTACTGAAGAGTTATGCGAAGAAGGGAGATGGAAAATAATAATCAGGTGGGTGAAATGAAGTCTGGGCTATGCCCAGAGTATCTGCCTGCCTTGAAACAATGCTGCAGTTTGCTGAGACTCTTGGACTTTGGAAAGGCCTGGAAAAGAGAAAGTTCTGCTTAAACCCTCTGGACTTGTACTTTCTCTTGGGCACCCTGGACTGAGATCCCAAGGAATCGGGAAGGAAGCTGCACAGGAGAAAATCCCTTTTAGTCCAAAAGGAGGGGTCCAGGGTGAGGGTCCAGGAGGTGCTCCAGGGTGAGGTTGCACGTGCAGGCAGCTAAGGAGGCTGCCCACAGCTGGGTTTCTGTGTTGCCTTCTGAGGACACAGGATAACTCCTGAGAGCTGGAACTGGTAATGCAGCAGCATCTCTTTTGGTGGTGAAGACTGCAGAGCAGCAGGCTAGTTGCAGGGGGGATTTCACACCAGAGCTTTATCCCACAGTTCCTCAAGAGCACAAATCCTGCAGTGGCATGAGGGGAGGGATAAGATACAGGTCTCCAGTTTCCCTTTGGAGATGTTTGCAGACCTGGAGCAACTCCAAGGCTTCGGTCCATGGTGTCAGCCCCACACCACGCTGCATTGGTGTAGGGGATGCTGGGGCACCCAGGTTTTGGCTGATGGAAACATGCAGCTGGCTGATGCTGTGAAGTTTCGGGAGTGATTTAGACCAGCACAGGCTTTGGGGTAGCTGTGGGGGGAAAAACTGTGGTACCTCGATGGGTGAAGCACCCCCAGCTCATGAGCACATTTCCTTCAGTGCTGCCTGTTCATTCTGTGCACCTTGTTGCTAGTGAGTCTCAGCATCCTACCTAGGAGACGGACAGACAGACAAACTCGATGTTGGCGCAGTGTTAGCCAGGTTTCAGCCTGATGCAGTTATGCTCACCCATGAGAAGCTCACCAGGACCAGGAGACTGAGAGACAGTCTCCCACAAAAGACACCGACAACAGCCAGTGTCTGGTTGCTTGGTGTTGCTGAAGTATCATTGATTTTTACCTTCTCCTCTCTGTAACCATGACACCAACACAGCAGCATGTCTGTGCTGGGGCAGAGGGAAGGGGAGCTGGCAGGGTGAGGCTGGATGGAGCAGCTTTCAGTGCAATGAAACGCTGTAAGCAACTTGTTTTCCTCCTGTTTCACTACAGATTGCCTTCCAGAGCTGCGTAATGAGATGTCAGAGCAGCATGTTCCCCTTGTCTCTGCGCTCCTGTTTGCACAGGACCAGGCTGGGCTACAAATCCCCATCCCCTGTGTTCGGTTTGGTGGCCCTGTCCCTCTGTGTGAGAGCAGGCATTTGGAGGAGCAAATCCTTGCCTCCAAGCAAGGATTACCTCCTAGCCTCTCCAGGCGACATTTGGCAAAGCCTAGTAGCACCTCCTCAGGCCACAACATCTGCTGTCTTTAGCTTGTCGGGTCCAAAATGTGCGTTGGCTTCATCACGTGCTTAACACCACTGACTGTGGTATGTGCCCAAATATTAAGTAACCTGCTGAGCTGGGGTCTAGCTCAGGCTGATGGGATTAGGACCATTTCTTTCCATGTGGGTCACCAAGCATGTTGGGAGGGATAATTATATGAGATGCTGCTTTCTGTGACCTGTGGGAGGGGGAGCCAATAACCAAGAGAGGATTTGTTTGAAGTAAGGCAAAATACACGTCTACAGCAATGTCTCACTGGACCTGAAGACATCTGAAGTATTTTGGAGAGGACCAAAACTGATGCAAGGTGCTTGCCTATCACTGTCAGAAACAGAGGGAATATTTGGGAGTTGGAAGCCCGACTCCAGAGCTAGATCTCAGATGCCTCCCTCTCAGGCAGGGCTCAGCACTGGGGAAGGGGCTGGGCAGCCCTGTGGGTTGAGCAGCACGGTGGGTTTGGCAGCTCCCAGCAGATCACTTTAAATCCATCCCTGCTTGCCCTTCGTGTCTGATTTTAACAGCATGACCGAATCCTTGCCAGCAGGGAAGCTGTGTTTGACTGGGGAGGTAATAAGATGATTTGAACACAAGAGCTGATAGTTTCAAGTAACTAAAACTTAACCTCAGCATATAAAGAGTTATTGTCCTGCCACAGCAGTCCTCTGTCCGGGAGAGCACAGCTGCAGGGGAAATAAATGCTCCTCTTCTTTTTCTTTACCCTTTCTTTCTTTTCCTTTTTTTTTCTTCTTTCTGTCTTTCATTCTCTCTCTCTTCTCTGTTTGTTTAAAAAAGAGGACCTCATATAGGTTTGCTGGCGTTGGCCAGCGGTGGGATGTGAGTGCTGAGCTTTGGGGGAGCTGTGGTGCGGGGCACTGCAGGGCAAACTCTCTTTAATCCTGGGAATTACATCCCAAGCAAATCCATTGATGGGTGTGGATTTAGTTGAGATCCAGGTCAAATCCTGGCCCCATTGAAGTTAAATGGGAGCTTTAGCTGCTGGTTGCAGAGGGATCAGGGCTGGGAGTTGAGCACATCTGCCCTGCCAACCTCTGCATCCCCTTCCCCATGGGGTGACATGTTTGTGCAGCAGTTAGGATGTCTGCAGGTACCCGAGCTGAGCTTTCCCTCTCTGTCTCAAGATCAACCACAGCTTCGCTCCTTTTCAAACCCCCATGAAACTTCACCGAGCAGCAACTACTGCTGATCCTTCAGCTCCTTCTCAAGATCATCTCCTGACACAGAAATGGCTTGTTGCCACATGCAGCCAGCATGAATGCCAGCTTCCACCAGCAGCTGTTTTGGATATCGAAGCATCTGAGGACACCTTTCCATCTTGGAAAAGCACTGCCATCACCAGCATCACACCAGGGCTGCCATGGAGCTGGGAAAAGCTCTTCCAGGCAGGTTGTCCTTCCTCAGTGTGTTATCAATAGGGTATGGGTGTGTGTGTGTGTGTATATATATATTATATATATATATATATAAACATATATATATATATATGTTTATATATATATATAAAAATCCAAAAGGAAAAACCCAAAGCCCAAGCTGGTGTAACTAGGAGCAGACTCCATGCTTTCCCCAGTGATGCAATGTAATGATATAAAAAAGTAAGTGTTTGAAATCTTGTTTTAAGAGCTTTAGTTCACGGCCAAAGCTAATGAAGAAGCACTACTGGCAGCATTATAGTGAGGAACACATGATGATGCTCCAGCTCCGCAGGTTCTGCTGGTCCCCAGGTGCTGGGAGCTGCAGGCTCCTTCCCAGGCACTTCCAATGCACCCTGCAGGCTGCATTGCTCGAGTCATGTAGCCGTGTTGCTTTTCAGGCAGTTTAGACAGTGTTTATGAAGGTAAGAAGATTTTTCTTTTGATTTTTTTAAAGAACTTACTATTTTCTTGAATTCCTCACCCATGCACGTCAGTGGGGTCTCAGACCAGCTGGTTTTGGACGCACTCGGAAATCCCCACAGGGATTGTTTTCTGGCAGGGCTGGGATGCTCTTCCTGCTGGTAGCTAGCCTACCACAAGAACGTTTCTTTTTATTTAGTCACATTTATTTATTTGTCCAAACACACAGCAGCCCAAGCATGTATTTGTGTATGTGTGCTCAAATGTCTTCCAAAAGCCACTCCTACCACCCCTGCAAAATAGTTTGAGGATGATACAAGAACGATAAATATCTGGCCAAGGGGAATGTTTTGGAGTGAATGAACGGGAGTTGTGAATGGAGACGGCTGTGGCAGCACAGCACTGTGGTGGCACTGATTTCACCCAGCATGGGACCGGGGGAGCAGAGGCAATGCCCCTGCATCCCAGGGGCGAGGCAAAGTCCAGGAGTGCCCAGTGAGGAAAGTCCCTCGCTCAAGCAAGACACTTCATGCCCCATTCAAGCTTTTGTGCTGGCCTGGATTGAAGTCTGGGTTTGTGCTTAATTCTTCATCCTGAAGTTCACACTTAACTCAACATGGGCTTGGAAAGGGGAAGCAGGGATTTGAAATCCATGGCAGGAATTAGCTGTGCTGTTTATAAAGGCTTTCAGCTTAATCATGGAATATTTTTTCTAATTCATAAGAAATTCTAGTACATGGGACTAAAATAATGTCACTTTATCATTAATACCCATGGAAAGCCTCAGGGACTGTGTCCCTGTTAAAAGATGGTTTACGTTTTAGTAAAATACTGCCTGTATAGGTATGTTTCTGGACATGTTTCTTTTTTTCTTTTTCCTTTTTTTTTCCTTCGGTCTTGGGAGCTAGTAAAGGGTTTTTCTTTATTTATTTCAGTTTTTTCAAGTATCTTCACTACAAGCTATTCAAACTTCTCCAAGGGAATGTTTTTGCCATTACTACTGAGTAGGTGCTTTTTACAAGGATTAGAAGAAATGAAAGTTGAAATTAAATCCAGGAATAATCAAATCCAGTTTTGAAATCAATTCAAAACCCACACTTTTTTGACAAAATGTCTCTTTGAAACAACATGATGAATGGTCATCAACTCTTCAGATTCCCAGCCCAGCTCCAAATTATTTGCTGTTTGGGCAAGATAATGCACGCAGCTGACCTGGGTGCTGAGTTCCCATCAGCCAAGGTGTCCTGGCAGTGGAAGGGTTGCCTTTCAGACCAATATTGGGTTCTCAGGCAGAGGTACTGCATGATGGGATAACCTCCTGGGGGGCATCAGTACGTCCCCTGGTGCCTCCTCCGTTGCTGTTAGCACACCCATCTCACCCATGCTACAGGAGGGGATGCCAGACTCTGAGTCCAGGGATTTCTCCTCCTGACACTCCTCCCACAGGCACAGGACACCCAAAGCCACAAACTGCTCTGCATCCCCCGAGTCATTTTCTCTGCTTTATGGGCCTCCTCCTCCTTGGTCTTTTTTGGAATGTGTGGGCTTTTGCTCAAAAATATTACAGTGATGGGAAATGGTTTTGACAGACAGGAGATCCAGCCTTTTTTCATTGCATGCCCTCAGCACTAAGGCAGCTAGAGTTAGAAGACCCAAATATTTTCCAGATGACGCGCTCCTCATCTGCTGCTGCCGTGGGTGCTGGAGAGATGCAGGAGAACTTGCCTAACAGCTGGTGGCAAACTGTTCTGCGGGCAGTGCCATGAACCTGCTGCTTGTTCTTCTTGCCCAGGGCAGTGGAACGGTCTCCAGGCTTGGCAGAGGTTTTGTGTTTCAGATTCTCAGGCCCATGCATGACCCGCACTGCAAACAGCCCAGCTTGATGGCTGACAGCATGGGGCTCCACGGACCACTCCATGGACTCTCTCCTGGCCCCCGTCTCTTTAGCACATTCGCATCTCCTCTCAGGACTGCTGATGTCCCAGGACCCCACCACTCTTTGACCTGAATCTCCAGCTCTCCTGGGCTCCTTTCTTCTCTCTGCTGCCCGTAATTAGGGAAATCTCAGACAATGGACCCATGTAGGAGTGGGAATGGTAGTTGCAGTGGCTCAGGCTGGCTGGCGAAGACTGCTGCAAAGGCCTCCACAAGGACAAGGAATTTCTCTACATGCACCTTGATCCCAGGATGGAGTTTTTCCCACGTTGGATGGAAATAGCCTGATGTGGGAATGTGCTCTTTGCACTGAAGGGGTTAAAAGCCTGCTCCCTCCTCCTAGGCTGACCCTGGAAAATACCTCTCAGCCAGGGACTAAATGCAGGACAGAAACTAAGGCTCCTAGGATACAAGGATACAAATAACACAACTTGTTCCACAAGCAGTGGAAACCAGCAAAGCCGGGTTTCCTATGGTTGGTGTCATGGGGCAGAGTTTCGGGGAGGGCTCTTGCTGGCTGATAAAAGCTAAACATCGCAGGGCAGCAGTGGGATTTCTTCCTTCTTGCCAGCCACCAAACTTCACAAAATTTAAGTTCCTATAATAACTGGGAGCCCTGCTCAGTGTGGGGACAAGGTTGGGTTTCAAATTAAACCCAGCAAGGTCGTGCTTGTTGATTTGTTCCTCTTCAGGATCTGGTGGAGGCTCCTTTGCAACGCACTGGTGAGGAGGAGGATGACAAGGAGGAGGAGGAGGAGGGAGCTGCTGTGTCATCTCCCCGAGGGTGGCAGTGGGGCCACCAGTGTCACCTTGTTCCCAGCACCCAGCGATGGGGAGCAGCTCAGCCTGAATTCACTCTGCTACGAGTGATGGGGGGGCCCATTCCTGTCCCCCCTACCTGGGAAGGACTCAGCATGGATTGGTCCCTCCCTGCTCTCCTGAGCCAAGACAGCTGGGATGCTTGCGGCTCCGGTGTTCTTCCTGACCACTTGCCCCATGTTTTCAGGGGTGAGAGGAGTCACGGTGGCTAGGGGGCTATTTTGTGTGCCTGGCAGACGTGAGCTGGGCACTTTGCGGGAGGCCCAAAGGAGGATGGCACAGGCCGAGGTGACTGCTTACTGCGAATGCAACCAGATGTTACTGATGTGCTTTGCGAGATTAATGGGAAGGGAGGAGAGGGTCTTGGTGTAAAGAGAACGAAGCTGGCAGATGACTGTGCCATCTATGCTCAACCTTGTCTAAGCCTATTTATATAAATCATGTGAAAATCAAATTAGAATTTTATCCATCTGCTGTGCTGCAAGTCGCTCTTCCACTGGTAAAGCAAGCCAAGAAAACATTCTTAACTCTGTAAGATCTGCCTCTAGTGTGAGAAAGGTTCATATCCATGTCCCAGAGCCAGTGGAGAGGCTGCACCTTGCCACGGGCTTCGGGACATGAGCAGAAGAGCTCCAGGAAGAAGCAGGGGCTGCCCTCAGGGCTGCAGCATTACTTGGCCTCCAAGGCTCCCCACCATGTGCAAGAGGATATGGGTCACTCACCTGTCTCATGTCTGACATAACCATGGGTGAAAGCATTGGGCAAATCCCTCTTTGCCTGGCTGCCAGTCTGAAAGCCGGTGCCCAAACACCAGGGTGTTAACACAACGAAGGTAGGGAAGTGCCCCCTGTTGTCTCTTTGCATCTTCCGGTGTTTCCTACTTGTAGCATCTGCCTCTCATTGGATTGTTCAGCCTTTCCTTCTCGGGGAGGCTCTTACACAGTCACTTGCTTTAGAGATGGCCAGCACTGCGCTTGGGGTGACCTTGGGCCCAGGGGACGTGGCACCACCGGCAGCCGTGGCCGCAGCTCTCTGCCTCACGCACGGCTGCTAACCGTGCCGGTCAGCTGGGCACACGCTGCTTGTGCAAGCGTCCTGTTGGATCCTGGCCACGAGTCAAAGTTCTTGCGAAACATCAGCAGCTCATGGCCTAAAACCCAGCTGTGGGCACAGGGAGTGGCGACGGGAGGACACTGGGATGGAGGCCGTGCAAGGGCACAGGAGAGCGATGCCTGAGTGGGGAGGAAGCCAAGTGAGTCAGCGAGACAGATGCCGGGCCTGCTCCTCAACCCAGTGATTTCTAGGAAGCACATCTGTCTGCACACACGGGTGGTCGCTGATGAAAATGGTGACTCACCAAGCGATCTTCTGACCCCTCTGCCTGGCTTTCTTGACATGTGCTGCTTTTCCCATAACTGAAAACAAAAAACATCTCCCCCACCCCAAACTGAGGATTTCAGCAAACAGTTTGGGGGTAAACTGGTGAAGATGACATGGCAGAGGAACAGTTGGTCAAGTTTGTGAGAGATGGAGCCATATCTAAATAAGGCACAGCCTCACTGGTACAGAGCAGAAGGAAGGCAGAACATGTGTCTGAGTAGTTGGATTTCTGCATGCTCTGTTATATTGCCTTAACATCAAGTGTGTCTCTTTCCTTTTTCTTTCCTTTTTAGCAAAGCAGGAGTGGAAGCTCACCAAAAGTATCTTCAGGCAGAAGTGGGGAAGGGCTACGAGGTGATGAACCCCCATGGCCCCTTGGGCTTGGCTGGCAGGTGGAGGTAGACACATCTGGACGAGATGCTCTGTTTGCAACCAAGAGGCAGTGGCCACCTCCAGCAGATCTCCCTGTAGCTGAACGTGGTGTCCACATCAAAATTCATCTAGTGAAAGGCCTTTTCCCAGGCGTCCTCCATGCTGTGGACAGGTGTTTGGTACCCACGGAAAGTCCAAGACCGCACAGCCCAAGACCTGCAAGAGGGAGGATGCTGCTGGTGTCTGTCTGGAGAATGCTGCACGCCTCCCAGACAGGCCTCTGTGTGCCATGAGCAGGATGCCTGAGTGCCTCCTCTGAAGGCCTAGACCACCTTGTTTGTGCAGAAAAGCCACTTGCTTCTAATGGTTCCTCCTGGCCTCTTGCTGCAAGCACCAAGGGGCTTTGCAACCATCTTTTCTGGTGGTTGTCTTCACATCTTAATGAAAAAGTAAACAGGGCTGGGAAAGGCTGGGGAAGGATGTGATGCTCCCCTGCACTTGCAAAAATCCCATATGTACAGCAGCAAAAGTGATTCTGCAACACTGCAGCCATCAGCGCTCCTGGCAGGGCCACCCTCCGGTGCTGCCATCCGCATGGCTGCTAACATAACTCCCAACACCTCTCCTCGCTCAGCCCTGAGTTTGCAGGCAAGGTCTGTTCTGGACCCTTCTGCAGCTGCTTCAGCTTTGGTTGGGCCTGGGTCCTGCTCAGGACCTGAGGAGGTCTCCCTGGCCTGCTGCAGGCATTGAAGCCCCCTTGCTGCTCTCCCAGAGCAGCCACTGTGATGGCCGTGTGGCTGGATCAGTACTTTATGCTGGATGTGGCCCCCACTAAAAGTCAGCATTTGCCAGCAAATGACATGTTTTTTCTTTCAGTTTTATTGCATCAGAGTTAGTCTCCCTACTCTGCATTTTAGATCAGAGACTCCAGAATCTTTAGCACAGGGGAAAGAGCTACAGATAGTAAAAAAAATTAAAAAAAAAAAAGGGGGGGGGTGGAAAAAGGGTCCTGGAGATGCAGTTTTGTCGTCCTGCCTGTTACAGTGTTGCTGGCTGCCTTGGGCTAGCACCACAGTTTGCTTTCAGCTGCAGCTTCTGCCCTGTGAAGGCTGGAGCAGAAGTTAAGGAGAAATGAAGTGGCCGGGCTGTGCTGGGACAGCAGCGGCTGTTGGTGGAGCCACCAGGGGAACGGCTCCGGAATGGAGAGGCTGAGGACTGTGCCTGAGCTTCTATGTCTGCATCCACGGAAACCAGGTAAGAAATGCTCCTGGCTTGGTCGCCCACTTCGAGCCCATTCTCAAAGCCAAGAATGTGAGTAGAAAAAGGATTAAACTGTTTTTAAGAGCTTTAATCACGTAAAATGGAGATAGTCAAAGTGTTTGTGTGAGGAGATGTCTTAAATGCCCTTTGCAAGCCTGGCGTGGCCACGCACCAGTATGTGTTTCTCTCCAAAAGGGCTGAGATTCATTTTATTTAGAGGGGCAGAAACAGAGGATTATAAAACTGGAATGTTCTGTGATGCAAAACTGCTGCTAGATTCATTTTTTTTATTCATTTTTTATAAACAGGCTTTTAATTCAAGTTGTCTCAGTCTTGTTTCTCCCCCAGCCTCTCCTGTGCAATGCTAGCCCGTTTGTGTCTGGGCTACTGGCAGCATGTGTTTCAAGTTCTAGTCAAGCATGTATTAAAATAAAGCTGCAATCTGCTGAAAAACAGGTTTTAAGATGGAAACAAATAATTAGAAACACACAAATTAGTGTATGTCTGACAATAGGTTGAGCTCTGTACAAATTTAAACAAAGCTGGTAATCACAGGATGCAAGTGATTAAACCAGAGGCAGTGGCTAAATGTCGGCTTTAGCAGTCAGGTGAAAAAGGTGTTGGGAAGGAGCAAACCTGGGCGGGTTTTTCAAGGGCTGTGCACCCAGAATTGAGATAAAACAGTAGCATTTTGGGGCCTTTGTGTAAGACAATGCATTTAAAGAACGGGTGCCACAGGGGTGCTTGGTCAAGGTGCTCACTTGAACACTTCAAGTGATGGGACATCCACAACTTCTCTGGGCAGTGGTGGAGCACCATGAAACTACGCTGGTGGGGATGATGTGGAAGTGCTCTCTGTGGTTTCCTTCCTTTGGCACCAGCTGCTTTTACACCTCCAGCCTCAGGTGGTGCGGGCATCCCAGCCCTGCCAGCAACCCCTGGCTGGGTAGCGGTCAGCGGATCCCCTGGGTGGCTTTCTAGCAGTGACTGGGAGCAAACTGGTTAAAAATTCTGTGATTGCTGAAATTACAGCGTGCCTGTTTCTCTTTGTGTGTGTGTGTGTAAGCAAGCAAGGCACAATAACAGCATAGATTGTTCTTCTGCACCCATTGTTATGGAAATTGCCTTAGAGACAGTTGCTCTGCGGTACATTTTTAGAAGTGCCAGCAGGAAAAGCACTCGGAGGGGAGGAAAAGCATCCAAGGCAGTGCCAGCACTGCCCCTTCTTCGGATGCTTGGTGGGAATTTGCGCTATGGGTGGTTTTTTGCCCATTCGGGCAGAGGGAAGGAGCCTCTGAAGGAAAATCCCCATCTGTGTCAGCCTCCAAAGGAGCCTTTTGGGCTGCGTGTCTCAGCCTCTGCTGCTCATCCGCAGTTTGGGCAAGGGATCGCGTGTCCCATGCTCGTGCCTGAAGTTTACAGGAGTCATTCCCTCTGCCAGCAGTAGTTTGCTACTGCAAAAGGCCCCATTTTAGTCAAAATTAGGTTTTTCCTACTGCTAGATGCCACTTTATCTCAAAAAAAAAATTGTCAAGAAAAATTCACCATTGGATCGGTGTGCTGAAGTGCTGTCCGCCTGTGAGCTGGAGGGAAGCTAGCCCTGTCTCTGATCCAATGCACCTTGTTCACCATCATGTCTGAAACAAGGCTTCTAATGCTCCCAAACCTCCCAGTTTCCAAAACACCACAGGTGGTGGTGAAGGCGCTTTGGAAGGGGTATGTGTCCACGAAATCTTTGTGCTTCCCTCGCACTAGTGTTTTGCAAAAGGCAGAAAATGATGGTGCACTGGAGCCCCTGAGTCGGCTGTGACCACTGAGCACCAGAATGCTGTAGGGGCTGGCAGGGCTTGCAGGCACCCTCTCCTTCTTCCCAGCCAGCTCCAGTTTCCTGGTCTGAAACAAATGGTCCTTTGGGTTCTTCTGCCACACCAGCCTGTCCCTGCTTTGAGAATGAGCTTTCATCTGAAAGGATGGTGGTTGGGCCAGTGAGGAGTGTTGCATGGTGAGGGTTAGGTCTGTTCACCCCCCTATTTGCATTAAAATGCCCAGGCCCACGTCAGTTTTGACCCAACAAATCATTTTTTGTCTCAGTTTCAATGTTTTTTTTCTTTCAGGAGAAGAAAGGAGGCAGGAGGTCTGGGCTGGGGAGAGTGGTTCTGGAGAGGGGCTCAGCTGTGTCCCCTCCCAAGCACCCCCAGCCTTGTGGCTATTCCTCCTGCTGCATCCCAGAGCGCTCAAGGGCTGGTGGCGATGGTGAGGCGGTGGCAGAGGCTGGGAAGGGACCTTGTCATAAGAACGTGGACACTGGGAGTCACAAGCTGGTAGCAAGATGCCACTGAGCAGCCTGGTCCACATTGGCTCCATGGGTCCCTAGCTGCTCCTCTGCAGCCCCCAGGCACTGTCTGGGGCTGCACATGCCCACGGTGGGGTCAGGAGGACCTCTCCATCCTCCTGTGGCTCTTGCAAGTAGGCCGATTTGTAATACCTGCAGGCTCTTCACCGTGCTTCATGAAGTACCATGGTGTCATGTCCTGTGGATGTGCTCAGAGCTGGTGAGAGTCTGACCTTTGCACTAGCAAATTCTCTAGCTTTGTAGCCACTACAGCTGAAAAGATACTTCTCTGTGAACTTGGGAAACTCTTTATCCAAAGGGTCCCTGGTGTTGCTAACCCCAAAGGCTCCACTCTCAGTAGTCAGAAGAATGAGGTTAACACAACCCTCCAACCGTTTCTTCTGAAGCAGAAAATATTGGAGGGGTGGGGAAGGGTAACTCTTTGTATTTTAGACTCTGAGCCTTTTAAGTTTCTTTTACTGTCTTTATCTGCTGCTATTGCAATGTTTGGAAGCCCTGGGGTGGGTTTTTTTGTTTGTTTGTTTGTTGTTGTTGTTGTTGTTGTTGCTTGCTTGGTTGGTTTTAATGCGAAAGCAGAGATTTTGGGGGCAGGTAGCTGAAGCTTGGCCACAGGGACTGACAGCCCTGGGCCGTGCCTGTCTGCAGATGTCAGATGCCTTGTTTGGATGCCTGGCTGCTTTACAGACAGATAGCAGAGAAGGACACTTTAATCTTTATCCCGAGCTTAAAAATAAATAAATTAAAAAAAAAAAAAAAAGTAGAATGGAGAAAAATATACAAAGTAGGCCATGACAACAGAGTTTGTGATCATCTGAGATCTGCTCCTAATTAACAGCAGTTCCCGTCCCAGAAATCATACCATTCAGCAAAAGTTAATCATCTTTGCTCATACATACAATGTGCTTCAAGAGGGAATGAGTCACCCTCATTGAAATGTCTAATGTTATGAAATCCAGTGTGACTGATGTAATAGACCCAGCTAAGCTCTCCGGATTGGCTGGGAGCACCAGCAGCAGCACTCAACCCGTGTGTAAGTTGACTTCATTGAGTTTTGCTTGTTTGTACCCGGGCTGGGTTTAGCCTTTAGATCCTAAAACAAACTCTCAGGGAACGGCCCAAGAAGAAGCTGGGTGGACTCGTGCCCAGCAAAGGGGTGCCAGAGGACAGGCCTGGTGGTCCTTGCCCCCTGGCATGGAGCTGCCCGTTGCCACCTCTGGGAACAGAAGCACTCAAATCCCATCACTCTACATGTCTAAGCATTCACAGGCCCAGGGATTTATTCTCCATTTCTTGGTTCAAAGAGGAATGTACATTGAATTCAGAGCTAAGATCCTGCCTTGATATCAGCTGTTCCTCCTTAAATTAAATATTATTACCTGCAAACATTTCCTTTAAGCACTGGGAGCTGTTTGCTTGGTGTACTTTGTTTAAATGTCACCATATGAATTACTGAAAGTAATTTAAATATTTAAAGTCATATACTGCAAGTCTAATTTTATTCTGAAATACTGAGCCAGACTTGCAGCTGATGCAGCCGATAACAGCTCAGTCTGGCACCCTTGCTTCCTGTCCCAGTTCTTTAAATTAACAATTTGCATTTCCAGCACCTTTCACCCAACAAGTCTGGGCTCTGAGATTTTTTTTTTGTTTCAGTGCGATGTCACTTTGCCAATAGCTTTTACTTGACATGAATGTCCATGGTTTCCAATGAAATAATGTTTCCCCTGAGAAATGCCACCACCCAGGCCAAAGCTTTCCCTAGCTTTCCCAAGAAAAGTTCTGGCCACTTGGAAGCCCCAGCTCCTGGCAGCAGCCCACCCTGAGGAGCTGCGCTCCCACCAGGGCTCATTTCCACATCCTTGTGCCCACCCAGCCTGCGGGGCTTTCTGCTCACACCTGCAAATGCCATCTTGGATAGGTCTCCTAACATGAGGTCCACGGTGCCTTCTAGTTGTGCTGCAGGCACCTCCTCAGAGCACTTGTCTTGCCTGGTGACCTCCCTGCCCCTCGCCGTCCAGAGATGGCTTGCTTCCACTGTAAAGCTGGTGACTCATTTCCCAGGGTGTATTTGCTTAAAAGTTGCCTGGTCACCTCTTTCTCTGCCTGCTGTTGCCTCACTATTCAAATCAGGAGTGAGGAAACGGTGACACGCAGGCACAACACGCCTGTGTGTCCCCAGGCCGTGCCCCTCCTCCCTGGTCAGCATGGTGCATGGGCAGGGTGGAGGCGAGACCTTGCATCTCCTCCAGAAGGAGGGCCCACTGTGCTGTCACATCTGGTCACCTGCTCTGCAGGGCAAGGTGTGCCCCCTTTCAAAACTGGGTTGTGTCTCGGTGCACACTTCATTTTACGATATTACTGGCTGTAAAAGCGAGTCAAGGGTAAGCTGGAGGTCCACTGTGTAATTCTCAGATGGGAGCGTGTATCTTAAAGCCCATCTTTTCCTCCCGGGTCCATCCCTTGGTCTAATAAATGATGTGAGCTCTCCCTTCCCCCAGGCTCTGTGCGTGTCCCTGGGATGTTCCAGATATAGCAGCTGCATGTGAAAACAGGGCCACAGGGGGACATTTCCCCCAAATCCCCTTTGGCCACCAAAGCTGGCCCCTCCAAGATGTGCCAGAGCAAGGCCCAGGCCCTCAATAACCCTCCAGAGATGCCGTCAGCAGGCACAATAATGCACACGGTGTCTTGGGCAAGATGCAACAAGTGCCTTCAACAATGACTGCTTATGCATTGTTTCCTCCTGCCAATACCACCAAGTGCCTTGTCTGCTTTGCTTGCTGGAGGAGTACTCTGGACCGATGCTCCAGCAAAGCTTCCAGGCTGTCATGAAATAGATAAATCGCTCAATGCTGCAACAAGGAGCTTGGAGAAAATATGGGGAAATAGTGGACCCTTCCTTTGCAGCAAGTGAGTGATGAGGCCAGGCAGAGGAGGAGCAGGAGCTGCAGCCAGAACACCTTTGCTGTGGCTCAGCAGCTGGGTAGGCGCAGCAAGGTGGGTCCTCAGCAGTCAGAGGACAGGTCTGCTCCAGAGCATGCTCGTGTGTCCTTCCTGGAGGTCTGGCTGTTGTCCTGGTCAAGAGAGGCTGTTACGTGCTTGACTTCCCCATAGGGGATGTTACCTCCATCCAGCTCCAGAATGCGGAGATGCAGGTTTAGGACCTACTAAGGTCACCCCTCTGCTCCACTCTCGTGAGACCCCACCTGGAGCCCTGCGTTCTGCTCTGGGGCCCCCAGCATCAGAAGGACATAGAGCTACTGGAGCAAGTCCAGAGGCCACGAAGATGAACAAGGGACCGGAGCACCTCTCCTGTGAAGACAGGCTGAGGGAACTGGGGCTGTTCAGCCTGGAGAAGAGAAGGCTCCAGGGACACTTTACAGTCACCTTCCAGTGCCAAAAGGGGCCTACAGGAAAGCCCAGGAGGGACTCTTTGCCAGGGGTATAGTGATAGGACAAGGGTAATGGCTTTAAACTAAAAGAGGGTAGGTTCAGATTAGATATTACAAATAAATTATTTACTCTGAGGGCCGTGAGGCCCTGGCACAGGCTGCCCAGAGAAGCTGTGGCTGCCCCATCCCTGGCAGTGCCCAAGGCCAGGCTGGATCAGGCTGGGGGCAGCCTGGGCTGGTGGGAGGGGTCCCTGCCCATGGCAGGGGGTTGGAGTTAGATGGGCTTTAAGGTCCCTCCCGACCCAAACCATTCCATGATTCTATGGGCAGGGGTCGAGGAGCCAAGCTGGGGAAGCAGAGCTGAGACCCCAAGCTCATTTTATGAAGTGCCCAGTGGGTGGTGGAGCTGCTTTCGCAATTGGTTCTGGTAAAAAGCCTGCACCAGGAAGCTCACACTTAGCCTCCTTGAAAAAGAAATATTTCTCTGCAGGAAATTGCTTCTTGTGACTAGCCTGGCTGACTGAGAGAAACAGCCAAGGAACTGACGTGTGTGGAGGGCGGGCCGCCGAGGATGCTGAGCCTGTGGAGCTGGGAGGCTCTGGATGTGCAAACGGGTGAGAGCGGAGGCACGTGCAGAACAAACACCAAAGGGCCCTGCCGTCACTGCCCTGCTTGCTCTTCTCTGCCTTCCTGTTCTCTAAGGATGAGCTTTTATTTTGGCATATAAATGAGAAATGATTAGAAATGGGGCATGTAGGTATATAGGTATACCTACATAGGGATATGTAGCTATAGGTATATATCCTCCACAAGGGAGGATGTCGTAAGGGTGGTGGCATGTGGCTTTCACACCTGTTCATTTAAAGCCTGCTGCTAAAAAGGGTATATAATCGGAAATTTTCTCCAGTTTTCTCTCTGGAAGGAGCCTGGAGCCTGGGAAGCAGAGGGAGGGAAGCAGGGAAGCCGTCGTTGCTGTTATCCCAGTTTGGTTGGATCAGAGGTTGCCCTGATGGCTGGCTGGCGGAGCCTGTGGGGACTCATCTCCTGTTTGTCCCTTTCTCTCCTGGATTTTACAGAAAGTGTGGGGTCCAGAGGGACCTCCAGCCTGAGCCCTTCTGGGCTTCTGCAACCAGTAAGAGGTGATCACAGAAAACAGAACAACAGAGTTCCTGGAGCCTTGATTTTTGCTGCAAAGAGAAGATAATGTCCACCACAGCCTGCAACACTCTGCACACACAGCTTTGCTCCTCCATGGTTGCCACAGAGCTTCTGGATCTACCTGGAGACATCTGTGTGGTGGAAAGGTGGGAACCAGCCTCAGGGGAAGCCTCCTACCCTGAGCCTCCTTCAGAAGGCCGGAATCTGGACGTGGATTTTCATTGCAGCTCTTGAGGGGTTTTCTCAACCTTGACGGTGCTTTCCAGGTCTGACAAGAGGCAAAGATGATGTCAGAAGAGTCAGGTGGGAGGCAGGAACAGAGGCCCATGGAGATTGAGGCTAATCTGGAAGAAGGAGGAACACAAGTGGAGGCTGGGCACTGCGAAGGCTCTGTGAGGCCGCACATGCCTCCTTTTACATTTGGCCATGTGGATTCTCCTGCAGGAACATACCAGAGAACAATTGTGCAGTCTTTGGCCCAGAATCCACAGACACCGCGACATGTAAAATCTCCAACTCTAGAGCAAAAGTGCCTTCCAGAGAAGGACAAGCGATGCTGTCCCATCTCGTAGAGCAAAAATGGCAGCACCCAGCAACTCATCAGCCTGAGCTCCCTGCATCCCGGCCCAGCGTCTCCACTGGTGACTACACATGAGCAACACGACCCTGACCCTGCTGGACACAGGGCAGCTTCACGCCGGCAGAATGCACTTGCCAGGGCTCAGCATCCACGCGGGATGGAGCCCACCGGAGAAGCAGGGCTGTGTGAGGAAGGGGAAATCTGCTCCCACCCCCAGGAGCTGCCTGCAGGTTCACAGCCGTTGCTGCACAGGGAGGGCTCGCTGCAGAAAGCGTCGCAGCGCGTAGATCCTCCCACTGATCGCTTGTGGGTGAAGTGCTTCACCAGGCCAAAGTCATCTGACATTTTTCTTGCGGGCGGCTGAAGCTAATGAATCCAGATTAGGCAGTGCGGAGGCTGGGGAGCTAGATTTCTGCTGAATATATATGAAGACAAATGTAAATTCTAAATTTCTAGGGAGTATTTTTACCCTGGCTCAGCGTTAGTGTTGATAAAAATAGGCACAAATTAGTGCAGGAGTAGAAAGTAAATTTGGGTTTTTTTATTTTATTTATTTATTTGTTTAATTTTACTGTTAAAGCCATGCATCTATTTCTCTACCAGGAGTTAACCTCTTACATGCAATAATGAAACATTGTGTAAACAATGAACAACTGCCCTTCCCTGACAGATTTACTCCTACTTCAATTAAGTGATTAGTGAAGAGAACTGAAGTTAAATTATATATATATATATATATATATATCAAGTGATTCGATCCCAGAAATTCAGCACTGCAAGGAGGATGCTAAGGATGGTAGCATCAAACCAGCCCTCCTGCCTGTTTCCCTAGCAGCTAAATGTGCTTGCAAAGGTGACAGGGAGGGAGGCACTATCTCTACTGTACAGGTGGGAAAACCTACTAACTGTGCTGTTACCTCTTGTCCTGCTATGATTCTTCGTCTTTGTTTCTGCAACATAAAACAAAGATCCAGGTGGAAAATATACACCAAAACACAGCCCTGGGTAGAAAAAAGACATCAAAACACAGTCCCCGGGCTCAGGAGGTGAGAGGCGGTGGCAAAGGGAGTGAGGAACCTGAGGTGGCGGCTGCCTCAGCATCACAGGAGAGCAGAGAATGGATGAGGACAAAAGCACCCCGAACCCAAGATGTGGCTGTGGCCACGGTGGGCTGGAAGGAGGGGGGAGTCCTCCCAGACTGGGACAAGGACCAGAAGGATGCGTGCACACCTTTGTGTCAGGAACCCGCAGCCAGCTGAGGTGCAGCACAGAGAAGGGAGCCATCCGCTTGTTACCGCACAGCATTGTCCTTGTCCCCAAGCACTTGGGACCCTTCAGAGCTGAGCCGAAAGCTGCTCATTTCTGGGCACACGCAGACCTTTGCTGGCACCAACGCCACGTGCGCGGCAAGACCAAACGTCACCGAAAGCCCCAAGGCGGCACCCTGGCCCCAGCTGCGTGCGTCCTCTCTGCCTCATCTGGTCTCTGCAGGAAACCAGATGTGGGTGCCTTCTCCTTTGCAGGGCACCGAGGAGCGCAGAGCTCCCGGCAGCGCTTCCTCTGCAGGGGAGATGCCCCGGGAGGCGGCGGGGGGACGGGACGCAGGGACCCGACACCGGTGCACGATGATGACTCAGTTTCATCTCGCTTTTGGCTTCGCTGCATTTTGGAGCAGCTGACTCAAGAGGGCAGCAAGCCGACAGGCTGGCACAGCCTCCAGCTGCCAGCCCTGCCCGCCCCTGACCCCGCCACGGGCCTGTCCCCCCACGGGGCTGCGTTCACCATAATCCCACCGTAACCCATGCTCCTGCCACAGAAGGTGGGAGAAGCCGGGGGGGCTCTATTGCCCCTCTCCCGATGTCCCCCTGCTCGTGGCTGGGCAGGCAGGGATGCCACGCTGCTGCTGGATGACGTTCTCTGGCCCTCACCTTCACTGGCGAGAAATCTGCTCTTGACTCTGCAGGTGATGCGCCTGGAACCTGTCCTGCTCGGAGGTTTATGTGTAATGTGACCACAGGACGGAGGTGAAGCGCATCCCTGCTGGTTTCACAGTGGTTACTGCTGCCTCCCTAAGGGGAGCCCAGGAGCCCCCCTAAAATTCATGGCACTGAGCGTACCCCCAGTAGGCTGAGCATGCTCAGTACACCAAGGGCTTTAGACCCAGATGTGCCTTCTTTGCACAGCCCACTGCTGTTCCACTTAGGAATCGAAGGTACTTTGAGAAATGTTCTGAACGGTCAGCTGTTTTCACTGTGGCTTGCATAAGAACCTCAACATCCTTTGCTGCAAGAGTGGCGTTAGTAACTTCCTACTGCAACACTGAATCACAATAGCTTCCCACAGCAACCAGCAGTAAAAATAAACTGGGCAAGGGGAAGTGGACAGCTTCAGCTGTTCCGCTTTCTCAGGCACACACTTGAGTCACAGAGAAGCGATGTAGAAGCAGACATTTATTTTGCTGATAGCAATGAAATCCACGAACGGCTCTGAGCACGGTCCTGCTGAAAGCGCGGGGTTTTGTAACGGGATGCTCGACGTGCTCGAAGTTCAGCATGTTCCCAAGTGCTGCGTTGGTTCTGCATTCCCATTAGGGTCCCTGCTTAACAACCAGGCTAAAAGGAGACAGGCTGGGGATGTGTGCTTTATACAATCCAGCATGCATTTTTTTGCCTAGGCACACAGCTTCATTCGAACAGCAGCTTTAAAGCCTGTTACAACTCAGACTGTGTACGTGTGTTTGTGTGCGCGTGTGCAGGGAAGGGGGGTGTTACAGAACGACATCTTTCCCGTTACACAAGACACATCCCGGGCCTTGACTTTCAGCCAGCTGGGAAAAACCCCGCAGACATCCAGCCGGGTCCCTGAGCCTGGGAGTCTGCTGCTGGGGCAGACCCAGGCCCTTCCCTCCGTGGCAGTATTTTCTGGGAAGGCTTAGAGCGAGGGGCTAGAGTGAGAAGAAGCTGTTGCCACGAAGGAATGGCTCGCCCGTCTTGGGCTGGGAGCGGCTGATGCCCGCGGGGATTTGGGGAGCGCAGGCCTGGAGGATTCCCCGGGGGATGGCGGGGGGGGGGCCTGGACCCACCGCCGAGGCCCGCGGGACCCCGCGCCCCTTCCCGCGCTCTGCGGCCCCGCCCCTGCCCATATACGGCCGCCCGCCTCCCTCCCGCCGCGCCCTCATTGGCTCCGGCGGACGGCGGGGGCGTGGCGGCGAGGGAGGGGGCGTGGCCTGTCCGGCGCGCCATGGCGGGGCGTGGCGCGCCGAGCTGTGCCGCGCCGCCCCCCGGCCCGCCCCTCGGCCCGCCCCCGCGGCACGACCCGGCGGGCCGGAGGAGAGCCCCGCTTTAAGGGAGGCCGCCGGGATGGGGCGCGCCGCCTAAGGCAGAGCGGGGCCGCCGTGCTCCGGGCCGCAGGCAGCGCGCAGCGCACGGCCGGGCCGAGCCCAGCCCAGCCCAGGGAGCCGCGGCGGGGGTGGCCGCTGGGGGCCGGGCCCTCGCTCGCTCGCTCGCTGGCCGCCCGCCCGCCCGCCGCCGAGCCCCATGAAAACGCAGGTCTGGGGGAGCTCCCCGCGGGCGCCCATGGCTGCGGCGATGCCGTGCAAGAGCGCGGAGTGGCTGCAGGAGGAGCTGGAGTCGGGAGGCGGCCGGTCGCTGCTGCTGCTCGACTGCCGCCCCCACGAGCTGTTCGAGAGCTCGCACATCGAGACCGCCATCAACCTGGCCATCCCCGGGCTGATGCTGCGCCGCCTGAAGAAGGGCAACCTGCCCATCCGCTCCATCATCCCCAACCACGAGGACAAGGAGCGCTTCGTCAAGCGCTGCAAGGCCGACACCGTGCTGCTCTACGACGAGGCCACCGCCGACTGGCAGGACGGCGGCGCCGCCACCTCCGTGCTGGGGCTGCTGCTCCAGAAGCTGCGCGACGACGGCTGCAAAGCCTATTACCTGAAAGGTGAGCTGCCCCCCGCCGCGGAGCCCCGGCCGGCCCTGCTCCCGCCCCCCCCCCACCCGCACCGCCGGGTGCAGCGATACCCCCCGCCTTTAATCCCCGGAACAAAATGGTGGGAGGCTGCCAGCGCCCCGCTGCCTTCTCGCCCCCCGGCAGCGGCTGCAGCCTTCGTGCCCGGCGGGGGGCAGCCCCCTGCGTTCCCCGCAGCCTCCCCTGCCCCGACTCCAGCAGCCCCCGGCTGGGTCGCTGCAGCCCCCGCGGCGCCCCACGCCTCTCCCCTTCAGAAAGGGCCTCCGTCCCTTGTAGTTCCCTTCCTAAAAAAAAGCCGCCCGCACCCCCCATTCACTTTCCTTGGAAACAGCAGCCTGTCTGGGAGGGGGCTGCCCCCCCCCCCCCCCCGTAGGACGATGCAGGAGCTGGGTGGGGGGCACCCTGCGTACCCCCCTCCGCACATGCCCTTTCCTGCGGTTTTGGGGTATTTTGGGACCGTTTCGGAACATCCCGGCGGGCCTCCGTGTGGGGCTGAGCGGAGCCCGCAGCCGGGCTGCCGGCCCCTTCCCGGGCTGCCGGTGCGGTCGCTGGGTGGCGGCGTTGGGGCAGGAATAGCAGCGGAGGCGAGGCGGCTCTGCGGGGGAGGGGTGTGAAAGCTGCCACTTGCAGCCCTTTAAAAACGCTGCCGCTTCTTAATAGACCCTTTTATGGGAGCCGGGTGAGCCCCTGGTATGGGCCTGGGGAGGCAGGGAGATAGGCAGGTATTTGGGGACAAGCCCCCAGAGCACACTGCCTGCACCAGCCTCCTCGGAAAGCGACGTGGAGGTGGGGACCCAGGCCCCGAGCACAGGGACTGGCCCCCTTCCCCGTGCCCCCCTTCCCTCTGCTCCCTGCCTGTGCTGGTGGGTGAAGCCCCCAGCTCGTCCTGGCTTCGAGCTTCCCAACGAGCCCTGCTCCTCCGCTTTGACTTCGTGTTTCTCTCCCCGTCGTCCTCCTCCTGGAGAGGAGGGAGCAGCTTTGAAGTTGCTCTGAGCTGTCCCTAACGGGCGGGGGGCTGGGGGTGAGCCCCTTTCTCTGGCTTTTTCCAGGAGCCTTGGTGGGAAATGTTTCCAATTAAAATTCCAAAATGGCTCCTCGGCGCTGTCTGGCTGCGCGGGAGGGAGGAGGAGGAGGACAAGCCTTTTTTCATGAATGGATGTGGCAGGAGCTATCTGTCCTGCTCGGTGACCCCGCCACAACCACCGAACCCACTAACAAAGTTTCCAGGAGGCCTTTCTAATTAAACCATTTGTCAGCGTCAGATACTGATGGCTGGATGCTGGTTTAATGTTGCCTGGAAGGAGGCAGATTGGTGGGGTTTTTGCTGCTCTCTCTGCCTTCCTTCCCAAGATGTCGAGCTGAGGAGCTGGAGGGAAGTACTTAGGGGCAGGCGTGAGAGGTCCCATCCTCAAGCCTGCTTTGGTTTGGGTGAAGAACGAACCTGTGGAGCTGCTCTGTCACAAAGCACGTTCGCAGTGATAAATTAGGTGTGAGAATGTCTCTTTGGCAAAACTTAAGGCCTTTTTTCCTGCTAGAAGGTGAATTATTTTATGGGGTTTTAGTGCCTGAGCTGGGCCTTTGCTTGTTGTTCTTGCTTTATCTCTTCAGACATGGATACTTTTGTGCTTTTCTGCCTAGGTGGCATAATAGCTCTTGCCTAAACTGCCCTAGCCCCATATGCCAAGAAGCTAAATGAGGCGAGATTGTCTCTTGCCATTTATTTTATTTTTGGATGTTTGTTTCTTTTGATGCAGTTGAGGTTTGGCCTGTATTCATTAAACTTAGTAAGGAACTTTCTTTGCTTGGGACCCGTTTGCCCAGTAACAGGCTGCTGGGGAAGGCGAAGGAGCAGGGAGATGCCTTTCTCGGGGTGCTTTTAGGGTAGTTGGAGGCATAGCAGCCAATTGCTGGCAGAGACTAAGTAAATAACATGTGTGTGTGTTCAGATAGAAGGATGTCCCATGTTGAAGGCTAAAACATCTTTCTCTCTCTGCCCCTCTCCTTCCCTTTCTCCGTTTCCCCTTCCCAGGTGGATTTAACAAGTTTCAAACTGAGTATTCGGAGCACTGTGAGACGAACCTTGACAGCTCCTCACCCAACAACTCTCCCCCAGCGTCTGTCCTTGGCCTGGGAGGGCTGCGGATAAGCTCTGACTGCTCAGATGGTGAATCCGACAGAGAACCCAGCAGTGCCACGGAGTCAGACGGGAGTCCCATCCCCAACAATCAGCCTGCCTTTCCAGTCCAGATCCTACCTTACCTGTACCTGGGCTGCGCCAAAGATTCAACCAACTTGGATGTCCTAGGCAAATATGGCATTAAATACATCCTGAATGTGACTCCCAACCTGCCAAACATGTTTGAGCACGATGGAGAGTTCAAGTACAAGCAGATCCCCATCTCAGATCACTGGAGCCAGAACCTCTCGCAGTTCTTTCCCGAGGCCATTGCTTTTATTGGTAGGTAGTTGGCAGAATTTTTTTTTGTAGTCACTGTTCGGGAATGTGGCAAACAGCTTCCCAGGGCTGTCGCTGGTCTCTGGCCTCACCTCTCCGGGCTGTGGCATCGGTGTTAGCTGAGCAGCCAGGCAGCACGCTGCAGAGGCTGGGTTTGGGGAGTCCTCCCCTTCTGAAACTGGGCCCTCACACAGCACCTCAGCCAGGCTACCTGCAAGTGGTGACAGAAACACCGGCCCTGCTGTCTCTTGCCCTTGTATGGGGTTTTGCAGTGGTGTGAGATGGCTGAGCCAAGGTGGTGGGGAGCTCTGGGTGCCTGCTCTGATGGGAGGGGTGGGCGCCAGCGGGGGCTGCGTTAACGTGACTGGTGCCAGAGATTCCTTAGCCCTGAGCGTGGTTAAAACTCTGGGGGGTTGTTTTCCTCAGGGGATTTGCTAGTCTAGTTGTGATCCTGCTGTAAGTCTCCCTAGCATAACTAACTCCTTGTATGGGTACTTCTCCTAAGGTAAGTGTCAACACAATGAGTTAGTGATTATAATTACACTGCAGAGCTCAGCTGGAAAAACTGCTGTGCAGACAGCCCCCGAGACAGCTTGGGCTGGTCATGGAGGGGGGTGCAGGGGCAGATGCCCTCTCTGAGGCTAGCATTAACTTGGAAAATTGCTTCATTTTCTGGTGGAAGCATCTGTCGGGCTGAATAGAGATGTACACTTCCCCTATGAGCTGCATTGTCTGTTGGTGACAGTCAGCCTGATCCATTCTGATTTGGGGGGAGTGAATGGCACAGGTAGTCGTTAATACTGTAACTATTAAAAGCTCCATGGCTTTGTATCTGGTTGAAGATGCATTGATGTTGGCAAGGGTGAAGGGGACCTTTGCCTTCAGACTGAAATCTCTGCTGACAGATTTGGTGTTGCTTTGATGTCCCCGGTGTCATATCCTGCTGCATGCACTCGCTGGCCATGCTGTAAAGGCTGAAGTGGGGCAGAGCAGTGCCTGATAACTTGATTCTGGTCAGGACCTGCTGTTGCGGTGTGGCAGCAGGGACCTGTCTGCACCTCCTGCACGGAGCGTGCTGCTAAACCTCATGAGTGAGATAGGGGGTCCCTGCTGGGGCCTGTCCACTCTGGTCAGGAGGTGTCCCTGTAAATGTTGTACTTGTGCTTTCCATTTAATGGCAGGAAATGGAGGATTACCTCACTCTAGAACCAAACACCAAGAAATGCAGTGCAGTACCCAGTCAGATGAAAGGCAGAAATGTGAGGGGGAATGTTGAATGGGGAGAGACTGAGGGGAGGGCTGGGTGATTGCCCATTGCACTGGAAGCTCTTGCCTGGTTTTGGAGGCTGGGGCAGAAAACCTGTTGTGGATCTGGTCTAGATTTTGCTTTGCCTGCATCTTCTTTGCCCATTGCCACGTTGGTGGTGCCGATATGTCTCTCACCAGTGTGGCTTTACCCAAGGACCCTCTTTCTCCTGCCACCTTCTCCCTCCCCACCAAGCTCTCAGCCAAACGATGGCCTGCAAGTAGGGCTGCCCAGAAGTAAGCAGAGCCGTGTACTCGCGTGCATTCAGCGCGCTCAGCAGCGTGTCCCTCTTTCAGTACCAAGATGTCAATTCATAAAGGGATCACGCTGTTGTGGCTGTGCGAGAGACGATGAGTGTGTGTGTGCGCTTCTCAATCAGTGGCCAGGGAGGGGAAATTTCATTGCTGTTCTCTCGCAATTTTTTGGTGCAGCCTGCATTCCTGCTCCCTGCTACCATTCATTCTGAGAGTCTCCTCCAACACAAGCGTTTGTTTGTAGTAAAGTGCACTTCTTTCGATCCTAAAGAACAATTTCACAATAAGGGAAGTTCGTGCACTTCAGACTCTGTTTAAATTGGCTTTGACTGCATTCGGATAACTTTCTAGTGGAAGGATTAGAACAGCAAAGGAGAATTGCTTGTATGGCATCGGGCTGTACCCTTGTGTCCTGGACAGCCCGGTTCTAGCTGGTGTGGAGGTGGTTGTGCTGTGCCCAGCATCTCGCTGGAGCTGTTGTCTCCAGCCTGGCCTGCCTTCGGAGGGTACTGAAGGTCCCTGGGGAAGGGATGTGCTGCCTGCTGCCAGGATTGATTTGTGCTTCTCAAGCATCTGAGATACATGGCCTTGCTGAGCTGAATGGGGCTGTGCAGCATTGCTGCATGGTGGGAATCTCTTGGGAGCACTCTGGGGAGGGCCATGGTGTCAAAGGGATGTGAGCTGGTGTCACTGGGAGCAGGGGATCCAGTTCTGGCAGTCATCCTGGTCCTGTGAGCCTGCAGCTGCCACCTGGCCCTGCTCCAAAGCTGTGTGTTTTTGGTGCAGAATAATAGACACCCCCCCCCTTCCCCTTGTCTTGTTTCAGATGAGGCCCGTTCCAAGAAGTGTGGGATCCTTGTACACTGCCTCGCTGGCATCAGCCGGTCCGTAACAGTCACGGTCGCCTACTTGATGCAAAAACTCAACTTGTCCCTGAACGATGCCTATGACTTTGTGAAAAGGAAAAAATCCAACATCTCCCCAAACTTTAACTTCATGGGCCAGCTACTGGACTTTGAGAGAACTCTGGGACTCAACAGTCCGTGCGACAACCGCTCGCCCAGCGAACAGCTCTACTTCACCACCCCCACCAACCACAACTTGTTTCAGCTCAACACTCTGGAGTCCACATGAAGGGGACGCCGTCTGGTTGGGAACTCAAGCATCGAATCGCTTCTCTTGAGCATTTCAACTCTTACAAAAAAAATCTGTCTTGCCAGGCAGCTCTGAAAGGACTAGCTTCTCTGGGCAGAGGTGCCCGATTGCTGCTTTAAGAAGGCTAATGCCATTCAGTAGTATCCTGATCAAAGTGGTTTGAAGAGGTAGCCTTTTTACAGGGGGTTATTTAATACGGGCGATGTTACAGTGTTTTGAACACAGCTGTTACCGGCAATAACCGCTTTCCTGGGTGCATTGGGACTGTCAGAGCATGCACATGTGCGAAGAGCTACCAGGGGTTAGCTTGCTGTGGAAAGTGAGGAGATTATGCACTTGGAAACCTTGAACAAAAGGTGTTGGGCCAAGACTGTTTTAAAACCCAAGTTTACTTTTTTTGATTTAAAAAAAAAAAAAAGGAAAGGTAGATCTTACTCGAGCTTTGGGTTCAAACTCTTTTTAAATATGTAAGTTCCTGACTGTTTGTACAGACGAGGTTGCAAAACCAGTATTTTATTCTGTTTCTTGTTTGATCATTTATTATTTTTTTAATCAAATGTTTATATTGACCAAATGCATTTTGCACACTATGTGAAGCCTTGGTATGTCCTGGCATATTACTGGGTACTCCAGAGAGAGACATGCTGCTGCTGTTGTTGTTAGCATCTGGTAGGAAGCTTTGTTATGTGTGAAGGCCAGTTGGGCTTAAACGCAACCCCTTCACCACTCCTGCACTCACAATCACAAACTCTGCACTGATTCAGCCAAGGTGACTAAGCCGCAAGCTTTTTTTAATGCCACCCCTGCCAAAAACAGTTTGCTGTTGCCAGTGGTAAAACTCTTGTAGCCTCTAGAGTTGGTAGAAGCATGTCTGAGCCCAGCTTCATTCTCTGCTGCCTGTTGACTGACTTAATGTCATCCAGCTGGCCTGAAATCATTCCAGCTTCCCAAGTAAAGAAGGGAGTCGTGATGTTGGCATTCCTCGTGCACACTCGAGTCTTTCCCACATGTGCGTGTGGGGGGTGGGGGAACGTGGCAAGAGCCTGGAGCAGAGTGAGGGTTGCATGGCAGGATGGGACTGAATCATCACATGTGGAGCGTGCAAGGGAGTGGAGAGATGTGGAAATGATGACAAGAGTGTTGTAACAGAGTTTTTATATATATATATATATATATATATATATATATATATATTAACTGGCAAATTCTGAGATGATTGGAGCTTTCAACAGAGGTTCTGATTTTTTTCTTCCTCTTTCGAATAACTTTATACCGTGCCTTCTATTCTGAGAAGACTTGTTTATATTTCTGGCTAGTGTTTGGCAAACACCTTATACTGGGCTGGGAGGGGGAGGAAGTGGTAATTTCTGGGAGGAGGGCAGAACGGATTTGGATTTTTTTTTTATTGGCTGCAATGTAGTCCCTCCTTTCTCCCCCCTCCCTGGCCACTTTAACTCATGTAACTGAAAAAAAGCCACGGATTTTTCTAAATATCCAGTTTTTGTACTTTTTTCAAGAAAAAGAAAAAATAAAAAAAAAAAGTCTCCATCTGGAGGAATGTTTGACGCTGTCACATCCTGAAACTGTTCTTTTTGTTAAAGATGTTACCAGAATGTTGGAATGAGCTTCTTTTCTTGTTTTCTGGATGTTTTTTGTTTGTTTGTTGGGTTTTGTTTGCAACAATGTTGGGATCATGGGTCATTGGAAGGGAGAATGGGTGTAAGTACGGTTGTGAGTGAGAAAATTGAGAATATCCTAATTGCATCTTACCTCATGGAGGAATTTACTTTTTCAGGGATTTTTTGACAGTGCATCTGTATTGCATTACAGCTAAACTGGTTTGTAAAGGCTTCCTGTGCTGTTAGCGGTCTTTCTTCTTTAAAGGAAAAAAAAAAGATGCATCTTCTGATTAGTACAAATGAGAGCTTGTTAGTGAGGAATGGTTCTGCTTTCTGAGTTATGAAGGAAAATTAGTGACCCTATATATACTGATCCAATATTGGGACTTTGTTTATATTGCAAATAAATATTATTTTTTCTTTAAAAATGATGTTTGTGTCAGATGCTTGTCTAGCCTCTGCCCATATAAGGGCGTGCTGTTCTCTTATCCATTTTTTTATGGTCGATTAGTATTCTTCTGTGACCACGAAGAGCATTTGCTGGGCAGTGTTCAAGTGTGGTGTTTGGTTTCGTGCGCAATTTAATTTTTAAGACCTGTGGTAAAATGGAGAGGGGGAAGTAGGAGGGCAAGGAGAGGGATGGGGTATTGGATAAACCAGAGAACAAAGAACAGCTTGAGAAAGGGACCGGCTTTGACCCCAGCCATTCCTCTGTGCCAAAAATAAATAGATAAACTAAAGACACTTTTGTTTGCTGTTTAAGTGTGGCCTGTGAAGGCACAGCAAAGCCTTGCCCACAACTGTTGTGATAGCAGATTTTCTTTTGGTAGGAAAGCAAGAAGTTGTGGCGTTGTGGGCAGCTGCCTGGTGACTTCTGGGTCTCACAGCTCTGTTGGCAGCTGGGCAGGACTGGGCTGGCCCTGCCAGTGTTCAGGGCGCTTGCTTTTTCCTGGGTGCTGGTGCAACTGCACTGTTATAAGGACAGCTAGGAAAGGTTATCAACACCTTGCAACTCACCTGGAAACGGGCAGGCAAGCTGTGCTCTGGCTGGTGCTGGATGTGAAGCTGGATGGTGTCACCTCTCCCACCTGGGGGAGGGGTGGGGGGACAACCATCTTTTTTTTCCCCTCCAGCATTCCTTGTTCTTATCTAAGTGGCAAGAAATTAAATTACTATCTATTCAGCTCCTCAGGTTTGCATCTTTTTGCTCTCCTAATCCTAGGGCCTGAGCCCAAAAAATTGCACAAGTTCAGGCTAGCAGGTGCAGGGTCCATTGCAGAGCAGGGCAGATGGTCAAAGGCTGAAGCAGGAGCCAAAGGTGTGTGTGTGGGTGAGTGAAAGTTTGGTTGTTTACTTCTCCACTGCATGATGAGAATCTATATATTGATTTTAGAGGCCTGTTTGTGGCTCAACAAATGAAAAAATCTCTGTGCTATGTGGGGAAAAGAAGACCTTTAGGTTTTCTTCTGTAATTACATGGTAGAGTAGCTCTTGAGGAGGGTATGAAGGAACACTGGAAGCTGGCTGTACGCTGAAGAGGTGTGGAACAGCTTGTCAGGTATATGGCTATATTTGTTTCCCTCTTATGATTTTCTGTTAAGGTGTGGAATAGGATATTAGCAGCTAGCACTAGCGCTGTGAGCATGTTTGAGCGGTAGCTGAGCTGTGGCTGGCTGGAACAGCACAGCTGCTATTTGCAATGGCCTTGGTAGAAGAGCTGGTGTGCAGGCAGCTCTTGCATAGCAACTCATCCTGGGAGATGCAAGTCTGTTGTATCCCACCACTGCTCCACTTAAAAGCCTTGTTGCCAAAGGAAGGAGAAGGCTTGTCTGAAAAGCATTTGCCATCTGCAAGTGCTCTTTCCTACGGGGCCAAAAAGAGCATTTTCCAAGCCTTCTGGCCTCAACAGCAGGGAGCAGCTAGCCTGGCTGGTCCTCAGCCATTATTGTTTTACAAATGTCTTGCACTGAGCTTCTTGGTTTTTGGGGGGTGGGGGTGGGGATCCTTAGGATCCTTAGAGAGCCAAGTCCTCTACTGTCAGAGTAATTCAGTGAGGAGACAACTGACATCAGGAAAGGGTCAAAGCTGGAGAAATCTTTACAAGAGAAAAGAGTGTGGGGTCTGTCTACACTCCCTTGCAGAGGTGGGCACGAGCGTTAGCTGAGCGTAGGAGCACAGGCTGAGTGAGAAAGCTGGTTATGTTCAGATTGGTGGAATTTGGCAAGGAGTTGATGCTTCCCACACACAGCAGGGAGAAGCTCCTTGGTTAACCCATTGATTCAGACAAGCCACTTTTGAGATGCTCTCTGGTACTCTGCTCTACAAAACCAGGTAATCTCCTTCTCTGGTTGCTAGATCTGCTGTCTCTGGGTTGTCACGTGTGATGCCATGAGCCCTTAGGAAATGTGAGATTTTTTTTTTCCCCTCATACATCACTTTGTCTTACTTTTCTCTCTCAAACGGCTACAGGGACCACAGGTTGATGCTTACAAAATTTCTCCCTCTGCTTCAAGTCAGGGAAAAAGCCTAAAGCTCTGAGCTTCTGTAGTTGCCTAAAGGTTGTGCATCATATTCTAGCCTGTCTCCCTCAGTGCTGCTTGGCAGAGCTGGTTGCTCACCCCAGTCAGAGAGAGAAGGGCAAGAAAAGCAGGTACATCCTGAGTGCAAGGGTAACTGTTTGGCATCTTCTGAAATGGGAGAGGGTTCTTCTTTTTGTTATTGTGTTTTTATATATATATATTTTTTAAAAGGCAGGTTCCCCAAGCAGTGTAGCTAGGATTATCTATGGTCATAGACACCGACAGAGCATAGGCAGGGGAAGATGTGCCCCAAACAACCACAGAAGGGCTGGTGACAGCACCAGGAGCTCAGCAAGCAGGACATGAGCTTGGAGAAAGGGGATTTGGGGTTAATTGTAGTTTTCTTCCTTGTCTCTACCCTTACCCCTCACTTAGGCACTTATTTCTTGGTGTGGCATCAAATGCACTTTGAGTATGATGCAAGTCTAACTCCAAATTTCTGATCTTGCCTCCTGTTATGTCACCCAGAAATGCACATGGGAAAGCAGACTCTTCCTGCCATCATCTGAATGTGGGTGCTCACATTTTCAAGGTAGCCTGGTTACTTGTGGCTTTTTTTTTAATCCTTAGTGTGATCAAATCAGGCTATTTGCGGTGTTGCAAAACCATTTAAATAGTTCAGCTAATCACCACATCCCTGTATTTACAGCTGACTGGCACAGGCTGTGATGGTCATGCTCTGGGGTGCTCAGAAAGTGTGTGAAATTTTTTTTTTTTTTTGCCCTGATTTCAAGCCATTTGCTCCTGTGCTTCCTCAGATCTTTCTCTTAATCACGCTTGAAGTTTGAGTGCTGGGTTCGTTAAATATAATTTGGGATAAGAGGGCAAATAGTGAAATGCCCAGAAGTAGGGAAGAGTTGGATCTGCCCTCCATGCCTGTTTGTCCTTTCCTTGAGTTCCTCTCTTCAAGCTGCAAAATTTCTCTCTTGTTGCCTGTCATTCGACTTTCGCAGTGTGTGATGACCTTCTTGCCACTTTGGTCCATCCGTTGCTGATGGCTTTCCCTTCCCAGCCTGTAGGAGCCATCCTGTTCTGGTGGGAGGTTCCTGCCTGCTCCTCCATGCTGCTTCTGATGGGTTGACCCTTGTGGAGAGGACACAGCTTGCCTGGAGCAAGCTTGGCTGGCTGTGGGCAGTCTGAGGATAGAAACAGCTGGAGATAGTTTGCAGCACCTCTGGAGAGGCAGCAGCACCAACGGTTGTGGGGGGACGCTGCCCAGAGGATTCCTCAGCAAAGATGAGGTCTCCTGTTGAGGACTTTGATGGAGGCTATGACCATTGGAGGGGAGGAAGGGAGGTTATGGACCAGAAGGTGGGATTTTGCTCAGAAAAGACATTGAAGCTGATGGTCTTCTACTGGCAGCTGCTGGAAAAGCAGCGAGTCACCCAGCAGCACAGGTGAGAGACATCTGTGCTGTGTGCTGGTGGTTGGGTTGCACCCAGGAGGCTTGGGCAGGCAGGAGCTGCTGGGGGCCGTCATGTTGGGGTGGCCCAAGCACATACAGCTTGGCCAGTGCCGTGACAAAGCAGCAAATAGGTCTGAGGCTGTGGTTCCTGGCCTTATGCCCGCATGGCGCTGCGGCTGGGTGCGCAATGCGGGCTCGGACCCTGTGGTGGCGCTTTCTCGGCTCGGGAAGGGGCTTTTGGTTTTTTGCTTTCGTTGCTTCTCGTTCCCAGCCCACCCCTCCTGTCATGGCTGCCACCCGCTGCAGCCCCGGGGTGGTCGGACAGGGGCCTCTTCCTGGACTGGGAGGCCTTGGAGCATGGGGGAATTGCCTCGGTAGCCACCGTCTCCTTTTAATAATCTGGCTTTGGCTCTGCTTTCACCCCTTCCCTCTCCAAAACACCTCAGGAGCTGCACTGATACCCTTGGTGGTTTCACTGCCTCAGGTAGCACATAGGGGAACCCTGGCTGGCTGGTGGCCTGGGAAAGCCTGGCAGACTTGCTGGTGGCCACTGTGGTGGCTACAAAAATACAGCTGCATCTTGTGAAGGAGGTGTGGGAGAACATGTCCGTCCAGAAGTCGTTTCTCAGGGGCTGGTGGCAGCAGAATGCCTCTGCCTGTGGGGTTGGCGGCAGCCCTTGGCGCAGCCATAATAAGCCCACGATGGTGCTGGCACGAGCGGTCGGAGACGAGGAGCTGCTTCCAGTGGATCCGGGTGAGTTTGTGGCACCTGTGGGCGCATTCCTGACACCTCCACGCTCCCCTGGTTGGCTGTGTCCCAGTAGTATTGCTGGGCTGGGAGCTGGGTCAGGACGGAAGCTGTGGTTGGGCTTTGATGGCACAGTCAAGGGTTGGGGATTAATTACGGGTTGGGAATTAATCGTGTGGCAGGTGCAGACAGGCTGGCTGCATAGCTCCAGACTGCTGATGCTGCTGGGCAGTGTGGGCCCCCCCAACCTGTGTGGTGTAGACCCCCTTCTGCACATGGTGCAAGACAGGATCACCAGTGCTCCCTGCCCTTTCTTTCTGTTCTGCTGTGGTTGTTGGTGCTCATAGCTGAAACTGCACTCGTTTTGCATTATCCTTGTTTGCTTCCCTGGCTTCTCCACTGCTTTTTATTGCTTCAAATAGCTGGGACTTGAGGTGTTCTCACCTGGCAGCTGTTCCTGTGAAGCTGGGGTCCTCCAGCAGGAGGCTGGAGTCCTGGCTTTCTCTTAAACATTGGGGCCTGCTGGAAATGGAGACCAAATGTGCTACAGAGATCAGCAGAGATGGTCAGTGCTGCTCAGTGGCACAAGGAAGCTGATAGCATGTAGGGCGTTAAACATAGCTTGTAAGGGAACCAACTGCGAGTGGAAGAAGGGGAATCCAGACAGATTTATTTATTTTCCTACTTTCTTTCACTGGAGAAATATGTGTCTTATGTAAAGTCGTTTGCTGGGTTTCTCACTGCCTCTTGGTAGCAATGAAAATCTCTGCATTCAGGCACTCTGCTGTTCTCATCTTCTATCAATGCCTCAGGGGTAGATTCTTCATAATTTGGAGTTTTGCTTTTATTATTTTTTTCTTCCTCGTCTCTTCCTCTGCAGCTCGAGTTTGGCTAGTGGTTTTGCCATGTTTTTCCTCTGAGAGGTGAGTTGTGATAAACCTTGCACAAAGCGTGAGGGACCAGACGGGTGTGTTGGTGAGGCACTGGTCACTGATACGGCATTAGTGAAAGCCCTGTGCTAGCAACGAGCTGAGCTCTGAGGTTTGGTTGTGGATGTGACATCCTAGCAACACAGCTTTTTTTTTGTATGGGAGATTTTGAATTGAAGTATGTGTGTGGGGTGTGACTGGGTCTGGGGTAAGAACCCTCCCTCCACCCACCCCCCTTCCTTCCCCAAATGTGGTTCTATATTGCATCCATCATTTTATTTCCCTGTTCCAGTGATGCAGTTTGGTTCTTGCCCTAAAATGGCCTGGAGGACTGACTCCAGACTGTTTGGAACAGGCATCAGTCTGTGCAGGATTGGACCCCCTGAAAGCCAAGGCAGGATCCTCTTGAAGGTGTTCAAAGCAGGATAGTGGATGTGAGTTTGAAGGATTTCTGGGTGCTGAGCCCAGAGAAAGCTGCCCTCTCCTCCCACAGAGCAAGGATCAGCTCTGTCCGTATCCTCTCCACCATTCATCACCTTCCTTCTGCCCCCATCCAGGCTGTTGTCTTCAAGTGATCCTGTGCTAGAGGTCCTGTGCAGAAGCCTGTGCAGGCTCCTGCATGTCTTGGCCCTGCATCCATTTGGCAGAAAGCTGAGAGATGTTTGGGAAGGGTTTTTTTGGTTTGTTTTTTTTTTTTTTTAAAGCTTCAACAAGAAGCTTCACTATTCATTCATTCCCCAAATAGCTTTCCCTCTCATTGGACAACTTCTTCCTGCTAGGACAGTCCAAGCCTGTTCTGACAGGCAGCTTATCTGCCTCACAGCTCTGACTGCTGCTTCTGTCTCTCCTTTGTGTGGGAGGTGTTTTGTCTTTCCAAACTTCTGCTGACTTCAGTGGTCGCTAGCTTGTGCCCAAACATGCACTGATAGCGCAGTTCAGTGCTGAAATTTGCCACTGATTTTTATTTATGTCCCTGCAGCATGTTTTTCTTCACAAAGGGAAGGACTTATGTGTTTTGGGGAGGGGCCAGAGGGTTGTTATTGAAAGTTAGCAAAGCAGCAGTTCTCCATTGACCCTGCCTGCCTCTGACTAGTGAGTCCTGCAGCACGACACGGTGTTGAGGGATGTCAGGCTAATGAGGGTCCAAATAAGGGGCTGAACTGTTCTGAACTGCAAAAAACTGTCTGAAAAAGCACAAAGCAACCAGTTAGTTCCTTTCCTGTGTTGCCAGCTGCTGAGGCTGGTCTAGAGAAATTCCCAGTCTAGTTTTAAATCCCGTGAAAGCGGAGAGAAGTGCATGTGTGCCCATGTAGATTTACAAATCTCATTTTTTTTTTTTATAAAACAAATCTGGTCTTGTTTGAAGCTGCTGTCTGCCAGTGTGCAGTGCCCGATACAGAATCAGTGCTACAGCTTTCAGGCAATACGATGGGAAGCAACGGCAGCCAGGAAAGCCCCATCTTTTTGGGAGGGGCACGCTTCTCCTACAGCAGCAGTATCAGTCCAGTGCCTGCAGCCTCATCCCCTAGACCAGACTCGCTGGGCCCGTCTCAGACAAAGAGAGAGGACAGACCCTCTCGGCAGAGATGTGTCTGTCTTGTGGAGAGCACTCCTTGATCATACTTGGTGCATGAGGAAAGCTCTTGGTGCTGCTGCCAGCCTTCGGTTAACAAGGTCAGTCGCCACCCTGAGCCTGATTAAAAGTCTCAGCGATTTAAACCGGGAACACTGAGGCTTGGTGATGGGCTGGGGTGTGGCTGCCTTACCTCAAAAATGGTGGCTCTTACAGCTAGTGGTGGTGGGCCACCAGGAGATGAAGATGCAGACAGGAACATTCTCCCTGCCTCAGTGCCAAGAATCAAGCTCTGAACTCTGGCAGTCTGGAATAATTCCCAGATGTTGCCCTCCTGAAATAACTATGGACGAAACTAGATGATGGTTAGTTGTCCTGAACAACCAAAGCTTCTTTGAGCCTCTTCCTTGTGGAGGTGCCTTTGGTTTTGTCTTGGGAGGTCTTCACTTTTCTTCCTGAAAGCTGAGATACTTTCTGTTGGCCATGCAATGCCATTAAACGTCCAATGCAACTGCATGTGCAGCGGAGGCCTGGGGATGTTTGTAGGTCAGGGATGACAGATACTTGCAGGACTCATAAGTGCTATTATTTAATTGCATTCCAACAGCAGCGAAAGCAGTAGCAAGAGTAATAAACAAATTATAATCTACATTATGAAGCTGACAAATACCACCCACTCATTACCTGTCTTTAACCACTCTCATTACTAGCCAGTCTTTGTGGGAACTGATCGTGCTTCTCAGTGTCCCACTTGTTCACCTAATATCATTATCTGAGGCAATCGGCCGCTCCTTGTGAAAGAAGAGGAAGGTGCTTTTCCTGGGGCTTGTTCTCTGGGTGCTGAAATCTGGGTAGCTCTGAGGTGGAGGAGTGTGAAGGACGCTTCACAAAAGTGTGGTGTGACTGGGAAGCGACGACTGAACTCCACAGGGACAACGGGGTGGGTTGTGGGTGGCAGGATGGCAAATTGTCTCTGGGGGAAAAGGCTCTGCTCATCTTTGTTGTATTGAGGACTAGAGTCCAGCAAAAGGATGTTAGGGAGAGGAACGGTTTTTCTCTCCCGATGTATTCTAGGGTTTGGGAGGGAGCTGGGTTGCTGGGTAATGACCGTTGACTCTTGGGCTGCTCCAAGCCCAAGTGTTGCTGGAGGAAGTCCTGGTAGGGCTTCTGTGGGAACCTGTTCAGGCTCCGGAAAAACCAAGTGAGCTCCAGTATTTCCTTGGAGTGGTCTGGCGTAGCTTGACTTCAACAGAATCGAGGGTGCTGAGCCTGAGGAAAGCAGTCTTGGTGGTGCCTGGCTGCTGCCTTCACATTGTGTCAGGCTGTGCTAAATGCTACGACGGCGCTGTGCCTGGGGTGCAGCTACGCTTCCCTCTGTGGCACAGGCGCCCACGGCTGGGACCCTTCTTGAGGGATGTTGTTGAGGCCAGCAAGCCGAGGAGTTGAGTGAGAGAGCAGGTAGGAAAATTCTCCGTGGGTGGCAGGACGCTGGGGAGCTGGAGGGCCTGTTGTGCTCTCAGGGTTTTGAGATATCTCATGGCGGTCTCTAATGGGTAAATAATAAGCTGAAAGATGGGAAATGAAGATCGAAAGGTGAAGGGCCAGCTTTCCCGATAGGGAATTGACATTAGTCAACTGTGACAAGGGGCTGCCAAAGGTCGGAGCTGCTGAATGGGTCTGTTAATGATAAATAGGAATAAATGGCAGATGAAGTCTGCTGCTCGCTATTCAGAGCAGCAAAAAACAAAAGCTCTGGTGAATAGCTGTAGAAAGTCCTTGTAATTGAGAGTAGTGGGGTTGTGCAATAAGACGCTGAGAAAAGCAAAGCAATCCAGGAGGGAGAGGGAGCCATTGTAATCAGTAATTCATCGTAATTCAGTGCAGGGGGCTCAAAACAGGATAGTGTCATGTGGGTGACAGATCTCAGAAGTTCAATGAACTGGGCTGGAGGAACAAGGCTTGGTGCTGAGTAGTGTTTGTGTTTTTGTTTGAAACAAAACAAAACAAAAAAACCACAATCGGCTCCTAGGAAAAAAAAATCACAAACAGTTTAAATGCACTGTGTAGATCTGTGGGGAACAAAGTTTATGCAGGTTTGGGGAAGACCGGAGCAACTAATGCAAGGAAAATCCACTGAGGGCTGTTAAATACCACTACACAGTCTCTGGTTGAGAAGGTCCTGGGGCTGCAAATAGCTGGATCCTGGGAAAGCGTTTGTAATGAAACGTGGCTACGCTCTCACCCTGTTCTTACATTCTTCCTTAGATGCTGCTGTCAGCTGCTGTTGGAGATGAGGCACGATGTAGCTTGATCCAACTAGGCTTAGTGGCTCTGGTTCCTCTGCTCTTCCAAGAAGATACTGTCCTGTAATAACCAATGCCTAGCCCACTGTGACTGCGTGTGTGTGAGGGGGTTTTATGGAGGCTGGCGATGCTGTTCCTCCTCCTCTTCTGTCTCTCTGTTTGGAGAAGAAAGATGCTGAAGTGCGTGGCTGGAAGAGAAAAACTCCTGAGGTTATTGTACCTCTGTTCTCAGAGGGATACCGCAGTAGGTGGGCGATGTCCTGTAGCACACCCAAAGCAGAGAGAGGGGCTGTTCTTCAGCAGACACACTGAGCGTCTTGTTCTTTATCAGCATCAGCTGCTGGAACGGACAGTTTAGGTGATGGAAAGCCATCACCGTGGTCACTAAACCTGCCTCTCGTCTCCTCTGAGTGATGCTGGGGCAAGGCACCAGTTCCAAAAGCACTTGCTTTGTTTGATCTGCCCTCTCCCGTCACGTAAGTACCGTGCTTCTGGCTGAGCGGTGGGTGCCGTGGAAGTAGCTGGAAGCTGTCGTGCCCTCGCGGCCCCCGTGTGCTGCTTTAAGCCATGCCACAGTGGGGCGAGACGCCGTGTGGGAGCGCAGGAGTGAGACGGGTCCCTAATGTTCCTGTTGCTCAAATGGGCCCACTGAGGCTCCTGATCCGTGGAGATGTCGTAATGAGGATTAGGGGAGAGCCCTCGTTGTAATCCTCTGTTGGTGCTTCCTGCCTACATACGCTAGATGTTTCCTATCATCAGGGAGTAGCCTCTGTGGAAGATAGGATCAAGTTCCCAGGAACCAGGCTGCAGTAAGAGTGAAGGAAGAATGAGGAAACTCCTAATTTGAGGCTAATCTCATAAATACAGGGCTGGATACAGACAATAGGAAGAGAAATGCCAGGAGAGCTTTAGCATTTGGCGAGGGAATCATCTTTTGCCAGGAGTAGCCTTAATTGTAACTTGTGATGTGGTAAAGCTGCCGTTTGATCTCAGCTTCTGCAGAGGGGATGAGACAGATTCTGCTTTGTGTCTCCAGAGGAGGAGTAGCCTGAGAAAGGACGGGGAAATGTGGCTTCAAAAGCCATGTTTCGTGCGCTCTTGGACTGACTGAAGCGGCAGCGCATGGATGGAGCGCTTTATTTCTCAGTCTGGATTTTGATAAAGCACTACATGAGGAGGAGAAAAGGGCTGTTGTGACTTTTCCTGAAGCACACATGCTAGTGTACCCACCGGGTATTTAATGTTGCAAAGACATTGCTGAAAACACAGAAGACCACAAGTCTTTTAGTGGGGGGAAGAGCATTGGTGGTGTTTCTTTCTCCTACACAAACCCAGAGCTGGAGCCTGTAGCAGTCAGATTCTTGGCCTGTCCCTCCCTCTCACCTCTCATGTGGGTTGGGTGGAGTGTGCTGAAGCTGTCTGTGGCAGGGAATTCTCTCAGGAGAGTTGCTTTTCTAACCTTCTTCAGACAGCCTGTTAAAATGAGGAGGTGCCTGCTGTCTTGTCCGAATCGTGGCGCCCTGCACAGAGCCTACGGTGCCTCGGTGTGCTTCCTTTGCTAGCAGGGTGAGCTCGTGCATGCTTGTGGGAAGTGAATGGCCTTTACAGGGTGCGTGAGGGTCCTTACCCACACGTACACGTGGAGCTGATGCTCCAGCATGGGCCGGCAACCATGCAAGTGACTGCAGTGCAACAAGGCATGGACACGGGTTGCTCATCCCCACCCTGAAGGCGGTGTTGCAAGTTCCTGGAAAATGCCGTCATGTCCTTGTGGGTTTGGACTCATCTGGCTTTGTACTACCTATCCTGCTCACAGGTGCTTGGTTGTGGTGCTGTTTTATGTGTTGCCCAGCTCTGGGCCGATCACTTCTTCCTTCAGAAGCTTTACAGGCTTTGTCTTAGACCGAGGTTGGGAAGTGAAGGTGATGCACGAACCCCCTGCTGCTGCTTAGGCTTCTGTCCCTTCTAGATGGTCCAGCGTGGGCAGGAGATCTCACCAGCCTTGTCCTAAGAAGAACGATAGAGCAGTTCCCCATTCTAGGCATGTATTACAACGAGACCTTTCAGCCCGTCCATGTTTTAGTTTCCCGCTTATGTTTCTGGCCCTCCCAAGATGGTTGATTTTTTGCTGAAGGACAGCAGAAGAGTCATGCCGTGTGGACTTCCACTGCTTACCTAAATGGTTTTCTTTGCTGTCTTCTTGACACTGTAGCAGGTTATGTCTACTTTATCATAAACACTACACCTATGTTGTTATAAACAGTGCACAGTTTGGCTCTAGCTGCTCTCTCCTTCTTTCTCTCTCCTTCTTTCTCTCTCTCCTTCTTTCTCTCTCTCCTTCTTTCTCTCTCTCCTTCTTTCTCTCTCTCTTCTTTCTCTCTCTCCTTCTTTCTCTCTCTCCTTCTTTCTCTCTCTCCTTCTTTCTCTCTCTCCTTCTTTCTCTCTCTCCTTCTTTCTCTCTCTCCTTCTTTCTCTCTCTCCTTCTTTCTCTCTCTCCTTCTTTCTCTCTCTCCTTCTTTCTCTCTCTCCTTCTTTCTCTCTCTCCTTCTTTCTCTCTCTCCTTCTTTCTCTCTCTCCTTCTTTCTCTCTCTCCTTCTTCTCTCTCTCCTTCTTTCTCTCTCTCCTTCTTTCTCTCTCTCCTTCTTTCTCTCTCTCCTTCTTTCTCTCTCTCCTTCTTTCTCTCTCTCCTTCTTTCTCTCTCTCCTTCTTTCTCTCTCTCCTTCTTTCTCTCTCTCCTTCTTTCTCTCTCTCCTTCTTTCTCTCTCTCCTTCTTTCTCTCTCTCCTTCTTTCTCTCTCTCCTTCTTTCTCTCTCTCCTTCTTTCTCTCTCTCCTTCTTTCTCTCTCTCCTTCTTTCTCTCTCCTTCTTTCTCTCTCCTTCTTTCTCTCTCCTTCTTTCTCTCTCTCCTTCTTTCTCTCTCTCCTTCTTTCTCTCTCTCCTTCTTTCTCTCTCTCCTTCTTTCTCTCTCTCCTTCTTTCTCTCTCTCATTCTTTCTCTCTCTCCTTCTTTCTCTCTCTCCTTCTCTCTCTCTCTCGCTTTCTCTCTCTCTCTCTCCCTCTCTCTCTCTCTCTCCGTCTCTCTCTCTCTCCTTCTTTCTCTCTCTCCTTCTTTCTCTCTCTCCTTCTTTCTCTCTCCTTCTTTCTCTCTCCTTCTTTCTCTCTCTCCTTCTTTCTCTCTCTCCTTCTTTCTCTCTCTCCTTCTTTCTCCTCTCCTTCTTTCTCTCTCTCCTTCTTTCTCTCTCTCCTTCTTTCTCTCTCTCCTTCTTTCTCTCTCTCCTTCTTTCTCTCTCTCCTTCTTTCTCTCTCTCCTTCTTTCTCTCTCTCCTTCTTTCTCTCTCTCCTTCTTTCTCTCTCTCCTTCTTTCTCTCTCTCCTTCTTTCTCTCTCTCCTTCTTTCTCTCTCTCCTTCTTTCTCTCTCTCCTTCTTTCTCTCTCTCCTCTCTCCTTCTCTCTCTCTCTCCTTCTTTCTCTCTCTCCTTCTTTCTCTCTCTCCTTCTTTCTCTCTCTCCTTCTTTCTCTCTCTCCTTCTTTCTCTCTCTCCTTCTTTCTCTCTCTCCTTCTTTCTCTCTCTCTCCTTCTCTCTCTCTCTCTCCTTCTTTCTCTCTCTCCTTCTTTCTCTCTCTCCTTCTTTCTCTCTCTCCTTCTTTCTCTCTCTCCTTCTTTCTCTCTCTCCTTCTTTCTCTCTCTCCTTCTTTCTCTCTCTCCTTCTTTCTCTCTCTCCTTCTTTCTCTCTCTCCTTCTCTCTCTCCTTCTTTCTCTCTCTCCTTCTTTCTCTCTCTCCTTCTTTCTCTCTCTCCTTCTTTCTCTCTCTCTCTCCTTCTCTCTCTCTCTCTCCTTTTTTTCTCTCTTTTCAATGGCTGTGTTTGAGATGAACTCTGGCAGCAAGCAAGGCTGTCTCAAAGGGCATGTGCCATGGTGTGGATGCATCAGATCCTCCTTTGTGCTAAGCGTACACTGATAAAGGCTCGCTGAGTAGCGCCTACGGGTGGTTGATGCAGCTGGATGGTGCACAGAGTGCTTGTAATTGCTTCTGCTGTCTTCTGGGATGTGCTTCCAGCAAGTCAGGACACCTGGTAACGTGCTCGTAACATCTATTAGCCTTGTAATTTTATAAGTGGAGCTTTAATCCTGCCTGGTTGCCAGTCAGGTCTGGAAACACTGACACTGGTGCTCCAGGGTCTCTGCTGAAATGCTCTGCCTGGTCTCCGGGCTTGCTGGATTTTGCTGCTCTTTGTTGTTTCCTCCTCCTTGGCAGATGTTCCACTCCCTCGCTCAGGTCAAATCCTGCCCTTGTCTGTTAGACTTCTCCCTGCGTCCTGCTGTAACGTGGATGTTTGAACGTTGATCCTTTGCCAGCCAGGTCCCAATGCGTGCTGTTTCCCCCTTTACAGGCAGCAGACACCCTGCAGTTGAGGAGCTGTCAGGCTAAAGGGGACAGCATTCCTGTAAAGCCCCGGTGGCACCGGGCTTTGTGCCACTGGAGCGAGAGCTAGGCCTCCTGCGGAGAGAAGATGGCTTAGAGAACACCTGCTTCGTGTGAGCTGCTGAGAGCTGGTCCCCTGCGGGATGCGGAGTCCCCGTGCTGCCAGCTGGCTGTGCGAAGTCCGGAGCCCAGCCGGGCAGGAGATGGAGGGAAGGGGGCATCCATCCTGTGTGGGCTGTGAGCAGCCCCAGGGCTGAGCCACCACCAGGAAGCTGGAAAAGAACCGAGCAGAGCTTCTAACCAGCCGGCTTTCCCCAGAACCTGGTGGGCCCAGCGTCTTCTCCAAGGCCTGCTTGAAGCAGAGGCGTGAGGTGTCGTGCCAGGCTGCCCAGCTGGTGAAGTCCTGGCCTGCAGCCATCCATCCCCACCTGGGAAGGTGGCCCCTGGAGAAGGGCTGGCAGCAGCGTCCTGCTCTGTGGGAAGACCCAAAGAAAGAAGCTGCTGGCAGTCGTCCCGGAGGGGATGCAGAGCACGCAGGAGGATCTCAGGGTGGAGTTTGAGGACACAGGGCAGCCCAACTCCCAGCTCCAGCTCTGGGGCAGCCCTGGTGAATGTTCTTGGCAGCACTGCGAGGGACTGGTGTGCTGTGGGGAGGACGCACCGCACCAAACTCTCGCTTGTCTCTGTTCTCCTTAGGGCATTCTTCATTCATTAAACTTGTTACCGGGGCAGCTTTGGGGAAGTAACCAGTTCCCTGAAAGGAGAAGCCTTTCCTGATCGAGTGCCAAGTGCTGGGCTTTAGGTGAACTCCTGTGTTGGGCAGAGCAGGGTGGGGAAGGCAGGGGATTCTTGTCGTGTGCTTGGTTACCAGTGGCCATGGACAAGAATCCAAAGCACCAAACAAAACCAAAGAGGTGGTTTCAATCACCTGCAGTCGGATGCTCCTGGGGAGCAGAGCAAAGCTTTAAACGGAGAACACGGCCTGCTTCTAGTTTACATGTCTTCGTCTTGCTTGGCTCTAAATGGGATTTCAGGTGTGTTGCTCCAAAATAAGCAGCAAGAATCAATTTAGGGTGAGTGCAATCGTTCTCTTTCACTGTCACAGTTAGCGGGGACACGATTGCAGCCAGCGCCCCTGTGGCAGGGCTGTTGTGAAATAACAAGCCGGCAAGTCCAGTATCCTTATTTATATTTTGTTTTAAAAAATACCAAAATTATCACGTTTCCTGCAGACGTGGACTGAGAGGAATGGGTGGTTCTGCTTCTGGCAGGTCTTTCTGATAAAGGCCTGCTGCTTTTAGCAAGCGTCGTGGCGCTCGAGTCACTGCTGGGACTCAGCGTCTCCTCTTTCGCTGCTTCTGCTGCACCTACTAGGAGACAGGTATCTTCTGTGCAAGGGGTTTTAAGGAGTCACTTAAGTCTGAAAAGGAAACGGGCTATAAGCCATGTGCAATTTTTTGTTCTTCCTCTGCCCCTGTAGGGAATATGTGCAGGAATCTGTATTTCGTTAATTGAAACTGTTTCTTGCTTTGCAGGGAAAAAAGATGCAAACTATGACTGCAGAAAATGGAAGTGTAAACAAGAAAACACAAACAGTGCTTCATTTTGGAGACATTGTTCCTTAAGAACACGAAGCCTTCTAGGCCCGGAGGATCTGTGAATCAAGTATCAATTGGTGTGATGTACTGGAAAAGGAAATGTTTAACTTCTGTGTTTATGTCCAGTGAAGCTCAATGAAGCCTTGGGGGGCGAGGAGGGTTGAAAAGGTTTCAAAGGGACACGGCGCACAGAGCTTCTGGCTGTGCGTCCAGGACTCCTCAGGAGTTCCATGGGAACGTTAGTAGTTTATTCTCAGCAGTGTTTGTGGAATGTGAGTCTGTAATTTGGAAACTCTTTGCATGACTTTCAGATTTAGAATTAAAGAGAAATGTGGCCTAGATCTTAAGCGACTGAGGAAGTTCTCCCCAGCGAATACTGAGGTATCCCATAAGCAGTGCCTAGAAAACCAAATCCCGTAAGGATGTCTCCACATGGAATACAAATTCAGTAGGCAATTTAGGTGATCTTGGACTTGGAAGTCACCGTGTCATTTGGTGACAAGAAGAAATCACTTGTGAATTATCTATTAGATTAAATATGCTCACCTAGAGCACATGCCGCACAACTGAGCATAATGAGTACAGTCACTACAGATGGAGTCTGCTCATGTCTAATATGTGAACTGAGAAAGGAGCTAAATCCCTTGAGCACCTGGCCCAACTTCTCCTAGCTCTACTGTCCGGTTGTAAAAGAGCAAAATGTTTAGTTAATGTCAGTATCGATGGCTTAGGAAGATCATATCTGTATTTATTATTACTGCTCAATTTGGAAAAGAGTTCGGAAGCTTTCAGAGTGCCTTTTTGCTTTCTCTTACCCGCTTCTGTAGGGATGCCAGCAGGTCACAGCCAGGCAGTTATCCCCTCAGGTCAGGCAGTTTGCAGGTGGGTTGGTTGGGCAGGGATTTTGGGAGGGTCCTTGACTTCTGTGCTGAGATGCAGAGGGGTTCCTGCCTGGCGAGGCAGCACTTCTCACCTCTGCAGCTTGGATTAGGGCAAGGGAAGAACAAACTGTCACTGTGAGCTGTTCTAGCCAACTCTCTTCTTCTGTCAACTGCCAACCCTGATTTTATGTTTAATTATTTACATTAGATCATTAGCCCTGTGCTGGTTGCTGTAGGAGGCTAACGATGTAAAACCCATGCCAGGTTTAGACACCGTACAGGCTCCCGTGACATCAGTGGAATGATGGGACTCGCTTCAGGACATAACCCAAACCGTCTTGGTGTGTTGGCTGTGAGAGGAGTGGATGGCTTCTCTTTTTCCCAGCTCACTGTCTCAGGAAAGCCCACAAGATTGGGAAAATGAACCCATGTTCTGGTTGGAGTGAATCCCTTCCCTGTAGGGCACGTGTGCTCAAAGACGGGGAGCTGGCAAAATCTCCCCATCCTCTGCACTTGGAACAGTAAGGTATTTAACGCTTCCATTTCACCTGTATATTAAAACCAAGTGTATGGCTTCAGAATCGCGTTCCTGCACTGGCCTGGATCTCCCTTCTGTCTTCTCTGCCGTGCGTTTGAACAGGGTTTCTGAGGAAGACCCTGTCGGAGGTCCACCACACGCTTTCCAGAGGACCAGGACCAGGCTTGGGCAAGGCAGTACAGGGAGCATCAAATCAGTTATTTGGAGAGCCTGGGCAAAACAAAATGCATCAGCCTCCGCTCTCCGGAGAGCGGAAACTCCAGGTATTTCTTCTGAAGGTGCCTGATAGTTACAAGCAGGTCTCCTCCCTTCCAGTGCCAGCGGTGATGGCTGGTTGCTTGTTACTGCCCCGATATTATTTCTGTGTCCCTGCAACCTGGGTGGACGTGTGTATTTCTAGTTGTTCTTTTCTCATGTTCTCCTTTCTGAACTTCCCTTTAGAGTTGACAAACTGTCTGTCTCGGTTAACGTTGGTCGCCTGGTGGCAGCGAGGTCGGGGACTGGAGGTGCCACACTCCATTCCCGGGTCCGGACGAGCTCTGGGAGTTTGGGGACGGTGGTGCTCCCCTGCTCCCTTAGCAGACGTTGCCCTTTTGCTGCCTGCAGCCGCCTTGCCGAGGGGAAGCGTGGGCTCTGCCTCAGTGAGGTGCTGCAGGGCGGCCAAACATCCTCAGCAGATAGAGATCATGTAATTCAGGTGGACCACTAAACTTTTAGGCAGCAATTAGGACTTAGGCAGTAACTCTGAGTCAACTAATAAATACATCTGGGTGGTGCCTGGCTGTATTTTCCGATGGCAGATCCTTCCTATGTAGGCCTGATGTTTCTGTGTTCTCTGCTGGCCTCCCAAATGTTCTGCTCGGAAACCTGATCAAAAGCCTGTGGTGACGGTAAAGGGAGATGCCCCACTGAATTCCACGGGTTTTCTTTGCTCCTCTAAGCTTGTAGACAATCCCAGGTGGTTTCTTTGATGCCCTTCTTCCCAAGTGGATGAAGTAATTATGACTCCTGTGCAGCAGGCTAATAGTTCTGAAGACTTTAGTCAGGCTGATTAACAACTGTGCTTTAATAAAAAAAAAAAAAATGTTCTGGTAAATCCTTCTGAATTGCAGCCCTAATTACTCTACAGCCTGATGTGAAGCAATTGCGAAGCTAATAGGATCACCTGAATCCAGTTAATGAATCCTCTGCTACGGCTTGCTGTGACTCACACCGTGTGTAGTGTCTCCTGGTCTCCCCTGCCCTGCTCCATTCCCTAGTGAATATTTATGATGTGCGCTGCCAAAGGTAAGGGGGTGCGCACCTAAACTTCGAATAAATTGCCTTAGATGTATGTGCATCCTTCCTCTTATTATTTCGGGGGATTGTAAGGATCAAGAGCCAGGGCTTTTTGCTTTGGTCTCAAGGCGAGTTCATTCAAGAAGTCGCTGGTTGCTGTTAGTGCCCTTCCAGGGCTTTTCAGCTATTTCTGCTCTTCTCAGGCTGCCAGGCTTTGTGAGAGACCTGTACAGCCCCGCTCCCTGCTTCCCCAGAAGCGCTTAGCAGGTGTGAGAGAACGGAGTTAGGAGAAACAGCTCCTTGCTAGCACTTTAAGATTGTTTGTCCTATATCAGGACAGGAAAAAGCATTAATCTGGAAGTCATTTGTTTTTGTTGGGATGCTTTTTCTTTCGGTTTCAACCCTTTGTGTGTAAACTTGCGTATGGTGCCTGCTGCTTTCCCCCTCAGCACCCAGTGCTTTCAAAAGGAGAAAGGCACATTGACCCCAAGACCACGTTCTTCCACCTTTGACAAGGCTGTAAGCTGCTGATATGGGTTTGGGAGGCTCAGGGCTGCTCAGGAGAGTGAGACTCTGGGTGAGCAGCAGAAACCCGATGATGCTTTTGGTTTTAAGGTACATTTTCCTCTGACAGGTGGAGGATGTAGGCGAGGTCGGGGGCTTGAGGCCGACTGCTGTGTTAAGGGCTTGGCCTCAGTCAGGAATAAGCAAAAGGTTGTTATGAAAGTGGCTGTTCAAAACTTCCCTCCTTGTTGACTTCTGCTCCTAAATGTTCTGTTTCTTTACGAGTGTTAACCTATATAGGCTGGAGATAGACATAGGTTTATATGATTAACTGCCTGTTTAGGCATACTGTAAAATGCACCCCTAACCACGTACCTTATGACTACCGTAATGGCAAGGAAGCCTGGCTGACAAATTCAGTGGCAGGAAGCAAAGTAAACATCCAAGGGATGTAATGGAGAGGTTCAGGAAGGTAGGACTTAGCCACGGACCAGGGGCGAGACTTGACACCGGTTACATTTCTGGTCCAGTAGCCCCAACGCAGCCCGTCGCTAAACATTATCCAACAAAAAACATTTACCTTAACTGCTCCTGAGTTTTTCACATTGTGTGAAGAAGCGGGGCTGGGGCTGGGGCCTGGCAGTCCCCGAACCGAAGGGGTAATTCAGCAGAGGGGAGGATGTACGTGGCAAAGCTTTCTCTCTCACGCTGCTTGTGCTACCGCTGATAGCAGATCCTGCAAAACTCCGGCTCCCTGTGAGGGTGTTCGTAGGGGATATTGGGCTGGGGGTTTTCAGAGGCTTAATTAAATCTCTGTCCAGGAACTCAAAGGCCTTGGTTAAGAGGAGGAAAATGCCAAATGGTTCAAGTATTACGGTAGAGAAAGATGAATTAATGTCGCTAGAAAAGAACTGTAAAAATATATTTTTTTGTATGCCGGCAACAGATTTCAGGCCAGTCCATTACAGCTGGGGGGGGAGAGAGGTTGAGTTGTTTTTTTTTTTTTTTTTTAGCAGAGGTTAAAGAAAAAAATAAGAGGCTTGGTGGCATTTGGAAAAGAGGAAGAAAACCAAGCTCAGCAAACGTGCTTGGAAATGGTAAGACATGGAGGGGGAGAGCAGCAGAGATGGTGCTGGAGGGTTTGCGTTACAGGTGCAGCAGCATCTCTGTAGCTGCTCCAGCCTAGCTGGGGCCTGAACAAGCCTCTCGTGAGCCATAGGCTGAATGCGGGAGGAAAGGAGTGCAGTTTCTCTTGGGTTTTTAAATATTGCAGTGTTGGGCTTCTGCGCCTCTGGCTTTCCCCTGAAAGCTCAGGGCCTGCTCTTTGGAGGCTCCTGTCTGGTGCTAACAGGCCGTCTGCTCCGGGCTTGGCTGCGCACAGCGGGTGAGGAATGTAGGACCCGTGGCATGGATAGACACTGGGTTTGACTGCTTGGGCTGCTTTATTTTTTTAATTTCCTTATGGAAGAACTGGGTGACGTGTTCTGGGGCTGAGATGCCGGGTGCCTTTGCGGTGATGCTGCGAGCTGGGGGAGAAGGGGAGTGCATGCGTTGCTGGGAGGCAACTCGGGGCTTTCCTCGGGGTGGGTGGGTGGGAGGACGCCACTTCTCACCCCTTGCTCGCACAGAGCAGAAGTCAGCCGTCCTGCTGACGTTACCCTTTGTCTTGCTGATAAATACTTGTATTTTTGATGTTTTGGAAGCCGAGTGCAGGGAGATCAAAACTCGACCTTGTCAACTTTTTGGGACAGTGGGAACTGGCTGCTTCCCACACGTCACTGTGGGGTTGCTTCATGCGGCCGCCCCGTGTTTGGGCAGCGCCTTGCTCTTCTCCTGGAGATGCTGCAGGCCCCTGGGGGCTGTCCTGCAGGATCTGGCCCCGAAGAAGCACAGCAGGGCTGTCTGCTGGGCACAAGCGGGCCCTCGGGCCAGGAGGAAGGAGTTTCTTCCTGGCTCCACCGCAGATTTACTCCCCGGAACTTCAGCCGCTCGGCATCGATGCCTTGGTGGGGCAAGGAGGGGGTGCTGGCGGAGCAGCTCCGTGCTGCTGCTCCCGTGTGTCCTCGCTGCGCGGGGCCCTGGCACGTAGCGCTCTGCCTGGCTGGCTTGGTGGAGCTCCCTGAAGCTGGTGGGAGTTCCTAGCGTGCCCCAGAGTAGAGTGGGACAAAGATTTTAAACCTTCACCCTCAGCCATGGGGCAAGTATTTAGGAGGCTTTCATCTTTGGAAAATGCTCTGGGTGCTCTGGATGAAAGAGCTATTATTTACCTATCAACAACATAATCCCCCTCCCTCCTCCAGATTGTGGGCAAGCTCCTGGGGCAAACGGCACTGTAATTAAGAACAAATATTTACTATGAAGGACTAGCTGAGGCCTGGCTGGGCAAGCAGCCACGAGCCTTGTCTGAACTTGTCTTCTGTTTGTTCCCCTTTGAAAGCAAGGAGTCAAAGTCTTTTGTCAGAGGAGTGTTTGTGAGGCACAAGATGGTGGGTTGGGCCTCTGAAGCAGCCAGGAACCATCAGGCTGTTTGTTCCAAGCCTAGGAAATCCCCCACAAGCAGCAGTTACTTGCTCTAGAGGCACTTGGCTGCTTTTGTTAGGGATTGCTGTTTAGCAGATCTGCAAGTGAGGGTGGGTGCAGAGGTACGCCCGCATGCAGGAACTGCAGCTGGCATCACGCTGCAAGCAAGCCTTGGGAAATATTTGTTTGGGTGCTTTAAAATCACAAATTAATTTCGGCTTCATTTGCATCTACTTTCCCTTTTGATTTCTCTTGCAATTCAGGAGTTTACTTCCCGGGGCTCAAGTCCTGGTGTTTTGATGCGAGGGAACTCGGCTGCCGGAGAAAGCAGGCGCTTGCAAAACTGCTGGGGCTGTTTCACAGCTCAACCTCGCAGCCTACTCACCTGCCCTCGGCCACTCTGATCAACAGCAAGGAGGGGTGACGGGGATCTTGCTCATCTTCTGGCAAAGCCCAGCAAGCTGAAATTTAATAAATAAGTCAATTGTGAGTAATAGAAGTAATTGCAAGGATGTGGTGTGTGGTTCAACCAGCTATCACTAGTGTGGTAATGCAACAAGGCATGTGATTAGACTGGGAAATTGCTGTAGCATACCAAGATAGACAGCATGAACAAGTAAACGTGGGAGACACGTACGCAGACATGCGGAGCTCACAAAAGGACCGAGCAAAGTGTCCAAGCAGCGCCAGCACCAGCTCCTAGGATGCTGAGAAAGCCGTGGAAGTAACCGGAGAGCTGCCCCGCAGCTCACTGATGTGCGTGCCACAAAGCTCAAGGTTACAACTTATCCGAGTCTTTTAGGAATATGTGACCAACTGGGCTGATTTAAGAGAGGTTTTTTTTTTTTGGTTTGTTCCTCCTTGAGGTAGGGGTGGTTATGTACTCTCTGCGGTGCGGTAACTAAAAACGGGGCCTGTGGCTTCCTGTGCTCATGGGCTGAGCCTACCTGCCTGGAGCTTGTGTATTTGATGGCCGCTTCTGTTTTTTAAAATAACCTCCTTTGCTACCAGAGAGCAGCCGTCCTCTGGGGCTGTAGTCTGACCGAGCTGTCGGCTCTGGTTTGGGAGCTTGGCTGCAGCGTCAGGGCGAAGGCGGGGGGGGGTCCGGGAGGGCTGGGTAGGGGAAGGCCACGCAGCAGTGGGGCAGGGAGTCGCAAAAGAGGAAACGTGAGCTAGAGAGGCCCTGGCAGACTTGAGGTTAGTGCTCCTTACAAAGGCAGGAACAGGCTCAGCAGGCACTTGCTGGGGCTTTATCAGCACCAACCTCCTGCTTTGGCCCAGCAGATGCGCGCGAGGAGGAAGCGGCGGCGCAGCCGCTCCAGCTTGTGCCATGACCGGGATGTTAGCACTGGCAACCCCCCGCTAAAGACACTGCTCGAGTGGAGTAAAACGTGCTCGCTGGTTTTCGTGTTAAACCCACACCATCCCGTTTTGTGGAAATACTCATTTTTGGCTTCTGTGGCCAAAAGAAATGCCAGAAAAGGGATTGGGTCTCTGGTTTGGTTTGAACCAAAGAAGTCATCCACTGTGGTGTGTCCCATGCAGGTGGGCTGTAGGAGGGGAGCCTGGCTTTCAGCTCCTGATCTTTGCCAGGGAAACAGACATCTACGCTCCCTTTGCTGAGCCTGCAAGGCTTTTGCTGGATTTTGAAGGGAAGGGTGTGAGTAAAACTGCCTGGAAGATAGGCCGTGCTTTCTGTAAGCACTGAAGTTCTGGTCAGAGAAAGCATAGCTTGTTTTTTTGGGGGAGAATTATTCCCACTGTTTTTGTTGATTTTTCCCCTTCTGCTGCTGTTTCCTTGTCACATTTGCCCTGCGGTAGGTTAAGGGCCTCCCTCATGTATTTGGGTGCTGTACCCTGAAAAACTGAGTTTGGCTAAAGAGCAAGCGTGCAAGAAATGCTCAGAGCTCTTGTTTGTCTTGGCCAGTGTAAGATCCTGAAGCCTACTAGGCAGAGGTTGTGCACCTGAGCAGCGGCCTCGTGTTCGACAGTGGGAACACGAGCAAGGAGCCAGGCAGTGGACGAGGGGAGCGAAACGATGCAGAGAGAGGTGACTTCCAGTGACTTCCAGGGAGCCCAGGGGCACTCGATACGGAGCCAAGGCCTCCTAGCTCAGACCTCTGAGCCTGGTCCTCCCTCTCTGCTCAGCACAAGTTCGATTTCATCATTCCCAAGGAGTCGAAACATCCTGGAACTGAAGAAATGGCTACGTACAGCTTAAGGGTAAAAATTCAGTGACAAACAAACTCCATAGTCCTTCAGGCACGTGCCTTTTAAAAAAAGGTCCTTGCTGTGCTTGTGTGGACTCTTCAGGGCACCCTGGATCACGGGCAGTCCAAGTCAGACATGTTTAAATGCATCCCTGCCATGCATTCCAGGTAGGTGGCTACAGCCAGGTGACTTCTTGGCCTTCCTGCCTTCCTCCTGCCTTTCTGAGGGAGGGAGCTGCTGGGCAGGGCGGCGATGGCCGGCTGCGACAGCTCCCTGCGTGACTGAGAACATTCACGGCTTGAGTTTTCCTTGTTACCCTACACCTGTGAGTTCTTGCTGGTCCTTCTTGCTGCACAGACAGTCTGGATGCATGCCTTGGCTCCTTGTCTGAGGAGTTGACGGGGCTGCGGAGACGGGGACTGTCTCTTGCTGTCAAAATGTCACCAAGGAGAAACAAATCTTTGCCATCCCTGCCTATTATCGCTGTTTCCTGGAGTCCTTTCCGTGTGTTTCTGCTAGTTCTCTCGCTAAAAATGCGCATCCCGGGATACGAGAGCTGCCCAGGAGCCTGTGGGTGCTGGCTGTGGGCCGGAGGCGGTGCCGCACCCCCAGCTAGGGCTGTGCAGACACAACAGCCCCCGTGCTTCAGCCGTTCGATGTCTTTGCTCGGGCTGTTGGAGACCCAGCCTGGGCTGGCGGAGGTGTCCCTGCCCGGGGTGGAAGGGGTGGGTTTTGGGGTCCCTGCCAACCCAAACCGTGCTGTGATCTGCATCTCCTGCTGGCATCAGCTGAGCTCCTCGAAGCTCGTGACTGCTGAGCCTCCTGTTCTGCCGTGCTGGAGGACTCGGAAGGTGGAGCTGTGCTCTGCAGGGGTGGTTTGTCAGGTGCGCTCTGCTATTCACAGCGGTTTGGTCCCAGAGACGTCCTAGCGAGCTCCATCCTGTGCAGCAAGCAGTCGCCAGCACTGGGGAGACCACCTTTTAAAAGCGTTTGGACTTTTGTGCCAAGGATAGGTCTGTCCGTGGAACAATACGCAAGGAAGAGTGAACTGTTCCTGCCTGAGCGGAGCCTGGAAGCAGAGGCTGGATGGCTGCACGTTGGAAATCCTGTCCTCATGCCAGGTGTAACAAGGATCATCTGGTCAAAATGTGTCTGCCTGAGACACGGCCCTGTTTTGGACATGCTCTGAGCACAAATGGAGTTTGCTGTCTGCTGGAGGAGCCAGGTCCCCAGTTGAGCAGAGCCTAACGGAAATTGGATCTGCTCCAAAATGTCTGGATGGCATATGATATTTACTGAAATATGGCATTGCTTGTGTAAGCAACACGCCCTTCTCCCTCACTCTGAAAACCATCTGGGCTTCATGTGCATGCAGTTAAAAACCAAGAGCAAGAGAGCGTCTGATGCTGTATGGCTCCTGTGATGAGAGTCCCCGCTCCGGTCCCCGCCGTGGGTGTCCCTGCTTTTGGAGGCCTGGAAGCCTCAGCCATGCCCTGACGTCCTCTTAGCGACTGGCGGAGGGCTTTCATCCCTCCTCCAGTGGTGGCTGTAAGCAGGGTCGGGCTGCGCAAAGAGTTTGCGTAGGGTTTTGCTGCCAGGATAAGAGATGAGCTCTGTTGTCTGAGCCAGGGTAAGATCATTACGCTGGCCAGGCCTTCCTCTGTTTCTAGCTGGATCCGTAGCTGATGGTGGCCGTATTGGCTCTGCTCATTTTTGTACCGCCTGGAGTCAAAGCTCCTAGGAGTGAGGAAGGGGTATTTGGCATGTCTGGGCACCTGCACAAGGAAGTATTTTACCCAAAGGGAGCTGAGCACCCTTGGGAGAGGATTACCTGGGGTGGGGTTAGGGTGTCCTCTGCTGTTTTCAAGGCTTTCCTTGTATCTTCCTCTCTTATCTGTGTGTGTACGCTCTGTGGGTTTTGTTTCTTACAGGCAGCATCATATGACAGCCCCAGCATCTGTGATCTTTCTGGCAGACCGATCCCTCTTCCTTCCTGAACCTGATAAACAGTCCAAGAAACTGCGCGTATGTGAGTGCGTAGACACCTCAGAGACCCACAGCTCGCTTCTCCACTTCTTGGTGTGGTTTTTCTATCCTTCCGGTACAGTTTCTGGTGCCACGCTGCTTCGCCTTCCCACCTCCCCTCCCGCTGCGGTTTACCTGCTGCCACGTGCTGTGAAGCTGCAGTTGGTGCCAAGCAGCCCGTTTCTGAGAACCTCAACCTGCGCTCCCTGACCTCGCACCCTGACGGCATGGCATTTCTGAGGTGGTTCGGGTTTCAGGCACCCCCGACGGAGGCCCTGCAGTGCTTTCTGCTGTCAGCCGGCTCTCTGAGCGTTGGCAGTTCCTTGCCAGAGCACGGATGCCGTGGCTCGTGGTCACGCGAGTGCCTGGTGCAGGCAGCTGCTGTTAGGAGAGCGAGGCCTGTTCCCTGCCTGAGCAGGGCACCGGGGCACAGCGGAGCTCTGTCTGAAGCTGGACTCTGACGTGGTAGCACAAGGAGAATTGTTCCCAGGCTCCAGCTGTCTTTGGCATAATGCAGGTAAAATACAGAGGCACTAAAACGGCCTCTCGTGCTTCCAGCCTCAACAGCCTGTGCTTTTGTGGCCGAGGGATCTGGCTCCGGCTGTGTTACTGCTGTTTCAAAGTGGAAACGTGTGGTGTGCAGGCACCCATCGAGGCCCAGGGGCTGGAGGCCTGATCTTAGCACCACTGCTCTGAGAGAGAAATCCGGTCTCATGGGCTGGGACTTCCTAAAGTCCCTTTTGGGCTGAGAGGGGTGCATTTTCCTCAGCTCCTGAGATAGTACGGCTGCTTGAGCCTCGTTCTCCTCTCCAGATCATTGCCAGTGCCCAGCTCTCAGATCCAGGCTGGACTAGCCTTGTGCTGTCTTCAGCTCTTCCAGCCGACTGCCCCTTTCTTAGAGCACGGCTGGTGCTTGAGAACTGACGGGTGTTTGTCCCCATCTTCCAAGGTAAGAGGAAGCTTCCCATTTCTGTATTCCCTTCCTCCGTCCCTCAGAGCCTGGGAGAGAGCCAGCAGCTCAGCATCTATCGGCGGTGCTTAAACTCACTCCAGTACCCAGGTACCCTTCTCTTCCCTCCACGTCTCCTTTTTGCTGCTTTGGCAGATTGCCTTACCTGATTGACTGCATTTCGATTCATCTCTGATATTTAATCTCATCCCTGGAGAAGGATGGGCTGGAATGATGCTGGGCCGCCCTGAGGTAGGAATCAAGAGCTTTAGAGTGTTATTTCATTCAGCCCCAAAAAGTCCTCTAATAACACAGAGGACGTTTTGTGCTGCAGTGAAAGGCAGCTTTGAGAGATCACGTAATCTGCCTTTGCCTGGCCTTGTGCTGTCTCGTAGGACTGGGATCAAAATACCATCTCGGATGCTGCAGCACAATTGATTGGAGCCACTTCAACCAATTCCATCTTTGTGTTCCGGAGGAAAGCATTTCTCTCTCCTTCCCTGTCATGGTCGGATGACATCCAGGACACTTGGTGACAAAACTGGCTGCTCTTTTTTCCAAGCTACAGAGCCTGGAATAGGAGCAGGGCACTGTGATCTTTTTTTGCTCAAAGCGCTCGCTCCCTTTTGCTGGGAGCTTTGGTCTCCTGGGGGCATGGTGGAAGGAGGTAGCGCCTTCACCTCGGCCGTGCCCGTGCTCCCTCCTGAAGCTGAACGCGGTCTTCACGGGCCTGGTGCTTTGAAGGAAGCTGCCTGCGGCTTTATTTACGTGACATGGGTGGAGATAGAATAAAAGGAAACGAAGAAGCCTATGCTAACAGCGATGGCTTTTGTTTGTAACCAACAATACTGTGAGTCTGGCCTTGCTAAAAAGCAAACGCTGCCCGGCCAGCTGCTGCCCCGTGGGCTCTGGCCGATGCTCCTGCCTGGGCTGCAGCGCTGGCCCCCGGCACGCTGTGCTGCACGGGGCGGTGCTAGCCGTGGTAGGTCGGGCTCCCCAGGCGTTCTCGGAGCAAGACCCCCTCCTCTCTCCAGATGCTGAACTGTCTCTGAAGAGCTCTCGCTCTGGATAGACGTTTTTTATGTAGCTGCTTGGCCCCTGCCCAACAGAGTCTGTGTGGCTTTGTGGGAAATGATTTCGAGTTGTGCAGGAATGGTGCTGCGCACATCTGAACGTGTGCACCCGGCGGATCGTTCAGCTGGGGATGAAGTTGCACTGCTGACCGCAGATGTTTGTGCATACGCATTGATTGCACTTACCTGCAAAGTTATAATCCTTACTCAGCCAAAGATTCTGGTGTTAGAAGTCTGCTTGTTATTCCGTGTCTGTGCTCTGCAGGGCTCCGTTAAGCCCCTTTGCGCCTCCTTCCCCCCGGCACGCTGCCCTTTATCATCCTGTGCCTTGCGCCCCGTTGGAAAGCGGCTGCGGCTCTGGGCCTGGCTGCCCAGCTGCCCCTGAAGGAGGGAGGTGATTTCCTCGGGGGCTGGTGCCTGGAGCGAGGAGGGCACAGACATTGCCCGTGGGGGTACAGAATAGGTCGTGGCTTTAGTATCGCTCCCTGAAAGGAGACCTCTGTAGGTATACTGAGGTATATGACTTGCAGGAGAGCACATTTTTTTAATCCCTTTTCTCCTGAATGGGTAGGAGAGAGGAAGAGCTCTGAAAACTAAAAGGTGAGGGTGGCATAAGACCAGTGAGGATCGAGGTTTGAAATCAGGTGTTGCCCATTTACTGTGGTGCTAAGACATGGAACAGCCTTCAGTAGGAGCAGAATGAGAGATTTGAGAAGCTGAGCTACTTGGTGGAGAGAGTTTTATCATTTATGATGAGGATTGGTTATGAAATGGTGCTGTCTGTGCTGTCAGCGCTTTGACCTGATGTCCTGGGAAGTCCTTCAGTGGTGTGTGCACCTGTATGGGCACCGTGAACCAGGGCAGCATCCTCCATTGCTCCGTGTTGTTGCTGTGGCCCTGAGCCTGAAGACTGACATTTCTGAGGTGATCACAGCTCAAAGACAGTGGAAGCCAAGGCTTCCAAACGGTCTGAGCTGGATCTTATTTCTCCTGGGAGGCACATCTGGGAGGTAAGGGGAAAATGTGAGGGATGGGTTTAGCTGCAAGGTGGAGCAGCATGTTTATTTTATTCAGAGCTTTGCTGGCCAAGTAAGGCCCTGAGTGCTGCTGTTGCTTCTCTGTCAGCTTCTTCCACTGGAAGCTCCAGCCCACTTCTCTCCTCTGCCTTCAGGACGTAGCTGCTGTCTCAAGGCCTTTCTTTTTCCCTTCCTTTCAGACCCACTGGGTGCACAGGACTTGTTCGCAGCTTGCTGGCGCGTGCCAGTTACAGTGTTCAGAGAGCTGACCCGGCGCTGCCTCCTTGACACGAGCGGAGGAGAGCTGGCCTCCAGGACACAGAAGAAGTAAAGGAGAAGAGGTTTGTGTGGCAGGTGAATGCAGCCGACGTGCCCGTGCTGGCAGCGTCAAGGGGTGTGAACACGAGGGATGGGGCTGATGGCAAGCTTCAGGCAGACGGGTCTGCTCAGCCCTGCTGCTGTGCTGCTGTTGGCCGGGCTTCTCCAAGCACTTGGCAGACACCGTTGCCTCGCAGCAGGACCTCTGTGAGGAAAAGTTAACCCAGCTGGAGGTCACAAAGCAAATCAGTGCCGTGGTTCGTGATACCATTGGAAGGTGTCATTTCTCCATCTGTGCCTGGGCAGTGCTAAGTACCGCTGACTTACGGGGGAAAGACATATTTCAGCAGCCTTTGGCAGAACTGATATTTAAGAAATGCTTTGGAGGAGAATTGACTCTCCCCCCCTTGGTGGGAGGAGGCAGCTTCTGGCCATCACAGGCTGCTGCCTGTAAGGTGCTGCTGCCTGTAAGGTTTTGCCAAGGCTGGCCTGTCCCAGGGTGGGCACACAGGGTAAATTCAGTGAAGATTTGGGACTCCTCAGTATTCAACTCATCTTGCAGATGGTCATGCCCAGCTTTGCAGATGTTACGGGCTAGCTTCCGAAGTGCTAAAATTCCTGTTTTCCCTAGAAACACACAATTCAGCTCTTTGTTTATGCCAATCCTGGCTAAAATGCAAACTGTGAAGAGAAGGTACGGACTGGAATAGGCAAGCACTGGCACGGGCTGCCCACAGAGGATATGGAATCTCCCTCCTTGGAGCTCTTCAGAATCTGCTGCAAGCAAGGGGCTCTGAGTGAGAGCAGAGAAGTTGTCCCAGGCATAGACACTTGAAACCCAGGGTGTCCTCTTGTTCCCTACTCTAAATCTGAGTTTTGGATACTTTCTTCTCCACTGAAGGAAGAGATGGTCTAAAAGGAAGGTCGGGTGACTGTGTAAGGCCTGTGAACCAGCCAGAGGTCAAGCATGTGCACACCAGTGTTCTGTCTTCTTGCAGGCAGTGGGAAGGGAAAGCTTCCCCTCTGTGGCTGTTGTGCCAAGAAGCATCGTGTTCTCCCCACCAGCCGTGCTCTGAAAGGGTCTCTTCCGTTCAGAAGGGGACTTAGTGCAGGGTGGTCCTACTCCACAAACCTTGTGGAAGGAGCAGAAAGAGGTCTTGTTACGTTCTTTGAATCCTTTTCAGGGGGCAAAACTCCTAGGCAAATGTTTCTGGAAAGATGATGTGGTTTTATTCTTGCTCTGCAGGATCCCCTTGCTTTGATAGAAATGAGTGAAGTGTGACGTGCCACTGCGGTGAAAGCAGTCCAGGTGGGTGCTCAGACCCGGTTCTCCTTCACCTTCCCTGCCCTCGTGTATTGTGGTGTGGGCTTGGGGAACATCTCCATGGGTCAGGGTGTTTAGCTTGGGTTCAGATGCGTTGGCTGCACCATTTCCACCTCTTTGCAGAGTCTTGCTCCTGCTGGTGGTGCTACGCTGTCCAGGCTCTTGAGTTCTGGTGCTGCTCCAAGGCCTCAGCCTTGAGGAGAGGATGGTTTTGTTTAGTTTGCTTATATACAGAAAAAAAGTCTGTCAAAATAGGGATTTGGAAAGGAGGGGGGAGCAGGAAGTCTTCCTGTTGGCATTATTAGAAGGGAAATGAATGTTTTATGTTCAGGGGCCCTGCTGGATGCACAGCGCTCGGGGACAGTGGTGTGGTGAAAGCCTCCTGACTTCCCGAGTGTAGGGTGCGAATTTGATCTGGAATAAGCAAGAAAGGGCTAAATATAGAAGCTGCTGGCTCCTGTCCTGCAGTAGTGGCTCTGCCCTCGCTGCAGTCCTGGAGGCAGCAAGTTCTGCCTATTGTTCCGGTCACATTCTTGTGTCCCACAATGGGGCCTCCGTGATGGAATAAAATGAAGAGAAACAGATGGGGAAACAATAACCCAAGGAATAGGCCCTGAGCTTCACTGGCAGCTTCCAAAAAACCCATAAATCCCCAAATGCATTTGTGCTGGATTAGGGAACTGGAGCAAAGCAAGGGCCAAGTACTTGCCTTCCTGTCCTGCCTGTGCTCTTGTTGTGCAGGGAAAGCTTTCTTTGGGGGCTCTGCCTTGCAACAAATCATTGCAATGGCAGTGGGAGCGCACAGTGCGCCAGCCTGCTCTTCATCCTTCTCGGGTACGAGGGAGCTGGCTGCCAGCAAAACCTGGGGAGACCCTCACAACGTGGTGCTGCAGCCTTTCCGAGTTGCTGGTAAACGCTCTGTAGAAAGGAATAACCACTGGTAACTGTGAGCCTGGGAGGAGAGGCTGCCTGGAGCACTGAGCAGGGAGTAGGATGTGCTTGAAATGTCGTGTTTGGTGAACGTGAAGGCACTTAAGTAGTAAGAAGTCCTGACCCAGCCAAAATTTGCTTTTTGTTCACGTTTGAAGCCAGTTTGTGATGCTTTCCTCAGCAGACTGTCGTTATCTTTTGTGTCCCTTCCTCAAGTGTGTGCACACTAAACCCTCTGAGCAGCACAGAGATAGGTGACGCTGGAGGTGAGTGAGAGAAGTTTGGTCCTTTCTGCAAGAACTTGCCTTTAACTTGCAAAAAGCCAGGTGCTTGGGTACTCGCCTACCTGGCTGTGAATTGGCTTTGCCAGAAACTGCAGCTATTTCTTTCCGTAGTGGGTTATTTACTGCTGTCTTTTTTAGATGAATCAGTTCCTCAGGGTAGCGGGACGGCATTGCAGCCAGCCCAAGGGAGGAGTGAGGCTACGCTGCAGGGAGGTGAAATGAAACGAGTTCTTTCTTTGAATCAATCGTCTTGTGAAACCTCATCCTTAGGATGTAGGGCAGGAAGAACTGCACGCGCAGAAGCCGTGCTGCTGCAGCTGTGTTGTTACAGCACTGGGGCTAAGACGCTTAGAGCCAGATAGGGATCTGTATACCAGCATTCCTCACCCTCGTTAAAATTCCACTTTTCCTCCCATTCCATTCTGTGAGCATATATTTTTTCAGTCACGATCTTCCTCGATGTGTTTGCTCTTTCCAGCCACTGTTCCATGCAAAACAGCTGTTGCTGCTCTGAATGGACAGATATATCCCTCTGCAAGCAAAGAAATGGCGAAACAATTCATGTGCTGCTGTGGCATGGCCCAAAGCTGCTGAGCCCAACAGCCAGGCTCACATTTTGTGTAATGGGCTTTGATTAGGCTCGATGTTGCTTAGGTGAAGTGACATTTGCAGGATACAGATTTTCCCTGTGGCTGGTCACAGTACTAGGGGATACTGTGTGCAGACAGATGGGTGCTGTGGGACTGTAACTGTGTGGCTTATTAACTTTATTGTTCCTTGCACAGCTCTGAGTGGGAGATTGTTTTCATCGAAATAAGAGTGCTTATGCCCTTGTGTACTTTGTGTACATGAAACCACATAGGAACCACAGAGTTACTGGTAAAAAGTGAACTTAAAATCAACACAGAACACTGCATTGTGCACAGGAAAGTGCATTGCTTCCTTTGACCAAGTGTTATGCTGCCAAACTAGTTTCATATCCTGAATCCTCTGCTGTGTTACAATGCTGTGATGCAGCTGATGTCCTCTTGTGTCACCACTGCTTCGGCTGCGTACAAGCATACCTAACAAAGGGTATTTCAAAGGCGAAGTCTGGAAAGGGCAACTGACCCCTGCTCCAGCTCATGTGCTTGCATTGTGCCACCTTGGCTGCCCTAGGAAAAGATGGGGAACTGCTCCTGCCAGCCTTGTGATGCTACAGGATATGAATCTTCCTGTTTTGTTCTTCGGTTCTGTTTAGGGCGAGCCCTGCTTCCTGCTGAGAGCCAAACAAGGGACCAACAGAGGTAGACTCCATGAGGGAGGTGAAATACGTCCTTCTTTCCTTGGGCTTGGAGCCACTCAACCTTTTCATGCTGTCTGAATGGGATGTGGGAGGAAGCAGGGGAGGAGGAAAGACTCCAGGCTGACTTTCTCTTCTAGGATCTGACTCCCATTTCTGTTGTCTTGGAGGAAGAGTGGTTTACACCACCTGTCAATGACCTTTTCTCAAATGCAAAGTAAATATTTTCTCAGCAGCCCTAACCACTGTGAAAGGAGCAGTGGAAGGCAGACAGATGGCAGACCTTCAGATATCGTAGGTCCAGTACCACAGAGCCAGGGTGAGTAACAGCAGTGAAAGCAGGAGGATCAGGCCTCTGGCTTTTAGGGAGGCACACGCACAAAGTTGTTTTCCAGGACTGTGGAGTGGCTGGGACGTTGGACATGAATCCAGGCCACTCTTCAGCAGGAGTGAGCTAATCTGGCTTGGAGGTGGGGGAAGGAGACGATCCTTCTGTTTGCCCTGTCTCACTTCTGAGGTGCCAGCTAAAGTCTTTTATGTGTGTAGGTGAATCACCTTGGTCAAATGCAATTACTGTTGGGGGGGGGGGGGGGGGGGATGAGAGAAAAAAAACAACCCCAAACCAAGCACGTGGTAAGGCGTAAACAGTTGAATCCTCAGTTAATCAGCTGAATACATTGAAGAAAAATGTTTGGGCTTGAATGAAGCATTGAATTCCATTTGGGTGGGATGGCGTTCAGTAATGACACGCTGCATTATTTTGTTTTGGAAACAAACCGAGGTGGTTTACTCCTTTCTTAACATCGAAGCTAATCTGTAATTTGCAATTTGAAAGTGCAGCTTGGGGGAACTGATTGCGTTTCCCAGTGCTTATTCCTTGTGCTACACACAAGCCCGTTCAAGCTTTTTGTGTTCGTAGAGGAAGGGCTGGCTGGGAGGACTGCCTTTTGGAGGCAAGTGAGCTGACTGATTTCACCAAGCTGAATGTGAGCAGAGGCACCTCGATCAGTGCCCTCGGCCCCGAGGGATGAAGCAGGTGAAGGGAGCTGTTGGGTGCCACCTCTGTTACAGGGGTGGGCTCTGGGCTAAGAGACACTGGGAGCGATGGTGTGAAAGCAGGAACCCACTGAAGCAGTGATGCTTGCCTTGTGCTGCATGGATGGTCTGACTTGCAGATAGAAGTAAAATCTCTTTTTGTGATCTTTAGATAGCATTAAAACTTGATGTAGCTCAGCCCCAAGATGCCCACCCTGTTTTGGAAATCACCGTGATATCAAGTCCTCTTTCATGCAGTTTTGAAGTAGATTCTCCAGGAATGCTTTTGCTCTTGGTAGTAGTTTGGTCTGTTTTATAGCTCTGCACCATCTCAAAACCAGTTTATCCTGAAGCAGGTATTTTTCTTGGTGCAGCCCCTTAAGTCCTCATCATGCTTGTCCCTGTACAATCATGGTGCTGAGCTGGAGGCCGTCGCTTTTTGGGCGGCGTAGCGGAAGCAGTGCCTTTCCCAGGACACAGAGGTGCGTGGAGGCAGGTGGGAGCTGACCCAGCTCTGCTGTGGCTGGAGCTGGAGGCTCAGCCAGCAGCCAACACCCTCCCTGCTTCCTCGCAGAGCCCAGCACTCGCGGTGGTGATGCTGCCGTAGTTTCTGCTTACAGCACGGGAACAACCAAGCAGGTTGTTCCTTCAGCACTCTTCTAGCTTCTGAAATGGAGGACAGCTAAAAACACGCCGGGGCGTGACTCGGTCTGTTTCTAATTCACAGTATCTAAAGTGCAGCTGGCTGTAATGCTGCAGCAGGTACACCGTCGATTCAGCTTTGGGAGGCAGGAACGCCACCTCCCTGTTACCAAATCACACCGCGCATCAGCGTAGGACTGCTGGCAGATTCTCTGCTGGAGAATCCATTTTTTTCCTTTGGCAACTGGGTGACAATGTTACCTTCAATAACATATTTATGCATGTGTAATTTTAAAAAGAAAAAACAGTGCCTAGAGTGGCCAGTCCATTCTGTCCCCTTCCGTCCAGCAAACTCATCTTTTGTATGTGTGGCCAAAAAAGCAGCAGTGAACGGCTTCACCAGATACAGAGCAATGGCAAATCCAGCTCACGATGTATGTAAGCAATATGAATTGCTTACTCCTTTCTCCTGGGCTGTGTTTCCCTGACAAGAGAAATGAAAAGTGAAAAGAATTATTTAAGATGTAATAGATATTTAAAGAAATATTTCTTCCTGTAGAGTGTGCGCATGGTTATCGACATCCCAAGGAAGAGCGTTTTGTCTTCAGCTCCTCAATGATGGAAACTCACAATGCAGCAAATTATACCAATGTAAAAGTTAACGTACTCGTATTTAACACGGATGTTTTGCTGTTGCTATCACTATCGAAAGTGACATCCATCACAATGATAGGTACCCAAGAGGTGTGGGGGGGGGAGCCTGGCGTAGTTGTGTCCAATAACCTCGATTACAGAGCTCTTCTAATGCCTTTTTACAACGGTTTTGCAGTTCTGTATTATCTCTTCTTCATGTGATTTCTCTCCTATCTGCACATGTCTCAGGATTGCCTCTTCCCTTCCACTTTCCATAATCAGCATTTATTATCCACACATGTCCCATAAAATGAGGCTACAGGTGACACAGACACTGATGCTGACCCAGATCCAGGCTCACCCCCAGCTTTTGTCTTTCTTTCCTTACCTTAAGCAATAAAGTGCTTGTTAGAGTGTTGAGGAGGCTTTGTTGGAAGGTTCAGCTTCTCCTACTGCTTGGTGCTAAAAATAAAGTCTCATTAGCTGGAACTTTGCTTGATCAGCAACAGAGCTCTTGGGGGAGAGGTACTGGGATGAGCTCAAGTTGGAAATAAATTAGAGAAAACTCCGTCCTACTTCCCCGTCAGCTCCAGGTCTACCCAGAACCTGCAAGCCAACGCACCGGCAGCGCTTTGTCTGCGGCTCTCTGCAAAGGCAGCTTCTCCACCCTTGAAGGCGATGGCAACCGTGTACCTGGTGATGGTTCTGCTCTTGTAGTTTGGGGGATTAAGTTGAATGTTCTAGCATTGAGAAGGGGAAACCAACTGCTTTCTCAGGAGTCAGCTGATTTTGTGTTCTGTTCTCTCACTGCTGCAAAAGTTTGGCTTTTTTGGCTGGTGCTGGGAAGGGGGCAGTTGGTTTCTGCAGCTCCATCATGCAGGAGCCAGAGCATGCCTCTCCTCTGCTGGGAGGCTCTTCTGTGTGGCAAAGGATATTTCATTATCTCCTGTCCAAAAGGGAAATGCAGCTCATAGAATAAATACCTCTGCCAATCTGCCCCTATTTCTTAAAGTTAACACACTCATAATTAACCACAAAGCCTTTTTTTCCCCTTCATCCTCATGGTTCTCGCAGTTGTACTGCGCTGAGCAACCCAGGCATGCTTGAAATGAAGCTCTGCCTGTTTCTGTCCACCTTGAACTGAGTTTCACAAGGGCAAGGTCTGGCTCCCCCAAGCAGGGGAAGGCACGGGAGGGAGCTGGGGGCAGGCTCTGTGCCTCTCTCCGCTCGTCCTCAGGGCCCCTGTGCTGGGGGAGCCCTTGGCGAGCTGCCTGCGTGATGCTGCCCTGAGTCACAGCACTGCTTATTCCACGGGACTTTTGCAGAGCACCATTTGTGGTTCCTTCAGGGAACTTTCTTAATTTTCATGTGTTGGGTCTCCTCACTTTGTTTTTGTCTTCATGAATGAATCCTTTTTTTTTATTATTATTACTGAAAAACTACTTTGAGCTACTTAGGTAGCTGGGATGTGCTTCAGTTACAGAGGAAAATGTTGAATGCTGTGTTAGTAGTGGACCGATGGTGTGATTGTCTCAGTACTGCCCTGAAACCTAATGTATAGCACCGGTACAAAAAGCTGTTGTGTGTGGATATATCCAACAGCATAAAGGGTGTAAAGGCATTTCCGAAGGCCTCTTGGTGGCTGTGGGTCTCAACATCCTCCAGAAGTTGTTGTGCTCAAACTGAGCTAGGGCTTTCCAAGGAAATAAGTCTGGTTGTGGGGTTGCAGCTTGTCTTGGTAGCATTACGTGACTGGCCGTGCAGGGCAGAGCCAAGGGCTCGTGACGGCCATCCCAGGGCTGTGAAGGCTGCAGATGCTTCTGTCAAACTGCAGCTGTGAAGAGCAGGAAGCTTCCTCTTCCTCCTCGCTGGGAGGCCAGGAAGCCAGCCAAGGAAGAGACGTTGGTGATCACAGACAAGGAGCAGCACAAGCCAGGGGTTGGGAGGCCAAAGGGCTGTGCTAGAGAGGGTCTGCCTTGGCCTCCATGCCAGGGAGCCCCCAGTCTGGCTCAGAGCACCGTGGCTGCAAGGCCCCTTGCTGCATGTCTGGGTGAGGGAGGATCTCTCAGTGCAGAGGAAGGAAACGTGTGCGCCGGGTGGCTCCTGGGCTTCCCATGCAGTCCGCTGGGCTGTGTGACAGCAGCAGTGACTGTGTAGTTGCCATGCTTGCTCATGTAATGTCAGTAAATTCCCCCTCATCTTTCCTTGCCTCAGATATTTTTCTGAGTATGGCACGCCAACATATGCATCTAGCCTGAAACTAATGAGCCCCCGCTTCCTCCCAGGCATGCCACATGGCTATTAAATGCAGATGGTACGAGTGTTTGGGGGAGCAAGGGGGTGATGTGCTATTCTGGAAGGTCCAGAAAGCAGCAGAGAGCCCAGCTTGCCCTGAAGGTTCCCCGAGGGACTGAGGTCAGCCATCTCATGCTCCTGTCACCTTGCAAGCTCAGTGCTGCTTTTTCAGAACGGAAAGGAACTGAAGTGACCTAACCCAGCTGCAGTACTGACTCACTCAAAATCCATATACATTGGCTTTGCTGATGGCTGTGGGGAATTTGCATTGTTAGGCCTTGAAAGGACCCAGGCAATGACAAGTAAATCAGACAGATTTTTGATATCCCCTCTCCAGGATCTGCCGTGTGGGCTTCTGAGTCCAGGCAGGAAGAGGAGTTACTGTGCAGCCAGATGGTTTCGTTTCTTCAGGAAGATTAATTACCTAGCATCAACCGGCCTGGCCCTGGCATCCGAGAAACAAGTACTTACGGCAACAGATGAGCTATCAGTTGTCCCCTCCTGAGCCTGCCGAAGGAATTTGATGGTCTTTTCCTCAGGCCCTTGGCGCCTAGATTTGACGTGGTGGCATATGTTAATTGTCTTAGTTCTTGAGCTTTCAGTTGAAGCTCGTATAACAGGCATGTAGGTGTATTAGGGGCAGATTGACCAAAGTTTGAATATACTTGCAGGATCCCCTTCTTCAGTAAGGAACAGCTTTGCTGACAACTTCAAGATGCCTCTCTTCCTGCCATGGAGGAGAGACATCTGAGCCTGACAAGGGTCACCCAGTAGGATGGGACTGCGGCAGGGATGTGGCTACAACAGAGGAGTGCATGAGCTTGTCTCCTGCAAGCCTCCACAGCTCTGCAGAAGCTCCCTGAACAGCCACCAGTAGTAAGTCAGTCGTCACAGTATGAAATTTTGGGGTCAGACATGGTACAGCTCCCTGCCACGTGCCTTGTTAGGCCTTAGCGAATGAGAAATCGCATCTGGAAGGGCAGTAAACTTGGCTGTACTGAACTAATGGCACTTAAGATGACAAATGGATTTAAGACCATTCTTTCAAGCCACAGCTTGATTTGAAGTTGTCATCATAAATTAGGTGCTCCTGCAAAACTGGAGATTCGATGGGAATTGCTGTATTGGGAAGAAAGACTAAATAATGCTCCTAAAACTTCAGAAGCAAAAGGCTAAGTGATGCCACGGCTCCCCGTGTGCTTGTTCTGAAATCTGTGCCCAGTGCTGGAGCGCATGGACCTGTCTGTTCAGTTCCTCACTCATGGGCAGAGGGTTTAGCTCCTTCCCTTTGTGCAAGTCTTCTCTTGTTTCCTGTACCCATTTGTGACCTTCTTGGGAGGGTTGGAAGCCCCGGGGTTTTCCCTTGAGGGACAATTGCTCATTCTTGAATAAGATGTTTACTCTTGCCTGTAATTGCATAGGGCTTGAGCAGTGCCAAACCCTAACTGTGTTTCCTTCCCATCTCATTGCTTTCATGTAGAGACATGGGTGTGTGAATTGCTCGAGGAGGTTCAAGTTGTGGCATGATAAGCCTCATCTCTGGGCACTTTCCCAATCTGTGTTGTCAGGAGCAGGTTCTGCTCCTTGTTGTCCGTTTATTGCAATCCCCAGAGTACATTGGGGTCTCCTGGCTTTTTTCCACTGCACTATCCAGCCCTGGGTCACGATATTTTGAGGAGCCATAAACTGGTTTTAAAACTGGAGGACAGGCATCCTTGATTCCACTTCGAAAAACTGGGGGTTTGGAGCAATGGAAGGGAAAGGACTGTGGGTCTGTTCCAGTATTTATTTTGCTTATTGGAAAACAAAAATATTTACCAGGCTGCTTTCAGAAACCAGCAATCTGTAAGCTTGGTTTTCATTAAAAAGGCATTCATTGTTTTTCCCCTGAGGATTTAGTGACATTTTTCAAAATTTTCTATGTACAATAATTGCATTTTTTATCAAATTTAGTTCTGACTTTGTGACCACAATAAAGTTTAGGAAACTATTATTTATTATGGGTTAAAAGATTGATTCTGGCTGCTTGGCCTGATTACTGGACCATACTGTGATTTTTCTCCCAGTTGCAAACCAGCGTTGTAAATGCTGCTTTCAGACTCTGGGGGCTGTTCCCAAAATGCCTGGGAGAGCTACCGTCGCTAGCATCCATTGCTCAGCTCTTCTGCTAGGATTCTGCTGGAGAAACTTATGGACAGATGCCATGGGGAGAGACAGGAGGTGATATTGGAACCCCCTTCTCCTTCAGGGTCTGTCGCTTGTCTCTGTCTTCCCCAGGATCCAGAAAGGGATGTGTTTGTTTATGGTGCTTTAATTTTACCTTGGCCAGAGCTTGGTGTTGGCCAGGAGTTAGGGAGTAAACTTTCCTACAACCCTTCCTTTTTTTGTGATCTCTCTTCTTGTGACATTTCAGAACCAGAAGATAAGGTGTCTTGATGAGGATGTTAAGTCCTCCTGCAAAGTAAGCCATCACATATCCCTGCTAGCAAGTTCCAAAGGCTGTTTAGCATTTTTTCAAGAACAGAGGGAGAAAAGAGGATTTCCCCTTGAAAAATGATTCTTGGAAGATCTGTACTGTCTTTGGAGACGGGGAGGTGATCTTTGGAGGCACCAGAGAAGATCTGATGTTTGCTGTGGCTGGTCTCTAGCTCCCTAAAAGCATGTGAACAGAGGGTCAAGGAAGTACCTAGAGGTCAGGCATCCGAAGGGATGTGCCCCGAGCGCAGGCCCATCGAAGCCACCCACGCTATTGCATCAAGATAGATGTATGTGCATGTTGAGGGGAAGTACCTCTCCCGTGGAGGGGGCTGCTTGGCTTTTAGGCACAGCTTGCTGCTGACATGAGGAAGGTATGGCTGTCTTCTGGGAGCTGAACCATGGCTGTCAGGTCCCTGGTCAGCCTTCCTTCAGGCAATGCTGACGCTAGGCCACTATTTACCTGCACTAAATCGAAGCTGAGGATGGTGAGTACACGGTTCCTACCTTGTTACTGGTGAGCTGAGCTCTGCGGCATGGCCTTGTCTTTTGCCAGAGAAGCCCTCAGGTTTACTCTAAGACTAGAGAGGTTAGGTTAGGTTAACAAAATAACCCGTGTGCGGTTTTCTTTTCTTCATCCTTTTCCAGAGGGCTGTTGCCTTTCCATTCTCCTAGTACACATGTTGGCATTTCATTCCTCTACAGAGGTCAACTGATTGCAGCCTTGCCTTAGCAAAAAACATGGATTCATCGCTTCTTTACAGTGAGACTAGAGGGTTTTTGAAGATCATGCCATAATTCAGCCACAGTTATAGATTACAAGGCAGAAGTGAGCAAGTGAAATCTATGATGTGTCATACAGAAGGGAACTGTGAGCTGCTCTTAATCCTAGCAGAGGTGCAAATGACCGTGTGGGATGGAAGAACATAGAGGGAAGAGCCTAAGTGTATTTATCTGTTTCCCGTTTGGCTCTGTAAAAAATGTTTTAAGGCATGACATGATTTTTTTTTTTTAAATCCAGCTTCCTTTTCAGTTTATGGCCTGAACTTTCATAACTAAATATGTAAATGTGTAAAACTAAATGTGTAAATAATGCATGCAGCTACTATAATTGCTTGCAAATATTGTGTACAACAAGAAGGGAAAAGTTGGGTTTGCTCTGTATTTATTGCATTTCAGTAAGCTTAGCAACTGGAAGCAGCTTGAGTCAGCTTTGCTTCATCTCTCACACCCTTAACTGAAAGCTGCATTGTTTAGGTTCCTAGTGGAACTGGTTGGGAATCTTTTGATGAGATGAGTATTTGTTAGTAAATGCTGTGTTACGTAGATGATGACTTTTAAGGGAGAAATGTAAATTTCAGTTAAAATTTTTGTGGCCGATACAGAATTCTAGTGCTACCTCTTCTGTCCACGGACACCTGCTCTAGTACAGCCTGGAATCGGGCACTCAAGCTAAGATATGAAAGCTCCTGTCTTCAGATCCAGCCCCACAGGTCTTCAAACCTCTTTCTCTCTCAGCATTGGACTGTTGGCTCTTCTTCGACAGACATCTGGGGCTGGGTATACTCTTGAGTAATGGGAGTCCTTATCTTTTTTCCTTCAGTTTTTAAAAAGCTTTGAGTTTATGCTATGTCAAACAGTTAAACAATCAGTCCTGGAAATATATTGCAAAAGGGCAAATATTTTTCTCTGGATGACTTTCAATTCACAACCCAGAAAGAGGGAATCCTTCCAAGAGGTTAAGCAGGAAAAATGGCATCTGCCCTAGGATTGTGAAAGTTTCTGCCTTGGAGGGGCTCTTTGAGACTCCTCTCAAGACCTGCCCACTGTCGCTACTTGGAGCGAGCCAAAATACTTCTTGCCATCATTGTGTAGCTGCTTGAGGGAGCCAGGCCTGGACAACTGCATGAGACGGCAGATCTGATCCAGCGACTGGTAGTTGGTGCCCCAAATCCCAGCACAGTTTGAAACACCAGAGAAAACCGTGTTTCGGACAGGTAGAGAGAGCATGGTTCTGCTGGGAAGTTTGCTAACCCGTGCACAACTAGAAACAGTAGGTTGCCTCAGTTTCTGTATCTACATTTGGTCAAGGCTTCTGCTTGACAGGAGTGAGCCTGGCTGATCTCAACAGTGAAATTGTCTCTTCTATTTGTAGGAGGTAAGAGCTGTACCATTTTGTTTATTTATTTTTATTGAGAAATAAGTCTTTCACCTCCAAAACAGACAAGATTTCGTTTTTTTTTCCTGTTCTTATATTAACACCCACAAACCAGAAAGGCCAAGTCTCCTGCTTTTCCTGTCCCCAGTGCAATTTGTAGGGGCTGACTTTGCTTGCCCATGTCTCCAGCTTCACTTAGAGCTGTGTTCACCTACGGCTGTGTTTGCAGAGCTCTTCATGTCTGACTAGCAGAGCTCTGCAATTTCAATTTATGTGCAGATGGGTTGAAGTTCAGGCATAAAACCTAGGAGGGTTGGTTTTGTTTTGTTTTTCCCTCTTAAGGGACACTAGGACTCCAGGCTGCCAGAATTGATTGGACTGGCTTGTATATCTTTTCTCCTGAAGCTGGCTGACAGTTTTAAACCATCTTTAAATCAAACCTTTGTGGCTAAGATGTACTGAGAGCTTTTTACAAATTAAATGCAAAATCTCGTCCTCTCTGTGTGGAAGGCAAACTCTTGAATCTGGCTGCCTGTGCATTGACAGAAATGTGGGGCTTTCAGGTGTATATTTACAGACACATGCTGCTGAGCCCTGCAGTGGTGATAGACGCTTCCAAATGGCCCTGCTCAGAAAGGAGAGGTGTATCTTAGTGTTGGAAGACTGATCCCGTGAGCCTCATAGATTTATGAGAGCGAGGGACCTGAAGTGGGTAAATGGGACAGGTGCCTATAAATATAATGAGCTAGTCTTGTGCACAGAACAGCTACAATCTAGCTTTATAAATAACAGCAGCCCTTTAGGTTTCCTAGGAGGTCTGGCACTCTTACAAATGAATGTGCTGCTAGTTGTCTGAGACCAGACATCGGAAAGCTGTCCATGAGTGCTGTTGGCCCACTGTCTTTTTTCCCTGCCCCCGTTCCCTTTCTCTTTTTTTTTTTTTCCTTTGCTGCCTTTTTGTTACTGAAACACAAACCCTCTGTGGCCTGCAATCTCTCTGTTGCTTGCTGAAGATGAGTGATTCATCGGGTCCAACCTGATAAAATTGTGCAAGCCAGGCACCAAAGTTAATCAGACCAAAAGGAAAGAGTAGAGGGAAGGGAGAAACAAAAACAAAGAGCCCCAGAGCTAGTTCTAATTTTTGAGCCTCCCCTGGGAATTTAAAAATGCATGTATAATGTTCTCAGCCTGGGTTCTCCGTCCTCCTCCCGCCTTCATTGGGAAATCTGAGAGCAACCCAGGCGATGGGTTTTAAAGTGCAACTTCCGATGTTGCAACGCCGAAGAGCGTGATTCAACAGGCCTCCGACTGCCCTGCCACGGCTCATTCATGGCGCCTTGTTTGTTAATAGCACTGGGGAGCAGGCGGCTGCGGTTGCAACCTGCTAATCACTTCCACTCGGATTTGTTGTGTCACACCAGCAAGGATTGAGGTGAGGGGGCCGGGGAGCTGCTGACATGAATCATGCGGTGCTCTGCTGTGTAATTAGGAAGGAGCTCTGCGGTTCTCGCTGCACTGGTGAGATTTCTCAGGCCTGAAACATTAATAAAGGCTTCCACCCACTTGAACAGTGAATTAGCATCATCCTTGCTGATCCTGAAGCAGGCCGAGCACTTGCTGGAGGCCTGGCTGTCTGGGATCAGGAAGGACTGTGGCACGGCCAGACCAGGCAAGGCTGGTGGCCAAGTCGCTGCCGTAGCCGGGAGGACAGATCCTGCAGGAGGGAGAGTGGTGAAAGGGAGCAGAGCGCCCGGGGCTGCTCTTGTGAAGGCCGTTGCTCCCTGCTGCGTGCAAGCTTGCGATAGCCCTGCTCACGTCCGCCCTGTGACTAAACGGAGATGGAGTTGCACAAGCACTTGTAATGGGGTGTGCCTCTCCCCTGCCGGCACGCTGCGATGCGCCGCAGCTTCCCAGGGTGCTTTCTGCTTCCACGTCTGTCACTGCAGAATATCTTTTCGTCTCAGCTGTTTGCAGCGGTTTAGGTGGCAGAGGGGTGTTGTGCAGGGCCTGCTGGCTTCAAGCCTGGCATGGCCACAGGCCCATCGGGCCACGCGTGCTGTTGGGGACAAGCAAGGGGTGAGCACGGTCACCTTGCACACCAGTTCATTCATCCTCGGTGCTTTGGCTCCAGGAATTACACTGAGCTCTTAGTGAGCATGAGGAAATGTGTTAAACCCTGAAACCTTCACACCACCGATGGCCTTGGTCCAGAATGAAGAGACTAATTAGTGAGTGAGAATGCTTCAAGGGATTTCCACAAATTATCTTGTGGTTCTTTCTAGCCTCTGAGTCCACATTACAATGGAAAGGCATTTCCTTTACGCTCTCTCATTTTAGATTAATTTTAGTTCAGTTCAGTTTTCTTGTATTTGGTATTTAATAATATTATTTAAAAACAACATCTCCACATGATTTTAATTTAGAATTAAATTACTTTGATACTGTCAGGAGAAAACCACGTACCAGATCCTCAGCTGCTGTGAATCAGCAACAGTCCGCTGATCTGAGCACGGCAGCGCTGATTTCTTCCAGCGAAGGATCTGGTCCACCCTTGTTTAAAAGGAAAACCCATTTCCTCACCCTGGTTGCTGAAACATTGTATGTCAAGGTGGGATGTGTCTAAACCACCTACTTTTACTTTTCACCACTTGTTTCCTTTTGTTTGTGCTTTACACTGCTCTCATTCTTTGTGGGGCAATGGAACTTTTCTGTGGGAGATCATTTCACTCCAAGCTCACGAGCCTTGGCACAGCTGAGTTTTGGGAGGATGGGCTGAATGTTGCACTGAATATGAAAAATGAGATTATCTGCTGCAAAATAAGACTTCCGGCTGCTATGTTTTAGTTCTTGCATGTAACGTTCACGCTATACAAGGCAGGGAGAGGAACGTCTCCTACTGTTTTTTGTTCTATATATGATGCTTCCAGAAGCCAAGAGTTGGTGTGTGATTGCACTCTTCAAGTCAGAGAGCACCTGAAGAGCTGGGTACCTCTTGAGACAAATAAGAGGATATCAGGCTAGCTCCTGTGCAATTTCTCTGAAAAAATACCTTCCACAGACTAAATGAGAGTCATTTTATTTTTGTGAAAAAGCATCTGCTTTCCACAGCACGGTTGTATTTTTCTGTTGGCGCTGTCAGACTGCTCTGTTTGAACACCACAGATGACAGCTTCATTATCCACTGCATCCCTTCCTTAGGATGGGAAACACGATGGCATGTGGAAGAGGGAGCCCAGCTCTCGTTTCTGATCCAAACGGTCCTGAGAGCTCTTTGGCCTGGCTCGGGGCTGGGGGCCCCAGCTGTGCCTCCCAAGGGTCCATGTGTTTGGCAGAAATCCTGTTAAGGTTACTGGCTTCTGCTGAGGTGGCGCTGCAATATTTGGACCTCAGCCACCTTCCCATGGCAAGAGGAAGAAACCCCCTTTTTAACAGGTAACAGAGGAAAAACAGTATTAGAGGTTGGGTGTAGCAGCCACCCTTCATTTACTGCAGTTGCAAGAAATTATTAACGCTCCTTTGTGGAATCAGGGAGCTGGAACAATGGTGGCCTCCACCCCAAGCACACGTCACTGCCCAAAACAAAGGCGCAGCCCCAGCGTGCATAGGTGTGGGCAGGTTTCCTTGGCTATCGGCTTGGGAGAGCCTGGCAGGAAAGGCAGGGAGGCAACAGGGGAGAGCCTCGGGCAGAGCAGCAGTCAGGGCTTTGTGAGCTGACTGATGGAGAAAAGCGAGCGGAAACAGGAGCAAATAAACTGTGTCCAGCGCTGGGAGAGATTTTGTACCCGCTTCCTACATGAGCAGTGTTTCTGCAAAGAAATAGCTGGCACCACTGTGAGACAGAATCCACGTGGAGTCAACACAAGGCTCTGGTTATCCACTTGTCTGCAGGAAAGTCACTAAAGAAAATGAAACGAGTTGGAAAACAGAAGGCATTGGCAGGAGAACAGCCTGTTACTGGAATATATTTGTTGGATAGCAGTAAATGGAGGAGCCTGCTTTGCCTGGCCCTGTGCAAATCCCACTAAGAGTTTACAAAGTAAGAAGTGATGACTGACGCAGAGCAGAGGGGCAGCAGGGGGAGAGTGAAGTGCTTTAAATCTCTCGTTTTCATTTGACTCCATTCCAGAATGACACAGTCCACCCTAGATTAAAAATAGCTGCAGAGTGGAGGAGAGTTCTTTTTTTAAGCAAACTTCAGGATCTCTTTTGGGAACATCACAGGTTTGATTCAGCCTCCCTCCGTAGCTTGTATGCCAGTCTGTAAGTGGAGTTGTACCTTCATGGGCTGAAGTAATACTGTGATGACTCGCAGCTGTGTCAGCCTTCCCCTTTTTGACGTGACACTGTGAGGAAGACTTATCAACACCCTTGCTTTTACCCAGAAGCGCATTTTAACCAGAGGCCCCGGACAGTAAGGCCAGGTGGATCAATACTGATTTGGGAGCCAAGGGTCGTGACCTCAGTCTCCCAACATACGTTTTTGGGATGACTGTTGGGATGACAAGGGGCTGTTGTTCACTATGGCTTTCCGTCACTTCCTTCAATTGCCTTTGCGTCAATAGAAACACCTACCCACTGTCCTTTTTAGTCTGGTTTGTGGAAAAAATACATCCTGTGTCATTGCTGCCTACCTGCAGATTTCAGTCAGACTTGGCAAAGTGGAAGAGAACTCAAAGATACTAGCTTCCAGCTTTTTCTTTTTTTTTTTTTTTTTTCCTTTATGGAAATAAGCATTAGATGGGAAATGAGATTTGATTCTTCTTCACACCAAGGTGCAGCAAAAGTGCAGGTCTTGTTAGAAAATCCCCCCTCAGAAGAGACTAAGTCCTGAGTGGCCAGCGTGGGGACACTGCTGTCAGGGTACAGAGCTGCTTTGGTCCTGTGGTAGCCTTGTACAGACGTCCCTGGGATGCCCGGTTACTGTGCAGGAGGGCTGGATAGGTTTTCTGACTCCCTTATCTCCCATCTGCTTGGGATGGGACTGTACTGCTCTCCCTCGCTCTGCGCCCTGTAGATGTGATCTCTTGCAGTGTGATCAGCGCTGGCTGCCGTGAGCTGCTGTAACCACAGGATGAACAAACCTTCGGCTCTTTGTGCTGGGAGATCTGCCTGGTTCAGCAGGGAAAGTTGGCTTGGCCGCTTCCTCTGTAAGGCTGGAAGGCAGCTAATGACTCCTTTCCTAATTGGCAGAGAGCTGATAAAAACTCAGGCTGGCACAGCACGTTGAAAGCTGCGCTGCTCAGCCTCCTCGCTGAGACAGGAGGGACAGAAAATTGTGGGGAAAACTGGAAAACAAGGCCGCAAGGGCAGGAATCCCCACTTTACAGGCTTGCAAATGAGGAAGGGAGAGATTTAGCCTCAAATTTTGCTTTTGTTGAACTGGAAGTATATTATCTTCAAATAAAATCAACTAAAAAAATCAAGTTAGGTTCAAAAAATGTTGGGGGATTCTAATCCACAGACGTTTAATTACTAGAATTATTTGGTCGTTTGAATAGCTCCGTATATTTTTCTGTGAATTTACTGTTTTCTGTAAAACCAAACAAGTTACCTAGCTCTCTTGGAGGCAGATGGGACTGGTGGCGCGGCAGCTAAGGACAAGAGGTGCCTGGCAGAAGCAGGAGGCTGCGAGCAGACGGGAATCCCTCGGCCACTTCTCTCCAAGCACCACGAACGGCGCCGCTGTTGGCTGGAGGATTTTTGATGCTGCTTCAGACCAGACCAAAAGGCCTTTTCTAGGAGCTCAAACCCGAATAACGAGACGAATACACGTTTTTCTTGGTCTTCTCCATTATGTTGCCTCCCAGTGCTACCTCTCCCCCACCTTTCAGGGTGGCTGTGTTTTTTCCCAGCGCGTGAGCAGGGAGAGGTTGACAGTTCCTTGTAAGGGGCCTCGCCTGCTGCTGCTTTGCCTTGCAGGAAGCCTGACTTACGCAGATCCTGCTGCTTATCTCAGGTGGGAGGCAGAGAATGTCTTCAGCAGTGAGCTAGGAGCGACAGCTTCTGCGTAGTAATGGGGCTCTTCAGGGGACAGCAGGGCATGTCCTGATGTGCAAAGCCCTCCTATCAGAGATGGGATCCTCTTGTGCTGGACATTCACGGATAGAAAGAGGTTGTCCTGTATCGCAGAACTTGTTAAAGTAGACAAGGGGTTGTGTGCAGAGAAACGCTGGCGTCCTTTTGGTGGGCCATCAGGAAGCAGCAAATGGGCCCAGCAAAGTCAGTTCCACGTGCACAAAATGAGTTTCTCAAGAGCATAAATGTCCTGTGCTCATTCAGCTCTACAGATCTGGTTTCGGCACATCATTGCAGTAGTCTAGCGTGCACTTCGGGGATGCAGTTAGAGGAGGCAGCTGTGCTCATCCTTGCCACAGTGGGGTTTTTGTTTCTACTTTCTGCTGGTTCAGTGGCTTCAGTTGTCTCATTGAAGCATCCCTAGTGCCAGAAACATCAGCAACAGTGGAATCAAGGCTGGCTTTTCTGACAACTATTAGATTATGTCAGCCATTGTAGTTTACTCGCTCCTGGTGCCGTTTTTTTCTCTTCACAGGTGGGTCCCTGGCATCCCCGAGTTTCTGCAGTTTGCAACAGGCCTCTCTGGTAAGCAGAGTGGAGACCATACTTCCCAGTGCAATCCGTGCAGCACTGATTGCTGCTGCTGTGACCTTCTGCAAGAAAGTACCCAAGCAGGCGGGTGGATAACAGCCGGGAAGCTCCTGAAGGGAAAGTCAGGGAAGGGGGGAGTGTCCAGTGCATGCTTGTGTTTATGGGGGCCGCTCATAGAATCTGGCCCTGCAGTGAGAGTTGATGAAGATTTAGCTTCATGGGTTTCTTTTTCTTCAGGGATTAGGGGTGGGCTTCAGTCTGGATTTTTAATCCAGCTTTTCTGCTCTCCATCGTGGGGTGAGGTTGTAGCACCTCAGCGCAGTACCTGTGGCTGGTCTTAAATTGGATGCCAGACACTTGCTGTTCTCACCAGGGCTGGGTTTTCACCTCCTTTTCTTTGGGCTAACTGCATGAAGTGGATTGAAATTGCAAGGTTTACTTGCATACCTTTTTTTTTTTTCTTCTTTCTGATGTTTCATCACATTTCTCTACTCAGGCAGGTTATTATGGCTGATGCAACATTTGCTGCGTGAATATTTGGAGTGGGGAGGCTTTGCAGAGTGGTTAAGGAGGAGGAAGTGATGGGTAGGTTGCCTGGGGAGGTTGTGGTGTCTCTGTCCCTAGAAGCTTTTTGGGAGAGACTGGCTATATGCCTCAGCCATGTTACACAACAGTGGGACCTGTTTTAAGGCAGAATGTGAACTGCTTGTCTTTGCACCATTCCTTCACCTCTGCTTTGCAAAGAGTATTTGCTAATTTAATTGGTTAATTGGTAGTGACAAATGCTCATGGAATATTGCAGGTGTGTGAATAACCATCTAAGAAGTATTTGGAAGTAGTTACTCTTGGTGTTCTGGGTTTGAGCTTCCAAACAAGAGCTCCAAATAAGTGAGCAAGAAGGTGACGTGCTCTTAGCTGTGGGTACCCTTTGCTGAAAGGGTGTGGGCAGCAAAGCCATGCAGAAACCGTTAGTAATCCTTGCAGGCTCTGATGTGGTCACACCAAACGAGAGGCTTTGTTTTATAAGTGAATGCAGTCAATTTACTTTCTAATATTTGGCTGGCTGTAGATACCATCTCCTTTTTCCCGCTTCTGTTTTCTTTCAAGAAGCTAACATTTCTCATTTGTTTGGAGTGTTTTAGTCACTTGAGAGGCGTGTAGGGTTCTCAGAAGCTCAGGAGCTCTTTTACTCTGCAGCAGTGTCCTTCCTCTGCATACAGACAAATGGGAGACCTGGGCTAAGAGGCTAAGGAGAGCTACTGGCATGAAAGCAAGCCTCTGAGAAAGGGTGGAGTGGCAGAAAGGCTGCTTTTCTTCAAGGGATCTCTGCATTGCATGAGAACAGCTGATCCTGCTGCCTTTTCTGCAGCAGGTAATTGAATGTTTTGTGTGTGCTTTGCTTCTTCTTCGCGGCCCAGAATGTGTTTCTCTTCCTAGCTCTTAGCTCCTTCTTTCCTGTGTCTTTTGATTTGTTTTTTCTCATCCTCCTCTACTCTTCGCACACGAAGCACAGGCCAGAGGTGCCTGCTACCCCCTTTGACATCTTCACAGCATGACTGATGCTAGCCAGGCTTTGAAACAGAAGCAGCTGCGACATAGGGCCACCCCAGCAGGTCTCCTGTCCTGCTTCCGTTCCAACTCTCTGCATGCATCCGGAGCCAGCCTGCTCACGGTGCCATGGCTGTGGCTTCAGCCAGCCAGAAGTCATCTGCAGTTTGCCTCCTGTGACACTGAGTCACAGGGGAGAGGAAGGTCTTGATTCACCGTCTCATGGGAAACACTCTGGCTCCAGGCTTCCTTTAGCGTTTCCTCGCTTAGACACCAGTTCAGCAAAGCATTTGAATAGAGTTCATTGAACTGCTGTCTACACCTCACAGTCCCCCCTCCCAGTATGATAGAGATTTTTCTTGTGGCACTGATGGTTGTTTCCTGAAGAAGTGTCAATTATATGAAGCAGGGCTGGGTACTTTGGTGTTCCCTATTCATGAAGAATACTAAAAATACTTTGTTAAAAACATGACTCTGGTGGCAGATTTTTTTTTTTCCTTTTCAGCTTTTGCAAGCTCTGTCAGTTCAGTAGCAGGGAAATATGCATGCATGATAAAGAAGAGGCTTTTTTTTTTCCCCTACTGCCAAAAGAAATGCAACATTCTGGGGAAAGAGGAGAAGTTCTCATTGCTTTCATCAGTAAATGAAACTTAAGAAAAAGTCTCTCCTTCTTCCTCTCTCTTAACCATTTTGGAGGAAATTTTCCACTTAGCCACCTTTTTGGGGGCACTGGACAGCTCTGCCTTGGCCTTGGTCCAAAAGTGTGTCTGATCTGCAAAACTACCCTGGAAACATCACTAGAATAGGCTTTCCTGTGAGATTTCTGCTTCCTGCTGGGCTGACAATGCAGCCAGACTCGGTGGGATTTCCCCTGCTCCAAGGGGGACGTGGTGCGGCTGCATGGTAAGTCAAGTCTAAGGCTCCTCCTGAGCAGAGGAGGAATCTGTGAAGACCCAGGTCTACTTAAATACTCAAGGTGTTCACACTTGAAGTTTTTACTAGTGGGTAATTCTTTAAATCATTCATGGGTGAAAGCAGCCTTTAGATTTGCCAATCTTATGAAAGAAACTTAATGTTTGGAGTGTTGCACTGGGACCCCAGAGAACTATTTTGGGAAAATTAAGCATGTAACACCAGCCGTGGCTGGGCAGTATTGCTTCACTCTCTTACTGCTTCTTTAATCCCCTGTTGGCTCACCTCTGGCAGGCAGCGCAATCAGAGCTACATTGGTAGCCTCTCTCAGCTGTCGGGTGCTCCGATGGTGTTAGGGGCCACTGGGTGCCCGCCACAGGCACACGGGAGGAGGACAGTTCTGACAGACTTCTTATTTCCTCCCTGCCCAACCAAGGTGCTCAAGCTCTGTAGTTCCAGCTGAGCAGAGCTGGGCTGGGATTCAGTGCACCCATTCATTTTACATTGATGCCTCAAAGATCATTTGAAGGTAGTGGTCCTGGTGTCAGTCAAGGTGATGCTGAATCCCTAAAGCCTCTTTCTAAATTCCTGGTGCCTCCTGTCTCTCTCGCTGAGATCTGCTGCTTTGCAGACTTTGCTCTAACAGAATCTGCTGGGCTGGAAGGTGCAGCCTGCTGTTCAGATCACATTTACAGAGGGCTCATGCTAGACTTAAGCCCATATTACGTTTGTTCCTTTGTGATTCTTAGATTTGTCTTGTACTTTGTCTGGGAATTCAGATTGTGTGTCTTGGCCTGGCTCTGTCATATATGTTTAATCCCAGTTTCTTTGCTCTCCTTCAGGGACTTGCTAGGGAACAGGAAGCAAATGGAGTGTCTTGGTGAGACGACTTGTAGGGAGAGCTGACTGCCAGCCAAAAACCCCATCCAACTACAAAAGCAGCTGTTTCAGACCAAAAAAGTTTGTAAGCAGAATTATTTTCTTAGCACCTCATCATGCTTCCTGCAGAAGCTTGGGCAGTCAGACAGGTTTTCCATCCTGGTAGGCTAGGAAACACGGGGGGATTATTTAGACAAGATGGTGAATATTATTTGGTGATTGCATTGCAGAAAGGGCTGGCTGCGTGTGGGTGAGAGGGGAGAAGTCTGGAGGCGTGAAAAGGGGAACACTTGAGCCAAATCAATACTAGGGGTTTGGAGTCAGGTTTCTGCCTTTTTCCTGTGCCTGCTAATTCTAAGCCCCAACTAGAGCAGGTTTGCTAACTTTTACAGCTGGATCTGGAAGATTTGTGTGTGCATGCCTCAGGCACCGCAGAAGGAAGGAATTTTTCTAGGCTGTGACGCACAGTCTACCTGGAGGACTGGCTTTGTCTTGGCTCCAGTGGGTCCCAGCTCTCCAAGCTGTGGTCCTGCCTGGTACCTCTTCTACACTAAGAAGTACCTGGAATTAAAGAGAGAGATTTGTTTGGGAGGTAATTAGCACAGGAAAGGAGAGAGACCTGCTCCCTGTGTCTGACGTACAGGTCTCACCATCAGTTCTCTTATGGAAAAAAACACCTCCACATGTTGCCAGTGGACCAAAGGAAAACAGATTTGTTGAAATTATCCTAGATGGGCTGTGAAACCACACAGAAGAAATATCCATCACTTGAAAATAGCCCTGTTTTATAGACAACATAAGAGTCAGCTTCGCAACATGCTTCGCAAGAAGGTGTCGTGCTGAGGCACTTTGTTAAGGAGGGCATAGAGATGGCTTTTCTTTCTTTGGGTCTGACTGTAATGAGACACTGCTTCTGGTTTTGGTGGTGCTTAGGCTGCAGGAACTGCTGCCCAGTGACATTGTACTGGTGGTGTGGGCCACATCCTGCATAGGCAGGCTTGCTGCTGGGCCATGACATGTTTCAATACAAGACGTCAAAGAGCCAGATGTGAATTTCCCTCTGTGAGGGAAGAGAGCAATATGGATTGGTGCTGTACACCTGACGGTCCTAGGTTTGTTCTAACAACACAATTAAATGTAGTGGGGCTGCTTCCACTTTGCTGTTTGTTCTGCCCCATCCCAGCACACCAGCCTGGAGAAGGGAAATTCCTGATCTCAGCACCTAGACATGCCCTCTTTGTCAAGGCTTATCTTGTCGATGGTGGCTTGTGTTGAGGCTTCCTCCATGGTGTTGTTATATGTGGGGTGTCAGCCTATTGCTGCTGCTACAAATGTTTCCCACTGTGGTTGTGAATGGCATAGCTGTCCTGACACGGAGACAGACTGTGCAGTTCACAGGTAGACCAGGGATCTTCTTCTCTGCCTTTTTATGCCCTTGTAAGTCCCATGGGGTTCTAATTTATGTTCTCAAAATTCTCAGGTTGCAGTTTGGTCCCAGCTGACACTATTGTGCCGCGCAACAGCCTCCAGAATATCTGCCATGGGACGAGACCTTTTGGCTGCAGGAGTCTGTCGCTGTTCAAGCATGGCCCAGATCCTTAGATAAAGGTAAATCTACCTTTGTTTCTCAAACACAGAGCAGTAAGCAGCAAGTTTAGGGTCACAGATGTCAGCACAACCACATAGTGCAGAGCTGCTGGGGGTCATGTGCCCTCATCCATGCCTGCCTATGGCTCCCCTTAGGGCACGGCTACAAAACGTTTCTCTGCGTCTTTGGTGGCATGCACTATCTTTTATTGCACTCCTTTTTATATTCGTAACTTTGATGAGGGCAGTAATTCCAGAGCAATGTTACAAGCAATTAGCTGCTACAAGCCTTGCTGGCTGGCCGCTTCAGGCCACTATTTCAGAATGCTTCAGAAGCAGGATGTGGGGGGGGTGGGGTGGGGGATGTTGCTTGTCCTGAGCTGAGGCTTTATTGCCACGGGGAAGCCTTAATTACAAAGCAAAGCTCATTCTCGACTTGGTTGTATGAACTCTGGGGCCCTGTTACGCATGCAGCAGGATGCAGCATCCTTTTCTTCCTGGCCCAAACTGTTGGCTAGCATTTGCTTCATCTGCCTGCAAATGCAGGGACGAATTTCATTGGATAGTGATGCCTGAGCACGGATGAAAAACAGATGAAAGCGTAGTGTGAGTCAGCAGCTAGATATACATTCAGATAAATTTAAGCTAGAAATAAGGTACCTGGTTTTAATGGTCGCTGTTTAACTGCTGATGCCAATTACCAAGGGATACAGTGGTGGTTTTTTTCTGTCACTTGAAATCTCTGAAGAAACTTTGTCTATCTCAGCAAAAAGACTTGGGTTTGGGACATCAGATGAAATTCAAGAATAGTTCTATGCAGGAGACCAATCTAAGTGATCATGAACAGTTTTGTTGCCCTCTTAAAATTTGGAAATCTAAAACCAGTCATTTTAAAGGCAGTTGACATTCTTTTGAAGAGATATTGCTATCTTGTGACAATCCGTCTTCCCCTCTCATCAACCCTGTTTTCCTAACATGTTACCGTGGGCTGGTAGGTGTGTTTTACTGCAACCAAAAACCAGTCAAGAGCTGTGTTTATTAAAGGCTTCTGTATGTCTGTGTAATGTGGAGAGGTAGTTTACACCCAGACCTGAAACACACAGGTAGGTGTATGAAGAGGCTTTGTGCTGAGGTCATGGCTTGCTAAGAGTTTCTTTTGGTGGCAGTACTGTCAGAAGCATCTCCTGCCATTCACTCCTGCTCCATTGCTGCTTTTTCTCTTTCTTTTCTCTCTTTCTCTTGTTTGCTTTCTCTCTCTCTCCTCTCTCTCTCTCTTTTTTTCTTTTTTTTTTAAATAAGGCTCCCACCACCATCATATGTCAGAATGTGATTTCCTTCCATCTGCAATGGCTTTCACCTTGAGAACTTTCTCACTGACTTTCATGCCTGGTTCTCACTGTAGGGCTGTCAGAATTTGTGTCTTAAGACCAGTCTGAGAGTGTGGGAGCTGGGGGATAAGCTGGCTGCTGCTGAAAGAGACACCCATTTGAGGGTGCTTTACCAGGTGGGAGAGAATGATCATGGCCAGAGATCAACTAGGAGCTCAGCCCAGGCCCTGGGCACTGGTAACCTTGCTGCATTCACTGCCGAGGCCAGGGATAACCACCGTGCAAAGGGTGCTGACGTTTCTGGAGGAGATAGGGCAGACAGTGATCTAGTGATTGGAAGGTCCAAACAACTCTTTCTAGATTTGACCTGAGATTTAGGAAATTGGTGGTGGGGAGAACACTGTTTTGAATCCTTGTGATCTTTGAATGGCTTCAGGCTATGAAAGGAAGTCTGGGCCTCCCGAGGCATCCTGTGCTACAAACACAGCCTTACTGTAGAAGACTATATCAAAACTGGCTTTCTACTCAAGTATTGGTTTGGATACTTAGTGTAAGAAACCACAGTTAATCTAAATAGTAATTGATTTGTTTTGTTTTGTTTTTGGTGTGTGGGGGTGTCGCTAATCCTATGACCTATCTTTGATTTAGTAAATAAAAAATACTTTGGCTTGCTGGAGTTAAGGGCGATGTCAGTGTTGTAATCTAATATCGCAGCATCACAATGCTTTGGGCTCGTTGATCTTCTTAAGACCCAGGAAACTGCTCCAGGATACCAACAGGGTGATAAAGTACATCGCCACTTAACTGCATGCATCTCTGTAGGAGGATTATCTTCCTATCAGTGACATTAACCAAGAAGACTCTCTGGCATGCCCTGAGGTGGTGGGGTCCCTGAAGCATGTGGCTTGCTGGGAAGATTATGATATGCTTCTGTTAAGCTGTGTTCTGTAAATACAAAACCTTCTCCTCCACCCAGCCACTGCCCTGCCATCTCCTCTCCACTCCCCAGAGTCTCTTCTGCTTTAAAAGAAAGCATGGATTTCAGGGTCAAACTTACGGCTTCCTAGGTGCTGCTGTGCATGCTGTTGACTTGACCAAACTGTATTTGAAAAGTGCTGAGGATCTCTGAGATCAATGTAACAGGTGGTGAGATCAGCTAGGGCTATGACACCCTTACAGAAGAATGGAGAAATGTTGGAGGTCAAAGGTTTGAGTAATAGGCTGAGGAAGTTAGGCCCACATCTGAGTCACGGTCTTTGGGTTTGCTCTTCTGAGAAAGGGATCGTTGTGCTTTTAGAAGAGCATTAGTTTTGCTTTCTGAGCGTTCCTTTTGATTTCAAAGGGAGGGAAAGTGTAAAAGAAGAACGTTTGTCTGTGTTTTCTTTCTCTGCTTGTGAAAGCGTGAGTCAAATTCACTTGTGGAGAAGCAGCCCTAATTCAGAGGGGGATAGAGCGCTTTCCCACCCTAACAGGGAATTTTGGCCTGAGATTGGCCAATGACCTTGTCCTGGTTTTGGGTGGGATAGAGTGAATTTTCTTCCTAGTAGCTAATAAGGTTCTGTGTTTTGGATTTAGGATGAGAATAGTGCTGATAACACACTGATGTTTTAGTTGCCGCAGAGCAGCACTTGCACAGTCGAGGGTTTTCTGCTTGCCCTGCCCTGCCAGCGAGCAGGCTGGGGGTGCGTGAACCAGCTGGGAGGGGACAGTTGGCCCCGGGTAGCCAAAAGGATGTCCCATAGCATATGGCATCATGCTGAAGAATAAAACCGGGGGGAGTTGGCTGGGGGGCTTCTGGTGATCAGCTGGGCATCACTTGGTGGGGGATGAGCAGTTGCTTTGCTCATTTCTTTTTTTTTTTTTTTTTCCCGCCTATCTTATTAAACAGCCTTTATCTCAGCCCACGAATTCTGGCCTTTTTACCTTTTTTGATTCTGTCCCCCGTCCCAGCGGGGCATGTGAGCGAGCAGCTGTGTGGATCTGAGCTGCCTGCCAGGCGAAACCACGACAGCCCTTTAGCTCCATGCTGCTGGTGTGGCCTTCCAAGCCCAGGCCTGGGAGCTTCCATACAAGGGGCAGTGGAACAGTGTGGAAAAGAGATGACTTCTGGAGGAATGTGACAGATGTGCCAAGTCTGGAGACACCTAGAGAGCGCATTGGGGCTGACTGTTCCTCTTTTACCATGCAAGAACTGGAGGGCAATGAATGAGGGCAGTGGGAGTCAGGATTCAAATAAATGAAAAAGGGGGGTTCTTGATGTACCAAGCAGTAGAGCGGGGAGAGTTTCCCCTTAAAGGATGCTGTGGGTGCAAGGTGTTTACTTGTCTTCAAAGGAAGATGGTACTGAGTGTCTGAAAGAAGGGCCTCTTGGGAATTACTGAACAGACAAGCCATCTAAAGCTAAATAAATAAATCTCTTCAGCTGAAAATGATTGCTCACTGACTAAATAATTTGGGTCTGGGGAGGGAAATACAATATATTCGCAGCCTTCTCTATCTCTTACCTAGGTACCAGCTCAGGCTCTGTCGGAGACAGTTGTGGGCCACGCAGATGACTGCTGTGGAGCTGCCTGGCTGGTCTAGGAGTTTGGGGAGAGGTAAGCCTGGAGAGAATTTCGTTAAGTTTCTTAGTGCACAAAAAGAAGCATCAGCAACCAACTAAGGCTTTCTAGAGCATCCAGAAGGCGGCTGGTCTGCTTAGAAATGTTTTCTAGGCTATTTCTAAATTGTCTGCAGTCTCAACGATTATTTCCTTAGCACCCTCCCTGAGCACATAAGGCGTGTGCTTGCACAGGAAAGTGTACCCTGGGGCACGAGGGCTGCTGGGGAGGAGCAAGGCTGCCGTGCCCAAGAGGGAACAGAAGAGAAAGGGGAGGTCTGGGTGAAGGCACCTACAGCGGGACTTTGGAAGCATGGCATTTGGCAAGCTGTATTTTCTTGGACAGTTTCACCTAGCTACAAACTGACGCGTGGTTGGAAGGGCTGGGTAGGAGTACATGCGCACCGTGCTGGGCCTGGGTAGGAATCAGCGGTGAAAAGGAATCTCTGAACTGGAAAGTGTTGGTATGTCTCATTGCTCAGTTTGCTCTTGAACAAAACCAACCCAAAATAGTGGTGCTGTTTTCTCTGAATGGAAAGCCAGGCTCTCTCCTTTCCTGGTGTTCATAGAATCGTCTAGGTTGGGAGAGACCTCCAAGATCACCGAGTCCAACCTGTGACCTAACACTAACGAGTCCTCCACTAAACCATATCACAAAGCTCTAAATCTGAACGTCTTTTAAAGACCTCCAGGGATGGTGACTCAGCCAGCTCAGAGTTGTATTCCCAAAGCTGTGATTTCAGAAAAACAGTTCTAGGAATACGCATTGCCCTGACACCTCTAAACACCTCTTTTAGAAGTTAACAGGCATGCTTATACCCACAACTCTGGGAATTCTTCCTTTATTTTCAACTTCTAAAAGGCTAGCTACAGAAAAATTTGTGCCTGGCAGAGCCTGCCTCTCCCTCTGCAATGGCTGGAGTGTGCTTTTGCAGCCAGTTCTGCATATACGGGGAATCACGGAGCAGGTGACTTCAGCTTAACCTTCCCTCTGAGCTTGAAGAGCAAGCCAAGGCAATACAAGTGGGACCTTCTAAGAGACTGCTGCAGCTGCACAGCACTGCCCTTACACTGGCCCCAGGATCTGTTTATCTTTCGCCTTCAAGGAAGTGTCAGTTAGAGGAAGCTTCCCCAAATGGTATGGCTTAGAAAACTGTATCCTCTGCTGGGAAGTGCACATGCTTCTTTCTTTATAAGCCATTTGATATATTTTTCCTCTTTCTCTCTATTCCCCTCCTCCTCTGGCAGCAGGATCTCTGACCATTGCATGCTTTTCATTAAATCTTTCTGAATGTAAGCTTGTATGTTCTGACACAGGGTCAAAGAGTACCATTGCAGGGATAAAACGAAACAACGGAATGGAAATCTTTTTCTGGTTTTCATTACTGGACATTTCCAGTTATTGCAGAGTGCGTTCTTGGCTGGGGTCTGAAGACCGAGTTAAAAATCACCCAGAAAGGAGCATTCCACGATGCTCCAGAAATGCTGAACTTCTCCCAAAATGCGCAGGGAGTGTATGTGCGGGGGGCGGTGTTGTGTTTTGGCCAGTTTCCAGCCCCTCTAACACTACTGTCACTCTTATCCCACACGTTCTGCTTTTACAGGATCCATTGGAGGAGGCTATTTAACTTCCCTTGCCTATATGAACAACTGACACTGTTGCGTTGTTGAGTTTAGTTTGTTTGGTCTCTAATGAAAGCCCCGTGCTTAGTGATGAGTGCAAATAACCGGTTGCTTACTCAGCTTTGCAGCCCTGTTACCTGAAGGTGTAACCGCTTCCTGCATCTCTGTGCCTTTGTCTCCGTGCTGCAGTGCTGCTGGCCCAGGAGGTGCCCTGTGCCGCTCCTGCAGCTGCTCTTCTCTGCCCGAGGCACAGCAGCACGTGGCGAGGAAACGGCTCCTGGCTTTGGCTGCATCTTCTTTGCACTGACTTAGACACAGGCTGCTCTGTAAGATGGAACGGCACCCTCTTATTTCGGCGTGTTTTCATCTCTGGTGAATACCATGAAGTTTTGTGCCTGAGGGGGGTGGTGGCAAAGTCCCCCTGTAACCCCTGCAGGCGCAGAGGGGCAGCGGAGGTGTAAGACAGAGGGCTGGTCCCCGGTCACCAGGCGTGAGCATTTGCACTGAGGTGCTCTGTGGGCTCTGGGGACGCTTCTTTCGGTGTCTGGCTGTGCTGCTGGCCCAGGCTGCAGGGAAGAGGCTGCTGTGACTGCAGAGGTGAAGTGTCAGGGCCCTGAGTGCACCTGGTAGGCCTTCATTGCCCTGACAGACATGACCTGGGGCCTCTACCCACACCCCTGCCCACGGGTTTGGGGGCTCCATTTCATCTCTGTCCCTGACCTTCAGCTGCTCGCTGAGCTGTGCTGCAGGTGTACCTGTCTCCTGCTCTGCACAGCCCTGCCTGTGCCTGGCACCATGGAATGACTTCCCAGTCTGACCGCGGACCTGCCCGGTGATTTCTGGACCACGTCTGACCCCGGTTACTGCCACCGGGCTCAGACCTGCAGCTTGACTTCCTGGCTAGACCTTGGACCTGCCTCGTCACCAAGAATTCACCTGATGGTCTGGACTCTAGGTTGCCCCTCTGGTCCTGCAGGACGGGGCCCTGCCCTGCTGGCTATTATCCCCCCCGACTCCTCATCCCCTAGGAAGCAGGTTGCCCTTGATACTCCCTGGTGTGAAGCAGGGTCCTGTTGCTCTCTGACCCTTCAAAAGCCTCTAGGGAGGAACGGTTCTTCTGAAAGGCTCATCTCAGTCTGAAACGCTTCATCAACATGCACAGCGAAGCAAGAGTATGTGGCTTTGGGGATGTCCTGTCTACCCCCTGGGGAAGGTAGCACAGTGCATCGAGGCTGTGCCTGCCTTCAGCAGTGTGGCAAGTGGGTTCCCACCAACTCATTAGTTACAAAGTTCATTAGCATTCCAGGCATGGCATGTGATGTAGTTCTTAACCCATCAGGTTGGTGAGACAAACACTTCGTTCCAGTCTAAGGGAAGGATGCTTGGGGATTTGGGGTTTCGTTTCTTGATTGTGTTTTAAGCTGCTAACACTTCCAGTGTTTTCTGCTGGGATCAGCAATCTGTCCCATACCGTGGGGTTTGCGACCTCCCAGGACCAAAAGAAAAAACTGCTCTTTTGCAGAATCCTTGCTAAACGGGTTCCTTGAAAAACGTGAGATGTGCGTGATTGCCTGCTAGTTGGAAGCAAAGATCATGACAAATGCAGTTACAGAGAAGAAACAATAACAATCAACAACAGACAGGAGGAAATGGCTCCTCAGAGAAAAGGAGCCAGACTAAGGGAAGAAAAATGCTTGGATTAGATATGTGAGTTTTATGGGAATAGGGGAGAGAGTAGAGGTTTCCTTGCGAGAGGCACTGCCTGGTCACCCTTCTCACTCACTGTTCTGCTAGCAGCTGCACATCTCCAGAGGAGCAGGTAAATACACAGAAGGAAACACGTGGCACCTTCTGCAGGCAGTTTCCGAGATAAGGAGGCAGCTTTATAGTGGGAAGCAGCCCTCTCCTCTGCCTCCCTTCTGCAGCTCTTCTTGTTCCTCTTGCAGGCTGATGTTCCCTGCCTGCCGCTGTCCACTTCCCCCCTGTCCTCCTGTTACCTCTGTTTAGATAAACCCTGTTGGTACCTTACCAGGTGGTGCCTGTTGGCCAGGATGTACCTGTATCCTCTGATCCTGGAGTTCTGCTGGGATGTGGCGGGTCAGGCTGTAGGGGATGCTGCTGACAGGGGAGCAGCTACAACGCACACATACCCAGGAACACACCTAGAGCAATATATCCCACCTGTTTAATGGATACGCGCTTAAAAACAATAATAATCGTTGCCAATGGAGAAGGAACTGTCACGGCCTCTTGAGCTTTCCTCAGCTCTTGCTGTGTGAACTCAGACCTTGGGTGTTTTCCTGCCTGGACTGTTTGAACTGTCATCTCCTTGGGTGGCGGCAGCACTGACTATGTGGCCATGTGGCCCTCGGTAACCTGTGAGCACTGCTGAAACACCACCGCACAAAGAGCAGCCATGCAAAATGGTCTGCAAAAAGGTCTGCACGGCAAGAAACCTGTGATGTGCGTGTGTAATTCCGCGCTGTTTTGCACTAAATCCCTCCTGCTCCCCTCTTTCCTTGAGCTTGTGTCAAGCTGATGGCAAGCAAAACCTATTTTTCCTCCTTTCCATGAGGCTTCTGTGAGTGCAGATGGTGGAGGTTGCAAGCTCTTACTACCCTTCAGAGCTATAGACAAGATCTTCCTGCATGCACTGTGCACCTCAGAGGGCAAGGTATAAGGGACATTGTGGGAATGGCTGGGAGACGTCTGCAACCTCTTGGAGATCCCCATTTGTTACTGAAGGGTAAGGTGGGCTGGCTATGTTGTCACTGGGACCCTCTGCTATCTTGTTTCTTCCTGAGTTGAGGGATTTGGTTGACCCAGCAGCCCCTGTTGTGTTTGCCTGCTGCTTCCCCAGAGGACCTTTATTGGATGTGCTACGTGCAGCTCACAAGGAATGGATTCTCATCAAAGTGGTATTCACCCCATGTTCCTCTGAATCTTGTCTGAGTATCGTGGAGACAAATCAAGGCTGAAAAATCTTATTGCTGCAGAAAATCGAGAGAATTTTGTTTTCCCCACACGTAAGAATGCTTTGTGTTGCTGGCGATTTGGGACTGGATTAAGCTGGAAGTAGGAAGCTGGGGAGATGCGAACAACTTGAATCAAAGCTGAAGAAAGTTTTCTTGTCATCCCTTGTGAAACATAACTCACTTATACAGCTAACAGGTGTTGTGTGACTCTTCATTATCGCAAAAACAGAATGTGTTCCTACTCCTAAACTTAGCTTGCTTTTCTCTTGGACTTTGTTAGGAAATTTCTTCCTTTGGAGATCTTAAATCTTCTCTATATTATTCCTGTCACCATTCTGCCAAGTAAAATGTGAAGTAACACAGCTCTGCTGTGATTATCAATAAGATGTTAAAAATATCCCGAGCTTATCTAAGTTTGGGCTTCTAATGTGGTGACAGCATTGGAGCTGACCTGGTGTTAGGAAAGTATTTCCAGCTGCTCCAGTACTGCTGAGATCCTCTGTCAAGGCTCATTCCTACAGCCTGTACCGTCCACGCTGTCATCGCAGGGGGAAAAGGTGGGTTCTTAATATGCATTTACTAACACGCAAGTGCATTACCAGGTTAAGGTGGACCGTTAAGCTCCCTGCTCTAAGTGGATGTGCTAATGCGTATACAGAGCTTACAAGACTCAGTATTCACTGCTGGGAAGTGCATGTGCTTCTTCTTCTTTTTTTTTTTTATATATATATATATATATGAGCCATTTGATGTATGGGAAATTCTGTGGGGAAAGAATGTCCCCTCCTGTAGACAAGATGCCTGAACTCTTTTGGAGACTCTTTCAATGAACTTTTGAGATATCATTTCCCAATGTCGTTCTTAATTGCCGTGAAGTTTGAAGGTTTTTTTTTTTTAAGTACATTTGATTTTTTTCTCCCAAACTAGTTGAGCTAGTTCTCATCTACTGAGCTAGTTGAGCTAGTTCTCATCTATTCTGGAACCTACTGATTCCAGTGATAGCTGCAAATGTGTCTGAGAAGTGTAAGCAGTTGCTGAAGTTTTAGTGTGAAAAGGTTTGTGGGAAGGGCTCCTCAGGTACAAAATTACATGTTTACTAAGATGAAATTTCAGCTCTACCTTTTTTTTCTCCTGTCAAAGTTTCAAAATCAGGCCACTGGCAACGAGCTGTGAGTCAGAGGTCACTGTTGTTTTAGGATTAGTACTGTAGCTTTTAACAAGTGTGGGTGTTAGATGTCCTTATAACTTAGGGAAAGGTTGTGCACCTCCTGTTATATATTTTGTATTGACACAAGATGATGATGCAGGTTCTTAGAAATTCAGACTTGCCTGTCTCTTATGTAAGGGACCCTGGAGCCAAAATACCTTTTGAGGATCTAGTTGTGCCATAGATTAGGCCATTCAAATTGCCCGGCACAGCAGGAAATACAAAGCAGATCTCCCCTTACTGCTGCCTGAGAATTTTCTGACTGTCGGGATGCAATTTGGAGACTTCATTCAGCAGACCTGAGCCCATGTAAGATCTGGGACATCCTCTCCAGGGCAAGGGTCTCCATCACAAAGGGATGAGGAACCTGGGGAGGAAGTTCACCGAGCAGGTAACAGATAACATTAACAGCAGGTTATATACATTATAGCAGCAGGTAACAGATAATATTAAAGACATGGATTTGAAATATACTGAAGTCTTGTGTAGAGTATATAAGTTATGTTTATGATAACACCTGACAAATACAAAGCCATCACTGCGTGGTGACTTACCACTTGGTTATTTCTATCTCAGCAGCGAAGACAATTTCTTCCCTCAGGATTTATTGACTTGGTTTTAAAGTTATGTAGCAGACTTCGGACAGGGCAACACTTAAAGTTTATTTTGGGCAAACGTTCTTTTAAAAAGACTTCAAAAGCCTTCAGATGGAATGTCTTAAGTTTTCCCATGGAGAAAAACCTTAACTAGATCAATTATGTCACAGTAATCTATGTATGTTGTCAGGAGTGGTTTTGTTTCTGAAGGGTGCGTGGAATTTCAACTATCAATTTCTAATTTTTCAGGAGTCAGAGAGGTCACCCATGCTCGTTATGTTCCTCTAAGTTCCCAGCCAAATGTGCTGACAGAAGAAATTGTTCCCAACAGTTCAAACTCTGCCGAGATCCTCTGTCAAGGCTTGTTCCTACAGCCTGCACTGTCCACACTATCGTCAAAGGGGGGAAAAGGTGAGTTCTTAGTATGCGTTTATTAACACGCATGCGTACTACCAAGTTAAGGTGGGCCCTAAGCTCCCTGTCACCTCTAAATCAACGTGTTAATGTGTATACAGAGCTCTCATGTGCAAGAAGTCTCCTGTTAGTTGCTAACTGAACTCAAGAATATGCATTTCTTTTAAAATAGTTAACAGCCACTCAGATTTGATCTTCATTTTTCTAGGCTGTCCTGAACCAGTACAGCAGGTGCTGGCCTCTTGAGGAAGCTCTGCCGTGAAGTAGACGTTACTCTAGGTGAATCCATTAGCCCTGTTCCTCTTGACCATATGGATGGGGATGTAGTTCCCTTTGAAAATCATGGAACAACTAAAGATACACTACACTTCTTCGGTGGGAGCTGACTGTAGTAACCATCTCTTGCTTTTACTCACGTTTTTTTAATCTGTTTTGAAGCAATTCACTATTGCCATCCAGGATTATCAAGAGTCAAAAAAAATGTCTTAAAAATGCCGCTATCTCCATCAAAGAGATTTTGCACGTGTTCATCTACAGTAATACTAACCTCAAGCTGTCTGTCACCTGCAGCAGCTAGGAGGAACTCCCACGTTGTCCTGCCTCTCTCAACACTGGAAGGTCGGTGGGATGAGAATGTTTTCCCTACAAGGCTGATTGTGGCTTGTGCAAGAGGCAGGATTCAGATCTGTAAAGGTTTTATTTTACAAAAGCAAATCTTACATTCCCAGTGGGTCTGGTGTTGAAAGATTGCTACTCTTACACTGCACATCCTTTGATCAGTGGCGTTTACTATTCAATATATCCACCCATTTCCCAAGTTAAAAGTAGCTGCATGTGGAATAGTATTTTAATATCTATACCAGTTTAGATGCATGCAGGAGGTGCAACTGATTGTTTCTTTGATATACTTCGTGATGAATGCTTCCTTCTATGCATAATGGTTGCATGACAATAACATGTCTGTTGGGAGGGAAGCTGGGAATTAGGAGCTCTGCTGTGACCACCAGCAGTTGTTTTCTTCCTGACTTGAATTGGCATGACCCTGTTAGCCTGACACCTGTTCTGTTCCTGCGATAAACTGTACCTGTTCCTGCGATAAACTGTAATTAAATATAGGGAGTAGGAATCCTCTTTTCTCTTTCTCTTGTGTGACCCTCAGCAAACTGTTCCGTCTCCTCTCCTGTAGTTGTGAAGTAGGCAATGGGTAGAAATAACTTGCTCCTTGAGTCAGTGTGCATGGCTTGACCTTGAGACTTCTGTGTCTTGAACTTTAGAAAGCAGCCCTTAGCTGAAAGCCTGGATCTGCTACTGAAAATAGTAAAAGGTAGCTAGCCTCAACATGATCTGCAGAAAGAATTGTAGCTGTCCTCTGCAAGTTTCTTTTTTTTTGGGGGTGGGGGTGGGGGGTGGCAGGGGGGAAGTTGCTACAACTTTTTAAAGTATTGCTCTGAATTGAGGTCTCTGCTTTAAGTTGGCAGCCAAGTTCCTGAATATGGTGAAATGTTGGAGGTGTGAGAGAAAGGTGGATAAGAAAAAGCAATTTGCACCCCTAGGAAACCTGGGCACGCAAAAAGTATACCAGATATTGCAAAACGATGCAGCTAAGAAGTGACCATTAGGCTTTTCAAAGGTGTGCTTCAGGTTACGTTTGCTGTAGCTGCAAAGTGCAGCTGAGGTTCCAGTTTCATACCTGGATGGATAGAGTCTTTTTCTTTCCAGCATTGCTGACACTGGTGCTTTGCTGCTCTCCTTCTGCTGTGCAGCAGTAGCAGAAGGATGGAGCTGGTGGCCTGACAGGAGGTAGGTCTGCCAGCACTGCACAGTGGAATACGGAAGTTAGCTCAGTGTGTGCCCAGTTGTTCTGTAGATCCCGGCAGTGCATAGGAGGGATCGCCACTCACGTGGGGGGGGGGGGAGTATATTTGGCTTCAGCCCAGAATTTATAAGGGTGGTGGCTCATTCAGGACATTGGTGCGAATAGGCTGTGGGGCAAGCACCTTGGAGTATGGAAGAAATTCATTGGGGATACCATTAAGATTATTAACAGGATTGAAACTTCGGTCTTTAATACAAGGCAGTGCGTTCTCTGAGTTGAAAATCTGCTTCTCCTCAGAAAATGAGTGACTGGATGATCTCCTTTCTTATCTCCAGGATATGTTGTAAACTTTTCCATTGACCTCATGGCTTCCTCAGACAGCTGTCTCAGCTTGTCCTCTGCTGGAGTGACCTATTACTTATCAGCTCATTATCTAAGGATTTACTAAGAGCTTATGCCAGAGGCCAAAGGTGAATACCCAGAAATGTAGGCATTTCTTTCATTATCCCTACCAGGTGAATCGTGTGTGGCATTTGGCCTTTGAAGTAACCTGAGCATGTGAGAGGCAAGCACAACTCATCTGTGAACTTGAGAAACAAGTGAAGTGTGTAAATGACTGTCTGCCATCATTTGCCCTAAAAAAGGGCAAATATTGGCTAAGAGCTGCTGCTTTGAGATGCTCATCTTCAACCAGAGCAAGATGTGGCCAGGAAATTACATTTGTATCTGTCTTCCTCATCAATCACTTCATGAAAAACAATTAGAATGGATTGATCCTCTAGAATGTTATCCCAAAACTTATCCCAAAGCCAAAACCCATCAGGCATGCTTCTGCTGCTTTTCTCGTGTAAAAAAAGTCACATCTGAGCAGGCAGTCAGTCCTTCAGACCCGAGTGTTGGCAGAAAGAGTCACTGAGATCCCAACCAGCGTGTCCTCCTGTTTGGGACAGTCTCATTAATGCTGGGAAGCTTCTTTGGTTTTGGACATCCGGAAGCTGAGTAGAATTTTCAGTTGGTGTCACTGATTGATAAGAGATTATGTCACCCATTTTTTCACAATATGAATTTGGCAATTTTGTTGGCCTAAAAAATTCCTTTTCCAAAATCTTTGAATTTTGCAGAAAAGAAATTGAACGTGCAAAATCCCATTTATTTATTTTTTCCTGAGAAAGTTGATTATTTATAAAACAGAAACTGTTCTGTAGAAGTTGATCTCTCTGGAACAACAGTATCCTGTGATTCAGACCAAGATTTGCTGATAGAGCTGTTGATCCTTGATTTCCCTCAACCACAAAAAATGTGTACCTGTTGAAGGGCAATGTAGACTATTGAAACGCTCCCTTTTGGCACTGTGCAAGTCCACAGTAGCCATTGAAATGGAAATCAGGTTCCCAAACCTTCACCCACAAGATGAAGAGAAAGATCTTGTTTGTTTGTTTGTTCTACCGTAAAGAGGAGAAAATGGGCTGAAATTTTGTGGAGAGAGAAAATGGGCAAAATTTCTTGATGGTTACACTTGATGCTTTTGGTTACAGAGAGGCACGAGAGATGGTGCCTCTGTTCTTTAGCAGCTTGTGGAATATTTTCCCAATGAAGCACAACTGCGGGGGTGTGGAAAACAGGGTCAAAAAACACAAGTAGGGATGAGGCTTACTGGCAAGAAACCATTTTTCTTAGGGCTTATGAGGAAAGAGCGTCATTTGGTTATCGTGACAGAGCAAAGCAGTCCTGTCTGGGCACCAGGCTTTAAAAAAAATGACACCATGTCAAAATCCCCCTGCATTCTTTTTAGGTGCTTTTGTTTTCTTTTTGTCACGAGTTTTGGGAAGCATGATGTTGTGGTTTTCGTCTCCTAAAGCTGTACTGCTGGATGTCTGCCCAACATGAGACATACGTGAGCAGGGAGACTAATTTAGTTTTTCCTCCATCATTATGGGGGTAGCTTGTTGTGCAGAGCTTGCCTCTGAAGACAGGCAGAGAGGTGTTTGTCCCTTTCCAAACTCACAGAACCACAGAACGAGGCTGGCAGGGGCCTCTGGAGGTCATCTGGTCCAAGCCCCTGCTCCAGCAGGGACACCCAGAGCCGCTTGCCCCAGATCATGTCCTCGAGATCTCTGAGCTTTCAGCTTCTCCTTTTGGAAGGACAGCTTGGAGTACAAATTGCTTAGGTCAGGACTTTTTCCCCTGTAGCTTTTATCAGAATGGCATGACTTCTGAATATTACCCTTCATATTTACTTTTCCCTCTGTTCTGAGATGCTTGATTGCCATTGTGCACTCAGAAACACCCAGTGGTCCTATTTCTATATCCAGTCCTGAGATAAACCAGCCTAGGACTGTGTGTCCAGTGAAATCATCATTACCAGATCATGGCAGCAATGTAGATGTCTTTGCCAAAGAGATACTTGCTCTGAGAACCAAATATATTTTCACTTCTGAGGCCCAAGCAGCTCTGTCACATTCAATTAATTTGATACACACAAGTGCACATATTATGAAGTTGCTTTTTGCTGTTTCTTACTGTACGCCTATGCTAGCAACCCATTTTTATTGTGATGCTGACTGTTCAAACTGAAAACTACAATTGCCACCTTTTGCCAGAGCTGGGCTTCTAAGTGATGGGAGGTATTAAATACACAAGGTGTTGCTGCAAGGTGTCACCCTACCTCTAGCTCCAGAAACAGAGAAACTGTTGCAAGGCATTTCTTGATCACAAAAAAAGTGCCTAGCCCTAAAACTGTACAAGAGCTTGAAGTTTACAGATACACCCCAAGCAACCCAAAAGCATTGCTGAGTGTATCACAGATGATGATCCACCCATAGCTAACTGTACTATTGAATTCTGTTAACAGGTTTGTAGCACCCAAAACTCAGAGTTTCGGGGGAAATTTTGGTAAAACTCTGACTTCTCTGAGCTGGGGGTGTTGGCTGTGGAAAACATCCACCAGTTGGATCCCGTGTATCTTCAGAGCTTCTTTTCCTGTCCCTGGGTCGTCAGTGAGTGAATGATTTTTCTGCCTAAAATTTAAGTAGGGAAAACCATCAGAATTTATCAGTTTCCAAAACCAGTTCTGCTGAGCAGGACGCTCATACCATAGTCACGCAATGATGGACTTGTACTCCTAATGCAGCTAGTGGCTGTATATTGCAAGGGGAAGGTGAACTTGGAAGGGAAAGAAAACACTTAATTTGGAGCTGAACTTCCATACCTGCCACAACACAGTTCAGTTACCTTAAAACCTGCAAGACAGAAGAGGGCAGAAGTGCAGAGTGCTGATGGCTAGGAGTACTTCAGGGAAAATTCTTCCACTGTCCTGGGAGCAGAGCAGAGGAATGGATAAAGGGTAGCTGCCCTAGATGAGGTCTTCTAGGAAAAAGTCCTTCTTGGTCTGAAATTTGGCACCAGGAGACAGGTGAGACATTCCTCAGTCAGCTCTTCAAGGAGGAAATTGAAAGCAGAGATAGGAACAAGCTGTGGGCAGTTTAAGTTGCTTAAGTTTAAGTTCAATTAGCTTTGCACTATTTTGCATTTTATAGACCTTCTTCTTCCTTTTGATCTTCTTTGGCCTTTTTGTTTTGTGGCACTGGTTTGGATGCAGTGCCTCGACCAGCCCTCCTCCCTATGCTTGGTACTTCCCTCAACCTTGACATGCTTCTCGGGGCCTGGATTCCAACTACTCTCCGGACCCTCATCATTTTCCTGCCCGAGAGCCTCGAATCTATTACCCAGGGACACCGCAGGGGTGGGTAGCACTGTGGGTGTTGGGGGCAGATGCCTCCTTCTGCTTCGAGCAGATGAGGGTCCAGCTCCTTTCCTCTCGTGGGTGGCCAAGCCCTCCGTCCTGCAGGTGAGCAGCTGGATCGGCTGCTGCCCCTTGCAGGGACTTACGAGGGGGCTGCTGGGCTTCAGTAGGGGCAGGCTGATGCCTCCTATCCGTCTCCCTCAGAGACTCCCAGGAGCCCCTCAGGCTGCTGATTTCTCGCTGCAGCCCGGCCAGCTGCTCAAGCAGTTCCTTGAGCAGGGCACACCTGCACCCATGACAGCCCTCTCTTCCCTCAGGACCCAGGGGGGCCTCCAGATTCCGGAGCTCGCCACAGTCACCAGCCTGGACTGCCACTTCACCCCGCAGGGCATCCACCTGGGTGCCCACATGAGCCCAGAGAGGCCATGTCCCCTCAGTTCGGGTTGCCCCCTCGGCCAAATAGGTGGTAGGAAGATGGAGAGTTCTGGTAATGCAGTGAACTATTGCTAGAGAGTCCTCAGGACTTCCATGACTTTTTGATGACTTGCCTGATAAAAAGACTGTATTGAAATGAAGACCAGAATCATTCTAGGAGCCTTTTGAGAGCTGGGTTCAAGAAAGATGGCAGCTAACGCTTGGGAAAGAAAAGTTTTTCTGGGTTAACCTCACCTGGTTTCTTCTGCTTCCAAGGTGCATTTCTCTCTTCTTCTAAAACATTTTACTTCACAGTTGAGTGGGAGCAAACAGGGGGTCCCTTGCCGGCTGCACTTGAATTCTGGTTTTCAGAGCCTTGGCACAGAGTGCTGCTGTCCCATCAGGACAGTGGTTTGGGGAGAGTGACAGCGGATGGCTGAGGAGATGCTGTGAGCCCGAGCAATGGCTGTGCGTAGCTTTACCAGCCCAGGAGCCAGGAAGAAGCACAGGTGCGTGGGCTGTGCGCTGCTTTTCCAAAGCCTAGGCAGACATCTTCACTTTTTGTACTGCCAGCGACAGCGTCCAGCTTGTGGACTCAGCTGTAGATGCCAGATGTCTGTGTACTTTTGGTAATGGGAGAGTCAGGCTTCCACTGCTGCCCAGGTCCAGATACATATAAATAGGGGGATGTTCAGGGATGCCTAAAATGCATGTGAGTAGGACAATGGAGCCCTTAACTTTGTAAATAACTACCTTTAAAGCCTTTTGAAATGCAGTGTTTCTGTCACCATTGTGTGTTTAGACTCTCTACCCTCTTTGTTTCTGCTGTGTTGCAGAGGAATGTGGAAGTAGCCCTAAAGCTGTGCTTGAAAGAAAGCCTGGCACGCTGGCCAGGTAATTGTCTGGCCTCAGTCACCTGGTGTTAGGCAGGGTCGAAGTGGGTTGACTACTCATCAGCTGTATGCCAGCTGATGGACCCATAATTGCAGTGGCAGGTGACCACCCTTCCCTCTGTGATTCGGTTAGGGAAGAGTTTGGATTCAAGTCAGATGGGAGAGAGCAGCTCTGAGATGAAGTTAGAGTTGTGCTGGTTGAACAGATTTGGAGTTTCTCTGCTTTGGGAAGCTCGGTCACTGTGAGTAGGGCAGAGGAGAGAGAACACACCTGACTTCTCAGGTACTTGGCAGGTTTCCACTATTTTTATTTTTTCTTTCTGTCTTAGAGACTGATGGACCTATAAGCATGTGAACCTATGTTCAAAGGCTGTGGCTGGGCTGGGAAGGCAGCTTTCAAGGAGAGCACTTTTAGTGAGAACCCAGGGGAGGAGGAAACTTGTTTTCAGTACATGTGCATGGGCTTGAGAAGAGCGGTGGTGGGTGCTGCTGGCAGAGAGGTGGGGCAGCAGCCCGTGAGTAACTCAGGTAGCTCTTTGCTCATGGGGCGCGTGGGCCTGGGGGCTGCCTGGCACCTTGGAGACACTGGGGTCAGCTGGATGAGCTGCGAGGGAGATGGGGTTTTTGAAGTGTAGGAATTGACAGCTGAGAAGACTGGTGCCATGTGGGGAAGTTTTGAGGAAGGGAAATGAGTTACTTCTTTCTGCAGGTGGTTTCTGGTCTTCATCCCTTATAGTAGGTTGCTGGCTACAAAGAAACCAGGATGACAGGAGGTGATAAAAGGTGGCTGCCCAGGTCAGCAGGGGAATCGCAAGCTCAGGAGTCCCAGCCTTGCAATGCTAAAATTCTGGAGTGCTGGAGCAGGGTCATGAGGCAGAGAAACACAGGGTGTTAATGGGGGCTGTTTGCAGCAGTGAGATCTGTCACACCTGTGTGAAAACCCTGCAGACCTTGAAGGTGTCTGCCAGGAAGGCTCAGCAGCATGAGAACAGTTCCCTGTCCCTGTGTTTGCTGGTTTTTGTAGCATCTCCAACAAAGGTCGGTTCAGCTGACAGGACGGGCTCTTTCTGCCCATGGGCAGGAGGTGGGATCGAACTGCTTTTAATTGAAGCTCCTGGCTCTGATAGACTTGCTCAGCTGGCTTATTTCAGTGCTAAATTACAGTGTGTTCTGATAATATTTTGTAGACTTGAGTGTTGGTGGGTCAGTTGTGATAAAACATCCCTGAAGTGCTGGTGAGATGATTAAACTGTAGCTTGTAATTAAACTAAGATGTGTTTTCTGTAAGTAATGGATCTGCATCAGAAAGAAACAGCAGGAAAAGGGCAGGACAGGAACAGAAATGTTTCTGGTGAAGAATATAAAATGGTATTTTATGTTTTGCAGAGCATGTGGAGAACGTGGGTGGTTCAACTGAAACGTATTTAAAGTTTTGTCCCTATCGTGGCTGAGGGAGTGAGTGATTGCTGCACCATACTGCCAGGCAGCTTGTTCCTCACAGGCACTGCTTTGTAAGAGACACATGTACAAGCCATCCTTAACATGTCTGTTGCTGTTAAAGTGATGCATTTTGCATATTGCACGGTGTTCCGGTGTGATGCAGTTTGCGCACAAAAAGCAGGAGAGAAAACAGACACAGGGACATATGCTCTAGGCAGACAAGGTCTCCCTGCTTGTCCAATCCTTCTGCACAGTGCAAAGGCCACCCCACCTGGCGCATCCCACTTCTCCTCATTCCCTCTATGCTCCTCAGGGCCTTTGCTGGTGTCTTAAAAGCTCCTGAAGAACAGCCGCGTAGACTCGAGCAGCCCAGCACGAGATGTTTCCATCCTCCTCTGTGATGCAGCAGACATCTCTGGTGTGACTCTGAGTCAGGCTGTGTCAGTCATCTCAGGAGCACATGCAGATCTCATTTAGGCTTTTCCAGAAAAGATGTGCAATTCCCTTAGTGCTTATATAGATTTTCCACAGTGTGGTATTTGGCTGCTTAGTCAGAGTTATCTTTGTGTTTTAAGAATAGATTTGACTACAGTCTCCTTGGCTGTACTGCAGAAGAAAGACTTTATTTGTCTTAGCACAGACACCTTGGTATGAGTGTCAGATGTGCCAGTGAGTATATGCTTAATTAAACAGCCTCCTTAATAGGTTTTGTTATCGTTTTAGTGCTCTGTACTTCAATCGTGTCTCTTAAAGGGCTATTTAATGAATTTCTGAGGCCATGTGATGAGTAATGTTCTTTGCCTGCTTGTTACGTAAAATTCATTAATGTTTCCCTTTGCATACATTGTTGAATTACAAATGTTATGACTTAATTAGTTTATTGCGATTTATGGGACAGCGGAGGTAAGGTTTTTGTTTTTCCCTTATTGATCTCATGCAGCACTAACCTGTTTAAAAGGAGCAAACAAACAGAAACTTGAGTCGTTTTGGTTTCCCTGCTGAGAAACACCTCCCCTTGACCCGCAGCACCTGGGGACTTTTCCATAGCTTGCTAATGTTAGTGTTTCCCCAACGAAGGAAAAAAATCTGCTAGCACTAAGCAAAGCTTCCCTTTTAAGGGATTGGCAGGACTCAGGCACCAGCGCTGCTTTGAGCGTAGAACGTCAAATATGTATTTTCTTAAAAGCAGGTCCCCGTAGTATTTCTTTCCTTCTGAGTCTAACATAAATATTTGGGGGTAATTCCTTAGCTGGTATAAATTTAAGAACTTCCATCTGCAGGCCTGAAAAAGGGGCCAGAAAAGTACCCCAGCTATTTTTTCTATACTTCCTTGGGAGTTCAAAGTATTAACGCCAGTGGGGGTAGAAAAAAGTGCCTCATGGGTAGGCGCAAGTCTTCAAAGCTGTTGCTATCTGAAGTTCCTGCTGAGGCTCACAGGGGTTAGGAAGGCTCAATATACTGCAACTACGGGAAAGAAAGGGCACAACATCCCTTGAAAGTCCTACCCGCTGGAATTAGCACTAATTTCCAGCAGTCTGAAGTAGCACGTTCCTGCTGTACCTTCCAGCCCAGCTGTTGATGCTTCCCAGACCTATTTTCTCAAACAGAAATTTTATTGGGTGGGGAAAACGTGCAACAGAGCAGAAGTTGTCAGGTCGGTTCTGTAGGGCGACTCCAGTTGCGGTGTGTGCTGGATGTGGTGGGTGCCCTGGTACCCGATCCGTGCACTGCCACAGCCCCTCTGGTTTGTCATCACGGAGTCTCAGCCCAGCAAGAAAGGAGCATGGCTGGACTACTTGTGGAGGAAGCAGAGCGAAAGTGGTAATAGCTTGCTCAGGGTGCATAGGGAATCTGAGGCAGACAAACAGAACTGTCCTAGATTTTAATGGCAGAAGCATCCCTTCTTCCACTTGATTTTATTCCCTCCTTGCCCCCCCCCCCCTAGTTTATTCATGCTCCATTTCCAGGTTTTTTCTCTTGTTACAACTGGAGGTGCTTCAGTTTTCTCTCTTTCCCTTCCTAAGTCCTTCTCCTCCTACCGCTGCCTTTATTCCTCCTTGTTCTTATTTCCTGCTCTGGATGGAGTGCACTGAACTCCCTTGGAAATGAGCTGCTGCTGGTGAAGGCTGGACTCGTTTGGAATTGCAGCCACAGAAGCCAGTCTCTCTTCCAGTGTAACGAGGTCGTGAGACGTCTTGTGGTAGTCTTTAAAGCCGCCTCTGTCTTCCCCAAAGAGAGAAATGCAAGGAGAGGCTGTTGCACCACTGTTCCTCCTGCTGATGATGCAGACTGGAATTGCTTTTCCTCAAATGCTACCTGTGCTGGGTTAAGGCTCAGCTTTGTGCTGTCGTAATCCCACAGTCAAGACCACAGCAACCACACTAAGCTAGAGCAGCCCGAAACTGGTCTCGCTGCTGTTCCCTCACTGTAATGTGTGCCTTGTGTGAATTCTCTGAGAGTTCAGATCTTTGACTTGACTCTGACCCAGTGTCTCAGCTTCAACCCAAAGTGGAACCACTTGGTCTGGGAGCAGCCAAGTTAGACTTAAACTGCAGAAACAACTGCTGAGAAGATTAACAGACCGATTTCCTTACTTTGCTGCCCTTCTTCCTCTTTTCCGTGTGGGGGGGTCAGAAGTAAATGATCTTTAAAGTCCTTTCCAACCCAAACCATTCTATGTTTTGGGCCATAACTATAGGTACTTCTGGAACGTCTGGTTTTGCTGGAGAGAGTCGGTCTCTCTGGGAATTAGGAATGTCCATGCTGTGTCATCTTCATTTTCAGATCAGAGGGATGGATATGAAAGGAAGAAGGAATTTTCTCATGCTGTAAGAATTTTTCAAGTTTTTTTTTTTCAGTGTTTTCCTACCAGGCTGGAACGAGTTTTACTCTAGAAATTTTATTTCCTGGTAATTGGGGGGTGGGGGTGGGAAGGGATACAGGACTGGCTGGCACGAGAAGAAAACTTAAACTTCCAGTAAGTACCTGAACCTCCTAAAACAAGGTCATTTCTGGCTGTTTCCAAAATGCCTTCCCCCTCCCAGAGTGCTAACCTGGGGGTCTGCTGAAACCGATCCATTCCCATAGCTGGTTGAGACTTCAGTGAATCAGCCCTGTGAGAAATCTCTTCAGGAAATTCCTGCCTGACTGTACCCTGGCATCACTCTCTGACTAAGTTGGGAGCTTCCTTGGTTTGCGTGGCTGAGCAGGACAATAGGTCAAACCCTTGGTGCTGCAATCCTGCAGCCCAGCTGCGGCTCATGGCTCCAAGGACGAGGGAGAACTGTGTCCCATCCAAAACCTCTCTTAGCCGCTGAATTCCCCAGAACGGGTGAGCTCGCTCCTATGGTGCTGGGACATGTTCCTGCTCTGGGAGAGGTGATGTAAGCATGGCGTGGTAGCGGCTTACATTGGGATTGGGAGCTGCAGGGTTTCTTCCAGGAAATCTGTGTTCGGCTTTATAACCTCCAGGAGGTAGCTGTATATTAGAAAACTTCCTCCTACCCCATGGGAAGGAGCAGTCTCTTCTGTACACTGTAAAATATATCTAAAAGTTCTTTGTGAACCGACAGCTTGGAGTTTTCAGGGGTCTCGCTTGCTGCAGGTGGGTGTGACGAGTTTGACACGGGCTCTGAGGTGAACCTGGCAATGGAGCGGAGCTGCCTGTGTCTGCCCCTCGTTGGCTCTGGGACCTAAGGAACAGAAACTGCCGGTGTGGTTTCGTACCAGAGCACCAAGTGACACAGGCAGTCTGTTAGGTGCACCCTTGATGCCTGGAACCGGTAGATGCTGCTTTTGTCGTGGGCCATCTTTGCGTGTCCCGAGGCTGCGGCTCGCCCTGCGCTGCTGCCTTCGCCCTTTCACTGCTTCCTGGTTCTCAAGGCCGGCTGTGCAATGCGTAAGGAGGGGATGGCCAAGATGATGAATCCTGCTGTTAACATTCACCTAATTGCCTCCCAGTCGCCCTCCACCCAAAGGTGACTGCCTTTCAGCCTGAGCACTCCTCGCCTCAATTGTTGGGTGTCTTTTAAGTGCAGCGAAGCTAAACTTATCTCCGCTGACCAGTACTGGAGGAGAAGCAAAAATTTAACAGGCTTTGCTTTTATTCAGCTTCCCAGCAGCAGCACCTTGTTGACTCTTACCTCCTCTGCAAGGTGTTTACCCTGGCATAGCTAGATGTGTGCATGGAATGAGACAGCCCCCCTGCCCCCGAGTCTGGATGGGCCTGGATTGCAGGTCCCAGGGGTAAACAGACTTGAGGAAAGTGTCATCAGTGTCACAAAACGCCTGCCCCCTTCAGAGTCTCTGCTTGTTGTACAGAGCAGTTTGAATATTGGCTGTGCAGTGTTCTGATATCCCTGTGTGTGCAAGTCAAAGCGATTAAAAAAGATTTCACTTCTCAAAACTGAAATCTCTCTGTCTTGTAGGAGACTCGAGGTGTAGGGCTTGGTGGAGGGGGGGCACCAAAACCAACCGAAGAATACCCCGCCCCCAAAAAAACAAAACCAAACACCTTGACCAAAACTCTTCCCAGACAGGAGGAGGAGGGTTTAGTGAGGCAGAGAGAGGAATGCTTTTTGAGAGATAATCCTTTTGTAGAACTAATAAAAATTCATTTTACCACAGACTTCTCTCTTTTCTTGCATTCAAGCATCACGGCCTTCAAGCCTTGAGTTAAAATCAAGCTGTCACTGCAGATACTTCTTTTTACCTTCCTTACCTGAGCAGCTGGGAGGGAAATGTGGCACAGGAGCGGCAAAAGGGCACAAGTCTATAGAGAAATGGGTCGCTCATTCTGGAGTTGCTGCTGGACAGGCTGCTGGCTGGTGCCACCTACACAGCGCCGGCATCCGTCTGGCACGGGAGCAGCCAAGTGTGCTCGCCCGGCCTTGCAGGTCTCCAGGTGCCAGGGACTTCTGGGTGGTATCGCATATTGAGCGTTTCCCAGAAAGAGCGTGTCTATGTGCAAACATGCTGAATAAACATACTCGTTCTCTCTGTCCAGCCCTGTTCTGTCAAGCGTGAGGTACAGATGCAGGATCCAGGAGCTCTTCCATGTTAATTTTTTCCACTCTTGCTGCCTCTTCTTCCCACCTGTGGCTTGAGAGAGTGGTGAGAGCCCGGCAGGGTCCAGCTGGCTCTGTGCTGCCTGCTGTGCTTGAGGTGGGGAGGAGAGCAGCTGGGAGGCAGTGCTTCACCTCAGGGCCTGAGGGAGAAGTGGTCATGCTGAGCACCGGGAATGCCCTGCCTTTGTACCTTCTTGTGCCCTGGAAGAAATGTCAAGTGTCTGAGAGAGACCAAAGGGGGATGGGGAACTCTCAGCTGCTGAGGGCTGTTGTTACCTTTGCTGAGGCAGAGCGTGATCCAAAACAACCAGTCTGGCCGTAGGGATGTGGAGTGACCAATCTTGCTCGTACCCATGCTCCACATATCTTGTGAAAATGAATACGCGAGGCAGAATCGGAGGGGCATGAGGGGTGCCCATTCCCAGCTGGTGAGTACAGGCTCAGGAGGGGTTGAGGAAACACCAGGATGTGGCAGATAGGTGTGCAGGAGGGCTGCTGCTGGGTCAAAACACCATGGGTCAAAACACCAGTTTTGGGAGCAGAGCTCTGGACATCCTTTGTGGTGAAAAGGTGTTTTCCCCCTAAAAGTCACTTGCCATTTACATTTGGGGCATTATTCTGTATGTCATAAGAAACTTAGGCTGTTAGAAATGTTTCTAGAAACAATTTGTGAAATGTTTTCTTCCCTTGAAACTAAGGCTATAGTTGAAATAAACTTAAGCTGTTCCTGCTTCAGTCAGAAGTCAATGGAAACCCCACTAAGTTTGTTTGCATCTGCTCTACATCTCTTAAGAGAAAGCCTTGACTTAGGGCTCAGGTAGAAAGACAGGAAATATTTCTGCAGTGAGAATGTGAGCAGAAAAGAAAGAGTATCTGAAGTGGGATTATGGACTGATGTCCTTGTTGGGGGCTGTTGTGCGGTTTGGACCCAGATTTGAGAAATGCATCTCTCTTGGGAAACCCTAGGATTGGTTTCCCAAGTCATAGAAGATTTGGGACCTGCCTGCAGGTAACCTGCCCTGTCCACTACCAGGCTGAGCAGTTGTTGGCGCAGTAATGTGACCCATCCAGCCGACGTGTGGACTGGTGGCAATACAACCTGTCAATTCAGCTCTGCGTCTGGTTCAGGGAGCATTGAGGGACTTGCTTGGGTTAAAGGAAACAGAGGCGACCTTAGAGTTGTACAGTTTTTGTAACCCCCGTCTGCTGCCCTGGCTCTCACCAGGCTTCCTACCACGATGGCTTTTATCAGCTTTCCAGGTTGAAAGAAAAATAGTATGCTCGACTGCCTCTCCGTCAGCGCCGAGGCCACCGTGGAGGTGCTCTGAGGGAGGGCATTGTACCACAGTCCTTCTCAGCTCGTGGGCTGGAGTGCTATGAGGAGTCCAGCAGCATTTTGTTTGTGAGAGAAATCCCTCTGGCATTCTGTGTTAGAGCTGGATTTACTGGAAACAGGTCCTTGATGAAAACCTTCCCTGCACAACCTTTCCTACCTACAGGCAATGGTGACTGGCACAGTCCAAGAGCTTTCAACAGCCAGCTCTATTGTGGATGTCTGGCAAGAAAGCTCCAGAGCTGGAGAACAGGACTTAACTCAATGCTTCTTTAACTGGGGACAACTCTGTGGGTCTGGGTAGCAGGGAATAGGTGGTGACCCTGCAAGTTCCCAGTCCTGTTCACTCATAATGGGTCCTTGGGGTCGTGTTTGCCAAGAATGTGGTGGCTGATTTTTTTTTGTTTTGTTAATTTATATATTTTTTTAAAGAAATTTGTGTTAGAGTTGTGTTAAAGTGGTAAGTACCAAGAGCCAGGTTTGCAGACCCAGATCCTGAGTTTCTGAGGTTGGAGTGGTGGTGTGTAGTTTCTATTCAAATATTGAGGTGCGCCTTCATTATTGCTCTGGTTTCAAAATTGTTAGGATTTAGAGAGACAGTGTGTATAGAAAAGAGAATATGGGGTTTTGCGTTTTATTAAGTCCCGTCTAGTTTTGGGGAAGCATGGGGCTGTTGTTTGGCGATATTCCCGGTTCTCGTGCCAGCTAGCACCCTTAGCACAGGTGTACACCTGCCCTCCCATTGACTCAGCCCCCTGTAAGTCCCTGAAGAAGGCTCTGGTCTCTTTTCCTTTAACTGGTGTGGTTGGCTCAGCTCTGCTGGACACTGCTTACGGACCAGACTGTGACTTTGACCCCATCACGTTGCTCCTGTCTATACAGTCGAGTGTAGACGAACCTGAGCTCGTTGCCTGTGCAGAGATACAGCTGAATGTGAGCCAGACACCTCCGAGCATGGAGCGGGAGCATGAGCAACTGCATGCCAGGCTCTATGCAGCTCTGCTCGCTACCTTTGGAAATGCCTTCTGCAGCTGAGGAGATGGCTGAACGTCGTGCCAGCTGCCTGGGGACCTCTTGCAGGGCGGCTTCCCCGCATGCAGCCACTTCTCTTTAGATCCCACCCACGAGCAAGGAGATGTTTGGGATTTGCAGGTATCTGGCCTAATGGAGTGCATCCGGTTCATGGGCAACATGGACTGCTCTTCCAGACAGCTTTTCAGGTGCAGAATGAGCAGTAAAACATGGTATCTCGAGAGGGCTAACCTTGCATAGGTACATAGAAGATGATAGTCTTTGGGTTGAAAATCTTGAAGAGAGGTTGGAAGGTGAACATAGGTTTGGATCTTCACAAAAGAAAAAGCAGTTTTGTAGTGTTGTAACAGTATCTCAAAGCTAAGGAGAGAACTCTCTGTACCCCTCTGATTGGTAGCTGGTTTTTGGGCAAGGAAACAGAGGCGCACAATGCACAGATATCCCATTGAAATGGAAGGTGTGTGGTGAGCCCTGTAAAAGTGCGTGCCCTGGCTTTGATTGACTCGGTGTGAGCTGGGGCCCAGGTGCCTTACCAACGTCCAAAGCCGTGTCACGAGCTGCTTACACAAGAGGCAAGCTGGTGACAAAAAGGAAGGACTGGCCCGTAGGGCTGGCAGGGAGATCCCTCAAGAAGCATCGTGCCTCAGAAAATGCCAGCTGAGACAGAACAAATTCATGGGAAAATGTTGGTTTTGATGAATTTCAGTTGCTGAAAAATATTGGATGGAAATGTTTTGAAAACCGTTTGACCTTTTCTAAATGGCAAAGTTTCAGTGTTTTTAGGTCCAAATGCTGCTTCATTCTGATAGTTAGCATTAATTGAAGGTTAAAAAAATGTTGGAACTGAAATGAAATTCCTGAAAATGAATAGAAACAGAATGTTCTCTTCCTCTTTTCCTCCCCCAGTGTTCTTATTTCTGGGGAAATTGGGAGTTTTTTTTTTTTTAGTTTTTTTTTTTTTTTACTTTTTTGTTTCTCTAAACTGGGATATTTAAAACCTCACAAATTGTTGTGGGAGGGCATCTCATCCGGCTCACTACCCACCTTCTCCAATGCAGATGCAAGTGTAAAAGTGACTTTTAAATTTTCATTTTATTTTGTGATGGAGCTACAACCATCTTTCACACATCCCAAAGGGGTCTGGAACTCTCCAGAGGGACCACGGTGCAGCCTGTCCTCGCAGCGCTCTGCCCAGGACCATCTGTTCAGTTCCTAGCAAGCCTTGTGTCTCCCCATCGGAAGGGAAGGAGCGCGAGCAGTGTTCTGTGATTCGTGGTGCAGCTAAGTGACAAACATTGCGTTTGCTAAAATGAGACACTGGGAAAGCATGAAATAATCACTTTCAGTGTGTCATGGCAAAAAGGAGCCAATTGTGTGCACAAGCCAGGGGCCGGGACTCACATCTAAATATACAGAAAATAAGGTAAATAGGACTACACAGCAGGAGATGTCTTAAGTCTCCCCAAGCAAATACTGCTGACTGGCTGAGATGCACAGACAGCAGGAACATTATCTGGCTGAAGTGGCTGGAGCAAAAGCCTGTGCATATGCGACATTTGCCCTTCACAGTTGAGCAAAGTATCTAGGGTGCAGAGAGCATGAGGACCCGAAGCTGCAATCTTCATCCTCTTTAGCCCTGCTTTGGAGCAGAAATACCTCTTCCCATCTACTTTCTTAAATGGAAGGATTAATTTAAGATCTGTCATGTAGGCATGATGGTAAATGGGTTGTTGTGCTCTCTCTCACTGGTATCCCAAGTCTGTTGCTGTGTTTCTGGCTGACATGAAATGCATTTGTTGCTCCTCCTTAGATTTGCTGCCCATGCCTTGTCCATCAGGTGATGGGGTCATGCTGCCACAGTGGTGATTTCTTCCACCTGTTTCTGCCAGCGTGTTACTGTCCTGCATCCCTGGATGGGCTATGTTGCTTTTCCTTTTGAGTGTTATGGGACAGTTTTCTTGTACCTGTTGAAGTTTTCTTAGCCTTGGCTTAGTGGGAACAAGAATTTACACTTCAACCATCCTGTTATCATGAAGTTGCCAACACAAAATTTGTAGAGTTCAGCTTTGCCTTCAGGGGCTGTTCAGGAAGTGAAAAAGTGCATCCCTTCTGGGTTCATTTAAGCTTGCAGAAAGGCTGTTGTAAACTCACTGCGCTTCTTGATTCTAGGTTCAAAGTCATCAGCTTGTATAGTAATTGTAAAGCAATCTTCTTAGTGCCAGGGGTGCTCCTGGAGATCCCCGTGAGGATCTGGATGGCCAGGGCAGGATAGCTCAGTGTGGAAGAGAAGGCAGGAGAGACGCGGTCTGCAGGTGGAGTCTGGGGACTGACGAGGTGTAATGAAGTGAGGTGTAATGTTCCCATAAACAGCAAATAGTGATTTGGGGTTGCTTGTAGTGTTGGGTTTTGTCCTGGTTATTGACCTGTTTCTGAGATACGGAACGTTTTGAAAACCTCTGTCAATCTGATTTGCCCAATAAAGGGCTCTTGTAGGATAGCCAGTGACTGGACCTGTATCCTTCTCCTGTTCTCTAATAACATAGCCCTTTTTCTTTGTTTCCATGTTGGGGTTGGCAGAAATTACAGATGTGAAGAGTCTGCCCTGTAAGTAAACAACTAAAACAAAACTCCCTCCTCCCCTTCCCCCCCAACAACAACGCAGGCAAAGCTGTAGGATTTTTAAATTGTTTTGCCTCACTCAGGTGCTGGGAGAATAAATGGATACAAACAAAGATGGGAAAAATGGAAATACAGAATTTCGAGGAGAGATACAGAGCTAAATTCATCTTGAATGTGGCTTTATTCAAGGCAATTATTTGAATGATTACTAACTAGTAAAGCCATTTTCTTTTAATTTACCCATTACTCCTAACAGAACACATTGGTAAGATGCTGTTCTTGAAGTACTTCTTGCATCTTAATATATCTCACAGTATCTGGTCTGCTTTCTAAAGCCTGTTTTGCAAGTATTCTTCTTTCAGATTCACAGGTCACTTGTGCCTTGGCAGCCACTCACAGTCTGAGTGCTCCTCCTGCAGAATGGTTGCTCCTGAGGCAGGTTGTAGGCGATGCTGTGTTTCACTGGTACGTTTTTGTATGCTTCAAAATCACCTGGAGCTGAGAGGAGCCTTACACGAGTAGCCTGTGTTCCTCTGAGCAATCCTGGTGGATGAATAGGGCGTAATGCTTGTACCAAGAACCTAGAACCCTTTCCCCTCTTTGCTGGATTTCTCTAATAGCTGACATTGTTTCGTTCTAAATATGTAAAATGGACTTCTAGAAATAATTTTTGTGGACACCTACTACCAGAACATGGAGTTGGGCTGTGTCTGAAGAGAAAGATGGAGTTCCTTCTTTCTTTAGTGTGGCATCGTCCCTTTTAGCCTTGCAAGGCCCATGTCCAGGCTCTATTTAAAAAAATAAATAAATGTAGTGGTGCCTCTCTTCACCAGAAATTGGATGCCTGGCCTCCAGCTTGCATCTCTGGAGCCAGCAGGCGGCACAACTCCAACTGCTCTCTGCTGCAAGTGTTGCATGACCTACTCGTACTGGTCCCAGTAAGCAAGTGGTGGCTGTGAACAGGCAGCTCGGGCAGGGCCCTGGCGTGCCCCTGGAAGGTGAGCGGCGCTGGTGCTCTTGGGGGATGTTCAGAAAATGGCCTGAGCTGGGCTGGCTGGAGATGGTGGTGTGGCTCTCAGTCATTCTGCTGTGGGCTTCTCCAGTGCTCCAGCATCCCTGTTGATTTGGGGCATGTTTTTTTTTTCTGCTCTGAGTACTGGCCTGAAGAACTGGAATTCACTTTTCCTCAATTATTGTGCACAGGACCTGACTGTTATCATCAGAAAGGGACAGCAGCCCAGCTTCTGAGAAATTCAAATCTTTCGGCTTGTAAAGGACCCTTCAAATCATTTTAAAACATCTTACAGGATTTTACAATGATAGCTTTTGTGCTTTCATTTTTGGATTCAAAGAAACTCTCAGACTGAAAGATAAAAAAAAAAATAAAAAAAATCCGCTAAACTGCTCTCCCATCTATTCTTGAAGTTCCATCAAAAGCACTTATCCAGTGACATTCACGTTAGTTTTTAGCTGTTGTGCTATCTGGTCAGTAGTACTTGGAGGTGCAAGACTGAAAAGTAGGAGCTTTCCAGACTTTGAAGCTCCACAGGTTTTTGTGAGGGTATAGCAGAATTTGTGCTGTAACTTTAAAGGGGGGAAGTGTAAGGCCAGGCAATCACAGATCTGTAACTTAACCTGATAGTTGGCATTTACATGGTCCCTAAATATAGTCATAATCAGGAAAAATAGTAGTTTTTTCAGGAACACATAACTTTTGGAACTATTCCTTGTCTTCTCTGTCATCAACGCCCTCTTTATTATTTTCTGTGGCTGTAACACTGCATATGAGATTTCCACAGCGAAGTAATATCCTCTCTTTTCTGGGACTTTGGAAGGCACCAAGGAAAGCCAAACCTTGTCCCTCTGTCGAGGTTCTCTCATTGAAGAATGATTACTTGTGGTTTCTTCACTGTACACCTTCAAGTTTGGAAGCAAATGCAGAGAGCGGATCCTGGCCAGCGATTTCATCTGCCAGCAGTGTGCATTTCTTAGGTTTTGCTGCTCGAGTGCCCAGAGCTCTCCTTGCAAGGTACTACTGATGCAATTAATGGAAAGGGCGTGTAGGTGTCCCCATAGAGAACTGCTGATCTCCTTTGCATGTAAAACTCTGCAGCTACAGTTACCCTACGCAGCTGGCCTTCTAAGGTGGCTGCCTACAAGTCCTGAGCTACACAGGCTTTGGGCAGTTATCCTCTGCCTGTTGTGAGACGCATCAGAAGCGTGACCTGTCTAACAGCATTGCTAATCATCACTAGCTTAGTACTGGCAATGCTACAAGCAGTGCTTGCCAGCAATATGGTAGCAGTTTCTGCTAGAGCAGCAGTTCTCTTGTATTAAGGGCAGCTGCCTAGCTGGGTTGCTTTGAGCAACTTTCTTTGAAATAGTGTTTCCAAACTTCAGGAAGTAAGAGGAGAAGGCTGCCTCCTGCAGCCCTGCGCTGATTCTCCTGACCACCTCGTGTCGGGACACGCAGGCTTCCAGGAGCCTTTTGGAAAATTTGTGCTGGCAAGCAGTGAGAAGTAAGCAGTATCCAGGAGTGTACCAAGTCCTCCCCACGTCTGGTGGTTGTTCTCGGGTGCTCCCGTGTGTTTGCATGAAAGGAAGCGTGGTGGTGGTTTGTCTCCTTGACCGTTTCAGGGCAGCGTGAGCCACAGGCTTGCTATGTGGCTACCCGAGCACTGAAGGCAGCTCATGAACGAATGCCTGAGAGTCCAAAAAGCCTCTTGTTCTTCCCAAGTATGAAGTGAATACTGTATTGTGGCTCCTTAAAGCTGCCAGAACAGCCCCTGTCTGTACCGTACCTACCCCAAGCCTGTCGGCAGCTGTGACTTGGGTAGGAAATGGAAGGTCACAAATGACATGACCCCATGAGGCATCAGAGCACTGGCAGTCCCTGTAACAGGGTTTACTGAAGTAAATCAGTATTTTTAACACCTGCAAGGAAAGGAAGTCACAAACCACAGACAAGAACAGAGCCTGAGGTTGCTAAAGCGCAGTGTCAGCTGGGTGTCCTGGTGGGGCTGGGCTGGGCTGCCGTGCATCTGCCCGTGAACGCAACACCCAGAACTGCTGCCTGTGCTGTCTGCCAGCCCTGCCAGAGGGCTCTGCGACACCTCAGTGTGCCCGAGTGTGAAGTGCACCCTGGGGAGAGGGCAGTTAGGAAGGGATGACCTGGCACAGCCATCACACCATGCCTTCTCCATTATCTGCCTTGTGCTGGTGCAAGCTGAAGGTCAGAACCGGTCACCCATGGTTTTGCTGATGTGTGTCCTCCGTAGCCTGGGCTTATGTGCGTAGGACACAGGAGGGAAATCCTCCTTGGGGGCCAGGCTCTCTGTCTTCCCTCCAGTCTCTTCCCTCCACTCATCATTTCTTCACCTGGATTCCCGGTGCTTTTAAAGGGGAAGGTTATCTGAGGCGTGGGTTAAGGTGCTAGAAAACGTGGCAAGTATAATTGTGCAATGGGACATTCAGGAGGTTCTCTGCCAGGTGACTTACAGCAGCAGTAAGGGCAGCCTGCCTGCCCGAGTCCTCAGCAGGTCTCTGGTGGGATCTGGTGCAGCTCTCTCCTTCCTGGCTGAATTTGCAAGATAGGTTCTGTATATTTTTTGCTGGCTTCTGCCTGAAGCTGGCCATCTGTCCTTGGGATGCCTCTGCATCCCTGTGAGCTCTGGTCCTTGGGTTTGCACGCCCTGGGTTAAACCAAGGCCCAGGCTGGAGCAGTGGAGTTTTCCGAAAGGCATCTGAGGCCTGGAAGCTGCCGGGCGTTGGTGCAGCCTCTGTGCCTGGGCACCGTAGTGGCGGTGGATGAGGAGAAGAAGAAATGAAGGACGTGGAGTGAGCAAAGTTACGTATTGGTGCAACAGGCAGGTGGTGGGAAGAGTGGTGGAAAAGGTTTTTCAAGTGCATCTCTTTCTTCTGTGCTCTTATCTCCCACCCTGGCAGCAGCCTCCGTTCTGAGACACTGCCTCTTGTGTCTTGGGAACAGGCCCAAACCTTTAATGACGGCAGGCATTCCTGGCTCTCGGGGCCCTTTGTCTCTCAAGGCTATCAGCTTTCTCTGAGGAGACACATCATCACCCAGACCTGCACTCGATAAGGGCTTTTGAAGTCTCCTGTTTGATATGCGTCACTGCCTGTGTCACGCAGCACAGGGCCTGCTGGCTTTTTTCCTTTCTGCGCTGCGGTTTCACCCACCTGGTATCACAACCAGATGAAACAGGAGAAGCACATCTCTGAATAACTGGAGTTCGGGGAATGCAGTGCCCTAGAGAGAGCAGTTAGCCCCTTCAGAAGGTCTTAGCAGGAGCAAAGATGAATCTTTCCCTCCTGTGGGAGAACTGGCCTTTATTTCATTTAATCCCCTCACTGCTGGTTTCTGCTGGGGTCTGGCTGCGCCCCTCCGGAGCCGAGCTGTGCTTTCTGCTTGCGCCATGGCCTCTGCTTCTTGCCTGCAGTGAGGGGCTCTCCAGGGCAGGACACTGCGTCTCTGGAGGCCCCCACAGCCCCCACGATGACAACAGTGCCGACTGCACTAAGGTACTGGCTGTTTACATTCAGGCTTTTGCTGCTAATGCCTAATAGAGATTCACAAACAGAAACACATTTGGGCTTTCAGGTGCCTTGTTAGAAGTTTTTTTTTTGGGGGGGTCTGGTTTCTATAACAGCTAATAATTTATCTTTTTCTCCAAAAGGCACGTGGTTCCTGCTAATGGAGTTGCTGCGCAGTACGTGCATGTGCTACGTGAGATGACCCAGCTCAGTGACTTGTGAGTAAGGATGTCTGAGCAGCAGGCATCCTTTGGAAAGCCTGGCGAAGCCAGGGTGCTTGCAGAGTTAGTGTCTGGCAGTGCAGGAGTTAAGTCACGTGTGGTGTTACCCAAAAGAAGTCTCACGAAGGGGTGCAGTGAGGTACCTACCCAACAGGCAAAGCAAACAAATGATGAATGAGAGTTAAAACAATACTTCAGGATATAACTAGAAGGAAACAGAGAAGCTCTCTCTGATCTCTGATTGTCTTACTATTTCTAGATGAGGGAATCGTGAACATGGCGAACTGTGCAAGATCAGTAATTCACCTTGGATCTTGCAATTTCTGCTGTGCAAGCAAGCAGGATTTCACATGACTGCTGGGAAGTAAAAGCTAATTGAAGAACTGTTATTTAATTGGCCTAGGTTCATCTTTATCTAATAGTCAACAATAAAAAAGCGAGTCTGGAAGGAAAAGCTCTGGAGGGATGAAGTGACTTGACCAAGATTAAAATAAACTCAGGCTTGAAATTAGCCCTTGTAAGTCCCAGCAGAGGAGCTTGCCCAGTTAACCAAAAAAGTCTCTCGCTTGTGTTATTGGCAGAGATCCTCAGCTCGGAGCACAATAGAAATGAGATGACAAAAAAATAGTTTTGTAAATCTTATTGTGGTGCTTCTGTACCTACATGAGCAGTGTTGGCTTGAAGGGGGGTGAGGCAAACCAACTGAGAGGAGATACAAGTGGTGATGCGCAGGCAAGGAGGCAAGACAGGCACATTCCGGCCAGAGCATTATGCTGGGCAAAGGTGTTGAGAACAGTCTTCTAGATTTGTTGGTATTTCTGCTGAAGACTCCAGATTTCTCCACTGTCTTCCCATTTTTGGGGGAGCTCACCCTCCGAAAGACACAGTCCCTGCATGCCATGGTCCTAGGTTTAGACTTCACAGCTGCATAAGGCACAACAGGGATGCCATCCGTGAGCAGCGTCTGAACTCTGTTGGATAGAGGCAAGGCAAAATGGACCATAAATGTCCTAACTGCAGCTGTGTGAGCGAAGTGGGGACCTGACCCGTCCCCGTTATCCCTTTTTAAGGGGTGGTATGGGCAGGGTAGGGCAGGGCCAGGAGTGCTGCTGGCAGTTCCCTCTGCCCGCTGGAAGCTTCCCCCTGCTCGTAACCAGGAGGGCTGAAGAGGCGCAGCCTGGGGAGTAGCAAGGCTTCAGCTGCTGAGGAGGAGCAGTTCAGTGCCGTGATTTGGATCTTCTGCTTTGCCTGGAAAGCCAAGTGGTGTCTCTAGGGTCTCCGGCATGTCGAACAGCCTGGGGCTGGTTCTTGCCTTTTGTTCTCTCCAGTGGCTTTGCAGTTGTATCCGCGTCTCCTGAAGTCTTGCGTGGTGTAAATCCTAACAGCCAGGCACCGATCTGTGTCGCCTGTGGCTTAGCTAAAGGCGCCCATGCCGTTGCCTAGGCAGCCACAGCATCATGTGTTAGCAAAGTGTTCTTTGGGCAGAAGCAGGGCTGGCTTTTTGTCCGTGTCCTGCACGGGCATCTGTGACTGATGTCCAGCATAGCCTCCTGGGATGTGTCACCAAAACCTCCCTGCTAGTGCCTGCGGTGCCTCCAGAGCAGGCATCACTTCTCCCTGCTGTTACACTCCGGAGACCTGACTGCAGCCATTCGGGGTGAGTGTTTGCTGCACACTTCTTGGGCCAGTGGTTCCTCTGACAAGCTTTCGCCCAAGAGACAAAAATGCAGTGCCTGTTACAAATGATTGCCCTTGTCCTCTTCAGTCCACATCACTCCCCAGTCTGACATGGCCAAGTTACTGACTTGGTGCTTTCAGAGGCTGCATTAATTTTATTTGTGACCATACAGTGCTGGAGACGCAGGCTGCCAAGTATCTGTCAATAATCAACTAGAGGATATCTTATCTTTTTTTCTTTTTTTTTTTTTTCCCCCTTGGCTAAACACATTGTAAGGGCTAACACACCATGAATAATATTGTCATAAAAAAACACATCCTCTGTAAATCTGTCCCAGCTGTTGCTAGGCTGGATTTATGACAGCAATATATAACCAAACTGTTTTCGAGAGGAGGGTTACAAAAACGCTGTGCTACAAGTTGTGGGTCCAGCGAGAGGTCTGTGCTTTCTGGCCTGCGGGAGGCCGGCTGGAGATGGAGAGGTGCGGGATGGCAGCCTGGGGCTTTGCCTTTGTTCCAGCCCGGAGTGGGGCTGTGTTAGCAGTCTGACCTGGGATAGCCAGCAGGCGATGGGGTTGCAATCTCCACGTTCTGTGCGATGGCTGTTGGGAAAAGCAGTGCTTGAAGAGCCTCGCTGACCTCCATTAGCTCTTCTTCATTTTTTTCCTCTGTACCATGAGATTTAGATAAGTTGTTTGATACAGTGGCTGAGATGTTAACTCTTCCTGATAAATCTCTTATCTGCCTCTGCATTAAGGAAATCAGAATTTCAGCTTGAATTTGGACTTCAGTTCAGCTTCCTGGCCATCTTTGTGGTGTCAGGCCTCATTCTGTTGGCCGCTGGAGCTTTTTGTTTTTTGAGCATTTTCCTTGTTCTCCAGATTTTTCTCATGTTGTGCGTTTAAGAGATCTGGCAAATCATGTCGGTACTTTTCCACCCTCAGAATATGTCATGAAAATAATAGTTTAAATAAATGAATAGAAATTGTCTTTGATTTGCATTCTGGTGTTTGCAACTTGAGAATCAACTTCCTTTTTTGTTTTGCTTTGTTTAAGAGATCCTCTATGTAGCAATGAGTTGCTGTTTTTGAAAGTTGAGATTTTTATCTACTGATGTGGCTCCATTAGCAATGGCTCTGAGAAAAAGTTAATACTGAAGGGCTCTGGTGACAGACTGAGCATCAGAAGTTATGTCATTCAAACAGAGTTTGCATGGAGAAGTGAACGGGTCACAGGATCAGCACCGTATGCTGGGACTTGGGCTGACAAATGTTTCTTCAGATGGCTGCTGAACCTGGAGCAGGTGTCTGCAATTCCTCTCCAGAATCTTGAGCTTAGTGGAATCCAGTGTTACGGGAAGTCATCGAGGTGATTTCTGCATCCAGGCAACTCTGTTACAAATAATGAGCAAGTTCAGATAAGGGTTATCAAACTGTGTGCCTCAAGTTGTAAAATGGTATCTGCAGGGATCAGGAGAGAGCGCTCCCCAGTGCTCGCCACAGGGGTTAGTGGGCAGCCAGGCTTCCCCATGGGTTCGCTGTGGAACTGTTAGGGAAGAAAACTTCCATTCAGCATTAATAACAGCAACAGATTCCATTGCTAAGCTGTTTCCTTTGCTTTCTTAAAAGCATCGTGTGTTATGGAGGTGGCCAAGAGCAGCAGCCACCTCCTGGCTGCTGTTTTCTTCTGAGCTTTCTACTCTTTGTCCTTCACTGTCTTAAAGTCTCTTGAGATGGGCTGGGCATCCCAAAAGTGCAGTTTCCACAGGCACAGCAGCCTCTTGGGTCTTGGACTGAGGCTCGTGGTTTTATGGGATAGGATTTTGCCTGCCAGAGTGCTTAGGCTGGGGTGGTATTTGACTAACAATGAAGATATATTAATACCATGCCCTGGAGAAATGACTGCTGAAATAAACCGTCAGTCAAGTGTGTGCCTTCCTGTTGTCTGAAGGGATCTGGGCAAAATCTACAGCCACCAAATAGCAGATTTATTTGCTGTGCTGTTGCAGCTGCAGTAAATCTAATGTCAGATGTAACATGCCAAAGGCAAAGCTGTTCAGGCTTGTTGCAAGAAAGGCTTTCAGCGTGATAGGAGTGCCTTCGCCAGTCCCGGGCAGGCACTGAGAGCTGCACAAACACTCGGAAATGAAAAACAACTCGGTGAGGGCAAATAGCACCAAAACACTTCATTGGGCTGGGTCGAAGGAGGGAGGTGGATTTGTTACCAGCTTTGCTGATGGTTTGCTTGCTGCTCTTGTTCTATTTTTCCTTTCGTCCAAGTGTGTTGAGTATGATATGTATGCTTTCCAAAACACTATGTTTAGGTTTGCACAGAGGTAAAGGATTTAATTTTGTTTCTGTTTCAGAACATAGGTTAAAAATGGCCATTCGTCCCTTTTCCATCTCTAGCAGCTCATTTACAGCATAATTAGCTAGAATGTGTTGCAGTGCTATCGGCCTTCACGCTTGGGCGTTCTGGGTGTATTTTCCTTGTCAGCTTGAATATGTGGATCCCCCTCTCCTCCAGCATGGGCTGCTGGATGCAGTTTTGCCATTTCATTTCAAGAGGAGGGAAAGACTTGCATCTCTCCTCGTGCAGGAAAGCTACAAGCACCATGAGATTTGAGCCTCTCAATGTCAGCTTTGTGACTCCTCTTATTACTGGCTTCATGATTCATTGGTTCTGATCAAACCAATTTCCAGCAGTAGGAGGGAAAAATGCGTGTCATGGTGATAGTGCGATAAGAGCAATGACCCTCAACTGAAAGGAGGATGAGCCGATCCTGTTGCTAAATAGATGGCTCATCCTGTTATGCAGTATCACACCACCAGGAACCATATCTTCAGCATATTTCTGAGAGCCTTCAGCCCTGACTTAGGAGAGGAGAAGACTTAGGTCTGTGCTCAGGCACAAGGAATTTGGGGCAGCAGACAGGTGCCTGCCAGTTTCTCAGTGCCCATACCTTGCAGTTCTAGGGTCAGGGTAGCTGTCAGTAGCAGCTTAGCTGTCGCGTGCCCGTTTGCCTCATGAGCCCAAGTCTTCTGAAAGCAGCCAGTGAAAGTGAATCTGAAACTGGGCTTTGCATGGATTCAGCACACGGAACTGGGCTTCAGGTGTGGAAGAGCAGCAAAGCAAACTTGGTGAGGAAGGACTGCTGCCTAGGTTTGGGCTTGTGGGTTGATGTTCATGTTATGGTTAGCAGCTGTCTCCCGTGACGTTTTGGTTGCCCCCTGTTCTTGTCTGTGGTGCCTTTATGTCACAGTGGCTCACCTGAGCTGCTTTCTGCCAGGAAAATCCTTTGCCAGAAGTTCACGTGTCCAGTCAGGGTTCCACGTAGTCACTTGCCTTTCTTATCCCTCTGCACAACGCACTATCACCAGGCATCTTATCAACATTAGCACTGCCTCGAAGAGAGCTAATTCATGCGATAAGGCCTTGCTGCTTGTTTCTCAAGCTGCACCAGTACGACTTGCTCAAAAATAAGATTACGGTGATCAAAAACCTGCAGGACAGTCACCTTGGATAGTGTTGTACTCTTGTAAATGGTGTACGTGACATAAATCTCTATCAGGGTGTCGTTTAACAGGTAAATAAGCTATTATACTTCTCCCAGCAAATACTGAGTATTTTACGTTTTTATTGTGTGGTGTTTATTATTTTAATGAATCACCAAGATTATGCAGCTGTGCTGTTTAGCAATAAAGAGAGTGACATTGCCTGGCTAAGTCCATTGGCCCTGGGTGAAGTCTCAGCAGTGATTTCTGAGCTGGAAATGCAGTCCTGCTGTTGTTATCTGCTATATAAGGGATGGAGCCTGGTGGGAAAAGCTGGCAGGTTGTCCCGAAAATAGCAGGCCTCAGAACTTTAATTTTAACTGGTTTATTTTCATGAGCGAGCCAGATCTCTCTAGTTCCACTTTAAAAACAAACGGTTTAATTAAGCAGTCTATTTCTGGTGAGATTTGTATTTAAAATGAGAGGTGTTTCTTCATCATCTTCCACTTCACTAATGAAAAGCACAGCTACAATAAATTGTCTTCCTTGGGAGAGGTGTTTTATCTCCATAGGTTTTTGATTTGTTACAGAGAATGCCCTTAAACTGGACAGAATTGTCCTTGTGCTGTTGATTTTTGCCACCTGCAAAATGTCTTGGATAAGGCTGAGACAAGGAGAGGGGAGAAAGCATAAAGTAGCTTCTGAGATGCTGCTAACCAACGTCACCTCTAACAGGACAGCGCCTCTAATGTCTGGTTGGTTCATAGTGGCGAGCAACTCATTTAGGGATGTATTAACCCTGCACACACGTGTTTGGCATCTGCTCTCCTCTTTGCTGTGGATTTAGGGTATTCAGCAGTGGAGCAGGTGACCTGGGGGGGGATATAATGTCACGTGTCTGGAGGTTTTCAAGAAGCATTCGGGGAAGGGTAAGCAGTGATATGGCTGTTCAGAAAGTATCCTCAGCTGGCTTTGTGTGTGGGGATATGGAAAGAAGATGGGGATGATGGCTGGGGCTGTGCTGGGGAGCTCAATTCCTTCCCCTCATCAGCCTGCAAGGCTTCTGAAAGTGGCTTCCACCCGCCGCTGGGTGCTGCGAGCAGGGCGGCATACTCCTGCGGGCTGTGCTGGCTCTTCTTGGCTCCAGTTCCCTCTTCTCCCCCCTTAAAAAGGGAAGCCTGGCTCTTGCCAGCCAGGTTAGGGGCTCGTCCAGTCCTGCACTGGCAGTAGCAGTGGCCACAGTGCGTGAAACAAGCACACGACAATGCTCCTTCTGGGTTGTGCTCTCCTGGCCCCGGTGGCGGTGTGGCTCATGGTGTCCTCTGCTTAGCAGCTTCTGGTGTTTTTTTTATGTGAAATTGTCGACTTGTTTTCTGAACCCCTGTAAGCTCTTGATGTCATTGGCATCTGGTGGCAGTTAGTGGATTTATAGGTTGTGCTTGAAGCCATCTGTAATGCTTCCTTTTCCCGGGCTGAGAATTCCTGGTGTTGGGTCCTGGTCTGAAAGCTTCAGTTGGACTTGTTTTCTGGCAAAGCCCGTGCTTTTGAATCTCATCACAGCCAGGTCTCCTCCTTTTCTTTCTGTGTTAGAAAAGGGTGAACTCTGCAATGTCAGCTCAGAGCTCGCTGTGTTTGAACACAGGGTATGAGTTAGCAGTTCAGGAACTTTCAGATAAGGTTTTTCCGTGCACAATTATATTGCAGGTGGTTTATAAGGCAGAGCTATATTTGAGCAATTCTGTTTACTTAAATACACAATTCCTCATAAGCACAATTAATTTCAAAGGCTGCCTTATCTCACCAGTGACTGAAAGAGGTGTCTAGGAGGGCATTAGCACAGAAACGGATGTGGGGTAAAAGTAATAGCATTCCCCTAACTGTATCACGATGGATATATCAGCATGGTTGTCCCTGCTCTGCCTGACATCCAAACAAAATTCTATAAAGATGCTGCTTTGTGCTGGCTTTGGGTCGTTCTTTCCTCCTCCCTGTTATTACCCCAAATCTTCACCACCTTCTCCACAGCTCAGCAGAGGCTGCGGCCAGAACTGAGCCCCGCCGGCCCTGCTGTTGAACAGTGAGCGCCTTCATCCCAAAACAGCAGGGAAATGCGTCCGTCCGTTTCTAGCTAGGGCCACAGAGTTAAATAGCGAAGTCCAAACCACACTTTGGTCTGGGAGCCTCTGCCCTAGGCCCTGTGATGAGGGATCTTCAGCTTGGGGCCCATGGTAGGCATCTGCAAGCAGGTTGTTCCCCCTTTTGCTAGGAGGGGATGCCATCATCTCTACCAGGGAAGATGCTGATGGTCTGTTGCATGGTCCATTATTATTATCATTGTTATTATTATTAATTGTGCTCATGAGGAATGATGTATTTAAGTAAATGGAGCTGGTCAAATATAGCACTGAATGGTCTATTATTATTATTTATTTCTAAATGAAAAAATAGCAGATTATTTAAAAGCCCCAGTTTGGAAGTATGCATAAAAAGTATAGGAAGATTTAAGTTATTTATATTCCCAAGTTCCCTTTTCAAAAAGGACTTGGGGCTCTTGTATGCCTAATTAGTTTGCCCTTAAGAAACTAATTTCCTTGGGAAAACATAAATTTCTTGCTTCACTCTGCTGCTTCTGGGAAAGCGCACCCAGAGCTCTGGCTGGGGCTGCTCAGAGCCAGTTGTGAGCCAGGACGACCCAGGGCTCCCTGAGCTTGGTCAGACTCCGCCCGAGGTGTCTCTTGCTTCCCGAGCAAGGAATAGGTAGCCAAAGAGTGGCCCTTTAAGGTAACCTAGAAAGCCATGACTTTGCCTACACAGTCCTTGCAGGCACAAAAGAACATTTTACAATTGTTTTTCCAGATAAACAAGTGTCAAGCCTGTACTGTGAATTAGTTCTGGTGGCTTAGGCTAGCCTTCACGATCAATAGAAGAGCAGTTGTTACTTGATCTCTCAGAAGAATGCCTGGGCTGCTCCGTTGCTCACCCAGTTAAATAACACGTGGTAAGGTTTATCCTGCATCAGGTGTCACTTCAAGCCGCCCAGAGGAATAGATCTTCTGGTTGGAAAAAAAAAAAAAAGAAAATAATCAAAATAGCTTCCTAAATTCTAGTGGATACTAGCTGCGGTCCTGGAGCTGGAAAATGACTGTGACTGCAGACAGGATTACCTTTTTTTTGTGGCCAAAGATGATAGGTGATGAGATTTTAAAGCTGAATAAGGCAAACTCATAGGTCAGAGGCTACCAGGCATAAGGAAAAGGGAATAAGGCAATTCAGCTATACTTCAAGATGCTGATCAACTACAAAAGAGCTTTCCCACTACATCCCGCCCCCCCCCCCAAAAAAAAAAAAAGTTGGGCACAGTAATGCCACTTCGGAGTGTATCAAGATGCTGAGGCTGAATGGATGGCTCCAAAAAACCAAACCACCCCACAACCCCCACACACCAATACCAAGGTGCTTGCAGCCTTCCTCTTACCTTCAGTGAAGAACAAACTGCTTGTCCACGAGCTGTGATGTGGGCATTTGAAAGTGATTTGCACAAAAGGGTGAGTGAGGAAAACAAGGACACTTGAGTAGGTTTTGCACCATGAGGCTCCCTGTGGTGTCACCTCTGCGAGCAGATCCTGGCAGTGTGTGTATTGAAGCTACTGCCTTTGCACGGTGTCCTGGCTCAAATGTGAATGCTAATGATACTGGTTTTTTTTTTTTTTTTTTTTTTTTTTTTGAAGAAATAGAGTGTAAAATTGCACTCTTGCTATAGGTCGCGGTCCTACAAGAGCAAACCATCTTCCTTGTGCCAGGGGGTCTGCCTAGCTGAGAAAATCCTTGATGGATTGTTGATGCTGATGCAAACTCTTATGTTAGCTTCAGAAGATTTGGCATTAAGATTAAACTCCAGATTGTTCAGTGCTTGCAAGAAAAAGCCCATTATCTTTACAAGTATGCTTCATACTTTTGCCAAAGGTTTGTTTTAACTCACCTGTTGACAAATCTCAAAATCCAGAAGTGTAGTCAGTCTGATTATATTCTGTGTACCAGCTGGAGGTAATTCCATGGTGGCCCATGTGACGTTAACATCACTTGCCTCTGATACAGCTGGTGAACGGCCAGTTATGCAGACCAGCCTGGGTCATGTTCTGCATAATAACCCCCGATTGTCATACAGCACTTCCTACTCATAGATATCCAAGCACTTTGCAGAAGTACACTTCTCTCTGTTTTATAGAGGGCAGAAGAAGCATGCGGACAGAAGTTACACATCAGAAGTTGGCCAGTGGCAGGCTGCAGACTAGAAAACAGCTCTCCCATTTCCAGTCTGATACTTCCCGGTGCGCGGCTCTGCTTCTCACAGTATGGTAGTTCGTCAGCAATTACTTAGAGTGTGTAGGATAGGGAAAATTCCTAGACCAATCTGATCAAAATCCTTGATGAAAGATAAATGAATGCAGACAAGGAGGAACTCCTAGTGTATGGCATTGGAAATCAGCATAACTGATATTTGAGTGAATGCCTAGACTGATTCTGTCCTGCAGCTGGTAAATGCATACTGTTTATTACGCCTCTCTCACCTCTGGTAAGAAAACCCTGTCACTGCTAGTGACTGCTAGACCTATCGTCCAGTTAGTGACTTTTGAGGTGAATTAAACTTCACTTATTTATTTATTTTTTTAATCCTTTGTGGAAAACACAGGGCCAGAGAGTTTCCTGAGACTTCCCCCTGCCTCTTGGCTTGAGTACTTTGGTCCTGGCCTGCCAGAAAACTGGAGCTGTGCAGCAGACTGAACCTGCTGAGGAATGTGCCCTGCTGCGTAGTGGCCAAGCCATTGACTTGACTGGAGGCCATGCAGTGGGAAAGTGTGAAATGCTGCCAGTGTCTCTGCTGAGAGGTAAGGCAGAGCTGGCACTTCTGTGGTAAATTTGATAGCAAAGGAGAAAACAAAACCAAACAATACAAAACATGGGGTGCAAAAATTTTCCTTTCAGCATTGTGGATTGTCCGAAGTTTTGGTGTAGACAGGTGAAAGAAGACAGAGGGCTGGCACAGGAAACTGAGACCTTGATTTGTTTGATCTTTCCTTCTTTAAGGCCGTGAACAAATACTGGAAGCTTGGGAGAAATAACAATTCACTTATTAGGAGCAACATTATTGCCAGCTTCTGAATGACGGTAACACTTTCAGTCAGAAGTACTTACCTGTCTGGAAGAAACAACCCTTGAGAGAGATGGGGCACAAAGGGAGAACCATCAGTTTCAATTTATAGATGCAGAGTTGAGCACAGAGGGGATAAGTGACCTGCTCCAAACCACACAGGTGACATGTCAGAGGAGGCCTGGCCCTGCTCCAGTGCCTCTACTTGCGGACTTGATGCAGCTTTCCACCTCTTCCCCTCCAGCTACGCTACTACACTGTAGTAACACGCTCTTGGAGCTGGTCCATCAGCTAGGGAGAGGCTCACAGCTTGCTGTACCAGGGCCTCTGCCAAGTGGCTCCATTAAGAATTGCTTTCACGATTACAGTGCTTATGCAAGCAGGGAGCAGGCTTTTGGGAGGATGTTTATATTGCACAGATCCTTTATCTGGGTTGGCTATCTCCTCATTACCTGCATCGAAGAATTGCCTTCCTTAGTGGCCAATAAAACTAAATTGCTAAATCCAGCTTTGTGTAACCCTATTTACCTTCTGTACCAGATTAACCTTTATCATATTTGCAATTGCATTGGGAAAGTAACATAAACAGAGATGTAGGTGGTGGAGGCAAAGGCTAGCTGGAGAGAGCCAGCGGCACCCCGCTTGCCAAGGGCCCACAGATAAGAGGCTTGTGCCAGGCAGGGAGTTGCAGAGAAGCAGTTGCCTAGTTTGTGCTGATCAGCACAATAGTTGTATGAGTCCTCCACGCCTTCACAGCACTAACAGAAATGGCTGGGGTTTAAGGTAAACAGAGAGGAGCCCAAACACTGTAGAAATTATTGGTGGGGAAATGAGTCCTCGGGGCTGGCTGCGGCAGGCAGTTGCCCTAGGTGACTCGGCAGCTGGGTCAGCGCCAGCCGAGAGCTCCTCCCAAGACATGCCCAAAGCATTGTCACCGTGCTGCTGTGCTCAGCCTACGTCCGGGGCACGTCCCAGGATTTGTTGTGCTGAGATGCTTGAAGGATCTGTTTTCTGTGAGCTACGAAAGAACTTGAAGTGGGAGGGAGGTTGTCTGTCTGATGGGGACAACCTGTCAGGGACCCAGGGGATTGGTTCTGCTGGGATGACAGGGTTGCCTGTGTTCTTCGTCGTCCATCCCCACTACTGGGCACAGGAGGGTTTCCAAAGGTCCAAATGAGGGGGGCTTCCTGTTTTTCTGAGAACCCCCTCCACACGAGGGGCTCACTTCGGCAGGTCTAGACAGTTGGTCAGCTTGGTCGCTGCACCGGTCCAATTTGTCTCTCTGGGAGGAAAAAATGGTTTTGCCTTGAGTATTCATCAGTGAACAAAGCAAAAACTCTGTGGACAAGTGCTCCTCTTCCTCCTCATTGCAGAGCCTGTTCCCGTGCCACACCTTTTGCCTGATAGTATATTTAAAACAAATGCATGTATATAAAACTCCACAGTAATACAGCCCTAGAAAAATTATCTAGGCTAGATAAGTACAAATGGATCTTGCATGCAGTTTGGGTTGGATTATGTTGAGGACTTCCTTCTCGAAGTTCAGATGAGTTTCCTAGATAGTGTGGCTGTACACTTTAAACTAAGCAGCTGAGAAATGCACTAGTGTCAGTCCTGATTAGCTGAATGGGAATAAGTGTTTCCTGAAACTTCCATCTCCTCAGGAGGCTTTGTTAAGCTGGATCTTGTAATTGAAATACAGCGCTTCCCTCGTCCTTTGAAAAGTGGGTCCCAAACCCTTGTTTCCAATTAGATCTGACAGGGCAGGAGGGGCTTCCCCTGGTTTTGGAAGGAGGAACAGGGATGGCACAAAGCACCGCTCACCTTTAGGCCAAGGCTTCGGGGTCCTGCTGTCCTGAAGCAGGAAGACAAGGGAGGAGACCCCAAGAGAAATCCTGGGCTGCCAGAGTGTGCCCAGTGGGCGGCAGGGCAGAAAGTTCATCTCCTTGACTTCTGGGGAACCAAGATTCTCTCTGCGAGAGGGGTGTCCCAGGAAGCTTCCGTTAATTAAATGTCACGGTGGTATTTGCCTTTGGGAGAAGGAACTAAAAGCTAGACAAGCAGCAGTCCTGGGGCCGGTGCCACCCAAACTGGTGGTGCTTGAAACAGGCTTGTGTTTTATTTATTTGCTGAACAAAAGCTTCCAGCTCTTCATCATGTTAGTGGACTATAACAGGCCTAGTCACAAGTGACAGTGTGTATGGGAGTTTTTAGCAGCTGGTTTTTTTATTTTGTTTTGTTTTGTTTGTTTGTTTTTGTTTTAAATTTATTTAGGAGAGGTTACATCACAGAAAATGCAAGCTCAGATGGAAATTTTACCATCCTGGACTTTGCAACTCTTTCAGAGCAAGCGGCAGCCAAGCAGATAATCCCATCTTCGCCTGTTTGTGACTTTGTCCTTCCTGTCCCGGCATGAGTTTAAGCATAAGGCATTCTGGCTCCTTTCAGTTGCTGGTGGGGACAAGACGCTGGGAGGGTAGTGAAGAGCAGAAGAATACTGAGACACCTGCAGCTGTTGATTAACTAGTCTCACTTGAAAAGAAGGCCCGGAGCAATAGGGAATGGTTAATAGCTGCAGAGATTGGGCATTGGCAAGACGAGGCTTGGCTTTTGGTTTGAGTGGTGAAATCATGTATAAGTGTCAAGGCTCAGTTCTGAACCTGTGGAGGTATGGTCCAGTACCACCCTCGGCCTTTTGCAATGAAGCTGTGAAATTCTTGCTGGCTGAACGCCAGTGTGAAATAGAGCATTTCCAGAAACAGCCCACTTGTTGGGTGAGAGAAAGGTCCTTAAGCAAAACTGACACTTCAAGTGAAAAATGTGCCTGTTTCTCTGACAACTGCCATCTTGTTTCCAGGCCCATAAGATGCATGTCCTAGGGAATAGAGTAAAATGCAAACTGGCCACAACGTTCTGATGATTTTTTTTTATTATTATTATTAGAAAAGGTTGAAATTGGGACTCTTGTGGGTAAGGATAAGATTTAAAGAATTTCTTGCTCCCCTTTTTGTGAAGAGGGGCTTTGTTTTTCCTCTCCCCTTCTCCCATTTTGGCACAAAGAATCAATGCAAAATTTAATTTTACTTGTAGTTTTTGAAAGTTCCTGAAAAAACAGCGATCAATTGCGAGTAAAAGGTCAGGTTTCTGTGGTTCTGTCTCCTTCCAGTGCTCTGCTTTGGGATACCGAGCCATCGCCGAGGTCTGTCCCATGCAGCTGGTGGGCCCTGTGAATGCACAGCCCCGCGTCACCTCTTCCGTCCTGCCCCTGGAGAGGTAAGCAAGGGGATGTGTCTGCCTTAAGTTACATAGGTTAATGAGCAGGAGATGGAAGGACACGTGTCCCTTGGAATAAGTATTGGGAATGAGTTGTATGGTAGTGCGTTTCCTCATGTCCTGGGTGCTGCAGACAGCTTCCAAGGCTGTGCAGGGCACCTGCAAGCTATGGAGGAGTTGATTTCGTTACGTGATTTAATTCTCTATTGTTCATCACGACTGGCCTTTTCAACTCTCAGGAGTTTCTGTTTAAATTCTTCCTCTTGCCCTAAGGATTGCCACAGCTGCACCAATATGTAGCAACCCACAGACTATAACAACTCCTCACCTTTTTGTTTTTCATCTGTGTGGGTTACAGAAGTGCTCGCCTCTCCCACCCTGCCTTCTGCTTGCCCTAAGTTTTCTTCTAGCGCTGTGCTCCAGCTGGCCTATGCATTATAGGTGTGCCAGGGAATAGCTTGGTGTGGCCACGGGCCAGCAAAATGGTGCTGTCCTTTGATTTTGCTTTGTCAGAGCCATTCTTACCTCCTACATTTTTTTTAATGTATGTATATACATTGTATATATACAATATCTATACAATATATATATACATTGTATGTATATACATGTACATATGTATATAATGTGCGTATATGTATGTGTGTACATATATTTATTTATACTTTTGTACTCAGCATGTATGGACACAACAATCCAGCAACCCAGCACTGCCATCCCAACCCGGCATTGTGCTCTGTTGTACAGTGTAGACATGCCCTGTGTTTCTTCCTCTCTTTATCCTCCTTATCTGCCTCATCCCCACACAAGCACATGGGTCAGTTTGCTGCTTGTAGTCTGTATTGGAATAGGAGCTAGGAGATGTGTGCAGCTTCAGCTGGGAGAGGCAGTTCTATAACCATGTTGCACATTTGTGCAATCACAATTGTTTTTTCTAGGCAAAGCATAATTTTCTGTCTGACGAAGCTGGTGCTCAGCTTACAGCCTGCTTTTAGCGAGGCTGCTCGTGCACACGAGTTTAGGCACACAGTTAAATGTTTGGGGTACGTGATTAAAAATTCTTTGAGATTAAGCCTTAGTCTAGGTGTTCTGCTTGGACCTGAACGGAAAACTCGTGTCCTCCAAAGCAGGAGCATAAAGGGTTATGCTGTAAAGATGGGAATCTGAAGCATTCCTCGACTCCAGAGATTAGAGCTGCAGAAGAAAATTGATGATGAACTTCTGTTTGCCTGTGTGCGCACAGTTAACTTCAATGTGAACCCTTCCCCATCTGAAGGCAAGAGTTTTCACGTCTCTTCTCTGCTCAGACTGCCTGAGAAGATGCTGGCCTGGGCTGTGGAGTTAAAGTGGCTGTCTCTTACATGGAAACCTTCACTGAGGGTATCTGTCATTTCAGTGAAGAGCTGTCGATAGGAGCTAATTTTGTTTCCCTTTGGCCTGGTAAGCAGCCTGCTGAAGTAAGAGGGGAGGTTCCTGTTGAGTGTAATATATCAGCTAGGCTGGGTTTGCACTAACATGTTTCAGCTTTGTTCCCCTTCTTTTTTATTTTTATTTTTATTTTTTTTTTACAGTTTCTCAGGGTATAAGGGCTTGAGGAAACTCAGGATAGCACAGGCTGCATATCTGTGAGTCACTCTGTGTGCAAAATGTTTGCCCAGTCATCCCAGGACTTTCCACCCAATCTTTGAGCTGGGTTATGGAACAGAAGCAGATGAGTAAGTTGCTTACGGAGGCTGCTGTGCCTGTCTGCTGTAGACTTGTCTCCTGTTTCTCCACAATGACTGACCTGTTCATGTGGGGTCTGGAAACCTGGCCAGGCCTCTGCAGCCTGGGACCTGCTCTGAGCAGGTGGTTGGGACAGGTGAAGTTAAATGATTGCTTGTTTACTAATTGCAAACATGCTGACAGGCCAGAATATATGGATGGCTGGGGAGTTACGGTAGAATTCATACAGTCTCTCATCTCTTTCTTCCTTATGCCCCTTGCCTGCTTCCTTTAGCCACAGGCTCAGTGATTTCAGGTGCATCCAGAGAGATGCAGTTTCTGGCCAGAGACTGCCACGAGTCTGAACGTTCCCCATCTGCATGGGCTTAGCTCCCCACTGGCACCTCTGTCTTGCTGCCTGCCTGCCAATAATGCATGGCTTAAATGGCATGCCACCATGTGGGAGCTTTCCTTGAGCTCATTGCACAAGGTGGTAATAAATTAATAATTGGAGATTTTATCCTTGCTTGTGCTTAATTGGTACCTCGACCCACAAGCCTCAGCTGTTGCCTGGGGCACGAGGGTTCACGATGGGAAAGGGCTGAGTGGACCTTGCCCATGCCCTGCTGTTCCTAACAATGGTCCTCCCAGATGGCCCACCCTGGGTGCCCTCCCAGACAGAGGGGCTGGGAGGAACTGGTGATGGCCAGCGCGTCTGCCTCGCTGTTAGAGAACCAGCAGGCAGCTAAGAGGGACTGTGTCCACAACGTAACGCAGCAGGACATGAAAAATCGAGTTTGTACCATCTCTTTTAGAGCCAAGAACAAGTTGCAACACTTATTTTTAAAATTTCTTGTTGTTTTATAGTTTTTCTCCCTTGTTTTTCCTTGAATACCCTCCATGCTGTTGGTATCTTGACTACAGCTGGTCTATGGAGGGAAATGGGATTTGTTCTGAGCCTTCACTTCTCTCTAGCTACACTTTGCCGCTCTTTCTTCTTCTGTTTCTGCACACAGAGATTAGAATTAGAATAGTTCAGTTTTCAGGGATGGGCAAAGATCAAGTCCAACTGCCTGGACACTTGAGAGCTAACCAAAAGTTAAAATATATTACAGAGGGCATTGAACATTGGCAGTCACGGGGCATCAGACACCTTGCTAGAAAGCTTGTTCCAATGTTTGGCTACCCTCATGGTAAAGAAGTTTTTCCTGATATTTAGTCTGAGTAAGATTAAAATATAAAATATGTAAAATAAAGGTATAAAAAATACTGATTTCAGAATTGGTGACAGAATTAGGCTCTCTAGTTTGTCTCAGTTTCATACAATTACTTTTGTATAGCTGAATTGCTAACGATCCCTTATCTCAACACGTGCTCTGTGACACATGTAGGAGAAGAAGCCATTCTGCCGGTGCTCCCCTCAGCCTTGGGAGCGTGCCCGTGAGCCAGAAATGCCCTGCCTTCTCCCATCAGAGTCCCCCTGGATGATTCTGCTGCTGAACCCCGCTGCAAACTTAACAGGAGTCTCACTAGCTTGGGACAGACAGCTTCTCTGACGTGCTTCTCCTTGACTTGGTGCAAACGCAAGAAGATGCCATATGATAGGAAAGAGGACGGGTACTTAGAAATTAGAGGTTGTTAGGAGAAGTGCTTAAATTGCTTGTGGATCATTTGCTTCTACTGTGGCGGGTGAAATCTAAAGCGGGTCTGGGATTGCACTGTACAAGGTGTAAAGCTGGGTGCCACGGGAGGTCGGTGGTGGCACGGTGAAGTTGTCGGAGCAGCGGCTGGGCTCTGGGTGCTGCGCAGTGGCAGCGTGGAGGGGAGCAGAGGCTGGCACTTGTCGGCACTTGTCCCTGCCTGCTGCTGCCAGTCTGGTGCAAGGCTCAAGCAGAAGCTGCTTCAGCTCTGTTTCCATTTGGCAAATCCCTTGTTACTGCAGGGTCCCGGGCTACATGTAGGCAGCGCTGTCTGTCCTGCTTCCTACTCGTGACACGCTGTAGGTATCACCTGCTCTGTTACAGGCTCACTGCAGGGCTGGGGAACTGTCTGGGAAGAGTCCTGGGCCAGGGGCTCTGGGGGCATTTGCTGTAAGGCTCCTGGCAGCTTTAGGGGCACTGATGGTGGTGGCTTCCCTGGCCACTTCTCATCTTGTGCGTGCCAGCTTACGCTGTGTTGTGGCTCCTTGGGAGGAAGGCCAAGTTGCAGAGAAAGAGGGAACGGGCACCTGACTCAGCTGCGTGTGTGGCCCTCACTAGCCACACGTGGCTGGTTGGAACAGTGTGGGGCTTCTGCCCAGCTCCTGATACTTGCTCATTTTGAAGGTGTCTGGGCTTGGGCCCCCCAGATGTACAGCTTGACGGCCATACCATTGGTGGCCTGTGTTCCACAGCAGGTTGGAAACGTTGCCCGGTGATGAAGTTAATGAGCTTATTTGTTAGAGCATGCTTTGGAGAAATTAGTGCAACTCCTTTTTCCATCAGGCTCCAGGGCAGTGCTGTGCAGCCTATCTCCGTGGCACAGAAAGGCATCTTCTCCTCTGCTGGGTGGTGGTGGTGGTACTGTTGCATTGTGTTTTTTGTACAAACACCAATTACTGCTATGTCTGAACACCTGTGACAAGTTGCTATACCAGGGTGTGGTCAGGCTCAGAGCCACATGGACTGGTTGGTAAGTGTCACGTTCTGAATCTTTAATTGCCCCCCCACCCCCATATGTTTCTTCGGCAAATAAAGGAAAAGAGGTTCTTGCATGATTCATTAAACATAATGTTCAGCAGAAGGAAGGCAGGCGTGGACAGATGGAGGCAGGACTTACAGTTGTTGAGGGAGCAGCTCTCTACAGCTGCCTGTAAATGACTGAAGCTTTCTTTGAGTCTGCCCATGGGTTTTCTGTCCCAAACTTTCAACAAGCAGGATCTGGAGTAGCAAAGCCCAGTGTCTCTGGAGTAGGTCTCAATTCCACCACCTTCCTCCCTACCCAAAGCCTGCCCAACTCTGGTCTCCCTGGCCTTCCTGCCCATCCCCACAGCTCCCCAGGTCTCTGCAGCTGCTGCTGTCTTATCTCCACCTCTGGCTTCTGCTTTCTTGCCCAGCCCTGCTGCTAGGTGCAGCCAAGCAAGCGAGGACCCTTCGCTGGTAGGCCTGGGGTATGCAACAGCTTGAACCCTGCTCCATGTCATCCTCACTTCTGGTTTTGGCTCCTATGACATTGCAGACCTGCCTACTGAAAAGAGAGGGGCTTCTCCTGGCTCCCAGCTCACTTCAGAGCTACCTGAAAATCACAAGGAGGACTTGTAAGATTGTACGAATATTTGAATGGGAAATAGATCAAAATGCTTAACTTCATCACTTAAATAACTGCCTACAGACAGGAAACTTGTCTCTGCTGATACCAAGCTGTCCATACACGAACAATGAAAACCTCCCCGGGCCAACCTGTCGATTGAGTGCAGCTCTGTGGAGCACAGCGCTGCCTGTGGAGGTCCTGCCCTTCCCTCCTGTCCCCTGTTCACTGTCCTGTAACATGGTGGTGATGGTGTCTAGCCCTGTTTGCACCAGTCACCAAAGACCTGGTGATGAATAGTAGCCAGAAGATACATGTGTGAACTCACCTTTGTGATTCCTACTGCTTCGAGCTTGTTTTTCCCCAAAGTGTGTTTTCAGCCAGTCTTAAGCTCCTGGCAGTTGTTTGTGTTTGGCAAATAACTACAGCTAAACAAATACACTGCAAATGAGGTATTTCACATGGAAATATTCAGAAAGCCAGTGCGTGGTGGTGCTCTTCCCTGTCGTTAGCTAGCGAAGGCACTCATGGGAGAGGCACAAGACCCAGTTTCCAATCCCCTCTCTATATTAAGATGCAGAAGATGGGTTTAAGTATCCTGTCCCATGGAATAGCCTTGTCAATTGACTGCAGTCCATTTTGTGAAGGGTTTTGCTGCCTTTCCACTAAGCTTCTTGTAGAGACCACTGCAGTCACGAGGGGCCAGGAGGCCTTGCGGAGTCCTTCACCTGGGACGTTTTCTCTTGCTGGCCCAAAACACAGGACATTTTAATTAATGTGAACAACTTGAAATTGAGGTGATTTGCTTCCAGCCTCTTATTTCAGTGGGGCAAAGGGGAGGATTGACTCTTTCCAGGTAGCCTGTGTAATGGTCTTTTGTTTTATAAGGAGAAGGAGACAGCAAAAAGAGCATCCTATGGATGTACCTGTTCGAAGTGTCCTCGAATGGAGCAGTTTATTTAGTGAGATGCTGTTGTTTCAACTTCTTGCAAACTTCCGAGACAGTTTGCTTTCAGGCCAATTAAAAGAAAAACAATACATCAGTCCCTGATCTGAAAAAGGACCGGCACATCTCAGATATGCTGGAACAGCTGTCACAGGGCAGACACGCCATTGCAAAACGTCCTGTTCAGCTGCATGTGTCTTACGCATAAATAGATGTTCCTTCCCCTCCAGTTACCTCTGTGCTACTGTTATTCCCAAGGGCCTTGGAGCACAGGTAAGTTGTAATAACTACTGATACATGTGGGAAAAATTAAGGTTAATAGGTAGCTTGTTAAGAGAGCTCTGAGAAGGGCACAGAAAGGGATTTTTGTATTATGCAATGCATAAAGCTTCCCATAGGTGTGCCTGAATGCAGCTTACCAGCAGCAGAGTTTCAAGGTGAACAGCTTGGTTCCTGGGTATCAGACACTGTCAAGTCAGCGAGTGGAAGAACAATATTTACAAGTCTAGCCACTGTGACTAGTTTTGTTTTTGATTGCTTTTTCTCCAGAGGTCTTTAAGACCAAGTGGAAGATCCAAACTGGCTCCGACTGAACCCCTTGATCTGCCGTGGGTGTGCAGAAATGATCTGGAGTGGCCAGGAAGAGCCCTGCCATGGCACACACCTCTCCCAGGCACTGCAGTGAGCCTTGCACCTCCCCGGCACTGTGCAGAGGGCAGTGAAGTGACCAGCTGCGCGAGGCACCTCTGCACGGCTGTGGTGCTCGGGGTGTCCCCACGGCACCTCCAGTGAGCTGGGACGGAGTCTGCAGCATGGTCTGCATCACAGGGTGAGAGGGTGCTCTGGGCACTTGGATTCTTCTTGTAGTTTGTGCCCTCTCAGGGTTTTGTTGCCCTCTAGCTACTAGTGTATGCAGGTCGCTAAGGCCAGTGATTTAGCTGTAATTAGTAAGGTCAGTAATTTAACCGTATGTAGGTCAGTGGCTGTGACTGTAGGACTGCAGTGGCAATCAGGGACAGGGTTTGGTGATGGGACCTGGTAGGTCGTGTTGATGGTTGGATTTGGATGGTCTTGGAGGTCTTCTCCAACCTACATGGTTCTGTGATTCCAAGAGCAGGATAAAGATGCAGAAGCTGTTCAAGTTGTGGTGCTGGTACTGCAACGTGAAAGCCGGGCATCCAAAATCACCTGCAATTGCTGTTCTGCACCTCTGGCTATGCTGTGCAGCTGTTTGGAAAAGGGCATAAAGGGAAGTTTTCTTCCAAGGACCTCTGGGGTTGCTTAGTGCATACCAGTTACATTTGCTCCAGCGTTGTGGCTGACTGAAGAAATGAGTGGAACAACCTCAGAAAGCTTCTGCAGTTCTGTTTTTGTCCTAGCAGTACTGGTACCACCAGTTACTGCCCTGGTCTTCCCCTCTGTGCTTTCAGTGCTTCCTTTGTGAGGTGACCCACACCCCTTCTGTACTGCCCGGGCTGTCCCTGTCTTGAACTGGCTGGCTGAGGGTGACGTCCTGCTATGGCGAGAGCCCTCTGCGGCTCTCTCAAGGGTCAGCAGCTCCATCCAAGACCAGACTCCTCCAAAGGGCACAAGCTTGAAAACGGTTTAAATGCAAGGGCTTGGCTTTGCACTGAGCATGTAGGGGGGCCTATAGGAAGCCTAATTAGTGATTTACTGTGATACTGTGTTGGCTTCCTATTGTGTTCTTGTAACTAAGTCTACCAAAGGCAGCACAAGCAATGTATACTTGGTAAGATGTAACTGAAGGGATCAGGGTGCAGGCCTGATCCTTCCCCTCCCCTTGCCCTGCTCTGGAGAAGAATAGGCTCTGGTACTACCGTACATCCACGTGATGGTCTTGCTGGGGACCTCATTGCACTCCAGTCTGTGGCATTGAAAACCAGAAAGGACGTACCCTGCTATCATGGTGCTGTGGCAAGAACGCAGTTGTATTCATGTAGAGCTATTGCAGTCTGTTTGTAAGACATGATATAATTGAAAGGTCTGGTGCATTTCCCATGGCAAACGTTGTTAATCCCCACTAGCTAGGATTAGTCACCACTTCTTACAAGCCTTGACACAAAGCTAGCAAGTTATTCAGTTAATCCGCACTTACAGGATAATATTGCATCCTATGGGAAATTAGGCAGCGTCTTCTTCCTCCTCTATTGTATAGTGATGCATTGTGTCTCTTCCACCTGAAGGTGGAAGGGAAAAATGCAATAACGTGTTATTGATGTTAGTAGACACCTGCTATCACGATGCAGCTGGATCAGCAGGGAAATTTAGTACAAAATAGCTTGCTGAAACCAGGCAACAAATGTAAATGGCATCGTCTTACTCTTCATGGTGCTGGAGAATTTTCCTGGTACCCAACAATAAATACTCCATGCATCACAGCTGCAGCATTCTTCCAAACGTCCTTTCTTCCTTTTTACAGTGTTTTTTTTTTCTTCACGTGATCTCAAGCTGTATTTGCAGGTAGTGTCACTGAAGTTGGTTGGAAGATTTCCCACGAAGCCAAGGTCACTGAGATGATGGTGTTTTGGTCTCTGTGAGCTTCTGCAGAGTCTGAAGTGCAGCTCCAGGTTTCCTCATGGACAGTTCCCAAAACAGCAAGATCTCATTGAGTAGCTGACCTGAGATTCCCCTTTCTGGTGGGCAAAACAGCTGGGTGGATCTGGAACTGCCAGGCCTGCAGCTGCTGGGCGATCTACCTGGGGAAGCTGGCTTGAAGCGGAGTGCCAGGGAAGCTCGGAGACTTCAGCTCATCAGCAGCCCTGCCAGGGACTTTGTCTTCCAAGCCTGCATGTTGCAAATGTTCAGTGAAACCAAGACCACAAGCAGGATAAGAGTCTGTTGGCTGGGGAGCTCTTGGTTTGCGAGGATTTCGAAAATTTTGACATGATTTGAACAACCCCTTTTTTTTCTCTCCTTTTTTTTTTTTTTTTTAATGGTTACTTAAGCATTCCCTGAGATGCTGAACAACCACCATGGTTTTGACCAACTTAAGTTACATTTTATCTTAGGTCTTGGGATACATAATTACATAAATGATGGATTTTTCTTTGTAGGTTTATCACCTACTGGAGTGAGTTGTATTTTCAGATAAGTTAAGCTTAAATTTTACTCACAGTCAATGAAGTGCCTTAAGTAAGGTGCTTTTTGAAAGAGAAAACAGATGATAACAGATTTTTCCATTTTCCGACTAGTCCATCTAGTCACTTTTCTACATTGCTGCGTGACTGAGTTTCCTTAAAAAAATCTGGTTGTACATTATCTCCCGCCAACTCCGTCCCTAGAAGTGGATGGTGACCCATGTGTGACCAGCCCTGGCTCCCTAGCATCTTGCCTGAGTAGACCTGGCTACCAGGTGAAGTCTGACTTGGATGTCATAAGAAGCAGAGATTTTCATGTCTAGTGATTTTTGTCTTTTCTTTGTCTTTTGCTTGCTTTGTTGTCTGTTTGGAAGAAGTTCTTTTCTGCCCCATCAGTAGCAGGCTAAAATAGTTCTACATGTGATGCTGGAGTTGCAGCAGGTTCCATGGTAAAATTGTGTTAACACCGTGAGTACAAGAGTGTTTTAACCTCTTAATTTTTTCCTGCTGATCCTGGATGCTGTGAGGGGGGTTGTCACACTTTGTATCTGTTTGGTCTCTCTCTTTCATCTGTGCTTTGCATTTTTAAATACTTTTGTGATGTTTCCATCTCTTGTCCCTGCAACATCCCAGCCCTGTGCTTGGGGTGGCCGTGCAGAAAGGCATCCATCCCTGCTGGCACGGTCAGGTCCAAATGCAGTGATGTTTCTGGGCCTTCCCCAGAGTGTTCCTATGTGCCTGATAAACCATGTTGGTAGGCGTCTTAGTGAAAATACAGTGCTCAGTTCACCCTTTTAAGTTGGCACGACCCTACTGCCCCTGAAGGCAGGAGGTTGCCGGCAGGTTGAAGTCAATCGCGAGTCAGCTGGAATGTACCAGCAGTGGTTTTCTCCCCTCCTGTCCTCATCCAGAATTTACACTGGAAGGTCATGTTACTGTTGTTTCCCCTTCTCTCTTCCCTGTCAGACAAGGTCATTTCTGAAGCCAATGACCAGTTAAGTTTTAATCCTGCATCCATGGAAAATTATTATTAGAGGGGACAAGCTTCAGTGTCGATGATTAACTGGTACATCCGATGACTGGTTACATTTTAACAGGCTCCTTTTGCACAACTCCTTTCACCTGTAGCAAACCTGAATTTCTATGAAAATGGATTTCCCATGTACTGTAATAGATCCAATTCTTCATTATGACATAGCTTCAACATTCAGTCCTGGCAGGAAAAATTGATGCAAAGAGGAAGGAAATAGTCCTATGATAAGAAACTCGTGGGAGCTTTCCTTTGAAGTCTCAATGCTGTCCCAGCTTCCACTCCCTTGTTGCAGCTGGGAGAGCTTGCTTCATTTTGTGTTGCCAGGACTAGGAGAAGAATTGCCCTGAGATTGTTATAGCCTGTTATAACCCTTAACTAGTGAAAGCGTCAAGGTGTATTAAAGCCAGCACTGCTACCGTGTTGGCTCAGGTTTTGGAGTAGCTAAGAGCAAGGCCGGGTTTCTATGAGATGTAATTCTTCCAGGAGGAAAGCAAGGAGAAGTACTGCTGTGCCAGGGGGAATGAAGTTAAGGCTGGGTTGTGGCAGCATGGCCTGAATTGATCCTCCTAGTACTACATTTTGGAGATGTTTTCCTAAAAGAAAATGTTCTGAGGCTGTATGTTTTTTCGGTGTGGAGCATGCATGCAATATTTCAAGTCTTGCCATCTGAATGAGCTGCAGGGCGTGAATGTTTCCTTCCTAATAAAGGGGAAAGATGGCTGACAAACCAAAGGGGAATACAGCAATGCAGTGAAACCTCACTGAGGGAAAAACACTGGCACTAGGAGAGCCTTTCTAGTAAGCCCATTCATTGCTTTATGTAAATATTGCATTCATCTTTCCCTCCTGGCTTCTCTTCACTGTGGCTTGAAAGGTGCATTGAGAAAACCCAAACCATCTTGCTCCCACTTGAAATGTAGCAGGCGCCGATGTGGTTAAGGCGATTCAGAGCCAGTCCTCAGCTGTCAGCCATAGGCAGAGGCACTGGTATCTGTGGAGCTCTGCCTACCTGTGTCAGCAGAGCTTCTGGCACAGAGTTGTCCCCTCTTGTTCAAAAACCCGCCGAAGGAGAGGGTTCGTGGATGGCTGTCTCAGTGGCAGCTCTGTGCAGCTGCACCTATCCTGCTGGCGGGTGCCTCGCTGGGCTCCCCTAGCTGTGGGTCTCGGATGTGTCTGGGCTGGCAGCTGTCGTCCGCACTTGCCTGCGGTGTGGTCCAGAGTCCGTGTGGTTGCACAAGGAGCAGCAGACTTTGCCTTGCTGCCAGTGTCCATGGGGTGAGAGGCAGAGGCAGCACGCAGCCCTGTCCTCGGCATGCTTCCTCAGACTCGATTATTGTGTCTGTCCTAGATGATCCCTTCCATCTCATGTACAGCTAAGGGCAGCAATTGGCCTTTGATTTATTTATGGCACTTTCACTTTTGTTCTCTTTCCCCTATTAGCAGTAAGGAATAAGTTCTGTTCTTGGCTTAATGTGGGTATCTGTGAGCAGGCTCACGCCCGTGCACTCCAAGGCTGTTTTTAAGAGCTAGCTGATAGCAGTGCTATGGTGTGAACCTGATAAATCTTTAAAGAGAAAGTCAGGGCTGCACACAGGGGCCTGGCATTAGCTTCTACTGACACTGATAGGAATTGGTGGTGACCGTTTCAGTGCAGTATTAACGAAGGATATCTAAAATTCAGCTCTGCCTGAAGGGATAATCTTGTGAAGTCCCACTGAGTGGCGTCTGAGACAGGCTTGACCAGGGGAGGCATTTACATTTGTCCCACAGGGTGTATCTGCCATCCCATAAATAGCTGTGAGTCAAAGCTTTGACAGTGCAGTATGCACACCTCATACAGAAGGCACAGCAAGCTGGTATCTCTGCTAATGGCTGGGTGGCTGCTAATTGAGACCTGCAGCACTGAAAGCCTCTGGCAATCATGAATCTGGTGACGTGGAGTTTTTCCTTTTTCTTTCTAATCACTTGAATGGAAACGGGGGTTCTTTTTCAATGACTTGATCCCCATTCCCAGGCCTTGTGATGAAATCTCAGCCGCTCTGACCCAGGACCAGGGGAGGAGCCAGCGCTGGCTGACATTTTGCTCCTGCTGGAGGTGATGTCCTTGTCCTGTTGGGGACGGGCTGGGGCATGGGACCAGAATTGTTCCTCTCCTGCTGGAGTGTCATTGCCCTCATTGGCTGCTGTTCCAGTTCCGTAACTGCTTCTGAGAAGCTGTACAGGATGATACACTGGCTTTTGTGCCTGGGAAAACTCGGTGGCAAAATGCAGGATGTTGGACGTAGTGAGCCAGATGCCTGTCTCTGCTAGGGCCAGCAAGACGGGGATTCTGAGAAGAATATCTCAGAATAAACCAGCTGCTACAACTGGGAATGAAATTGGGAAGAAATGGCCCTGAAGATCTTTTTCAAGTCTGAACTGGAGGCTACAAAAGTTCGGGGAGGTGTGAATTGGTTGAACCGTCTTTGGACCGCTGTGGCTGCAGCAGTGGTGCTGTAGCAGCATCAGCATGTGGGCATTTTCACATTTTTCACGTTTTCTAACCTTGTCCTCTGTTAGTCCACTGGGACGTGCTCATTCCTCCTTTCCCTGCTCCTGTCAGCCTTCTGCCTTTTCAAATACAGAACATTCATATAAAGAAATTAAAAAAAAAAAAAAAAAAAGCTTCCAGAACTGATTTTATGTGACAGATGTTACTGTCAAAGTTAGGAAGATGGCCCAAAGGCTAACTGAACTGGAGAGAAATTGAATGTAAGCATTTTTCAGCGCAAAGTGATCTTGCGCGACCTGGAGTGTCGTTTTCACAGCAGCCTCCCCTATGTCTGGAAGAGAGACGGGATTTATTGGGGACACGGGGACGCCAGCTCTAATCTGACAGTCAGGCACTTGGGCAATTTGGACTGTGCTTTTCAGTTATGATTACTGAAGTCCCTTGATCTGTTGGTCCTGCTTGGATGAAGGAACTGCTCCTGTTAGGATTTTCCTGTTTTAGGAATCCTGTTTGCATTCTAGCAAATGTCTCCCTAGGGGAGGACTGGATGTGGTGTATTCATACGCAGTACCTTTGAGACTTATCCAGCCAGCTTAATTCCAGTATTTTACCAAGGTTATAGAGAAAGCTGGCAGCCTGCAGTTCCAACCAACAGACACCCAGGAAGCTGTTTCCCATACAGAATTCCCAAAATTTGCTGAGCCTCAATTGCTCCTGTTTTCTACAAAACGGAGGCGCGTTTGGTGCCAGCTGGGGAGCTGGCTCCGAGCTGTCTTTGTAACCAGCTGCGTGGCTCTGCACCTGGTTGCACCAGGAGGGGCTTGCCCAGATCTCCTCCTTTTCCTGCTAGTTTGATTGCAAAGCTGAAGCAATGTTTGTTTTTGTAGTACTAGCCCAATTTCACGTGCTTAAGCTGAAGGCTATTGGCGGGAGTACCTGGGCACTGAAATTTTATGGTGGATATTTCAGTGTATGTTTGCCTGCTTCATTCCATTGTTTTATTATGCCTGTGCAGTTTGTAAAGGGCAGGGGATCCCCTAAGAAGGAACATAACGTGAATGTTTATATACCTTCTAGCTTCAGCCTCAAGGAAATCCCAATTGTGTTACTGTTATTTAAGGGCAACAGTGAAGAATCAGCCTTTAAGAAAACTCAGGGAGGCATTAAGCAAACCTTCTCCAGTTTTGATAATGAAACTGCAAAGAGATAATTCGTAAGCGTGAGGGACACGCTCTGTAGCCTGTGCCAGCAGTCCCCAGCTAGCGACAATGCTGGGGGCCACGCTGGTGCCTGCAGGACCTGTGTGTTTGTGGTCTGCCCTGCCACGAGGGCTGGTGGGGACAGAGGGAGCTCAGGAGGCTGGGATGCTGGAGGCTGCAAGGGGGCCAAGAGCATTACAGGCAAGCAGGTAATGTTTAGGGGAGAAAAGCCAATTCCAGGGAACAGGGAGTAGGAGGTGAAGGCAAGAGCAGCGAGACCTGCCGAAGAAGCCTTGTGGAGGCAGTTTTGGCAGCATTTCTAGGAGGTGACTGATCACAAAGCTCTGATGACGGCCTTTTTCCAAGGCTTTTATGGACAATGCAGTTTAGTGTTGCAACAAAATTGGGCTCTGAAATGCTCTGTGCAGCCTCTCTGTTGGCAGCCACATCATCCCAATCAATAACATCAGTCCATCAGCCTTCCAGAAGCACTTAATGGCTCAGGCACAATCAGCCAATTTCAAAAACAGAATGTTGCAAGTTTAATAGCAATCGGTCCTGTCCCTGCTGGTGTGAACTGAACCTCAGCTGGCATCAGTGGGCTGTGCTGGTCCGAGGGAACTCAGAGACATGATGTGAAAGTTTTCTTGCAAACCCATTTCAGGAGATGCCCAAGGGACTGTCACCATCTTGAATATAAATGCAGAGTTGACTGCTATTTAAGTTTATGAGTGACTAAATCATACAACCCAGCTCAAACCTGAGACCTCTACAGGGCCAGGGCATTGCTCCTGCTCCACAAAGCCATGAGCTTTGTTGTGCTCCGGAGTCCCTCTCCTTGTCATCACCGTTTGAACCCTATTTTGAAAAACACAATATGCCTCCTGCCTTTGAAGGTGTTCCGTACGTGAAAGTCAACTTGTGGGCACCCAAAGGCAGTGGCTTCAGACCTGAGAATTTGTCTAGAAAACGGAAGCCAAAACAGTGAGGCAGTTGGAAATGGTGTAAAGAGGCAGCTTTGAAGATAGGATTTTATCTTTAAAAAGTATGCGTGGGGAGGAGAAAGCATGTGACTATGACGAACAGATATAAGGAGGAGAAGCCTCTAGCATTTGTATTTGCAGCCCTTCCTTTTTTTTTTTTTTTTTTTTTTTTTTGCATCAGTATCTGTCTGGAAGGAGACAGATTAAAACAGAAACCATGCAGTTATTTGTTTATAAAATATTTTAATTGTTAGCTCAAAGGTTGGGAGAGCCCTCTCTTGGCCTTAAGCCACGTGTTTTGGGTTGGTTTTCCATTGGGGGTGGCAGGGAAGCATAATTTTTTTTTTCCCTCACTGAGGTGAGACTTGTTGGAGAAATTCCTCCAATATGAAACCGCCATGGGCTTGGTTCAGTTACACTGGGAAGGAGCATCTGTGGTGTACAGGCACTGGGCAGAATTCGCAGCAGGCCCTTCGCAGCGATGTCTCTGTTATGTTCAGCTGCCACGTGGGGATTTCACAATTATTGCAGAACATAACTCAGGGCGCTGAAGTGAGCCGATAAAATTATTTTATAAATCTTCCAGAATGCAAGGGACAAAAAGAAGGGCAATGCACTCGGGAGACTGACTGCTGAGCATTGAGGGCACGTGGTTTATCTCCACCGAACAAAGTTCTGCGTCAAAACCTGCATGCATCAGCACAAAAGGCATCGGAGGTACAAGAGCCCTCGATGACTTGGCCAGCAATCTCTGTAGTCTCGGCAGTGTTTTCTTTTAACTCTCTCGTGACGGGTCCTGCTGTTGGTTCTGCAGAAATGATGTGGAGTTGAGCACAACAGTTCTGCTCTTTCAAATGGCCATTGCTGGAACTGCAGCTGCTTGCCCCGGGCTCCTCTGGAAGCCAAGTTTGGTGTCCCTGCCTCCCCCGCAGCAGGGTCAGGCTATTCTGCTGAGGGTCAGTCTTGGTGCGTGCTGGAGGGACACCCCCTTTTCCATTGGGAAGGAGGGTAGTGTACTGACAACGAATTTGAGGCCATCTCCCTGTCTTCCCATCGCTGCATTGGGCAAATGAAAATACTGGATGCGTCACGTTTCTTGTCTTCTGAGAGACGTGGTGCCCTGGCTTTGTTTCCATAATGTCAGAGAAGTTCTTGTTTATAGCTGGTACCATGCTGAAATTTGCTGGATAACAAAGTTGTTAAAATACTGAGCTCCCTTACAGATACCTTCAAATATCAACTTAACATCTGGTACTGTAAGAGGCAGAGGAGCAACTCTCCTAAGGGAAACAGAATGAGATTCCTGTGCCAGTGTATGAAATACCACATTGTGCAACCCAGACCAAAGACAGTGGTGTTACTAATGCAAATCCTAAATTTCAGTGTTCGACCAGACTACAGCCATCTCAAAGCAGACCCAGCAGCACTATGAAGGGCTTTTTGTTTTTTCACCTCCCCCTGCCAAAGCACTTATCCTGGCATTGAGGATGAGGACACAGAGCCCCTCTGGTCAGGCTGCTGCTAGGTCTAAGCTGGTGGGAAGCCTGTGTTCCAGCCGGCTTGTTGCAACGGCCAAAGGAGGTGAGACCAAGGCTCATCTCGTAAATTCCAGATGTGCAGTGGCGAAGCAGTACTAGATCCAGGAGGTGGCTGGTGCAGAGCGATTCCTCCCTCAACACTCTTCTGTTTTCCCTCAGACAGTTGTTTAAAGCTTTCCAGAACCAGATCCTATATCCAATGGACTTTTTGTCCATGCATTTATCTTAAGTTGGTGTAAAAACCAGCTCTGCCCTGTGCTACAGCTAGTGGCACGCAGTTGCACAACCCCCTGTAGGTGAAAACAGACACTGCTGGTGAAGCTGCAGCTATTGCTCCTTGTAGAGCAAACCACACACCTTGTTTATAACCCAATGGGATGGACTTCATTTGAAGACTGTTTTATGGCAACTGAAATCATAATTAGCACAGCTATCTTCATATGTTGCGAGATAATTTCTCTTCTGGAGGGGGTGGACATTAAGGTATATGTAAATAATCAATTAAAATGAAGGTTTCGTTACTGGCTTGCTCTCTAGCTGCTGTTTTATGGGCAAACTTGGGTAATGTACATTCTTGCTGGGCGTAAGCTGCTGGTGCAGTGCAGTGAAGGCAGCTGTGCGGTCCCTCGAGCAAGGGCGAGAGCAAAAGTGCATGACAGCACCGCAACCTTTGCAGGATTAGCTGTATTTACAGGCTGCCATTCTTTGTCAGAGCAGGAGGAAAAATCAAATATTTACTGTTGGGGATAAATGGGGAAGCAAGAGCTGTGCGTGTGTGCGCAGAGGGTGGGCCTGGTGCTGCACATCAGAGGCCTGAGCTGAAAGGTGGCAGCGCCTGCTGCTGCTGCTCACTGTCAGCAGGTGAAGGAGACCTGGCAGCCATGTGCATGAGCCCAGAGCTGACAGCACGCCGTGGCTGAATTTGGAGGTTTCTGTATTTTTAGCGTCGCTGATGACAGAGATACCAACAGCAGAATGATCCCAGCTACCTTCAACTGAGAAATTATTCACACTCTGTAAAAATAAAGCTTGATGCAAGCAGCTCTGTCTGTTCTGAAATAACTGCAGCTCGTGAACTTCTAAGTGTCCCTGTTTTCCAGTTCTTTAGAGAAGGGAAAACTTGCGGGTTTTGGCTCTTAGTTTGGATTGCCTGTTCTTGGTCAGCTCTCCTGAAAAGCATTTGGTGGGTGCGCCCCTCTTTTGCTCAGGCCTGGCACCAAAGCTGAGCATTTGGAGAATTTAAAGGCAACTTGGATCCGCTTTGGTATCCCCAATACTGAAATGAATTTCTCTCTTCTCCATTTCAGCTAAATGTTGTTCCCCTTGGTAAAGAAGCCTGAAAGAGGTAATGCCAGGCATGTGCTCCCCTCTGACCATTCCCCTGATGTGTAATTAGAGAGACAGCATGAGCTTGTGATACCAGAGCATCTTGTCCCTGCCCATCTGCTCTGGATGCTTTTTGAGGCAGAGAGATCTATTTCCAGACAAGTGGCACTTGGTTTCAGTGGGAGAATCTGGATCTTTTGCAAAAGGTTTTACACAGACTTGAAATGAAGAAGGGGGAGGGAGGGTGAGTGGGGGGAAAAAAATCTATTTTAGTAATGCTTGATGTTTATAAAATCTTATAATATTTCAACAAATGGCATGCACATACCATACAAAGGCAGCTGTGGAAACAACCTTCAGAGAGTTGGTACTTCTTTTAATTAATTATTTGGGCAGTGTAAAAGGACATTCACACAAAAAGCCAGAAGCGCATCATTTTAGCACAGAATACTGTCACTAGCTCTCTGCACTGTTGAAAGTTCTTAGACATGTCTAAACCTTTCTCCTTGTGGCACCTCACTTACGCTGGGTCGCTCCCCCAGGGCTCCATCAGCGCAGCTGATGCCCTGCAGCCAAACCTCTCTTTTAGACCTTCTGAAAACTGGCATCAGCCCACGACTACACTGTGGTTGTGGAGGGCTGGGGCTGAATGAGCACACGGCATTGGTGTGGATGAGCTGATGGCTGCTGGCCCACAAACGCCCTGGTGTTGCTGCTCTTACACGCCCCTATTCCCTCTTCCTCCCCAGTCCCCAAGTACAAGAGCCAAGCTTTGCTCAGAGGCCAAAGTGGTCTTTTAACAGCGTGTGGATGTAGTGGTGCGAGATGTGGATTTTAATAATGACATGCCTCTAGTCCTCTAGTCCTCACCTCTAGTCCTGAAGATTGCATATCTTCATTAAAAATCTTTGGGTTTCTAGAGTTGAGAGACTGTAGAAATAAAGGTATCAGCTGAAAATGAAATTGCATTTTTGTGCAGGAGGAAATAGACTCTCCCGCACAGCTGATTGCTCTCTTATCCCGTGCTTGCGCTGAGCGTGGAGCTGCTTTGTGCGTGGTCATGCACAAGGCAGATGAAATGACTCAGCTCCAGGAGCTGAAGTAATGACTCAACTAAAAGCTTAAACAACAGTTGCAAGATGGTAGAAAGCCTTGTATGTGGACTTTCCACTCTTCCAACAACTACTTACGACCTTTCATACAGTCGTATATGTGGCTTTATCAGACAAAAACCTGAAGCAGGAATTCAGCTTGTTAACAGAATCACTTGGGTTGCAAGTGATGTTTCTTTCCTTAATTTTACAAGCTTGATCACCACTTTTTAAATGACAACATTTATTCCTAGAAGAGCTGATGGAGATTTTAGCCACATTGCTGATTTATGCTTCAGATACCATCAAGTTGTATTTGTGTTAAGGAATGAGCTGTAAGCAGGGAAGTGGAAACTGTGGCTTAAAAGGTGAATATCCTCTGGATATGTAGGCACAGGTATGAGGTCACAGCTTAAAATTAGTATTAACAACTCCTAGAAGTCTACAGGGGTGTGTGGTTCCCTTCACTCCCTTTTTTTTTTTGTTTGTTTTGTTTTGTTTTCCTAATTCAGTCAATTAAACCACTGCACTGTTGGCACTCTGTTGAGGACAGCTTGGGGACTGGCTGAGTGAGACTACATCGGGTCAGACTTGAGATGCATCTGCAGCGTGCAACTGTACGTCACTTATTTGTCATTTGATTGACTGGATTTATTTACTGGTCTTGTTGAGTCCTTCCTCTATTATATGCTGCTCCGCAAGAGGAAGGATAATGCAAATGTACGTTGTGGACTTGTTCCAAGTCATACAGACACAAGCATTTCTTGGTGAAACGCTTGTCTCATTTGGGTGGCATAGCAGAGGGTTAGGCTGTGGAAAAAAAAAATCTATTTTTTAAGATATAATCTTATAATAGCTGAAAAGCCCAGCTTGAGATAGTTATTTGTTTTGGAAAATCGCAACACAAGGAGCTAAAACTTAACCAAGTTGTGTGCAGTGGAAAACAGAGCTGGATGCTGAAAGGTCCTGGGCAGACTGTACCAGGAGTGTGGTAACATAATCCGTAATGTAAAGTACATATTATGTAAACATAACATTTACTGTAATGTAAAGTATAGCTGAGAGTTTGCGATACGTATAGAGGGAGAACATTTAGCAGCCTCTAGTATGTTTACTTTGGAGAAATTGAAAATGGATGTTGGAGAACCCGCTTCATGACTGGTGTTTAGATTAGGAAGCCAGGCAGACAAATATTGCTGTAGAAAATGCTGAAATGCCTCAAACGTTGAGGCAGTGTTGTTCCAGGAACCTACAGGACAAGGAAAACCAAACAGATACCCAGACACCTTCTTTACCTAAGAATACAGCTTTTAAGGGTCTTAGGAAAATGAAATCCAGCTATGTTGTTACCTGGGCTGTTCTGTTCCACAAAGATTCCTTTAAAATGCAGTCACTTGGTTGAAATAATATGAGTATTTTCAACATCTTCATAGAAATCTATGGCCTTTCTCCTTCACCAAATCACTTCTGTCTTCTGAGCTACTTATTTCTTCAACAGCGGGCATTTTAGTGCTACTTTAGCTTCTCCTCTGTCTTTTCCACCTGTAGGCTCAATGGTATTCCTGAGCAAGTTAGTTGCACATCTGCAAGGAATTTTAGGGTCTGTGATCCTTCAGTAAGGCTCTATTACCTCTCCTGGGGCATCTACATGGTTGGGAGAGCTTGGAGTGGGAGAGGAAATCTGAGCATGTAGCTGGGTAATTGAGTTTCTGAAGGGCTGCTTGGACCCAGAGTCAGGCTGATGAGGAAACAGCAATGAATGCCTGGCTCCAGACAGTCCTGTCAGCTCAAAAATGATAGTTAGGATGACTGTTACCACAGGAAAGGTGAAATATGTTGTCTTTTCTTTCATTGCACTGCTCAGTGAAAGCTACTGAGTGAAGCTGGGAAAGCTTGTGTACGTCCATCGTGATAATGGAGCACAAACATTGCTTTGGGTAGAGCCCTGTAATCACCTGGGAGGGAAGAATTAATAAAACATCTTAGGTATGTTCTAAGAACAATGTGGTCTTTAAACCTCCCTGTAAATGTAAAACAACAGAAGTGGGTTTCTTCACAAACATCTTTAAAAGCCAAATTCAAATATTGTGATCAATGATTGAATGGATTGTGAAGTTGACACCAGGCAAAATATTGACTTACCTTAGCAGTGTATTAGCTCTAACCAGCCCCAGAACTGCCTGTCTTCCCATTCTGCTGTCCTGAAGCAAGTCTGCATGTTGGGGAAGACACTCCTGGCCCCGTGGCATCCTCCTGAGTGATCAACTGGTGTTCTGAGAGTGTAAATATCACAAGATTTGGAATACAATCTGGAAAGTTAAGTTAGAGCTTGTTACGCGGTCGGTGCCAACCCTGCTCAGGCATCCTGCTGGGTGGCTTCTGCCTGGTCCCTGGCTGGGCAGAGACAGGATTTCACCCAGCTTTTGGCAGGATGCTGGTGCAGGCATGGCCAGACACTCTTGGGCTGCACAGACGGTAATCTAGACACAGATGGAATTCAAAGGAGCCTCCAGGCGGTAACGTTGCTGCTTCTCTGATGCGGGTTAGTTGGCTAGTGTGAAAGGCAGCTCTCTGGTATGACAGCAGTTAAAGCCATAGCAATAGGATGCTCATACAAGGGGCCAAAATAATGAACACAGTGACTGCACAGTTCAGAGAGTAACTACATGGGCTGCTTTTGGTACCGCATCGATGCGGTGATGTCACCCTGGCCTGCCAACACCACAATGTGAAGATCAGTGGCGTGTTTTCTGGGAAGTCTCACACTGCCTGCTCTTTGGCTTGGGCTCTGCGGTTGTCCTTGCTGGCTTGAGCTCTTGCTTTTTATTTTTTGGGGGACAGATGCACTGGTATTGGGAAGACCCGAGAATTTGCTTAATTTAGACTTCTTCAGTTTGCTTTTTGTCTGTGTGTGGAAACTGGTCTATTCTAACCCTGTCCTGGCTAGATCTCCTTTTGAACTGATGTTCAGACACACACGAGGCCAGCTAGGGAGTATTTGCCAAACAGAAGTTGGGCAAGCCACAACAGGCTGGATTTGAGTGAGCGAAGTAAAAATGAAAATTACAGGAATGTAATTTTGAATGTCTCAGTGAGTCACAATCTGTTTGTTAGCAACAAAACGCTGTTTGGAGATCGGCTGGGAAGAGGAGTAAGAGATAGCTCACATGGCCTTTGCTCATGCTGAGCAGCCCATCGTCCTGCTGTGGGACTCCAAAAGACATGTGTGTTGTCAGACAGGAGGCGTGATGGCAGAGCTGTGTTCAGAAACAGGGAAGGAATCGAGTATATTGCCTGGGGCTTGCAACACCTAAGTCAGGGCACAGTTCTGCTCCATTCTCTTTTCTAGATCAGTCTGGTGCTTAAAGAGGTAGGTACACTACTGTCTAATCTGGAACAAGTTTTACTTCAATATTAACCTGAAAGTAGATAGGAAGGCAAGCCCTGTCCATATGAAGGCAGCTTTATTGTTTAGTCTTTAATAATCATCTTATTTCAACAGAGTGGCCTAATATCTGTGTGATGATTAATTTCTGACTGTTGGATTTCTGAATGTTATTCATTAAAAAAAAAAAAAAAGGCTCAAAGTATTGCCTGTATTGTCTTGGACAGATTCTCTGTGGGGACTGCTGCATTTGAAGACCCCATTTCCTTGGCACTTTTCAGTGATGACTGTGTCAGAAATAACATTTTTAAAGTATTTGCCTAGCAGAAGTGATTTGGTACTTCTGCCTCCATACTGGCCTTCTGTTCAGGGACTGTGAGAAAACAGAAGCAGGGCACAGCCCTCTCCCAGTGCCATACATAGCCGTGTCAGCTTCAAGCACGGGCCTTCTCCATGGCCACCCGGGAATGCGGTTGTTTAATGTGTGCACAGCACTCCCGCCCATCCAAAGCATTTGCTTGGAGCGATTTTGCAAATAGTGAGACTTCAGGGAGCGCAGAGAGTTTTCAGTGACCTAATGAGGAAGGAAGATGCTAATGCCCTAGGTTGGATCCTGTCATTTTCGCTCGTGCTCAGAGTTCTGTTGACTTGGAGAAACCAGGGGCTCAGGCATGACCGGGCCACGCTGCTAATGATACTCGTGGATGTCACATTCCTTTTTGCAGTGTGAGAATTTCAGTGAATTGCAATTGAAGTGACTTTTAGTGAATTCTTTACAAGCTGGTTCATAGTCTCAGTTAAGCAATGCATCCATTATTCATTGAGTTTATGACAGTTCCTGGGGGGGCTAATAAAACTTGGGCTGAATTATGGTGGGCGTCAGAGCCCCTGCCCTAATCAGGCTGTGCGGAGAAGCAAGGCAGGCGAGATGGGGAAGGGGCTGGCAGCAGAGCGCTGCGTTACAGACTTAGCCCCGTTCTCGTTCAGCAGCGCACGGTCGCGGCGCTCTGCCTGCGTTGATGCGGGGGCTGTGTGTGAGAACATGACACAAATGGAGAGCAGAAGATTGCTCTGTTCCAAATTTCCCTTTTTCCTTTCTTTTTTTTTTTTTTTTTTCCCCTGTCCTTTCATGCCTGTGACCTAGCTTCTTTTTCTGTTGTGATTTCCAAACACGCCAGCTTGCTTTCAGGGTGAGGCAATTTAGGAAGAGGTGAGCAGAGAGGCCAGCCATGGGTGTGAGATGGGCTGGGAGCTTCTAAAGGATGGGTGCACTGGGGGCACTGAGGCTGTCACAGGGCTGTGGTGGTGCTTGTTGCTGTTGACTTGATTTCTGTAGAGAGAGCTCTAAAGCAGACGTGCCGTGCAACTGGGCCTTATGTAGGGTAGGTGAAAGAAAGTGTGTTTTGGGGAGAGCTGACCTGATGGACCCGGATGCACATTTTTCATATGCAGGCAGAAATCTGCTCTCCAGCTGATGCAATTCTGGATGAGCAGTGAGGAAGAAACATACACCAGCTTTACAAGGGTGTTCCTGGATCTGCTCAGTCCCTTTTGAGTGAGGCTTGGGGTGCAAGCATGGTAGGCGCCCACCCAGCCAAGCTTTCTCCTTGCTTCTACTTTAGAGGCATCTAAGTTCAACTCCTCGCTGCTTTGAGCCCATGGCTTCAAAGGTACAAAGGTTCAACTCCTCTAAACTCTGTCCCGTTCTTCTGATTTGGGCACTCTTCCTTAAGGAGGGCTTTTTACATATTTAACCTAAGGATGTTCTGGCTAGTGTCACCGGTAGCCAGATGTAGCCAGTAGCCAGATCTGTACTCTACGGCTCCTCGGGTGTCTGTCGTCTACCTTTGTTTTACAGAGCCCTCCTGCCTTCACATCTTTCTCACGTCACTAGCTGGGAATTGGTCTTCCTGCCCTAAAAGAGCAAACGTTTGGGACTGCGGATACACTGCAGTGCCAATAAGTCACTCCCTTGGGTACTCTCTGGCCACTGAGGTGGGCTCCTGGGTGACGGTACCTGGCTGTTGGCATCCCGTGGTCGGCACAGGTTGAGTCAAGTTGTATGCAGCAGCCAGTGCTCTTGTGCAGGTGTTAGGGTTGGGACTTGGGCGTGGGGAGTGTGTTAACTATAGGTTGGTGTCCTATGAATTCTTCTAGATGAAGCTGAGGCTAAGAGAAGAAGGGGCTTAACCCCTGCTTTTTTTTAATAGGCCCTTTTCTTCTTTCAGTCTGCTGCTAATAAACTTGTGAACTAAAGACAAAAGAAAGAATAAATGAAGAATGACTCCTGTGGAGCCTGCGGAAATGGGCAGACGCAAAGCTGGAGTCAACACGAGTGTTGGACTTGGGGGCTCATCTTCTCCTGGGTGGATGGGGCAAGGGGGTACACGGGCTTTGCCTCCATTCCTGCTGAACTCATACAGAAAAGATACCTGTTTTCTTCCATTTTAATAGCATCATAACACTGATCTAAACTGGAGCAGTGCACACCTAGAAGTTGTCTTTTCATGGAGAACTTGTTAGAATGTTTTTTTATGGAAGTCCTCCCTGCAGCTAGAAACCCTTTCAGAGTTTTTCTTTTCGAGGAGCACTGTCAGTTACTGTACGAGCCCCTCCACAGCCTGTGCCAGCGCCAGCCTGCCTGCCTGAAAGTGGCAACCAGACGGACTGGCCAGCAGATCCCAGGGAACATGGTGCCACCATGATGGCTGCTCGCTGCCAACCCCTGTGGAAAGTGCCAGGGTGATATAACAGTGTGACTCACTCTACAGGCTGCTCCCTTTCGTTATGGAAACTGTTGCCAAAGACTGAAAATTAGGCCATAACAAAATAAATGGGTAATTTGTGTGTGCGTATGTGTGCAAACATCAGTTAGCACACCTTTTAAGTTTTTTTCTCTATCTTGTGTTTTAGGTCTCTCATCTTGTGAACCTTTGGGAACAAAGAAAGGATCTGAAGGACATCTGATTCCATGCCATCCAAATCTGGTAGCTGCTCACTGTTGGTGCAGATATGAAGATGTGGTGCTTGTACGCCTCGGGACATCACACCTATGCTAGTAGGTAAGCCCGGGTAAGCAGCTTCCTTTAATCCACAAAGCCATTACACTCCAGAGTAATAAGGCAAGACGCCTGCACTAACAACTCATAGGTGGCGGTGCTTCAGCAGGAAATTCTCATCAAGAGCTGCATACGCAGAAAATATTTGAGGGATTTGCAGTGAAAATAGAGGGTTACAGAATCCAGTCAGGAAGGCCAGAGTGAAGGAGGTGAGCAGAGGTCAGGCATATGGAGAGACGCGTGCTCTTGTACCTCAGAGCATAGCAAGTGTTATGTCAGCTCCCTAACAGCAGAGCAGCCTTTCTCTTGAAGGTCAGCCTGTTAAGAGCTGACTTTCTCAAACAGACAAAGATCTTTGCCATGAAGTAAGCCAGACTTCTGCATAAGCTGTTCATTCCGTTTCAGGAAAATAAAATGCTATTTTGAAGTGCTCTTTTGATTGGGTCTGTGTAGTACAGCATCCTGCCTTGGCCATACAACTGTAGAATGGCTTGGGTTGGACTCTGGACCTGCTCCAACAGGTCTGTGTCTGTCTTGTGCTGGGGGCCCCAGAGCACTGGTCACCGTTCACTGCTGAGAATTAGGGCTGGAAAGCCTTCACCACAGCTCATTTTGTGTGAGGAATTGTACTAGTCACTTGTATTATATGAAACGAAAAATCTTTAAATCTTTTTCCTTTTAATGTTGTGACTATCCCTTGCTAAGTGTGTGTGCATGATTCTACAAAGTATCTCCTTGCTTACAATTTCCTTATCAAAACTAGAAGGAATCAGAATTGTCTCAGGTGCAATGTATTGGACTAGGTCAGCATTACTGTCTTGCCAGGAGTTTTTCCTGGGCAAATAAAGGATCTAGCTAGCATTCATGTAGATTTTCGTTTTGTTTTGTTTGGTTTTGGCAAAGCATTAGATGATTTCATATGTGCATCTTGCTTATGGTTGTCATAAGGACTGTTTGGAAGTCTTAGCTCTAAATTGTCTCAGGTAGATGGCTGAAAAACAGATGTCTCTGTTGTTGTAGCTTTAGGATTACATCTCCACAGTTCAAAAGTCCTGTAAGAGTCTTAGATGGTAGATGCTGGATTAGACCTCACTGGTGTTGACACCTTTTCTGGAGTGGTTTTGAGATGCTAGTGATACAGACTGGGATGGCACTGATGTGCTCCATTTATTTGCCATCTGCTACACAGCAGGAGCAGCATGGATTTTCTTCAGAAAGTAGGTTCTCCTTTCAGGTCTCTGTGTTGCTGTAGAAAATACAGAGCATCTAGTTTCAGTTTTAGAGGGAAATGAACCTAAACACAGTCCTGACTGTGCCATGGCTGCTAAGCTGATGGCCATTGTTTTTATCCTTTAAGGACACGTTCATGGCAAGCTTCAGGTCAGAGGTATTGATTGTGTCTCTCTCCCACATGTTGCCAGAATGGGGCCAAGGCATGGATCCCTCTCGTGTTGTTCACTGCTGCTGGACCAGTCCGTGTCAATGGGAAAAAGTTGGCCTGTCTCCAGGCAGGGATTTGGAGAGGACACAGTAAAGATGATGCTGAAGGTAACTGCAAGCTGCCAGACAGAAGCAACTCTGAAACTGCAAGTTCGTCTGCAGCCTGATGATATTAATAGATCCCACTCTCCACTCCATGCCTTGGAGGAAGGCACAGTCTTCATAATAGGCCAAATTCATGGACTTATATTTGTTCCATAATTATCTCTGGAAAGAAATTTCTCACTGATTAACATATGCTCAGAAGCATTCACAATGAATAGGCCTTATAGTTTTCAGCGTACCGCAGACATTTGGTCGTATCTTCAGCTGGTGAAAACTGGCATCGCTTTGTTGCCTTTCCAAGTCATTTTACAATGAGTGAAGATTGGTCCTTCTGTTCTCCTTCACATGAAGGTCATGTAACTTTTGTGGCTTTGTGCAATATGTTCTTTCTAAAGGAAAATGAATGTATAGTTGTCTTTTATTTTGCAATGATCTTCTAAAGTACCCAGTTCAAAGATTGGGCGTGCTTGACACACTTTCCACCCATTTCTTTCAAATTAATAATCCTCTGATGCCTCTCACATGATCTGCTGGTCCTAGGAGGGTTTGAGCTTTGATGGAGGAGGGGTCTTTGAACAAGGGAGGACTGGAAAATCTGGGGAACTTCTGTTTCACAGCCTTTGATGCTGTGCTGATAGTCTGTCCTACTGTTAGGCTGCTTCAGTACTTCCAGTCTCAGGGTCATTTCAAAAAGATATGGGAGGGATTCTCAGTTGGCTTTTCTGCAGTTTTTGTAGCTGTCTAGGGGGGGAATACCATAATAACTTGCCCACTAAGACTCCCAGTACCTTGCTTTCAATGGCATCTGAGGCCGGGATGCTTCAAAAGAACCAAGCAGAGAACCAGCTCTCCCCCGAGAAAAGGTCTCATCCTGAAGCCTTGGTAAGAGGGCTGGCAGGCGGGCATTTTTCCATCCCTCCCTTTCCTCTCCGTGATGATTAAGAGCATCGGCTGCTACTCACTCTGAGCAAACGTTTAAGAATTTCTCTCACAGATAGCGGAGACATGAGTTGTTCTGAAGGCCGATTGAAACTGGGGATCAGCTTCCTGCACAGTCAGGCCTTGGATCAGATCCCCCTGTATGGCAGGGAAATGTGTCGTTAGCTGGGCGTGCTCCAGGCCTGCCTCCAAAGGGCCCCCAAAATGAGAGCTGTCTAGGAGTCTGAAAGAACTTACAGAAACAAACTGACTTGAGAAGGTTTCAGGCACTTTAGGAGACGAGGAGGAAAAGTCCCCTTTGAATGCTGATAGATTTTGGGTTCCAAAGCCCAGCAGAATCGGTAACAGAGGAAGAAATGAGCAGTTTGACAAGCAGCAGCAGGAGTCAGATCTGCTTTCTAACATCCTTCTCGGAGTTCTGCAGTGTCTAGGGAGAGCTCGCTTTGTCAGCCCTTCCCCTAGCAGGAGCACCAGCAGAGACTTTCTGCTCTGTTTGGCCACTAGTTTTCTCACAGTTCATTTGAACTCAGTATCTTAGAGGCCTTTCCTTCCAATTCCCAGAATGTTGAAATCAAACAACTCCCACAGGCACCTGGGCACGTAACAAGACCACACATGGAGCACAGCCCTTATGAGCTGGGAGGGAATGGCTGCAGATCCCTTCTGAGGCAGGTGCCACTTTCATCGGTCTGATCTCCAGGAAGGATCACCTTTGAAGGGAACAGGGTGACTGCCCTGTGACACACCACGCAGCTGCCAGTGCTGTTTCACTTCGAGGCAGGCACTACCTCATCTCAAAGCTCTTGTTTGCACTTGATGCTCCCTCAGACATCCTGAGTCACTCTTTACCCACATTCACCCTGGATACATCTGTTTTCTCTGTGGTTGTGTGGTGGTTGGGAAAGTCCTCAAGTACAAAGAAAGACAAAACTGGCTTCTTCCTCAAAACTTAGCCCTGCTGTTTTTACAATGAGAAAGCAGTTTGAATGTCACATTCCTTGATAAAACACAACTGCATGTCAGTCTCAGCGTTTCTCAGGTCTTGAAACACAGTGTAGTTTTGCTGTATGCTTGTGCTCGGAGGTCTCCTGGGGTGTTGAACTCCAGGGTGTTTAGGACAAATTAGATTTTTATCAAAATGAGATGTCTAGAAGCAGCCTTTCAGTCCCTGCCCTGGAAACGGCTGTAGGTCTGTGTCAGCATGAAAGAACGAAATGAACAATTTTATTCTGATTTTCAGCTTTGAAAGGTGTTTGGGTGTTCAGCTCAACCCTGGCAAAAGTTTGCTGCTTCCTGCTGTCTGTGCACGTGCATGGCTCTGAAACTTGGATCGCTCGATCTTTGCCATTGGTTAGGAGCATGTGCCCAGCTAGCTATCTGCGTCTGCTGAAATGCATTTACATTTATTTGCAGTAATTTGGTCATGAATTTTGTTTGAACATTCAATAAGCTTTAAATACTTAAACAGTGAAACCTCTACAAAAGCAACTCTGAAAACTGAGTAAGAAAAATGTAACTGCCTGTAACAAAACCTTCCTGCTGGTAAGTGTAAATCAGTGTGTTTTTAGTAGCCTTTGATGAGCATCTTAACGGGACCTGTCAGTCTGACTTCATTTAAAGTTTCAGCCATTGTTTTATTGCCTCAGTGATCACAGATGCTCTTGTGATGGAGGTAACTTTGGAAAGGCTTAGCATAATATGAGTTTAGCTGGAATTGGAACCTGGCAAGAGAGGTGTCTCTGGCATCTGACAAGTAAAGTCAGTACTGTACATCTTGCCAGGACGCACAAAGTCTAGGTCAATGTTTTGTCTTGTTTGGCTGCTCACCTATTGATCTTCCCATGTCTCCTACCTTCATTTTCTACCAGTAGGCAACAGCATTCACTCCTGTTGCACCTGATCTAGGAGGCATGGAATAAAAATTCAGACCAAGAGGAGAAACTTAAAAAAAAAAAACAAAAAAAAAAAAACAAAAAACAGAAAAAACACACAAACAGAAATCCCACAGCATACGAGCTGATGGCATCAGGATATTGGGACGGTAGAAAAATTGTGCAGCTACCACCACTTTCCTCCTGGTCACATAATTCACTTTCCTCTAGCAATGGATGTAACACAGTGACTTGAGAGTTTCACCCTCATTGTTTTGCTCCTGTTTCAAAGCTAACAGTAAAGGGAAAAGGCATCTATGAACATCCTATGGCTTAGGAACTTGAGGAGGCATAAATCGAGGGCTTTAGGCACTTATCTTCCACCAGCTGTCCCAAAGGCCATTCAAGCTATAAAGCCCATCCATCACTGTGGCTGCTGACGCCAGTGCCACCGCCAGAGGAAGATCAGTCAGGCTGGATTATCAAAGTCAAAGCCAGAGACAGTTCTTGTGGGAAGCGGTTGGGAAAGTCTCATGTCTTTGCTCCTTACTGCGCAGGAAATAAAAGAGGGATTGTGCATGAGGGTTGGGAATGCCCTGTTTCTCATTATTGAAACGTGTGGTCTTGAAAGAGAGGGAGGAGCCCCTGTACAAAAGATAAATCATGTTAATGCTGTTTGTTTTTCTGTTTTTGCCTTCCAGTGCTCTGGTCTGGGAGCAGGAGGCAAGGGGCTTTGCACATAAGCTCTTATACTTGGCTGATAGTAAGGGTGCTGCTGTTTATTTTGCAGTGAGACAGAGATAGGCATGGGGAAATCAGACCTGAAGACCAGACCCAAAAATGTGCAGTTAAAGGCAGATACATACACCTCTATCTCATAATAGAGTTTGACTCTGCTCCCCAGTTGCCAACTGAGCTGCTCGCTTCAAGAGCCGTCAGGAGGCAGAGCTGTCAGATTGACTGTGCCACAGGGAATGGATGCGACTGGTGGCATCTGTCTGTGCTGGCGATGGGGAGGGAGCGGACCTGCCGGCTTAGCTTGGGGCGCAGCGGGTGTGGGAGCACCTGGAAGGCATCTTGGGGCACGTGTGTGAGCAAAAGGCAGTGGTTTGCACTGCCCCGTGGGATGCGCTGGGGTCTGGTTCAGTCACCAGCCCAGTCTCTGGGCTAAGTTCAGATCAGAAAGAAACTCAGAAGTTTTGTGTTATTTTTTTTTTCTAATGGAAGCTGGGGATTTTTGGCAGGTACGTGTGTCCCACAAGCAGGTATTTCTATCTGAACATTTCAGGGCTCTTTTCTTTTTTTTTTTCTTCTTTTTTTCTGAAGGGGGAACCAAGCAAAATGATCATGTTTTGCTAACCAAAGCACCGCTCTTCCGACACCTCTACCCCATCGCCCGAGGTGAGATTTCTTGGGGAGATGTATGTGTGTTTCACAGGGATTTTAGGAATGAAAGCTTACCTGGGAAAACAAATTCCCCTTCAGAAAAATAACAATAAGCTTTTTTCCAGTTTTGTGAAACATTTCTCGTAAGACAGGAAACAGTCCCTTACCTCCTTCCCTGTGGTTAAACAAGGCTGAGCGGATGGGCAAGATGAAGATTGACGGTGAAGGGCCCCCTGTGCCCCAGGGCTCACAGGCACTGCTGCTAAGCTGGCGAAAGCCAGAAAGCTCCCACCTACGCCTGCAGTGAACCAGGACCTGCAGCATTAGGAACATGCCCCAGCAACAGATCACTAAGGCCTGAACAAGAAGATACAGGTATGTGCCAGGGTCCTAAATCCATCTTCAGGAGGGATTTCACACAGGAATTCAGTGAAAGACAAGGAAATAGCATCCTTTTTGGACCTGTGGGGAGAAAGTTCAACACCATCCACCAACATGTCAATCAGCCGGTAGGTGAACTTGAAAAAAGGAATGGTACAGCTCAAAATACTGTGGCTGCAGCTTGCCCTGCGTGGTCTGGTTGTGCCAAGTTTCCCTCTAAAAGGTTGTTCAAGCTACTCTTGTAGCAGATGTTTGGGAGCAGTGACACAAGGCACAGCTGTAGGGCAGGTGATACACTCCCTCCCTCCTGTGTAATTTCTTCACTGGCTACTTTGCCCACCATCAGATTTGATTAAAATCTCTCAAACAGCATTAAAAATGGAAAGAATGTTGCTAATAATTTTCATGGCTGCTGACTACAGTAGGCATCTTGTAGTTCAATTGTTAGGTCAAGCTGTGGGGTCATCCTAACAGAAGTGTGAGATGTGTTGCGCATGGACAAGCGAGCCTGGTTCTGCTCCACAGCGATTCCACCACCCTGGTGGGTCTGCAGGAGCAGTGGGACTTGAGTGCCTTGTGGATGGGACATCACGACACAGTGAGAGACTTCTGTAATTGCCACTGCTGGCTGTCTTGGCAGGGGGGCTGAGCACTGAGCTCTGGAAGAGGCCTCTTTAGTTAAGGGCCAGGGCACACAGGCAGCAGCGAAGGGAGTGTGATTATTTGTGGACAGACAGCTGACAGCATGCTACAAGGCTGTTATTTCAGCATATTTCACTGTCATTTAAAATCAGGGTGTATATTTAATGCTAAAAAAAGCTGAAAGAAGGCAACAGGATGAGGGTCTGAAATGGAATGTTGCAAGAAATCAAAAGGGCAGTTTCCAAGAGCTACGTGACTGGGTATTGCTCTGGGTGGGAGACAGCTTGTTTTCCCATATAAGCTCTCACCTTACGCCCCACTAGTGAGACCTGTACTGACTCTAGCCAAAGCCCTCCTTCACCTTCTCTTGACTGCGACCACTAACACATCCCTGGGGGAAGTATAAGAGAGAAACCATAGGTAGCATGGTCCTTCCCTTGGCATAACCTCAAGTGCGTCCACCCAACAACTGGCATCAGCATCTTGGTGAATTTTAGTGGACCTGGTAAGTGCAGTGGTTCTGGCTCTTGTGCCATGAACACTTTAATCACCTTACCACTATTTGTGTCTCTACAGACCTCTGTCACCTCCCCCTGCCATCTCTTTTCTGAGCTGAGGCATCCTCCCACATGGAGACAGAAGCTGTGCAGTATGCGGAATCACTGGTTAAGCTGTTCTTCTCTGCATATTGCCTGTGCTTTCCAAGAGAGGGTGATGAGACCCCGCACAGGACTCATGACGTAGGCGCATCTTCTTTTAGTGGTGGCAAAGCTTCACCATCTTTTCCTCTAGCCAGCCTTTCTGTAATATTTTCAGGGATCCTGTGTGCCTTCATCCTGAGCCTTGAGCTGGCATTTTAAAAGCACGTCCTGCAGTGGCTACAGGCGAAATGATAGATGACTGTGAGAGCAGAAAGAAGCATGGTATGCTCACAAAGCAGAGAAATGCACGTGTGGGTAGACACTTCTGTGAGTTCTTATTTTATGCTTGCCCGTGTATTATCTGTACTTGCAGAGCATGCCCAGTGTCCCTGTGGTGCACATTCATTTGGTCTGCCTTGGAAGTGACCTGACTGCAGTGAGCAAGAAAAGATGAGCAGAGCAGAGCATTTCCAAATTCTTGGTTGTATCTGAGACCTCTCTGAATTACTGGCTGTTTTACATGAATACTTTGCTAGAAAGAAAGAGGAAGCATTGGTTTGAATTGTTGATTACAGGTATTTCACAATGACCTTGGTGTTGCCTGCAAGCAGAGTCAACCATGTATCAGACACCAAGGTTAAGCAACAGCAATGCAATCTGGCCTTGGGGTTATTCCATGTACATCCCCTGCTCACTTCGTGGTTTTGAATTTCCCTAAAACAGTATTTTCACAAGCCTAAGCAGTGAAAACAAAATCTCCCTTCGCTGCATTTTTATTCCTTTTTGTAGATGTTGCTGTCTCTCTGAGAAGATGAATTTGATCATGAAATGCCATGTTCCTAGTTCTTGACTCCTCTGCTCCCTGTCTGGAGACCTCTGTCCCCTTTGTGTACATTTGAATAGAAAACCCTTGTTGGTAGCTCAAGCAGGTGTTGTACAGTATGTGTGTATGTACATGTATAGGTTCATAGTACCTGTAGATGGGACGGCTTCTTCTGCCTCACAGAGAGCAGAATTTCTGCCTGTCGATCACAGCTGCCATGGGGACTGAATCTCCAGTTCTTGATTTTTTTTACTATGTTGTTCTTACTAATCCAAGTACTAGCCCTCTTCTGCTCTTGGAAATTTCCACTGGCTCCACTCATATAGGACCTCAGGATTTGACTTCATCTGTTCAACCTGCTGTGCTTGTCAGGCTTACTCTATCAATTTTTATTCAATAAGAGTTAAGTTGGTAACTCTGGACTGCACTCAGTAGGAAGCTGAGTCCCAGCTCCGCTGGCTCTGACATGAAAATAACACGCTGCAAGGGTGAGGTTTTAAGGTCTATCACTTGGATTTATGTCTCTCTCCTCTATGGAGGTGAGCTAGTCTTTGTCAGAAAACAAAAAAGAAAAAAGGAAAGGAGTGTAAATAGAAATGCATTAATTTAGCTGTCTAGACAATATCTGTAGAATTAAAATGATTACAAACTTAGAGTGAAATGGAATTAGGGGGAGGGCAGCAGAACTCTTGGGATTTATGCAAGAGGGGCTGTTTTGCTTCCGTGGAGAAGATAAGAAAGAGTTCTGAGATATTTAGCTTACTGCTCTGTTTTGCTTTGTCATGGGAAGAGGGATGGTATAAAGGGAAGGCAGGGGGCAGAACAGCTTTTATGTTTGGGCATGGGCTGGGAGAAATAACATGCTGTAAATATTGCAGCTGACACAGCAGAGGCCCATTTGGCCTGGAATATAGGGCAATAAATGCAGTCAGGTGATTCAAGGGTGTTGTGCATAAGTCTGCCAGGTAGTTAGGCGAAAGCAGATCAGGAAATAATTATGGCTGATAAGGGGAGCTTGTAAGGAAGCCAGCACCTTCTGTGACCATGAAAGGCTTTAATGATTAACTATGATGGAAAAGCTAGAAGCACATTCTCCCCTTTCATAGCAGTTACGCCCAGCTGCTCTTCTGCATCATTAACTTCCGAGTGGCCTGGACATCGCTGCTGAGCATGAACCAGCTTTAATTCAGGGCAGCCTCTGGGCTATGAATGGAGAAGCTGATTGCTTCTGAGAAGGGCACTGGTTTTGGCATGCCGTGCCTGCCCAGCTCTTGTGGGTTAATTTCTGGTGCAATCCAGACCTTGTGGAAACTGGCCGAGGTTGCTGTCCCATGGGTAGGGTCTGCAAATGGCAGCAGAATATGGCCCAGGTACTTCAGGGCCTGCACACCCACTGACACCAAGTGTAGCTTTCCGGGACCTGACCTGGATCCTGTTTTCGAACATCTCCTCTTTTCTGTTTCCTTATGAAGCGAAGAAAACAGCAGATGTCAATAAAAACAGCTCTTGCCAATGCAACACTGAATCGACAGTCTGTGGGTATTCCCCTGCCGCAGCATTTACAGCACAATATGGCACTAATACTTTTCCTTACTTGCACTGCAGGCTCCAGCTTCCTCGGCTTGCGCAAGAGGAGTGAGCCACCACCATCAGAACTTCCATTCCCCAGAACTGGGAACTGATCTTCTAAGCCACTTTGGCTACATTTTCAAGGTGCTGTGAGCACAAGCTTGCACCTTGGGAGATGAAGTAACCACAGACCCTGTTAGGAGCACCTGGTGGTGCTCAGGATAAATGAGATGGGATCTGAATATTCGGGCTATCAGCACTTGCTGGGGTTGGGCAGGGATGTGGACCACACAGCAAAGTACCGTAGGGAAAGGTACCACATCTTACGCTTGTAGCTGTGTCTTCTGTCGGCAGCTGAGCGTAACAGCAAGGGCTGAGCTGTGCCCCAGTGCTTGGCAGGCGCTGAACCGGCACTCCAGCTTTTCCCCGTGTAGGGAACTGGCCCTGAACATCGAGACGGGGTGGTGCTAAATACAGATACTGGGAATGACACTGGAGCATTAGTCTGGGTCTTGAATAGTCTATCCTTTGCAATCCTACCATACAGCTGTTATTATAGCATTTGCTAATTGGTTTTACTTGATTAACACTTGCTTAGGCAAGTGCACAGCTATAAACTATATTAGCTATAAGCTAAACTATATAGCTATAAGCTATATTAGGCACAGCTATAAACCTCTGCACAGCACACCTCCTGAATGACAGCCCATGTGCAATTAGCAGCAATTTTCACTGCTCAGAATTGCCTCTGGCAGGACAGGGTGCTGGCGAGTCCATGGACTCATGCAGCACATAAAGGTGTGCAAGCAGTCCTGGGGAGCGGGGGGAAGTCATGTGCTGCTGGTGTGACCGTCCCCAGGCTGCTGGTAACTCCCGCGGCAGTCTGCATTGCTGTACTTGCTGGATAAGCTCGGCCTACATGTAGGCTCAATCATCATTTCTGAGAAAATTGCATTGTTAATACATTGTCTGTAATCAATAGGCCATGGCCTTGATTCAGCAAGACACTTAGGAACATGGCTAATATCCATTACACAGTCTGGTACCTTGGTTTGTTTTTTTTGTTTTGCTTTGTTTGCTTGTATGTTTGTTTTTTAAGGGCCTGCTTTTGCATTCAAAATCATTTGTGCTAAACAGTGGCTTTTGTGCCTAAAAGGGCATCAGCTGTGGCCTGGCCAGGAGGTGCTGTGTTCTCCCAGAATGAATAGGACTTCAAAGCTGGGAGATGGTAGCACGTGGAGAACAAAAAGCTAATGCAAGCCAACAAAGGGGAGAGAGCACTACCAACCAGTGCATTTGGCCTCTTGTGGCCTCTTTGCCCACACAAAAGGTTGGTGCATAGATCACAGATTATGGAGAGGAATGTGTAAATTTGGTTAAAAGCAATTGTTCATTAGGCTTGTAGCTGAGTTTCATTTATTTTTAATTCTGTTCTGCTTGCATAGCTTTTAATCAGTTTAATACTTATCCTCCCAATTTGCTTGTTGTTACATACTGAATTCAATTGTGCATCTTACAAACATTCATTTCCCCTCCCAGATCTGCTGTAATGACCACTAGAAAGCTGACGAAAGGGAGGCAGAGTTAAAGCCACCTTGAGAGAATTTTCTAGTGACTGCCTTAGCCTGAGCTCTGGCGAGCGGCAGGAAGACCGGTATACTCCAGCCACTGAGAATTTTTTGAGAAATTACCTCTAAACTGTATTCACTGCAGTGGAGCAAGTGCTTAAGCAGCAGCTTTATCTCGAAGCATACAACCAGTCTCCCCCTGCTTGGCAAACCTGACACTGGGAGTTCAGTTTGTGGCACCAGTTTGCCTGCCAGGAAGCTTTGCCCTGGGCTGCTGGCAGCACGGAGGGAGAGTCCGAGCTTCAGTCTGCAGCTGGTGTCACCTGGGATTGCTCTCTCGACTTGGAGAGAAGTGATACGATTTGTACACCCACCAGAGGAACGCAGCAGTGGCTGGGTTTTGTTATTGCAGCACCGAGTGGAGAACTGTGGGGACTCAGGGCATCTCCCCACAATCAGGTTGTCACGTCTGGCTGTGAGCCACGTCCCTGCGCGAGGTGGCAGAGGGAGACAGAAACGGCCCTGCGCCGTGGGGCTTGGTGAGCATTGCGGACGGCTGCCAGATGCGCCTTCGTCCCACCACGGCGCCGGTCTCCCTGGTTACGTGACAGCCAGCGAGGACAGGCGGCAGCGGCAACTTTGCCTTGGGTTCATTGATCCTGTCTTAGCGCTCAGTGCTTATCATGACAAAAGGCTGTTTGCAAAGTCACTGCAATTAAGTTCGCTAATTGTCCTGGTTTTAGAGGAGCTGAGTCTCTGTGTGTAAGTGGGTCACAGAAGCGGTCTAGTTAGCGCCTCCCCTTTTTTAAAGCAGAGGACTCGTTGCAGGGTGAGATTCACGAGATCCTTGGTGGGGTGGCCCCACAGACCCTCACTGAACGGGGTTGGCCTACATGGATGTGGCCAGGTTGCATTCCTCTTTGAAACGGCAGAGCGAACTGATATTAAGGAATGGATCTGAGGGCACTGGCTCAAAGTCAGTCAGGAGGTGCTCCCATACTCCTGCACCACCACTGCCTGCACGTGCTGCTGAAAACCGTACGTGTCTCCGACGGATCATTCCACCCCGGCATGGCTCGTCTTCAGTGCCCTTCCCGTGTCCTTGGCCACTTGAAATAATTTCCCTTCTGCTCACAGGCCTGACCATCACTGCTTGCTGTGCTTGTAATGACTAGAGAAAACGGGAGATCAGTTCGAGATGGAGGTGGAGCTGTCGTGGGATAGCTTGCTCGTGCAGCACCCCGCTGCTCCCCGCCATGTCACACAGTGCCCGGGGTGCTCTCGGTTCCTCTTTTGCGGGACGGCTGCAAGGTGGTTTTGCATTTCCCTGGGGGAACTACACACAGGGAGTTACGGTCATGTTGCTTTCAGCTGGAGCTGCTGGCTGAGCTGAAACCAAGTGATTCAGATTCTGGAGCGTGATTCAGAGTCAGGCTCTGTGAGCAGCTTCCCTCACTCTGTGTTCAGCTAAATCAAGGGGCTTTTTGGCACTGCTCTGTCTTGAGAATTAAGTTAGTGGTTTTATCTCCGTTAGTTCATCTCTTGAAGTGGTCAGAAGTGATGTGATGTGTCTTGGGAGAGATGGTTTACTTTAAAGGTAGCCTAATTTGCTAGTGTACCCGTACCTTGTATTCAGTGCACTGTCCTCCTGTAATTTCAGCAGCCTTGGGGTCATGCACCTGATGTTGACAGATGAGAGGTCCTTCCTCTGCTTAACATGATTCCAGAAATAAGCCTTAGTTGATGATTGAATTTAGAAGGCTGAAATCAGTCCCCTGATGCTTTTTATTTAGTCGAGTGTCCCACTGGAAGGATGAAAATGTTGAGGAAAAGTAAACCTCCATGGGCTATGGGAGGTTAGGCCCCTGGGGTGAAGTTTGGACAATACTGGAGGGAATAGATGGGGGACAGTGTCTTTATCATAGCTGGCACCAGCTGCTGGGCAATTATAACGCAAAAGTCAGAACTAGAAAAGCACCGTGGAGCCAGGAGGGCGTTTTCAGCCCTCAGAGGGGCCACTCCTGCAAAGTGTGGAGGCACCAGCCAAGATCAGGCAAGAAGGGCTGATGCTGTAGTAGAGGAGAGGCTTTGTCTTTGAGTCTGACAGCCTTCAAAGCTCTCACAGTGATGGAATTTGACTTAAAAATGGGGAAAAAGATGGTTTCACTGCATTAATATTTCCCCAAACTTAAGCACACCTTAGGTCTGGTTGGTTTTATTTTGTCAAGAAGCTAGGAGAGCCTGGCACAGCTGGACATGAAGTCATGTATTCTTGGCAGTTTATGAATTCTCTTGTGAATGTATGGAAAACATGTATCATTATTTCAACTCCCAGTGCTGGAAATAGTGCAAATAAATGACTGTGAGTCAGAATAAGGTGAATCAGTGCAAGTTAGCTCTACTGCCAATCGTTTAAGAGCACAGACATGACATGGGCAATTATTTGGCTAATTAGAGCAGACCTTTGAGTGTTGAAATTCAGGGCTTTCAAAGGAGCTTAGCAGAATGAGGTGCTTAAGTCCTTCTGCCGTCAGCGGGCGGTGGGTACATCCTCCCTTCCTTTCAATGCTCGCCTTAGCAGAATACACAAGGGATTTTATTTGGATGCTGAGGGAGCAGCGTTTCCAGCGGGTGCCTGGGCAGCATGCTCCTTCAGGAGGAACAGGGCACCTCCAGACCGAGACCTGCAGCCTGAAGCAGGTCCTGCTATTGCCCTCTTCATCAGGGGGTGTGAGTCGGAAGAGGTGGCAGCTCTGTTCCAGAGCCTTTGCCAACACCGCTTGGAGAGGACATCTACATGTGTGAGAAATGGCACTGCCCAGCTTAAAATGCTGGGCAGGCAATTAGTCCCATGCGAGGGTTCAGACAGAATTAGGACGGCTTCCCTTTGCTCCGCTGGCATGCCAAGTTTCTCTTGTTTAGCTCGCAGTAAAGTTGCCCGACATTTCTCAAAGGCGGGCTGCATATTGGAAGTGCTCACCCAGACACTGATGTTTCCAGCACCTCTCTGCAGAACATGCTGCTGTGTCCCTGACTGCAACAGCCACTGCACATCTTTGCAGCCCACTGAATTTTCCCCCCGCTCCTTTCTTCCTGGGGAGAATGCATGGACTGGTGCTGTGGATGTCAGCTGGGCAAGAGTTAAATGCTGCTGTGGAGCTGTTGGCTCACCTTTGAAAGCATGGTGGGAGACGTGTACATCTGATCTCGTAAAGGATCCTGTTTTCTTGCTGGCAGCACAGCCTGCTCCAATTAGAAAACAAGATTTGAAACAAGGCCTGGAGTCAGTCTGTCCCCTGCTGCAGCAGTGGCACTGTCACTGCTTTTGTGGTAAGTAGGGCAATTTCAGTGCCAGTCACCTCTCTGAATACAGCCTTGCAAAGACATGTGCAAAGTCATTGATTTTCTTTAGACCCAGCATGTTTTCCTTCTGTGGGATCGTGGAGCTGGCAGGACTGTCCTGCCTGCAGAGGATTTGCTTCCATTTGGGCTCTGGCCAGGCAAGACAGGAATTCTAAGTGCTCACTGCTTTATGGCTCATCTACAGCAATGAAACTTGGTGCTTTCTCCAGCACAGAGACAGCCCAGGGGAGTTATTTGCTGGTGTTTTTTTTTTTGTTGTTTGTTTGTTTCCTATGGGTTTACCCAGGGGAGATGAAGGAAGAATGGACGCATCCTCACCAAACCTGTGACAGTTGTTGCTGCAGCTGTGTCTTGAGGCACTGTGGACACACGAGCACCAAAGATGGTAGTGCTACCTGGGATGCCATAGCCTCAGCTACCAGAGTGCCTTCATGTGTTGGGCAAGGACTCAAGGTGAGGGGACTGAAATGACATAAGGCCACGGTGGAAGTCAGCAGCATGCTTGGGAACTCTGAACTGTTCCCAAACAGCAAGGCTCTCTGGTGTTGCGTGGTCTTGTTGTGTTGCTTCTGCCTTGGGGAACTTTCCAGGCCAGTAGTAACATCAGTGCATGTAGCAGCCCTTTATGAAGACTCTCTCTGGCAGACTTGTTAAGGCCATACATATGATTCTAGCAACCACAGCATCCTTTGGCAAGAAATGATACAGTGGGAAGTTGTGTTGTGGGAAAACCAACTCCAGAGGCTGCTGGAGGGGGCCAGGATCTTGTTGTGGAGAGAAGAGAAGAACCCCAGCCTGGCCTGAGGCACAGGAGTCACTCATTAGGGTCCTGCCTCATGCAGGGTACATGCAGAAGCTCATCCAACCCCTCTTCTGAAGCACAGACTCAAAAGAGTTGCTGCCATAGTTGCAGCCCCAGTCTCTCTGGCACCGTTAGTTTCCCGTTGAGAGACTGCCCAGATGTGCCATCAAATTGGTACATGGCTTACAGGTCCTGGCTTGGGAATGCGGTGGCTAGAATGGAATAAGTGACTTATTTGAAATCCCTATGCACTGCTCCATAATTAAGAACAAAAGAGAGGTTTGCTATTAATTAGCTTTCATTGACCTAATTTTGACCCTCCAAATGTTGTTGCAGTGCACTAGGTCTCTGAGAAGGCATGTCATCCTCTCTGGGGAGAGATTAATCTTCATTACTGCTTCTGTATTAGCCTGGCACTCTCTGTTAGTTTCTCATTAATGCTCTGGCAGATTGGAGCTGCCAGCTGAGGAAGTAACGTTCACAGAGAACATTATTAGGAAAATAGAGCACTTTCATATGGTACAGCAGTGGTACACTGCAGATGGGCTGGCAGTGGTGATTGTTGGTCATGGATAGCACTGGGTATGCAGCAGGTCGTGGTAAACCATGCTGCAGTTTATTCCGTTCCTTCATTCATCCAGTCCGGCTTCTCCCTGCGTTCATCTCACCCACGTGTTGTTTCAAACCACTGGAGTTCCTGGGTCCTGCTTTGGTGAGTTCCCTCCATCCTCCGTCGCAGAACAGCCCCTGCCTCGCTCCATGGAAGGATGCAGTTCTGTTGCTGGGGACTAATTAAGACACGAGCCCAGTTTTCCTAAGTCCTGTTAATCAGAATACAGCCCAGTGGTTTTTAACCCAGGATGAGAGGGGAGGAATTCAACAGAGGCTGCTGCACAGAAATTTTTCCAAAGAATGGAGAAGGTGGAGATCCTCCAACAGGCCTTAAAATCAATTCCAACTGGTCTTTGTCAAAAGGAAGATGAGCACCAAGAAACTGCAGTGTTTTGCTGCTTTGTGAGCTCCCTGGGACATCTAAACGAGGAGGGGGGCTTCAGCTGGTTTCCCCCAGCACTGTGGGAGTTTTCTTTGCTGGTGTCTGTGCCATGGCCCCAATGTGAGAACAGAGCTGCTCATCAGGAGTGCTGGCGTGGTGTTTGGTGCCAGTCTCAGCCACGGGTCAGAGCGCTTCTGCCCCGAGAGGGCAACCCTCAGAGCCATTCTGCAGGGGGCAAAATAAATCATTTCTGGTGACTAATCAGGACCCAGTGAGTGAGTCAGTGGAGGAGTCAAGCGGTCAGGTCTCCTGGCACTCAGGACTGGCAGATGTGCTCCTCTCCGGACTTCAGAGAGCAGAGCATGCTGCTGGAGCCACCTGAAGTGCTGTGACAGGCGTGGAAGTTCGTTATGGAGAAGTGATTCATTTCTTCAAAAGTGCTGCAAATGCACTGTGCATCAGGGTTACAGCAGTCTGTTGCAATGTAACACTGAGTTTCATTGAAAGGTTCTGGATCAAGGGATTGTCTTTTTGTTCAAAGTACAATGCAGTTGCTGAAAGAACCTGCTAAATGTAGTCTTTGAAGGCTTCAAATTTCAAAGGGAAATAAAGAGAAACAAAAGCATATTTACAAAAAAATATATTTTTTTCAGGTCTCTTGAGTATGTATTTTGAATGTTTGGGACTATTAGTAATATTGCTGGTGGAGGCTGCAGTGAATTTGTAAATGGGTTGCACGTATCAGTGGCTGGCTAGATGAGGAAACACAGGGTAGGTCTGACTCACCGCATGGCCTTGGGCTATGAGAACCCCATCCCCTAGAGTGGACCAGACGAGAGCAACCCCCTGCTTTTTGCAGGGCCAGGCACAGCTGTGCAAGGGTAGCTGAGGTACAGTGGAGGTGGGAGTGGGATGTGTTGCCTGTGAGGAAAAGTGGACGCAACTGAACCCAGTTTCAAGCTATTTCCTCCTTTCTGGAGTGCCCCAGGGTTTTGTGGTTGCTTTGTGAGATGCAGGTACTTGGGACATTCAGGGTGTGTAAACACAGTCTTCAGCTCTGTTGCTTGGATTCAGAGTTTCACTGTTTGAACACATCAGCTGCTTGGTATGTTTCTAATCTCCAAGTGGATGAGGGCAGTTCTGATGATCAGGCTGGAGAGGTAAATACTCACCATTACATACTTCCATGCTACTTTGTACAAAGGCCTAAAAATGTGATTTATTTTCTCAGCAAACATTCATGCCAGGGAACATATTTGCTAGGTGGCTGGCAAAAACCTAAAGCTGAAGGGATGCGATCCCATTCCAAGGTAACTTTGTTTGCACTTTTCCAATACACGATGGCAAATAATTTTGCGTTCTGCTCTCTCTGCCCTTGTGCGTGAACTAGGGGAGAGGAGATTCCTGCTGGCTCAAGCAATACTTATCCTCTGCCTCAGCATTAACTGAACGATTGGACTCATTCAGACCTGGGTTGGGAAGACAGGGCTTTTTGCTGACAGACAACGGAGCTTTTCCAGCAGTAGCATGCTGTCCAGGCCTCTGATGGGACCTTGAAACACTGCTGCAGTGCTCAGTGGGAATTTTGGGGGAACCTTCGGTCAGACAGCATGGTGCTGTATTGTCTCCACCCTTCCCATGGTGGGGAGGCTCTGGTTTACAGAGCTTCAGCTGTGCTGTATCAACAGGGGATGTAGGCTGGTGAGAGAGGCAACGGAAAGGCAAGGCAGGCAAACCACAATTTCCGAGAAATATCACAGCCATCTTTCCATATACAAAGAGTTTTTGGATGGAAACACTGTCATTTGTTCTTAAAATAGAAATAAAGGTGGCAGTCCTACTTTTGCTGTTAAATCCTACTGCAATGGAAAAATTCTGATCATACCTACCTATTAACAGCAATTACTGTAGCATCCAGAGCCACCGATTGTCAAACACGGCCCATTTTGGTCATTGTGGGTATTCTCCCATTAAGAGAGAGCCTTCACCCTAATGGGGTAACAGTCCCAATGTTAAACATGAGAAATAAAAGTCTCTTTGTTGAGACGAAAGATGTGGCTGGGAGGGGGTAGGAGTATCTGTGGTCTCAATGTGGCCAGTGCTGGCAGAGGAGACACTGGAACGAGGACTTGGGTGCTGCTGAGATGCTGGACCTAGGTGTGGAAAGAGCAGAGCTGCTGCAGCTGCTGAAGATGAAGAAATGCATGTCAGAAATGTCTAGACAAGGTGGAAAACTTATTACAAGTATTGGGGGAAAAAAACGAAGAGAAACAAGGAACCAGTAGATTGCATGATTATATGCTGCCTAAGGAAGACAGGTTGAGATCATATAATTCTCTGGGGAAACTTTACATGAAACAATTATATGTTCAGTTAGGTGCACTCTGTTAGTTTTTTTTTTTTTATTATTATTTAAAAAAAAAAGGGATGAGTGCTCAAAAAGTGTGGAGGAGGGTAGTGAAGTGCCAAGCTGAAAACCTTTTTTTATATCTCTGTATGTACCGTGTAGTGGGGGAGAAAGAACAGAGAAAAGGATGCATTTGACACGTGTCAGAGATACCAACAGCTCCAGTAACAATTTTAAGGAAATTAAAGGGAAGCATTTTAGAGCACATTTTTAAGTCTCAAAAGCACTTAAAAATATAGAATATGAGAAAACCTCAGCATGTCAGCTCCTTTCATATCCAGCATGTTAGGCTCAGAGAGCCAAGCCTACATCAGTACGGAGACACCTTTTACTTGATGTAAAGTTCATCAGAAGCCTTACCAGAGCACGGGAGAACACCTGTGCAAAACAGCTCCTTCCAACAGGCCGAAGCTCTGAAATCCCAGAGTAGTCTGGGGATAAAGGGACAAGACTGGGGCTCCTGGATCCTGATTTATCAGCTTACTGCAGGTACAACCCCTCACGTTGTGGCTTCCTTAATCCTTCAGCTTAGCTGGACAGAGGAGTTCACGTCATTGCGTGGGGTTTGCCTCCCCACTGCCTGTCCCCTTTGGCATACTGCTGCAGTGGCTCTGGCCCCAGCTGTGCTCTTTACCCTCACCTCAAGGCAACTTGGAGGAGGTCAGGCTTCTTGCAGCTCTTATCAGCTCTTGGTGCACGTTGAGCCACCTGGAAAGCGGGGCACCACGAGGAAGCGTGTTGAGAAGCGACTGGAACCAAGGCTTTGCAAGCACAGCTCAACTTGCTCAGTTTGGTTTCTCATGGTCTTGCAAGGCCACATAGTACACAGCGTGGGGTGTGCCCAGTGCTCTTCCACTGCAAATCAAACAGCACTTGGCTGTCATCGCTTCACTGTAACAGCACAGGGGCGGTCTTTCATCAGGACCATGTTCTCTTTCATTTCTCTCCCTCTCCCTCATTTCAGTCTCTGCCCATCTCATGGGTATTTCCATCCTTCTCGGCTGTGACACACCAAAGGTGGAAGCGGGTGTGATAAGACAGCACTGTTAACTTTTGGAGTTCCTTTGCCTTGCCTGCATAATACTGAAGATCAGGCAGCATATGTAGCCTGATGCAGAGAGGAGCCACAGGGACGGACACCAGTGTCTAAGCAGGAGAACAGGAAGAGTTGTGTAAGAAAGCAAGAGAAAAGAAGACACTAGCATGTTTTCATTTCCTCAGGAACACATCCCCCAAAAAAAACCCACACAAGAGGATGAGTCATCCACAGAGGATATTGGCCTCTGTGAGTTGCAGCTGCTAGTTTTTAATTCTATAGCTTTAATTTGCCAGACAAATAAAATAAGGAAGGAATGACTGGATAGGATGCATATCACTGTCACTATGTAGGATTCTCCCTTTTCAAGCATGGGTGCATGAGCTTGGACGTTGGATATGAGACCTTTGGCCAGCAGGGTTGAGGCCAGCAGGTGGAGGGGAGATGATCCTTCCCCTCCTCTCAGCACTGGTGAGATACAGCTGGGCTCCCAGTGAAAGACAGACATGCACGTAGTGGAATGAGTCAAAAGAATGGTCAAGACGATGATTAAGAGCTTGGATCGTCTAGCGTATGCAGAGGGGCTGAGAGAGCTGGAGTTGTTTTGTCTAGAGACAGGAAGGCTCAGGGTAGTGGGGGACTTATCAATGGGAACAAACTGAAACACTGGAAATTCCATTTAAACGTAAGAAAAAGCTCACTGGGAGGGTGGTGAGACACTGGAATTGGTTGCTCTGGGAGGTTGTGGAGTCTCTGTCCTTGGAGATATACAGAACCCTACTGGATGTGATCCTGAGCAACATTCTCAATGTGACCCTACTCTGAGCAGAACGTTTGGACTGGGTGATCTACAGAGCACCCTTCTGACCTCAGTGGTTCTGTGATTTTCTTCCCAGTTGTTACCACTATGTAAATCATTGAGCTGTCAATGAGTTCAAATGATCTGGTGAAGAACTAAAGAGATTCTGTGTTTAGCATGAAGGTCCACTGGTCTGGAGTGGATTAGCTGAGTCAGACAGCCAGTCTGTCAACTGGATAAACAGCCCTCTGCCACTTCCTCCGAGGTCCTCCTTTGGCACACTGAACAATAGAAAGTCACATGCCGTAGTGCAGAGCAAACCCAGAGAGAACTTATAATCTCTAGGTCTAGGAACTGTTTTTGTTATATGAATAACAAATAGAAGAGCAAGGCTGTAGCGAGATCTTTTCCATATGTCAGGTCAGAACCTCTTCAGTTATCAAGTAGGCTCCTATTCTCTGCCTTTGGCTGGAGTGAGCACAGAAGGTGGTTTTTCAGGGTTCATGCCACGAGGCATAGGGAGTTGGTTGCAGACACAACACGGGACATTTGGCAAAGGTATTAATCTGTAAGTTATTAATAGCTATTAAGATATTTCATTTTAGAAGAAAGAAGTGTCGGAAGAAAGGCAAAGCCAGTATTGTGAATATTCAATTTGATTATAGCTTGTGCTATTGATCTAAGAGGAATCCTGCTTGTTTTTCCAGCTTGGATGCCGGGATTTCAAGCTGTTACTCTATTAGCAATAGTGGGAGAATGGAACTGAAATCTTGTCACTTTTTCAGGACACTATCAGAAGTAGTTTCAAGATGGGACCGCAGCCCAGGGGTCTGAGGAAGAAGGCACGGAAGTCTTGAAGGTCAGCTGTAATCATGAAAACAGAAGTCTGGGAGATTTCCCCAGGGTACAGCATGTCAAGGCCTCTGCAAAACTAACCCAAATTCGGGCTGCTTGGGGATAAACTGATACCTTAGAAAATGGACAGGAATGGAAACCACCCAGCTTCTGCCTTGGAAGGTCTCGCACTTCTTGGGCTAAGCCAGCCTCGAATGAACTGAAAGTGGCTGAGAAAAAGTTCCTTGAGCATCTGTTGTTCTAGGCTTTTACACTGTTGTGTTTCCTTTAAGGCTGTCTCTGCTTGCTTTGCTCTGTGCTGAGGTACCCAAGCTGGTGACACAGGGATACCAGTGACGGGGGTTGGGTTTGGCACTTTAGCTTCTAAAAACCTCCAGCAAAGATTTGTGAAAACATGGGGTTTCTCCGTAAAATACTGTGTTGTTGTTGTTGTTGTTTTTTGATTGTTTGTTTTTTTTTTTAAAGTCAAGGAAGTCATCAACCATAAGGTAACAGAAAAGAGCTCTGCAGCAATTTGTTTTATCTTAATGTGGCAAGCAGACATACCCTCCCTGGCCTCCTCTGCTCTCCCCATGGATAAGAGGATATGGCTCTCCAGAGACAACTTAAAGGTGGAATGCAATGTGCCCATTGCCCCAGCTTACTAAAGACTTCTGAGATAAAATACAAACTACTCACACTAATGCTTGAAAGCCAAAAACTGCCTTGTGGTTAAGACAGATTTGGCCAAGGGTCTGTTTTTGAGTCCCAGCTCTGCCAGCAGCAGTCTGTGACATTGGCAAGTACGCTTCCCTGGTATGGGAAAGTACTTTTCTATGAATTTCCCTGTATTATACTCTTCTTCCATTAAAGCTAATCCTGTCCTTTGAATATGTTATTGATTCAGGTTCTGCTTTGTCTCTTGTTGACCATACATATCAAATGAGGCTAGGAGCCTCTCACCCCATCTGGCTTTTCTTTTTAGGTTCAGACTTTTAGTTTCCAGCTGAAGAGGCTAAATATTCCTGGAGCTGCAGCGCTAGGAAAAGCTGGTACACTCACTCTTGTGGCAACCAGCGAGTGAAAAGACGCCGGCAGGACACTGCTGTCTCACCCACCTACTGCTGTTATTTCTGATAGCGCTAACTGTGCTGTCAGAGAAAACCAGAGCAGAAGGAAAAGAGTATTTGGTCTAGGAAGAAAATTGTGATGGTCAGAGATGAAGGAAATTGAATGACTGAAATCTGTCCTGTCAAACATCTCTGAGTCAGCTCTGTGGTCTCATCTGCAGCCCCGATGGGGTGTCAGGCAGGACCTGGATGTTGATGAACACAGGGAGACTCAAATGTGGCAACTGCTAATCGCAGGCAACTGTGGGAGTGATGATGCCAAGATTATCACTGTAATGCCAAAAGAATCTGACTGGAGTGCTTAAAATTCAGTCACGTAAGATTGTATTTAGAGCCTGTTCTCACCTCTCACGGTGTCTACGCAAATCCTGCTTGACTTATCATCACTTTTCAAAAGTAGGCACGTTTTTGAAGTTCAGAGAATTCAGGTAGAATTTTTGCACACCCAAACCGTTGGTTGTACCTGGCTGGCCCTTCCATGTGCTGGTTTCCCATCTCACATGTGAGGATGTTGAAGATCCTGTGCTGAATTGCCTTGCAGATTGCATTGTCTCTCTCTGGCCAGGGAAGTGTGGGGAGCTGGTGGCTGGAAGTTTCTGCCAGCAGGCACGGCTGGGAAAGGGCTGCCCTGTCTGTGTTTCGCTTTGAAATATGTGCTCAGGACACCACTGATGCCAGAAAATGCTGTTCCCTTGGATGGGAATAAATCAATATACAAAAATCCCTCTCTACCGAGTAATGCTTAATATATCACATTTATGCATTTCTATTGGCCTCAGTGTTTTATATACAATTCCTGCATAATTTCTGTATAAGGTAGAATTGCACCAATGGTTCTTCCCTCAAAATGTTATCGTGCTTCTGCAGGCGCAGGGCAGAGGAAGACAGTTGATAGACCAGGCTGAAGTTTGATCTGGTGATTTCATCAGTCTCATGTCAAGTTAATCCTCTGGGAACTCGATGGAACCCGTGAAGTCATGCCAAGACTTAAAGTTGGCGTGAAGCTGGAGGGATGAGTCCAGCCGCCACCTGAATCGAGTCATGGCACATGCGACAAGCTGGCTGCTGCTCGTGTACAGACTCCGGCTCCTGCAGTCCACCCTCAGGTAATTTGAGCAAGAGAATGAGCCCTGATACTTTGAACATTGCACAAGAAGGGGCAGTGCCCCCAGAGGCATGTGCCCTGTACGCGCACGTATCCGGTGGGGTGGATGGAAATGCACACAGACCGCTTTGGTCTCCTCCTGCAGTAACCTGAGGCCATTGCAGGTGCCCTTGTCCTTGCTCAGCATGTGCATTGTCACCATGGAAGGATTGCTACGTGTTTGCGACGGGTAAAAGTTGAGTGGAAATCAGGCCTGGACCCAATCTTCCCTTGGCCTAAAGCACTGTATTTGGGAATGTCAAACCTCCCTGTCAAGTATTTTATCAGGAACAAAATGGGTGTTTTTTTTCCAGTTGATTTAGCCAGCCTAACCCCTGAGTTTCCATAAAGGTCATGTTACAAAGGAGGCTGCAAGTTTCTGCAGCCACAACCTGCACATACCACCTGCAGACAAGCCTTTGTTCTGTCCAGGGTTGGTGGGGAATTTCTCTGTAAAATATTCAGTTTTCTGGTGGTGCTCATTGATAGGAAGTGAAGTGCAAGAGCCCTGTCCTGGCATTGCTCTGCCCTTCAGATGCTGAAGTTATCTTTTAAGGGGGGTTGAGCCACATTTCATGGGGAATTATGAGAGTTTGGATTAAAAAAAAAAAAGTAAACAAATGAAACTGAACAAAAATGCAAGCAGGAGTCCCTAACAGGTGGTTTCAGCTTCATTTTCCAGCTGAAAATGTAAAGATCATCCTTCCACAAAACAGGTGTTTTGGATGACTCACTGTTGTCCTACCCAGCTGGAGATGAGAAGGTATCCCAAAACCCAGAGCATGTGCACCAGCTGGCTTGGGAGCAACAGCTGTGCTCCACTAAGAGCTTCTCTTCCCCTCTGCTCGTGGCTCTGTTCCTGAGCAGAGCTGGGCTGTGCCCAGAGTTCTTGGAGTGGGCTGGGGATAGGAGGAAGAAATGATATTTGCAGCCAGCTGGTGGTACGGGCATTCTGGAAGGGGATGAAGGAGGCGATAAGGTTGGTCTCAGTGCTGCAAGAGGTCTGGCTTGTTCATTGGCAGGGGGAATGCTGCCTTTGCCCTAACTTTGGTCTCTGCTACAAAGCCATGGGTGGGGGAGAGCTGTTGACTTGATCGTATTCAATTTCTGATGGTGGTGTGCAAGCTACTTTGGTCTGGCAAAACTCTGAGCTTCTGTGTTTCCTCTAGCACGTGTTCAGGGTGAGAACACAGCTACAGGGAAGCAAAGGAACCCGGCACCGAGCGGTTTTGTCTCGTATCTACTTCAAGTGCTCTGTCAATGTTCATGCTGAAGGTGTGAGGTGGTCTCCAAGATCCCATAAAGAGGGAAGGAGATCTAAGGTTAACTAGGGCTCTTGAATGCAGGTGCTCTGAACTGCAGCTGAGTTTCCTCTCAGAAGAGCTTAGGGTGATGATTGGTGTGAGGAACAAGCCTAGGTGATGCATGTTTCTGCTGTGACTGTGTCTGCTCTGCGTGTCTGGTGTGGCGTGTTTTGTTCCTTTAATGGCCTAGGTACAGGCAGGTCTGCTTCCAGGCTCCAGCCTGCTCCTAGCTGTGCATCCCACTGATTTTAATGGTGCTTGCTTGGCTGCTGCATCTAAATAATCAGGTAAAAGGGATGGTTAAACATCTCTAGCCTTGCTGCAGGTGTATGTATGTTGGTAGCCAGCTTCCTACAGGAATCTCCTGAAGGTGTAGAAAAGGTGGGGACTAGCTTGCAAGTCAAGGAAACACTAAAAAAATTTCCAGCAACTGTTTCTTGGCTCACATGTAGGTGTTCATTTGCTGGGCTGCCACATGTTGCATGGTCAGAGGGATGTTGAAACTTTAAAAAACCTGCGGTGCTTGTGGACTGAACTTGAGAATATGTACGCACGTGCCAAGTCAAACCTCTCTGTGTGTCTAGGGGACCTGAACTGGAGAATTCATTGCATAATTTGAATTGTTTTACAAAAATAGACATTTCTGGGTTTGGTGTTGGAAAAGATCTCCTGTGTGAATGCGTTAGAGTCCAGTGTGGTTGATCTGGAAAGGAAATGGAGCGTATAAGGTTGCCTTAAGTAGCTCTAGTGCTCTGTTCTTACCCTCTGTATTTTGAGGCAAAAGGGGATGATATTTTAATCTCTGGTGCAAATTTGATGCTTAAAGAGTTGAATTTTTAAGTAACTGGCTAACCTGGAAGTATTGAGACAGAAGTATAGTACGGAGATGGCAGCTGAGGATGAAGGTCAGTTTGACCTGCCTCTCTTCTCCCAAGTGAATCTTTCTGAAAAAACAGAGACTCATAGGTCTGCAGTTCTTCAACCCTCGCGGTTGGCCTTGCATGTCACTAGAAGAAAAGTACACTAGCTTTGTATTGGGCTATCTGCGTCATGCTGGTTTCTCATGGAGAATGAATTCATTCTAAAATTTAAAATACCAGTCTTGGTGGCTGGCCAAGGAGCTGAAACTAAGTGTTAAGTGGGGCAAATTTTTGTTGTCTTGTGTTTTTACCTCAATACTGTCTTTGTTTGGGACAAAACTGTTCAAGTCTGCATTTGGGAACAGGTTTAGTCAAAAAGTACTGAAATATCAGCCAGAATAATCTGACTTCCTGAGTCTTTTTTTTCAAAGTGCCCATTTTGCTTCTAAATTTGTGGCTTAACTGAAGCCACTCTCCCTGCTTCCACTTTGGACTGCAGCAGGAGTCCTCGGTAGCTGGACTGCAGAAGCAGCAAATGCCCCTGGGGTGCTAAGGGGGCTGTAGAGAGAAAAGACCTAGAGTTATGTGAGCAAAACTTAAATAGCTTTCTCAGACTCTAATCCAAGCAGGGACGAATCAAACTGTTCACTGATTCTGATTAGGAGGAGCTTTGAGCTCAAAGGAAATGTGAATAGAAAATCTAATTTTCCAGCTTCTGGTATGTTTCTCACTAAGACTTCTGAAATTAGGACTAGGCCACAGGAAAGCACTAAAGCTAGCTACTTCAGCGTGTAAATTACTTATTCTGCTTACAGAAAAGCTGATTCTCTCCAGCAAGTTGCTTGTCCTATTTTTAAGTCACAGGGGCAGTCTGAACCATGTGCTGCTCCGAGTCTGGCATCAGAGCTCCCTGAGGAGCAAATGCTGCATGGCGCATAGGCCTGGTGTGACCACAGTGCCTCAGATTGTGCCGTGCCGGGGAGGTGCCAGTGGTGGCATCTGTCATGGAGTGTTTCTGTGCTGTCTGCTCTGGCACCTGCATTCATTACGACAAGTACATGCTCAGCCTGCATAAATGTTGGCCTTTAACCTCAGAGATCTGACCCAAACTCACCAGAAGCTGCTAAGTTTCCCAGTGTTTTCTGTGGGTGATAGAGCTGGCTCTCATTAACTGCAGGCTGGGACAAATGTTGGCTGAAGCCACCCTGGTGGTGAAAGCTGGATGGCCCTGTGTATCTGGGCTTTGCAAGGGTCTCTTGCTGTGCAGAGCAGTCTCTTCTGCAGCTGGGGGCACCTTGCAGGCTGTGTTGGATGACAAACTTTTCCCATCTGAACAATTTTGTCACCCTGTGCCAGCAGTTTTTGTCAGATGGTTCTTGTTCTTGGTGCCTCTGAGGAGGTTTTGATGCAAATTGGACAAAAAGATGAAAGTCCAAGGGGCTATGAATTGTGCAGTCCCATCTCCTCTTCCAGGTACCTGTGGGCTCCTTCCCCTGCGTTCATCTGCCTGGACTTCTGGTGGGTCCTGGAGCCATAACCCGTTCCTGGCTGAGTGCTGAATAACTAACGGGGGCATGGGGGAAGGATTTATTTATGCAGATGCCTTTCTTCCTGCTTTTTACTGCAGTCAGTCTTGGTCTCCCGTGGCAGCTTAGGTTTAAACATCTGGTGCAGAGAGTTATGGGGAAATGTGAGTCTTCCATCCAGACAGCCAGCTTTACTGTGTTTGCATAAACGTCCATATAATGTGTTCTGTTTAAGCCCAAAATAATACCTCGAATTACTCAACGTATTTTGTTCATACTCAGCCTTTTAATTGAAAGCCTTATTAGTATTATCACCCAGGTCTTCATATCTTGATGACTGTGCTCCATCCTCGTGAGCTGGTGGCTCTCCAAGAGCTGGAGCTGCACGATCAGCAGCCACCCTGATCCAAGCGCTTGCGTTTGGCAGAGGCGCAGCCTGTTTCTAAAATTGTCTCAGAGATCCTTTTGCATGGGTTTGCGTCTCCCAGGCGGACTAGCCGGGTGGTATTTTATATGGTGTGATTGTTTGTTTAGCTAATGAAGTAGGAAAAAACAGAGAGCTGAGATCCTTGGCTCTATGCACCAGCTGTCAACAGGCAGCCCTGGGAGCAGAGGAGCGAGGACCTAGCAGCCAGGGCACTGAACTGGGGCTCCAAGGGATGGTTTTGATTCCTGACTCAACAAAGTTGTGGATGAAATGCTGAAAAGGATGCCTCAGCACAAAAAGAGGAGGGAGATGCTGGGAGCTGCATGCTTTCCCTGGTTATCTCACAGGGAGGAAGCGCCGTGATGGTGCATGTTGGAGCCCAGCTTTTGTCTGCTGCTGCCTGCCCAGAGCGAGCGTGACCTATTTCTGCAAACATTTCCAGAGACTTCCTTCTGGAAGACCTTGCCCAGAGAAGTGTGGTTTCCCTCCCTCATGGCTTGTGCCCTACCACGTAATTCAAGGCTGTTCCTTTAGTTGTTTTTATCTGTTGCTGAGGGAGCTAGTGAGAAACTCCTGCCTGGAGGAGCTCTGCTGGAGAGCAGAAAGCACAAGGAAAACAATAAAATGTCTTCCTGCATCCCCCTCTTAGTTTGCTGGTTTGACTTCAAGTGCAAGCTGCCATTATTGCCACATGGAGCAGCCACATGAAAAGCACCACTAAACAGTTCTGAGTTTCTCAACAAGAAACACAGCAGCTAAATATATTTAATCTGTGGGTATTGTTCATCTTGGCTTTAATTTCCTGTTCTCAAAAGGTTTAGGAATTTAAACCCATGAGTCATTACTGAAGCTGTTAATGCTTGGAGTCTTTTTCAGAAATGGAGATAAAGGAACTGATATTAATACCAGTTCAGCATGAATTCAGCCAGAACAGCTCTGTGAGAAGTTCACTGCTATCCCAGTGACATCACTTGGTCCCTTACCATCTTGAAAGCTGCCAAGGAGCAGGTAGGTGGATGAGATCATTCTCCCTGAGGTGAATAGGATGCTTCCCACTTAAAACTTTTTTTTAAAAAAAAAAGTCTCTGGCAAGTTATGGGCTGCATCATCCCCATCTGGAGACTTCTAGAGCACAGTACTGTTCCTTTGTTTCTAAAAATTGCAGCATCTATTCAAGCAGTGATTTCTCAGCATGTAGTCATGAGACTTCTCTGGGGCTGGAGGTCATGCACTCGCTCATAGTGAATAAAAAAGATTGGAAGAAAACTTTCCTCAGTTCAGTCTAGTTGGACCTTCAGGTTTCTGCGTGTATATTTGCAGGTCCTGATACATTCTCCTGAAGTCCTGGTGGTAACAGGCTCCCAAATACCTCAGAACCAAGGTCTGGCCATGAGATGTTTCAGTGGAGGATGTGGCTTCCATTGCTTTGGAAACTGAACAGGATTTAGGATAGATCAAGTCATTCATCCTGGTTTAGCTGCAAGAACACGAGAAGCTGCCTTTGACTCTTCTTGGATTGAACTAAAGGCCAAAACAAAGTCCGAGAAAACTTCAGAAAGATTCTAACTAATGACTCGTAATCAGAAGTGAAATAAAAACTGTGTGGGAACTGGTATTTGTTTTCCTGCCAATTTGGTTTTAATTCTAGACTGTCATAGAAACAGAAACTTCCAAATTGGAAGTGGCTTCTGGAGGTCTTCTAGCCTAATCCTCACAACAAAGTCGACTGCCTTCTTGGGAATGTTGATAGACATGACTAGACAGGAGGAAGAAGCTGCCTCCTCTCTTCTTGTTTGGGTTGCACCTTTGGGTAGCACAGAGGCAGAGACCTACAAAGCAGGTGCAGGACCTAGGAGCTCCAGAGAGATGGAAGACACTTGGAAGAACAAGCTTGGTCCTCTTAGCAGGCTTGATTGAATGACTTGTGCCCTCTTGTGTGAGACTACATCTGTCTGTGTAAGTTAATTTCATTAACTTCATTAGGCAAACACAAAGCAGCAGCAACCCAGTGAAATGAGAGCAAGGAAGGTGTTGTTGCAGTAGGAATAGATTCATCAGCTGCATCCCAAGCAGCATTGAAAAGTTTAGCTGGTCGGGCCATGAAGGCACCTCATCTTCCACCCGAGGTGGGCAGCAGGAGTCAGAAGCAGACAAGAGGCTGAGGGAAGGACAGAGCTCAGTGCCCCTGGGCTGCAGTTCCTGTGATGCTGAGAACGGGGGATGAGGGGTTGCAGGGGGTTGCCATCCTGCATGTGTTTGTGCTCTGAGTTCTTGCTGTCAAACGAGCATATGGTGGAAGGAAGGGGGGCAGCAGTGTGTTGTGGCAGCTCGGGATGCGCTCCGTCAGGAATGGCTGCAGCCATTTCCCATCAGATTTCATGTCAGGTCTTGGGGGGGAGGAGAGCTTGCAGCAAAGAGCTTTTACCTAAGGCCCTGCAAGCCCATTTGGAGCAGTTTGGCTTTGCTCTGAACCTGCAAAGCATTCAAGCGTGCTTGTTCCCTTCCTGCTTCTGTTCTCCATCATCAGCTCAAGGCTGAGGCTGCAGCCCATGACTGCATCTTTTCCTTCCACAGAGTGCTCTGGAGCCCCTCCTGCTCCTGGAACAAGCTTTCACAGAGCCAGCAAGTGTCAGGCTGTGTCTGAGCCTCTGGGGCTGTCTCTCTATTTGTTTAATGACGCGCAGCAGCCTCATCTCTGACTTTGCACCCTCAGGACAGTACTCCAATGTTCAGGCCAGCCAGCTATTCTTCTGAGATGAGACTGCGGCTGGTGCACTGTAGGTTGGAGGTAGTTTTAAAATTATTCTTCTGTCTTGCATTATGGCTCAAAGTGCTATCCTGAGATCTACAGGAGACAGAAAGCTTGCATGAGTGTCCTTGCTTGTTTTTCACTGAAGTAATAGGCAGGCCTCAAAATCTGGATACCTTGGTATGATCTGGTGGGGAGGGTACCAGCTTGAAGGTTGGGAGCAGAGGACCTTTACCAAGCTCTGCTGCTTGTTTCACAGGCAGCAGCCTCAGCCAAGCACCTTTGCTTTCCTGTTCTTTCCTCCCTGTTGGCATAGCAGGAACTGTTCAGATCCCTTGTGGTAAGACGGCATGAACACTCACAGTGCTGCTGTTCTGTAAAGCTGAATATAGGTTCACGATGATGGTGATGGCAGCAGCATTTGTTTTCGAAAGCTTGTTAGGCAGTTTTGTGAAGCAGTAAGTGGTGAATGGCTTGCTGTGTTTGCTAAGCAATCCAGAAGCACCAGTTTCAGTAAATACCTGTGGCAAAACAGGCCACCTGGGGCAGCTCTGGAGCTTTCGTGCATCCTCTGAATGTAATGTGGATAATAGAGAAAGGAAAAAAATCCTGCTTTAGGAAAGACAGACCTCGGGAGCGTGCTGGCTTCAAAATCCTTCTTTGCTCCCTGCCTGGTTCCCTGCCTTTCCTGGGACACAGCTGCGTGGTGGCTGGGTATGCAGGCCAGGTTGCCCAGGGGATGAGCAGCAGGGACCATCTTGCTGATGAGTGAAACACCTCCCAGGAAAGGAGGGATGTCCCAAGGGTGTGCTTTGGTTTTAGTGCCCCATTGAATACAGAGAAACGTTCCCCTCCTGGGATGGTATGAGGAAAACTTGTGTTTTTCCCCTAACTGGTTACTAGCTCTTCCTTTCTCTTCTGGATTTGGAGGTCACAGGTAGCAATTCCAGCTCGTTGTGCCTCACGTTGCATTTTACACGTAGACGAAGAGGTTGCCCAAATAGTTTGGTTCTGTGCTTGAGTCCTTACCTAGAATAAGGTCCTGCTGTGCCATGGGCAGTCCAGGCCCAGGGCGCTGGGAGCAGGACTTGGTGGAGCAGACGGTACGCGGCCCCGTGGCGTGCTGCCCTGGGTCTGCTGTCTTCGAGCCTCTGGGGAGAGGCTTTGGTACAAAGCGTTCTCCTGGTTTGCTCAAGCCTGCGTTCAGGCAAGGGGCTCGATTCCGATGAGACAAGGTTAAAACCTGCTAAAACCAGGTGAATTGTGAGAGTGATTTTTGCATGGTTTAGTGGGTTCCACCAAGTGGGAGCTGACTTATTTTTTTAAATGGAGGTAGGTGGGTGTTCAGTACAAATGTGACCATTTTTAAGATGCTTCCTGTTGGGCACCCTTTAAAAAATGGCAAGCTAACTGATGATAAAATTCTGGGCTGTTGTGGTCTGTACCTGCCATACCCTTGTGAAGGAGGAGAGCCCTCAGAGCTGCAGAAGGCAGAACTGCGTTTGCGGCAGTGCCTTGGAGGGGGAAGGGCTGCAGACGCGTGGGGGTCCTTCCACTTCCATCGCACAGCATCTTCTGGAGCTTATCCATAGGCAGACTATGCAATAACCCTTTTCAAATTCCTCCATTTGCATCGCAGTGGTAGCAGAAGAAGGCAATTATCCCCATTATAAAAATCTCCCTCTGCTCTGCCTTATTCAGGGGTGTTCAGGAAATCTGGCTCTCCCCTGCTCCCCCTTTCTCCTAAAGCAGCATGTTGCATCTTTCTCTTGCCCCAGCAGATGGATTTGGGTTATTGTTTGCCCAGGGTTATTGCTGCTACCTGCTCTTTCAGCAGGAACCCCCGCACACACAGAGGAGAACAAAGCCCGTGGATTCCCAAGGTCTCCATTGATGCAGAAGGCACCGAGCGGAATGTGAAAGAGATGACAAGTGCAGTGCGATCCTCCTCCTTCCCTCCCCTTCCCTCACCCTCCAATTCAAGGAGCAGGGGCTGGTTTGTGAATGAGGAGCTGAAACTCATTCAGACAGAACGAAAAACCGATAAAGGCTTCTTGCAAGCTGAAGTCAGCCACGAAAAGGTAGCGGTTCTCAGGAGGGGGCTTAATTCCAAATGATTCATCGGTGCGTGACAGATGGAAGGGACTAATAAAATATTACAGACTTGCAGAGCTTTGATCTTCTTGCTCTTTCTTTCTTTCTTTCTTTTTCCCAAGGGCGCAGGCTGTGCTGTCAAAATGAATAGGGCGGAAATCTCATTTGGAAAAGGCTACTTTGGCGGCAGGGCTTGTGGAGAGGAGGTCAGGAGTCCCGGTCCAGCAGTGTTCTTTGGTGCTTGCTGGATTTTAGCCCTGGTGCATTTCTGTAGCCTTTGTAGCACCTGCTCCCCTTCCCATTGCACCGATGGCAACCTGCTTGTAGGTCATCTGGAGCAGGGCTGGGGTGAGAACGGCCATTTCACAGCATTGCATTTCTTTCTGGAGGCTTGGGACTATGTGCAAGAAAGAGTAAAACGTACTTCTAGGTCAAATGCGTGTCTTCCTAATTTCTGTTCCAACTGCAGCAGCTCTCAGGGACCTAGCAGCCTTGAGCTGGGGCTCTCAGCAGTCACCAGCTTTGAATTTATTTTTGTCTTACTGTGACTAATCTTTAGGATGAATACATTGAAGTTTTGTCTCTGTGGCTGTGATGAAGAGCAATTTGTTTTCTTTATAGAGAAGTTGCTACTGTAAAAGCCCCAGCCCTGGGGCTTTAATGGAAAGAGCACAAGCGTTGGTAGCATGCTGCGTGGCCTCCCTGATTTCAGGTTGTCTGTCTGCTGTTGTCTGTCAGTCTGGCTGTCACTGAACAAACAGAGGAAAGTTAGCAATTCACATTATTTCTGCAAAGGATTGAACTGTGATTTATACATATGTATATACATTTCCTTAACAAGACATGTTTGTGAGTGCCCCTCTCTTGCAAGAGCATTTCTTTGCTAAATCTTAGGGTCTGGCATCTTTCCTCAGCCTCCTGCCATCCCCATGAGCCATATCTAAGCAGCTGTCCCCTTCCCCACCTTACCCTGCTCACCTACTCATCTCCCAGGCTTTGCAGCACCAGCTTCTGCCTTGGCCACTCCTGCCAGCCTCTGCATGCATCCTGCTGTTTGCTGCTCGTTGCCTCCTTTTGGTAGTTACCGCCTGCAGAAGTGAGTGTTCTTCCCCTGCAGTGATGGAGTTGTGCTGCCCCATGTGTGTGGGGGCATGGGGCTTGGCTCTGCAGGTCTCCCTCCTCCCCAGCTGCTGGTCATCATCCTTGACCCATCTTGTGTTCAGCTTTTGGTGTGTCTTCTGTAGTGCAGTGCAAGAGGGCTATTTCCCTTCTTTGAAGAAACACATAATGCTTCCGTATGTATTTATTTAATGGAAATATAGGTGGCTCTTGTCTCCTCGCTGAGGTTTATTGATCTGGAGCTATAGAAGAAATAGCCTGAGTCTGGTAGTGGAAATGGGAGTTGTATGGAAATGATGTGAGCACTGTTGCATTCATATAAAGATTGTCAGAAGCTTGCAGAAATGTGGCACAAGAAAGAGGTAAGGGTGAGGGATTTGTTTAATGTCAGCAGCTCAGGACCTCCCCTGGGCCTGTCTGCTCCACACGCAGCATTTCACTTATTTGGCCATGGATTCGTTAAGCTCCTCACCTGGTCCTGTAGGCACTCAGTCACCATAGCTGGGGGCCCTCTGGATTAGGGTGCAGCAGCAAAGCTGCAAATATGCAGCTATGGGGTAATTTTTGGCTGCATCACAGATCCTACGTGTCTGGCTTTGTTTTAGCAGAAAGCCCATGGTTCCTGCGTGTTTATCATGTGAGTAGTTTTTCAAGCTGGTTATTCCCTTGCTGAGCAGCAGGGAGGGAAAGACTGACTGCCAAAAGCTGGTACAGAAGTGATGGCTGTGACCCTCAATGGAAGTGGGTGGGGAGCTGGGTAGGGAGATGCCTGCGGGAGTCAGGACTGGTTGGCCTTCTGTCTTTGTGGTGCTTAATGCCTAGAAAAATGGAAAACTGCAATTAAAAAAAATGGCTCTTCTGTCCTTTAAATTTAAAAGCAAACTAGGGAGGGGAAGGAGGACTGGCAGAGACATCAGTGCAGATTGAATGCTTAAACTAGAGTTGTTTTTTTTTTTTTTTTTAACTTGGTTTGCCAAAAACTCTTAAGACTTTTTTCACTGATCTTGGACAGGAGAACATTGCAAAATACCACGTTCTCCTCAGATGATAACGTTGTTTCCTGCCCTACTCTAATACCAGCCATGCAGTCCTTTTGCCTCAATTCCTGGGACTGCTTTACTCAGATGTTTGCCTTCTCCACTGGGCTGGACTCTGACACTTCCTACTGGTTTGGGGGATTGGCTGAAACCACTCCAAGCCTGGAGACAGCACAGCCCAAATGCTTGCTTGCTGCTCTGGAGCTAAATCTGTATTCCCAGCTGATACTCCTCACAATATTCCACCCGTTCACCTCCAGAGAGCCAGCTGACATAATAATCCAGCCAACTGGATTTATAATCGCCACATGGAAGCAGCAAGATAAGCCGTATCCTCCAGTTATTCCCCCGAAAGCATTACTGGGCGCTGGAGTTCAGCTTGTCACAGATAATGAGGTTACTTCTGCAGACAGATTGGCTTTGACTACCATAAATTGGTGTTGGTTTCTGTACACCATTCAGAGACCACTAGCCTGAGAAAGGCAGTTGGCCGTGTTCAGAGCAGATGTACTTGCTCGGACACCTGTGGTGCCCATTTGATGGATGGGGTGAGCAGCTATCTGCTAGTAAGCAGCCATTTGAGCAGCCAACGTGCACCTGCTAGACCTACAGGGTCCAAAATCCATCAGGCAAGTTGGGCCTTGATTTTGCATCAAAACAAAGCCCGTGGCATGACCTCCCTGGGCATGCTGTGGTGACCCTAGTGCCCAGGTGGTGGTGTGGAGCCTGCGTGGGGTCTCCTAGTCCTGTCCACTTGGACAGCTTCTTGTCACTGGTTTCAGGCTGAAGTGGCCTGTGAAGGGAAGAAGATGAAGGACAAGTGTAGCCGATGCCCTCACAGCAGGATGGGTGCATTCCCCTCTCCCAGCCCTGCAACTCCTCTCACAAAGGAGAACTGAACTTTGCAGGACCAAGCTGAGGGCCCATCCTGCCCACTCTGCTATGTCCGTGGCCCTGCAGGCTGAGGCTGGGGGAACGCTCTCCTCGCAGGTTTCTGTCATATGGTGCACATCAGCCTGGTATGCTGTTTACTGGCTCGTCTGCTCCAAAAATGTTACACAGGGGGAAAGCTCTTGGCCAGGCTGATGTTGAACTTTCCAGACTCTGTTCCATTGGGGTTTTGTTGCTTGTAACTGTTAGCATGTTTTTTTTTTGTGTGTGTGTGTTTTTCCTTAAATCCAGGCCTCTGCAGCCTTAATTTGCTGACTGGGAACGTAAGCTTGCTTGATACATGACAGTTTTGATGGGGAAGTGTAAGCAATGGATGTGGTGACTAGGGATGCTCAGGAAAAGTGTTTTCTGTCTGTGGAAAACTTCAAGAGTTGATGTCTCTGTCTTGTTTTGAGATTGTATCCAGCTTCAGGAAAAACTTCCCCCAAAAACCACCCAACAACAACCAAACAAGAAATCTCAGCTCCTTTCCCCAGTCTTCACTTTAAATAAAAACCTAAACTCTATTTATACCCCTTCATTTAAACACAGATTTTATAAATACCCCAAAGTATTCCTGGTGACTCATTTCAGAAATGTCAAAACAAGCATTTTGGAACTTTTTTTTTGTGAATGTTTAAGAAAAGTGTTTTGGTACATTTGTTGGATGATGGTTTTGTTTAAAATAGGAGGTTTCCTTGCCTGTCTGTCTGGTAGATCTGCAGCAGGTTCTGGGGACAGCTGAGTGCAGGGGCCACAGCAGCCCACATGGTGGCCGTGAGGCTTGTGGTGGCCACAGGGCTCCCAGGAGGTGTTGGAGAAGGGGACTGAAAGCTTTGTCTGTAGCCTAGACCTTGGTCTGGGCTCAGAGGAATGAACTTGCTCTGAAGTTACTGCTGCAGAAACACCTCCCATCCTTTCTGCACCTACCCAAACCTAGCAGCAACCATCCCCAGCAGTAGGTGTCTCACCAGCCTCCCGTGGGGCAGCGCTGGGTGCCACCCGGCCCTGTGCTGGTTGGGGCTCCTGCCTGTAATTTACCCAAGGAAATGGAGATAACGGCAGGCTTGTGAGAAACACGACTCAGTTTGGGTCTAAAGGGAAGACTATTAGAGGTGACTTGTCTGGGCAGGTGTTAACCTTGGGCTGTGCAGTAGGCCTGCAGTGTAGCCACATTCACTACCTCTAATTTTAGGCACCCAGCCCAAGCTCAGTGGATCCTCCAGCCTGTGTTCATCAACTGCAGTCATACTCACCTTGCAGCCCTGCAGCTCAGGGGGCATACAGAAGGACTGCAGACCCCTGGCAGTCCCTGCCACGGTGAGAGCTGCCTTCTCGTGGTTCAGAGGGGGATCCCTCACCATAAATGTTGAGATTCGTTGGGAATGTGTGCGGTGAGCCACTGTGAAATAATGGCACTCAGGATGGTCTGGAGGTTGTTTTCCAAAAAGATGAAGTGGGACCTTTATTTTAAGGGGACCCAATCCCATGGGCTTGCATGCCTGAGCTCAAATAAAACAGAAGGTGCAGTCCTTAGCCAGCCTATAGCTACTGAGGGCTTATTGCCTAACACCACCCTTCATTGCTTTCTCATCCCTTTTTCTGCCACTTTTTCCTTTCTTGCCTTGAACAAGTGCTCTGGAGTAGGACTGCGGGGTTGGTCCCCCAGGAAGTGGGGGGGGACTGTTGGTTGGTGTGTGTGGTGCCTGTCACAGTATTCTCCTGGAGAAGCTGGCAGCCCATGGCTTGGACAGGTACACTTTGCTGGGTTAAAAACTGGCTGGATGGCCAGGCCCAGAGAGAGGTGGTGAAATCCAGCTGGTGACCAGTCATGAGTGGTGTTCCCCAGGGGTCGGTGTTGGGGCCCGTCCTCTTTAATATCTTTATTGAAGATTTGGATGAGGGAATTGAGTGCACCCTCAGTAAATTTACAGACGACACCAGGTTGGGGGGAAGTGCTGATCTGCCAGAGGGTGGGAAGGCCCTGCAGAGGGACCTGGACAGGATGGGTCGATGGGCAGAGGGCAATGGGATGAGGTTCAACAAGGCCAAGTGCCGGGTCCTGCACTTTGGCCACAACAACCCCACACAGCGCTACAGGCTGGGGGCAGAGTGGCTCAAAAGCTGTGCAGAGGAAAAGAATTTGGGGGTGCTGATTGATGCTCACCTGAACATGAGCCAGCAGTGTGCCCAGGTGGCCAAGAAGGCCGACAGCATCCTGGCTTGTGTCAGGAATAGTGCAGCCAGCACACCAGGGAGGTGATCATCCCCATGCTCTGCTCTGGTGAGGCCGCACCTCGAGTGCTGTGTTCAGCTTTGGGCCCCTCAATACAAGGAGGACATCGAGGCCCTGGAGCGTGTCCAGAGAAGGGCAACGAAGCTGGTGCAGGGCCTGGAACACAAGTCCTGTGAGGAGGGGCTGAGGGCACTGGGGGTGTTTAGTCCGGAGAAGAGGAGGCTCAGGGGAGACCTCATTGCGCTCTGCAACTACCTGAAAGGAAGGTGTGGGGAGCTGGGGGTTGGCCTCTTCTCACAGGTAACTAGTGATAGGATTAGAGGGAATGGCCTCAAGTTTTGCCAGGGGAAGTTCGTGTTGGAAATTACGAGAAATTTCTTCTCAGGATGGTTAGGTTCAGGTTGGAAACGAGGAGACGTTTCTTCTCAGAAAGAGCAGTCAGGCATTGGGACGGCTTGCCCAGGGAGGTGGTGGAGTCACCGTCCCTGGGGCTGTTTAAGGAAAGGTTGGACATGCTTGGGGACATGGTTTAGTGGGTGATATTGGTAGTAGGGTGATGGTTGGTCCAGATGATCTTTGAGGTCTTTTCCAACATTAATCATTCTATGATTCTTCAAGAGTGGAGGCAGTCACCCTTGGGTAGCAGAATGCTCCAGAGGTGTGCAGTAGTCAGCTGAAGAGGGAGAAGCTGATGCCAGCTGGTGTACAGCATGTATGATGCCTTGTCCTTCAATCCTTGTGTGCTTACATACAAATATTCAGATATATAAAATATTTGGTTGGGTGGAAAGGTTATCACTCTTTTTCTATCTTTACACCTAAAGAATAGGCTGATCCCATACATAGTTACATACATAGTTGTATATGAAAACCTAAAAATACATGAATGAAGATGCAACATGCTTTTTTTTTAACCACCTCTTTCATAGCAGGTCATGAGAGTAATTACAGGATGGCTGAGCCATCCTGCTTGGTTTTTATCGTGGACCAAAATAATTTTGAGAGCCAATGTGAGGTGTCCATAGAAAACTATTTCCTGCAATCAGCTACTGTATCCCATATTTTTGGCTGAGTTCAGGAGCCTGTTATGTGGTGTTGGTCTCTCTCACCTTTTAATCATGGCTGTAAAATGTGAAAGTGCAAAATTAGACTTGTTTCAGAATAATTGGCTGTGATTAAATAGCTGCTTCCTATCGGTAGAAGGTAACTGTGGTCATTACACTCTCTGGGGCTGCTTCTGCCTTGTGATGAGGGCCAGGTCCCCATCCCCTCTTTAAAAAGTATCAAACTGAGGGCTTTTGATTTTTATATCAGCCCTCATACTGGAATCTGGTCCATCCCCAGGGGTGGTCAGCAACGGCACTGACACTCTTCAGAGCCAGTATCAGGAGAAGCTGTAGCGTGTATTAAATCTCTGCTCTAACCCTACCACCACCACCACAGAAAGGACAAGCTTTATTTGCCACAGTGAGCTGCTGTCAGAGTGGATTAATTAAAGTTTCAACAGTGTTTGGAAATATTTATAGCAGTAACCTGATCCTTATACCACTCTGTAAATAGCTGTTATTTCTTTATGTCAGGCTGCATATGGGCCATTGTGGTGACATAGCCAAAGGGGCTTTTGATGCTTTATTTCCATTAGAAATTGGGCGCGTGCGTTCCCTAGGTGCTTCTGAAAGCTTCTGCATTCAGATCATTAGCAGTACGAGGGGAGATGGGGAGAAGTTGCCTTTCATGGTATCAGCCCCACCTGCTTCTCAGAGAAGCTGGATGAGAGGAAACAAAGCGCCATGCCATCTGGACAGGAGGTGCTGAGCTTTCGTCTCTGTTCGCTTTCTTCCAGCATCTTTAGGACCACTCACCTGTTCGCAAGAAAAAGCTCCTGGATGAGGCAAAAACCTTTTCCTTTGCATTTTGACCTTGCTCCAGGTGAGGTGGAAGAAATTGAGTTATGTACGGAGCTCATGCTGAAAGCGAGTAGCAGAGAAGTTGTTTTGCTGAGACTAAAACCAAGGGAGAAGCTGGGACATGGGAGGGAGAGAAACAGTAGTGATGTGTGTTTGAGAGCTCTACCTGGGCAGCGTCAGTATGGAGCTGTGCCAAGGTCCTGGAGGACCACAGCCCCATAGCTAGGTGTTTGGCTGTATCTTTGCTAAAATGGTCTATAGGCCTTTCGTTTCTTTAGATGACAGCAATTTGCAGCTTGTGTACAGGGTGCTGGATGCTGGCAGGGCAGAATGTAACCCTGATGTTGTTGGAAGAGTAGAAAAAGGAAAGAGAAGCTTGGCAGCAGGGTCGGAGCTGTTTGCTCAACCTGCCCTGTGGTGTGATGTGGGGGTCCACGGTTTGGTAAAAGGTCCCCAAGGTGATGAGAAGTGAAAACTCCAAGAGTAACGATTAGGCATGGAAGGTGCTATTGCATGCTTTTGTTTGTTTGCATTGCAGTTTAAAATGCATGCGAAGACACAGCGGGGTGCTGTGTCTCCTGGATGGAGGACTGGAGAGGTTCCCGTGCCGCTGAACAAACCCTGCGGCTAACTTGGAGCACCCACACCTTGTCCTGCACACCCCTCTGCTGCAGGCTCCTGCTTCCCCTTTGGGACCAGGCCGGGGGGGGGGTGGGGGGTGCTCAGTGAGCTGGTGGGTTCTCTGCACGGGAGCAGCTGCTGCAGAGGCAGCACTTGTAGGAACCTGGGTGAACACAGATGAGCTTTGACACAGGAGGTATCATAGGAGGACTAAAAGCTGCCAAAGGTCAATCACTTTGCTGTGTTCAACTGTTTTGTCCCTATGCCTTGCTGGCAAAGAGGAGACCCATCCTGTTCACACAGTACTCTCCCAGTGCCTCCCAGTACTGCTTAGAGCACCCCTAGCACCCTCCCAGAGTGCCCAGTACTGCTGAGACCACCCCAGTACTGACCACGGGTTCCCAGTACCCTCCCAGAATAGCCATGTAGGCAGTGACAAAGCACTTGGCTGAACTGAGATGGGAGAAAACCCTCTGGCACCCAGCTGAACTCAAGGAATTTGTCAATAAGCTCCCACCTGCCTTGGAGGGCAGATTAGGAGCATCTGCTGAGAACCCTGGTTATGCCTTTTCACTGCCAAATATTCTGTAGCTGTCAGTTTTGCACAGGTTTGTCATCGCAGACTCAGAGTCCGTGTGCTGATCCTGCTACAAATGAATAGATGTGAAGGACACAGTCACATTCCTGTGCCTCACAATGGGCATCTCTATGAGTCCAGTTTAGCTTTAGCAACTGAGATTAAATCCAGTGGATTAGGTGGAAGGAGGCACTGGAACTTTGAAGTCCCATATTTTTGCCTGATGGCTGAGCAAGCTGTGATCTGGGCTGGGGTGATTTTGCTTGGGCATCTCTGTATAAGAGGAAACCACCACTGTGTTTGGGTTTAAAAAGCTCTTAACTTGTGCTGGTGGAAAGCAGGCAGGCAAGCTAACCTGCTCGGGCTGCTCTCCTCAGATGAGCCAAGACACAGCCTCAGGAGCTGTGGTTCTGAGTCTGCTGTTCTCTGCCCCCCTGAGAAAGAGGCTTTCAGCTTCAGTAAGATCAAATAATGCAAAACCACATGTGACAATGCAGGGACTGTCTTGTTTTTTCTCGGGTATGAACATTTCTTTCTGCATTTTTTTTCTTTCCCTACCTTCCTTCCTTCCAACTCCAGTCTTCCTAAAATCTATCAAATATCTCCTGGATGGCACATTTCTGAGCGTGATTCTTACCTTTCTTGTACAGGATTTTCTTCCAGGCTTTGTGAAGTACTCTTTGTTAGCATGAAATGCAGAAGAGCCAGATGGTTTGGATGGAGTCCAGTTACCTAAGAAACGTAGCGCCAGGACCCTATCAGAAGCTGTTTCCTCTAAAGATCACACTTGACCTGCCTTGTTCTAATAACCGGCTTAGAGTCAACATCCAGCTGTCAATACCTATTTTTCCCCCATAATTAATCTACAAGGTTCAGCCTGGAATCAATATAAATGACCTCATGGCTCTTTTATTTTTTTTCCTTTCAAATAATGTTTCTCCATATGACTCTTCCTTCAGAGGGGTGTTGAATTGTGTAAGCTCTTCCCCTGCACCCCCCCCCCCCCCCAGTAATTCTGTAGTGGAAATTGTGGTGGTTTTTCTCTCTCCCTGGTGTGAAGTGTCTGGGTTGTCTGTGCACCTGGGAAAGCTGGAGATGCTCTGATATTTTCCCGGTGGCCTCAGAGCTCCTGTAGCTCCTACAGTTGTTCTGCCTGTTGGGGACAGATGGGGATAAGGTGTGTGCAGCTGTGCACATGTACTCTGGTGTTTGCCTGAGCTGACTTGGTTGTGACATTTGTGCTTAGGTTCAAATGCTTTCCGTTTTCTCTGTCTTCCAGGTTGAAGCATTCTGCATTTTGAACTAGAATTTTTTATTTAGAAAATGATCCCTTAAAATCAAATAAAGTGGGAAACAAAGGAAAATTAGGACATCAGTCCCCATCGCAGAGAAGGACAGCAGAGGGACAAGGAAACACGTGCTTGTGACCCCAGATGGCAGGTAGAAATGTACCCCAGAGAGGCAGTACCCATCAGCATCCCTCAGATGTGGAGGATGTGATTTAGCAACTGCTTAGCATCATGCTCTGAGTGGCTGTTGATTTTTTGGTACTGAGATAAGAGCTGCCTTTTCTTTCTGAGCAAGGCTCTGGTTGTGAGCTGCAAGGCTCAGTGAGAATCTGGCCCCCTTGACTTCTGCAGTGTGACCTGATGGCTGGCAGGGCTGGATCTCACGGGTCTCTGTCGATGCCTTACCTCTAAGACATCCTTCTGTCTTCAGAGTTCTTCATTATTTTTTTGTCCGTCTGTGATTGCTCTTGCATAATCGTTCCACTAAAGTAGCGTATCAAAATAATGGAGTGAAATTGGACGCTCCCTCAGCAGATGTAAAATTTATTGTCTGCTCGTGCCTTTGTGCTGAAGTTAGGATTTTGAGTTTTAAAAGTCCTCCTTCTCCTGGCTATGTGGGAGTTGCCCCTAAAGATGTGGAATGTTTACTGCATACCAAAGGCAAGACATTATGCAGACACGAGGCTCCTAACACCTACAATTTCTAAACTGCATGTGGCCTGTGTGGATTTCCTTGTGCTGAATTCACATGGAAACACAAACACATGTGGCATTTTTGTTGCTTTTCTAGGAAATCACTGAGCACAGCCCTGCAAAATAATACTTCCTACTGTTAGCTCCACTATATGTGGGGGAAGGTGCTGCCTTTGTGTCCCGGGCTGTGGGAGCTGCATGCCAAGGCTCGTGAGTCACTCACCCTGAGTGTCTGGCTTTCCAGGAAGGCAAATCCCAATTTTAGAACCTACCAGAGACCGAAGAGCACCGTGGGGAAATAATAAGGGAAAGGTCATCGAACGTTATCAGAACTGGAGGTTTCCAGTGGGGATAATGCCAGGAAATGTGTGATTAGAAATAGGAGAAGCTGTGTTGTGTCAAGACAGTTGGAATAAAGCCAGCAGGATATGAAATGGTTTCAGCCTGCTAAGGGTGAAGCAAGCTGGCAAGGCGTGAGTAGAGGAGATTGGGGAAAAAACATGAAAAATTAGTAGCTGGTGTCTTGCTGCGTGTCTGATAGCACTGTACAGCTATCAGCTGCCCGGCCACCTCCTGGGAGATGCGAAGAGGAAAGGGCATCTCTCTTGCCTCGGTGGCTGCCAGCTGAATATTAGCAGGCGTTGACGTTCCTCAGAGCTCCCTGCTCCGCAGTCACGGTCCCTTGCCACGCAGTCCATGAGGGAGAGGAGCACAAGTGAAGCGCAGGACGGGCACCACAGGTTGCTGATGGAGAGCTTCCCTCTGTACTGGTGCCACCAGCCTGCTGCCTGTCCTCCTCCTTCCCACTGACAGCCAGTATGGCTGGAAAAATACCGCTCCTCGGGGAAAGCAGAAGTCACTTGGTGTATGTAGCAAGAACAAGAATGCTTCATCTCAGTGTACTACCCTCCTGCTGATGTATCCTCAGCTGTTTTGTTTGATTACTTGCATAATTCTTTCTTTGGATATATTGAGCAAAACGTGTGCTACCAGCAGCTGCAGGACTCCACCCCAGGGATGGCTCCATTTCAGCAGTGAAATCACACTGAAATGTGCATCTCATCCAACCGTTAACCCCACTTAACCTGAAAAAAAGTTGCTCTCTAAGTTTGTCTTGTGTGAGAACAATTTATTAGCCTGGTTTTCGCTAACAGAGGGACCTATGTGTTCTGTTTATGTCCCTGGTGATGCACCTCAGCTGTTAGAAGGAGAGCTAGAAGACTTAACCATATTACGTTCATATTGGTTTGGGGGAGAAGACAGCAAAGTGGAAGAGAGAGCCAAGTTACTTAACAGAAAGTTCACTTCTGAAAAGCTAGTTGAAGATAGAACACTTTTTAAGATTGACCTCTTGGTCATGCAAGTAGTCTAGTGTCTTTCATGGCCTTTTCTGTGCCTTACAAGTTTATCAGAGCTCTTCCATTTGGGCCTCTTTTCTCTTGCTGTGCCTTAAGCCTCCTTCATTTAAACGTTCTATTTAACTCAACTATTGTGCCTCATTTAGGTGGCCTCCGGTGTTGCATGCATAGAAACACTTTCTCACAAGAAACCTTAAAAAGTCTGGCTCCTACTCAAACCCCGAGCAAGTGTCTACAGAGTTGTTATCGCCGGCGGCATTGCAAGTGTCACCCAAAGTGACCTCAGTGTGTTAACGACTCGTACTGCAAGACTGTGGTAATATTTCTTATTGTGAAATATTTCTTATTGTGGCGCTGGCTATATGTGAGAAGTTGGTGTTTGGTTCACGATAGCCCTAAAAAGCTCCTGGCAGGGAACTGTATCCTCCAAGTCCCTCTGGGAAACAAATGCAATGTCACCAGATGTGTCCCAAGGCTTGGGCACAGCTGCATGTGATAATGCAGGGTATTTGGGCATAAGTATTCTGCCAGCAGTGAAGTGGTACGAGTTACTGGGTGTGCTTGCTCCACAGTTGTATTGCCAGGGCAGAACGTGGGTGCTCCCAAGAGGCCCACTGGTTGTTTCAGTCCAGGTTATCACCTCTCTTGTGGTTCCATTCTACACTTTGGTCTCCTTCTTTCTAAAAGGACTGAAAACTACATCACTGGTTCAGCACACTACTGATTTTAAACAGTAAATGAAGAGTCTTTCAGCAAGTGGCTCTTTTCCTGCAGCTGGTTTGTCTTGAGCCGTCTTTTCTGTCACCCGCGGTAGTGACAAAGCAGTGGCGCTGCTGACAGCTCTGGGACGTAAGGACAACTTTAAGTCCTTTCTAGTGAATGACTTCAGAAATTATTGTTCCTGAAAGGAGGTTTTGGTGAGGCGGGGGTCAGCCTCTTCTCCCAGGTAATTAGTGACAGGACAAGAGGGAATGGCCTCAAGTTGCACCAGGGGAAGTTCGTGTTGGAAATTAGGAGAAATTTCTTCTCAGAATGGTTAGGCATTGGGACGGGTTGCCCAGGGAGGTAGTAGAGTCACCGTCCCTGGAGGTGTTCAAGGAAAGGTTGGATGTGGTGCTTGGGGACATGGTTTGGTGAGTGATAGTGTTGGTAGGGTGATGGTTGGACCCGATGATCTTTGAGGTTTTTTCCAACCTTAATGATTCTGTGATTCTTTTGCTCATTGTATTTGTTGTTTTCTTTTCCTGAAACCATTTTTCTGGAAACTCTTATTAGCTCTTAGTAAAGTTGCTGCAGCTTTCATTCAGTGTTTGTTTGATTTGGGAAAGGGCTTGAGACAAAGCCAAGGAACACCAAGCTTCTTGATATATCCAAAAGCAGTTGATAGTCTCCAAAAAGACATAAGGAATGTTGGTGACATGCTAAATTTTCAGTTTTCTAAAAAGTAAGAAAATCAGGAAGATCCTAATGAAATATTAACTAATGATGGTTCTGCCTGACAAGCATTTGCACTGTGAGGCTGTTATTTGGTCTGTAATTACATCCTCAGCACACCACAAATTCCCCTGCAGGCAGAGCAGGAACCTAGTAAGTTTTCAAGCAGTAGAAAGATTCCAGCCAATTCCATAACTCCACTTGGTGATAATGGAAATCCTGGCTCTCAGAATTGGGGTTTCTGAGGATTTCTGGAAAGGAATATTAAATACCTGGCTTTCAGGGACCCATGGCTTTATCTGCTAGCAAAGATGAAACAGCAGTAGCTGCTGGGGACTTTAGTTAATACAAGCATCTGTGAAGGTTTATTGGACGTGGGATGTGGCTTGTACGTGGCTGTAGGTAAATGGTGTGTAATCAGGAGTGGGCTGTCACGGCCGGAGCCTGCAAGTCAGTAACAGCCCGCGCTGTGCTGTGCTGACCCAGCTAGCTCAGCAAGCCTGGGCTGCATCCTTGCTCTCACCGTGCACCCAGCTGCTGCCGATGGAGACAGCCATGGTGCCACTGCCTTGGTACCAGCTGCAGCGGAGCCTGCTCAAAGTCCAGGGTGGCAGTATGGGTGCTTGAGTGTTGGATGAGCACCTCTGCTGCCTCTCTGAGCTGTTCAGCTAAAGGCGTTCCCGGGAACATCAGCTGCTGTCGATGCGTGCTTCAGGAAGAGAGACTTAGTGCTAGCGTCAGACTGGAGCAAAGGAGCAGCAAATCCTGGCTTGCAGCATGGCCCAGCCCCAGGCAACGCAGCACCGTAAGGCTGCCTCTGAAGCTGTTTACCAAACCTGTGAAGTGTAATTTAAAGTCCTTCCAATGTTTCCAGGTGCACAATATGAGGTGTGAATTACATCACCAGGTACTGTTGTCTCTCATACAGGTTTCTCGGGCCACATTGGCTTAGGTTTCTGAGAAAAGCCTTGCTTTGTGCAGCATGGGAGGATATGAAGGGAGCAGTGAAAAATCCTGAAACAGGGCCTTGAACTGGTGGCGTAAGTTTTTCCACTGAACTGCTAACTTTTGTTAGCAGACTAGACTGATGGGTACTAAACAGGGTAAATAGTCTGACCAAAATGCTGTGGGAATCAGACACTTCAACACCAGAAAGCCAACATTTATTAAAATACGCCATCTGATGAGGTGACAGCTACAAGTTATTCCCAGGGAAATCCATTTAATTAGTTGAAAGGAGTTGGGATGTTTGGTCTTCCAAAAGAGAGACTTCCGAGGGCTGGTGAATATGAATTCAGGAGAGAAATTTTGCGAGATATTTGCAACACCGCCTCCTCATTCAAACTGGTAAAAATCATCACAGCCTTCAACTCTCTTGCTTCTCCTTGAACATGATGAATGCTCATTCCAGCAAGTGCTTCAGGTTCATGTTTCATCTGCAATCAGTCTGTTTTTTCCTATGCAGCTTCTTTTGTTGCCAGAAAACTCAGGCAACCTGAAATCGGGTCAAGTCTATCACAGTTCAGTGGAGAAGCTGCACATCAGATGTCGTCCACAGTAAGTTGGTAAAACCATGACCGTGATCTCTGTGCTGTGTGGTTTCAGGAAAGGAGGGTTCCCTCTTCCACTAACGGTGCTGTTGGTTTTGGAGATTCATTATCCCAGCTGCAGCTGGTGTTTGGTTCCTTGTGGATGCAGTGCATTTGACCCCTTTTTCCAAATTCTTCTCTTTTCTGTGCACAATTCTTCTCTATGCATATTGCCAGAGCAGCCAGCCCTGGTTCTGTGTTGCAGACAGTGTTCTGCATTTTGTGAAAGCAGGGGGTTGATCCACAGGAGGATACTTCCAGCTCAAAGGATGTATGCAATTTCCATGTTCACATAAATGTACAAATGTGTCACAAAAATTGTTTTCAAGAAGCCTGGGGCAAGGATTGTACTTGGAAAGGTTCTGTCATTCGTAAGTGACTGTCTTTTGGCCATTTCTCCTGCCTTCCTGCAGTGCCTTAATGAGCATGATACAGAAATGTCTACTCCTTTACCTTGCATAATTAGAATTTGGATCAAAATTCAGTGTTTCTTTTGTTAATTCAACCTTTGAAGAGGGTAAACTCTCCCACTACCTGCTTCGTGGGCACAGGATAATGGATTTTATTGTGACTGGGTCATAACAAAAACAAAACAAAAACCATCACTGTAGTATATCTACAACATTGTTATATGCAGAGGCCGTGGCATGAGTGGGCAGAGGTTTGAGACAATTTTGAGGTAGATAGTGCCTTCCCAGTCTGCCTGTCACCAAGTGATGTGAAATGTCCCCGCTTTCCTCTTCCTTACAAAACTCCAGCCCTTCACCCACCTCTTCCTGATGTTAAATATTCCTCCTTTGGTTGGAAAGTATCTCTGTAAGGATTTCTAGGAGGAAGGAGTGGAACAGCTAATAACAGTGTTAAACCTGACCTTCTGTGTATGCTTTCCCTGAAGTGGTGCATAAATTAACATTCTGGCAATAATACTGAGCCTGTTTAATTTTCTGTTTGACTAGAAACATTGAGAAAATGTCATGGTATTTGATTTCATCTTTGTCTATTTTTGCTCCTGCTGAATGAAGCTTATTGGGCTCTTGAGACCCAAGCGCATGCAGCGTGGCTGGGAGCAGGCTGGGTATAAAGGGACACTGTCCCTCAGGCATGTGCTCCGCAGCCACGCAGGAAGTATTTGGTTTTATATTTGAAGGCTGGCTGACGTTCCCTAATGGCTGTTAATCCACTGGTTTGACTTTGTCCTGAGCCAGACCCAGTTCAACCTCAGAAGTCTTGGGGTTTCTGTTTGCTTCGCATACGCATTCAAAAATGTGTAGGAAGGGGAACCTGTGCACCAGGCTGAGCGTGCGGGAGCAGGACAGGTTGAAGGAGGGGCTACAACAGCTAGGTATTTCTTCCTTCAATAATAAAAAGTGAAATGTCCTTTCCAACATTGGAAGGGGCAAGCCACCTTGAAGGAAGAGGAGCCCAGCCCAAAGGGACTCTAGCGTAAGAGGCAGCAGAGGATGTTGAGACAAATGTGAGAGAAGCTCTGGTGCTGTCAGCATCATTCTGGTGCAGCATGGAACGAGCTGCGGGCCTGAAAGCAGTCTGTGTCCCAGGGAGTGGGAGCATCCATCCTTGTAAACCAGGAGACAAGAGAATGGCAATGTCTCCAAGAAGATGCGATGGTAACTGGGCCTCCTTTTGACATTTTATTAACACATCTTCATCATGCTGCTTCCTTCCTGAAGAGGGGGGGAAAAAAAGAGAATGAAATGTGTCCCTTTCTGTGTCTCTGCCTACACATACATGCTACTCAGCAGCCACTGCTCATCAGCATTTGTGTTTGGAGCCCCTGGCTGACGGTGACCATCCAGGCTGCGCAGAGCACACAGGGGAAGATAGTCACGCTGCAAGGGGCTTAACACTCTAACCAAGATGACCAGCAAAATGTGATTTTTCTTTTTTCCTTCAACAGAAGCACTAATTGTGCAGCTGGCTGAGAGCATGCAAGAATGGCAGCACTGGTGGTGGAAGGGAAACCCAGATCTCCCAAGTACCAGACCAGCGGCTCCTTCAAGGTGCACCCTTCTGCACAGTATTTGCTCTGGTTGCTGTGTGATGCTCAGCTCTTCTGTCCCTGAAGTAGAGCCTGTGCTGGGGCCAATGCTGGCTGCAGCTGATGGAGAAAGCCCCAGTGTTCTGGAGGTGAGCAGGCTTTTCTTTTCAATGTTTCCTTCTGGGTAACTCTGGAAATATGGGACTTTTGGTCTGCGAGATTGAATTTCAGCTTTAAAAGATCGTTTGAAATTACCTGTTTGTTCATACTAATTAACTGTGAAACTGCTTTTGCAATTAAGCAGCAGATATCTCTTGTTAAGAATCACCTGCTACTACAAATAACGTCCAGAAAATGAGTGAAATTCCGGCATTTTCTATAACTCTTTGTGCAAAGTCAGTGGCAGAATTAGGCTGTCAGTTGAGACATGGCAACCTAGGAAAAGAAACTTAGTTCAACTTGATAATTTTATTTCTGATGGGGTTTCTTTTTTGTCTGAATTGAGCTTTGCTGGAATTCGCACTGTTGCTGTCCCTGGTGCAGCAGAACTGGTAGCAAGTGACCTCTGGATGCAGACAGGTCTCCTTGTTGGGTGTGACGGCAGGGAAGGTTTCAACCAGCTCGTGCAGCCAAGGGTGCTCTTTTCCCAGGGATGCTGCTAACCACCCTGGCACTGCTTCTCTTGCTTTCTCCATTTCGTGTGATATTGGTTTAAAAAAATGAAACAAATTTTTTTTCCACTGCTGGCTCAGAGTACTTTTGCTCATGGCAATTTTCATATTGTTGGAATAGTTATTCACCCACCACGTAAATATCTATATTTGAGTCAAGATTGGAGCCTCTAGTAAGGAAAAAAGAGAGAAACCAGACGGCAATCAACACTGATCTTTGTGTTACTGGTGGTAATGGTCTTTATACGACATGGCATCGGGTAATTCTAAGCAGCTTTTGTTCTATAGGGGTGTCTCTGCCCCACATTAATGCCCCACTTGCCACAAAAAATCAACGTCTTATAGTGAAAAACAGATGGGGGTGCAGACTTATTTTTGAGTGTGACGTAAAAACCCACAAGCATGAAGTAAAGTTTTCCCCTCCAGCACATGCTACCAGCAGCTCCTACAACAGGGAGCTCCTGAAGGTCGGCTCTGTTCTGCATGCTGAGGAGCAGATGGCTCAGCTTCGTGGGCTGCATGCACCGGGAGTGGTAGTGGCACAGTCTCTCTGTGAGGCTTGGTCACTTACGATGCTTAGTCCCTTGAGGCAGATTTTCAGTAGCGTTGCTAAGAATATATTTCTGGAAGTTGTTGTGAAAATGCTGAACGAGCTCTCAGGTGTTGAACAAACTGAGGGCTCTGAAGCCACAAAACCCCAGGGCTCTGTTTTGCCATGGCCAAGCCCGAGATGATGATGTGCTTCTGCTAGCCCTCACTGCAAGATGAGGGGATGTATCTGGGCCATGTACTGTAGACAACAGGTGTGCGCGGTGAATCGTGAGGGTCTGGCAAGGTATCAAGGGGTGAGAACCCCCGTGTTTGGCAGTGCAACGTTAAAGGCTTTCTGTAGATGGTGGGGGTTCAGTAACAGCGTAAAATGATGATCATCTTTATGTCAAGTACTCAGCCTTGTGACTAGGAACCGAGGCTCCCTCACCAGCCCCAGCACAAGCTCACCAATGCTCTCCATCACCTGCAGGTGAAGCAGGTGGCAGGGGAGTTGCAGAAGGAGATGCTGGTAGGAATTCCAACTCAGGGCCGTGTCCCAGGTCCATACTGACTACCGCTGTCAGTGACGTGACTGATGACCTGCTATCCTGGTTTGGATAGCGCCTGGCATCGCGGAGACATGAGCTGCATCCAGTCCTCGTACAGCAATGCACATAAATAACAGCGATCTAATGGTGAGTTCCTGTGCCGGTGCTCCAGGGCCCCCTTATCGCTGCAGATCAGTGGAGTTTTATGGGTGACAGTTCATAAATCCTGAGTTATTTACTGTGCACCACCTGTCTCAAGTAGTAAATCTTACTTTCATTTACCCAAAGTTAACTTATTTTTAGAGGGAATAGTATTGCCTGTGAGCCTTTTGGAAGATGTATTGATTACAAGCTCACAAAACTCAAGGCTAATGGACAGTTTGGGTGGGTTCCAGGATGTCAGGAAATCAGTTGTGCCCCGTCTGGCTGATCTTGAAAGTGTCAGGGCTCAGTAACACTATCCAGAGGCGAGCAGAAAAATGAAGCAAGAAGAAAACACTCTCTCCTGCTGTACGTTACTTGTCTCTGATCTGGGCTACATGATCAGTCTGGAGCGGCGCTGTGCTGGAAGTTGGAGGGGTAATTACACAGGGCAGGACACCTCCCAGTGGGGTGTGGTGAAATAGGAAAGCAAGTCAAGCAAACCCGTTTAATGTTTTGATACCACACATCAGGAAGGGGGGAAAGACTTCAGTCTCAAGGATACGAAGTATATTTTGCAAGCGTGATGTATCTGTAGAAAAACATTTTTGTTGACTACCAGATTGCTTCACTCCTGTTAAAACTAAGGGCAGCATTCACGTGGGCTGCCTTAGTAAGGGAGAAGGATTTCCACAAGCAAATATTTTTATCTGGAAACCAGATCTACCAGGAGATGTGAAAATGTAAAGACCCAATTCTTAGATCTCTTGCACCAGTAAATTTATGTGAAAGAGAAAACAAGGCTGCTGCCTATACTTGTGCTGCCTACAGATTGCAGGCAAGTACTTTCTTTAAACTCTGTTTTCTGAAATAATACTTTGCAAGATCTGTTTCATTCAGAAGGGGAAATGAAATTTGTTGCAGGCACAGCCACTTTGCTGTATGGAGCTAAATGGATTGAATGTAGTTATCTGCCTGATGTACTCCCTGGGCGTAATGGAGTCTTCTGACCACGTCAAAAGGGGAAGAAAGGCAAGCCACTTGCATTTTGTGCCTCTGTGGGTGAAGTGGAACAAGATGAACCCATTTAATTTGCTACATGAAAGCAGACTTGAAGCATATTGGTTGGCATGTGTTGTGTTTTTTTCTAGAAGCCAGTGGCATGGGTATTCTTTCTGTGCTTGGCAAATGCATGTCACAGACAAGCGATCCCACCAGATAATGTTGTCACTAGCACTTAATGTCAAACGGGACTCTTGTAAGTCATCCTTGCGGCTTTGACTAATGAAATGCTGAGTGAACTGATAAGTGTCCCTTTCACAGCCAGCCTGACAAAATGTGGGAAAAGCTACATCTCAGCAGAAGCCTGGCTTCTGTACCCTTCCATCACTCCAGGAGATGGGATGGGATTTGCTCTCTTAGTTCTAGCTGGAAACAATGGGCACATGATGGGTTGAAGGTGGACTTACTCGTTTATTTGGTATTTCAGCATGGCCTCATTCAGAATATGAAATTGTAAGTCTTTTTCCTTTTATTCCCAGAAAGGATTTAAGTTTGAACTTATTTTTGCTTCATATTTGTGGGGCTTTGGGGTAGCAGACCCCAAGAACACTTTGTTCCATGAGATCTAGTGATCTCATCTCTCTGTATCCCTGCTCTCTTTCCCATTCTTTGCATGCCATGTCTACACAGGCTTCAGGTGTTTCAGACCTTCAGTGGTTTGCTGATCAAGTCTTTATAGCCTTATTTTCCATAATCATTTTAGTAGTTGCTTTGAAACCTCTGTTCCAAGCTTAACCAGATGTGAATTACAAGCCAGAAGCTCTTGAATAGAGCCTGTATCTAGAAAGAGGCAATTTTCTATACACCACAAACAGCAAAATAGACTTGCATCAGTGGAGTTTCTTGTAATACAAGTACTAGTGGTCCCTGTACAGATCTAAATGGATCAGACTGAATTAGGTAGTGACAAAGATCTTAACAGAGATATCAAGGGTACAGTAAGCACAAAATATAAATGATCTCCTCCAACCCTACCTGGAAACCCTGCCAGCTTGGGCTGTTGTACCATGCCCCGTGTGGTGGAATTTCTTGTCTGGAGATGCATCTCAAAAGAAGAACCTGATCAAGTGTCACTATTTGAACTTACACAGCCTCAATCCTGCCTTGAGAAAAAGAGATTTTGTTCCAAAGGAAGTCATGAATGTTTGAGTCTGCGCCTGTGCATCTCAGTGGGTCCTACCAGCCCAGAGGCAGGTCCTGCCAGGGAGAGGGCCGCAGCAAGGCAGCCTTGTCCCAGTGGCTTCCCCGTGTCAAACAGTGGGATGAGTGCATTTCCCCACAGCTGACAGCTTCTGAGAATTCATCAGCATGGGATTTTTACCCCTTCATGTGTGGTTCTTCAGTAATTGTTGTGAATGAGCTCAGCTCCCAGTCATTTAGGATCTTGTCAGAGTGTTTGTGCCTAAATGGCCTTGGTGGGGCAGGTGGATGTTTTTCCTGAAGATGGTGAAATGAAGCTCTCCAAATGCTGGGTGTGCCAAAGCTGTGCCCTCAGGCCAAAAACTCGGTCAAGAGCCACCATGTTACAGGCACTGAACAGGCAAATTGTACAGTGGTGATTTTCCAGAAGTGATTATAGTAAGGAAACAGAAGACAAAGAGGAAAGTGTCATTTCAACATTATAGATGGTGTTGGGAGGAGAATACGCATTTTAGTGGAAATAATCCATTTACTAACAGCATGGGTTACGCCAGTAGAAAAGGGTTTGTCCTGCTTTCACCTGGCTTCTTTCCAGTGTGAGTAAAGGTGTATTGCAGACACAGCCTGTATGCAATGCGGGCTGGTGAGGATGAGATAAACCTCTGTTAGAGGAGCAAACTCTTTCATCTGGAGAGAAGACCCGGAATGCCTTTTCCAACCCACTTAAGAAGGTGAGGGCTGAAGTCCTTCGCTGCTGGCTGACAAATTTCATTGGGCTCAGCTTTCACACAAAAGTAAATTAAAGCTAAAGAAAACACAACAGGGAAAAGTCCCATCATCTCACAGCACGGCTCACCTGCAGATAAGTCTTTTTTTGACAATTCTTTTTTTGGTGTTGTTTTTAATTTCCTAATTAGAAATAATGATGTGTTTCCTGGGTCAAGAAGACCTCCTTGCTGTGAAATATTAGACCGCTTTTGACAGTGTAACTAAAAATAGGCAGACACGCACACGTGTATGTGCACACTAGCAAGAATAAACATGCAATGCTTTTTGCTTAATTATGAACATACTTTCTTCAGAAGAAAAACGCCTTTGCCTCTAGTTAGTTGTTTTTCAAGTAAATAGTGAGAGGGAGTTTTCTGAAGAACAGATGGACTGGAATGAGGAATAGAAATATTTTCAGTCAAAGAGGGGCTGGATGATGTAATAAGCCACAGGAACAAAGTTCAGTTATTTTGTGCTCTCATCCAGACCTCAGAGCTGAAAATGCCTCTGTTGTTAATTTCAGATTCATCTGCTTTTGAAGGCTGGCTCTGTCTTTAAATGCTATTATAATACATACAGAGTTAAACTGAGCAAATAGTGATTGAGCAATGATGGAAGAATATATTTGTCAGTGCTGGAAGCGCGTGGGTGGTGTTTGCACTGCAGACGATAGGCCAGATATGTGTTTGATCGTGCTGGAGGCAAAAGGATGTACCTTGAGTAACCTTAATGAAGGTCCTCAAGACCTGCATCTGCCTGGCTGAAGTGAAGCTGGCTTTTGAGGTCTGGCCTTTGAGGGCTCGATAGCTGCTCACAAATGCTTCTAGACGCATGGCTAGCTCTTGTGCTGGTGACTGACCTCCTCCCTGCTCCGCTCACCCACAGGGCTCTGCTGTGAGGGCTTGGAGGTGTGCACCTGTCCCATGGGGAGAGAGGAGCTCGTGCAAGGCCGAGGCAGAAGGAAGGGGATGAAGGAGTGATGGGGACCCTGCTCAAGAGCTTGGTGCAATTTAGTACACGACTGTGGGGTGAGAGTTAAAATGACGGCAGTTGGAGCTGTTTGGTGAGCCTTTTGCAGTCAGGCTGGACGAGGCTACAGCTTCTGAGGGAGCCCAAGCAGACTTCACCTGTCTTAGCTCTAGCACTAGTGCTCATTTATCCTTACACTGTTCTGTTAGAAAAATGCCAAATGGTTACAAGGTGCTCCCAAAGAAGAATACAGCCGTGATGGTTGTGTGACATTGCAGTAGGCCAATTTAGTCAAGTGGAGAAATCTTTATTATTTTAAGAGCTCCTTGGTAAGTAAAGACATGTCTGCCAGTCCATCCTTTGGCTACAGACAGAGAAGACTCTCATATGCTAAGCACAAATTCCATGGAAGGAGACAGCACTGGCAGAAGCACTCCTCAGCAGAAAATATGTGCAGGAGGAAGGGCAGGTTTGTGGTATGGAGTCTTGAATACTTGCCAAGGAGATGGTCTATGTATTTCATCTCTCTGAGGAATCCCAGAGTCTGTGTGGTACAGTGAAGGTCCTCTGAGATGGAGCGTTTCTGGCCATAAGTAATGTTCCTGTTTACTCCCACTGACGCTTTATGTAACAGTCCTGCTCTACTCCTGACTGCTTGTCAGATCAAAAATAGCTTTCCTTCTGACGGATGTCTTCATGCTGGAGGGGAACCGTGGGGATTTTCTTATGTTATAATACCTGTTCTTGCTGTTGGTCATATCAGTGCTGTCTTCTGAAGGAGCGCAGAGGCTTGAAAATGGATGATGAAGGTCCAGGTGCTGAGTACCTATATTCTTTATTTTTCCTGGATGTTTCCTTACCAGAAATAAGGATTTATAAGAACAAAGTTGTTTCTGGGGGAAGGAGAGACTATGATCAGTCAGGTGCTTTGAGGAGTTTTCCCATTAAAACACAAAATAAAAATCCTAATATCATGATCTCGACTTTACATTGGGTTTCTGACTTTGCCATGTAGTATTTTCGTTTACATTGTGGAAGGCAAGGCTGTTTGTGCTAGGAAAACGATGCAAAGGCAAACGTCCAAGCATGTCCATGGTACTCAAAACTGATGATTACATTCCAGCCGCCTACGACCTGATCCCAAATCAACTGCTCATATGGCAGCACCAACTGGAGGGATGTTTAAATTGCCTTGAAACATTTACAAATAAATAAATTAATAATAATAATAAAACTTTTAGTCCCTATGTGCGGTTTCTTTTTCCCCTTCTGTGAGAAGTGGAAGGTACAGCATTGCTGGTGAAATACCATGGTTCAGTGCTCCAGGGGCCCTATCACAGTGTGAGGCAGGACGTGAAAATCGCAGCAGCATCTTAAAGCAATTCAAGGTGTCAACAACCAAGTTCCTGTCAGGAAAGCTGCTTTGAGGATGCACCAAGCTAATCTTCCAGCACTCGCTGAGGTCATGGCTCAGCTCATGTTCAATGAACAGCAAAGCTTGTGGTGATGAGTTGGGCTCTGATTCTTTCCAAATCTTCTACCTCACTTGGAGATTTACCAGGACAAAAGTTCCTACTGGATCGTTTTGAGCCATCTTCCTTCTCTGTTAAAGAGAGGAAGAGAGGCAGCAGCTAAAACTTGATCTTGTTTAGAAGAGCTCTAATTATTTATGTCCCTTTTATGGACTGCTGCTTCCAGCAGCTTTCTCTCATGTTGCGGTTGTGAGTCGCACTGACTGCTACTGCTGTGTGTTCAGCTGGGCAAATATCGCCTGCCATGTTCCATGAATGTCCTCCCTTGATCAAAAAACTTGAGTTTCTTTCAGCTGTGTTTATTTCTCTCTTTGCTTTCTTTCCATCTCCACCCATCCACCATACCCCCACCAGTAAGACCTGCTGCATGCTTTTTCTTGACTCTAACACAACCAGAAAATACAGTTGCTTTTAATTTTGTGTTGTTTTTTGGACTAGACCTCCAAAAATCATGCTTTCACCTCTCTTTTTTTCACCTCATATCTGCTCAGTAAGCTGTTTTGAGATATTTCAAGGGATAAATGTCATGTTCATGTATTCCAAAACTCCAAGGCCTTGGCTATGCAGGGGATGCCTGCCCAGAATAAGACAACAGAGGCTGTTACACCCACCAAATGCTTCCTCATCTGGACACAGCCCTGCTTTGTACTCTCAAAATGTACAGGAAAGAATACACCTGAATACAGGCACAGACGTTCGGCACAACATGTTATCTTTGTGTTTAAAAAAAAAAAAAGGGTTTGCTGGTAGAACCATATCTGCACATGGGATTGCTGCCAAGGCAGCTCCATTGGTAAGGATCACACCTCTTTGTGTCCCTGACCAGCAGAGCTGTGCTGGGAGAAATGTTTGTGCACCCATTACCAGTCATTGCTTTATTTTTCTCTTTAAAAGGACTCTGCTGATGGGAAGCAGGGAACAGCAAGAGACCTGGAGTGAATTCCTCTGCTTCACCCACAAAATGGCTCCCATGGGAGAGGAGGGGCTGATAAATGGGGTGTGAGTTTGAGATACTGATCCCCTGACAGAAATGTGTGTTGGCTGAAATGGTGTGAATCCAGGCTGCCGTTGTCTCTTTGGTATTATTCCAGGAACATTACTCTTGTTACAGCTGGAGAAGAGCCAGGCGAGTTTGGTCCTTGGTGGGAGAGGATAAGCATTGTGTGGTCCCAGCTTTCTGCAGCAATCCTGAAATTCATCCATGCTTCAAGACTGCATTGGTTATTTCAAGCCTGCCAGTGGTCAGTTGACTTTCTTCCATTTAGCAGAATCAAAAGAATTATTTCCAAAATCACACAGTGACACAGATTCCCACTGGAAAGGCATCTGGGCTTAAACTTGCTTTGGATACAAGTTAATTTTGTATATTCTATTTTAACATATTTATGGTCATGCAGTCCTACACCTGCCTGCTTCTGCCCTGCTCAGCTTATGATCAGGAACCACACTTGGCAGATCATTGATGTGGAATTGAAAGTACCAGCAGAAGCATCTGTTTTTCATATCCCTTCACCACACAGGCAAATCTTAAGTGTTACTAAAGTCTCTCTAATCCTCTTTGGCATTTTACCTCTGATGTGAGCTTATTGCTGTGGAGTCTGTGTGCTGGGAGGTAGTTGTCTGTGCCATCTTCAAAGGAGACATTTCTGTGCTGGCATCTCCTGGGTTTAGCCATGGAGCACCAGTAATCTGCACCCGTTGTTCCCAAGTGTATATTCCCATTATCCATACCTGTATCTAAGTTGGGTGTTTGAGTCTCTAATGCCTTGGTGCAGTGGTTTTTGTAGGTAGATAATGCAACCTGTGAAAAGGTCCTTGTCCCTGGTTTCTTTGATAAACCAAAGTGTTCCCCAAATCCTCCTATGCTAGCACTTGAGGCCTGGTCAGCTGCTGTGTAAGGTCAGTGTGTTCAACTTGTGCTTCAGGTTTCATGATGTGGGCTTTGTATTCATTGAGCTCTGATTTGGATGCCTGTAAATATTTCCAATATGCAAATGTACTAAATTTGGCAAAATTAAGCTAGATCAGAGCTTAAAAAAAAATCAGAGCAGGCTTTCAGATGCTATGTCCCCAACTTCCCTTCCAAATAAGCTGTCTTCAAATACTTTATGGTAGTTCTCTTGGGATTTTTGCTTTTCTACTCTGGCCTCTCCCCAGAACAGGAAGAAGGAGAGAGAGATGCTGGAAAATGACAAATGCAAAAATAACTTGTATATATGTACTTTTTTTCCAACCCTCTGAACAGGATTGCTTCAGATCAAAGTTCAGGTCATTGCCCAGTGCCTGAGGTTTGTTATTTTTCATCCTTGCAGTCCAGAGGATGATGGAACTAATACGAAGCATTGCCAGCTTCTGTATGGACATTACTTGGATCTGTGAAAATGTGCTCAGTGTTTTCTGAGTGTAAAGAGCCAAAAGAAACCACCTTGGGGTACCATGTGATGTTGTTTGCTTTGACCCAGGATAACTAAAATGAAAGGTCTCTCTGAACACAGGCTGTTCAAAACCATCCAAGTATTTTTTGCATGTACATGTGAAAAAGGAAATGTGGTGTTTACAGGGGCACTCTGAGCTTTGGCTTGTGTATTCGTCTCTGTGTTTGTGTGTCCAGACAGAGTTTCCCAAATGAAATTGATTTTGGTTGTTTTAGCCCAGCTTTTAAAGGTGGGCAAACAGAGAGCTCATCTCACGAAGTACACAAATTGGGCCTTCTGGTGGAAATGTCAGGGGGGGAGGCTCCTTCCAGCCAGTCCTGATTGTCAAGTGAAGTCTTCTGGGTTACATCTGGGGAAAGTTCTTGGAGCCCTGGGAGGTGCTGCTGCTCAGCCACAGCGTGCATCAGATGAACACAAAAATGCCGTGGAGCTGCTGCTGTTCCTGGCCTTCAGGTAGGACCCCTGTCCGCAGGGCTCCCAAGGGCTGCTGCTGTTTGGGGGCTGAGGAAGCCAGGATGGTTAGAGTCTGGATTGTGTGTACAGTCACTGAGAAGCGCTCAGTTGGATCAAAACTTCAGCATCGCTTCTCTAGTTGTTTCCAGCCTCAGCTTTGTACTTGTACTTACGGAGATGTGCTGTGTGGGGCTAAGGCAGCTGGAGCGCTGCCCGACTAGGATGGGTGCATCTCTGCTGTGCTGTTTCAAACCCTCTGACACCAGACCTGGTCCTGCAAAGGGCTGCACACTGCCGGCATCCCTGGGGCCGAGCCTGAAGCACTGCCTAGCTGTCATGTCCAAGCAAAGCTGAAATAGAAACCCATTTCTCAGAAGGGCTGGGTCGAAACACTTCTGTTCCAGTCATTCCAGCTGTTCGATCTAGTTTCTTTTCTTGCTACTGTTTCTTCTTTCCCTGGTCCATTGTGCCTGGAGGTAAAGACTTGCAAAAACCCCAGCAACTGCTGGCTAAGACCCCTACACCTCTTACCTGGAGGGAGTTGTGCTGGCTTCCCTGTGCTGCTGCCAGCTTGCTGGTGCTGCATTGCAGCTGCAGCGCTGCGTCTCTCTGCAGTAAGAGAAGGTCTTTTTGCTCTGCGTACTTGCACTTCAAACTACTAGGAATAACTGTAATAGGAATAACTCTGTTGTGTTTTTTTTTCCTTCATGCTTTCCTCGGGATGGTGCTGTGAGAGGCACTGGGGAGCTATTAGCTGGTCAACAGGCACCTTAGCAGGCAGCTGCCCAGTTTTCACAGCCTTGTACACAGGCTGATGGTGTCTGTCTGTCTTAGCACGCAGTAGCTGTTGGTTTGAGGGTGATGAGAGAAGTTGGAGGGTGAAATGCTGAGAGTAGCACTGCCTATTAAACACAGTCTCAGTGTCAGCTGCCTGGAGACCAATGTAGTGGTTAATGGGGCACAAAGGCATGCAGTGGCCTCAGTACCTGCCTCACTGCCGCTAGTTTTCCTAGTGGCACTCAGCGTGGCCGTGTGTCGCTCCGCGTTGGGCTGGCAGAACAAAGGGACATGGTGACAGTGCCTGAGTGCTGAAGGCAAGAGAACTGAGGGACGCAGAGCTGTGACATTACGGGAGAGGATGTCTCCAGGAGCAAAATGTGCAGGGTCAGAGCAGTACGGTTATATGTGGGAATTTGTTGGCCATCTGTGAATCAGCTCCAAAGGTGATGTGCATTGAAACAAAAAAAAAAAACAACAGAGCATGTTGCATGCACCAGGACTGCATAGCAAAGTGGGCATACTCCTAGGTTGGACGTTCTCTCTGTCAGCTCCTGGAGGACTTCTAAGTGGCAGTTCCTGGAAATGAGGTTGGTCTTGCTCACCTTGGTTCTGCATTAACACAGCAAGCATCTGCTGAAGCACGGTATGTTTGCGGGTGGACACCTGAGCACAGGGAGGAGCATCCATGTCTGTCCAGGTTGTCCAAGTCCCAGTCTTCTTCTCACCAGCCGTCCCTCGCCCAGCCATTTCTCCTCCTCGCTACAATCGTTTACAGCATTGCTGACCCTCTCCCACCGTGCCCTGTGCGTGGCTCTGGGTTTCACCCAGCCGTGCCTGCCCAGCCTGTTTTTCTGTGCACGTAGGTGGCAGGGGGCTGTGTGGGGCACTGAACAGCACCAAACTCCTCCAGCCTTTTTCGGCATGAATATGAACATAAAAATAACTCTGTGGTGTGTGGTGCTCGCAGTACCTGCTGCTGAAGCTTGAAATGATCCCAGCCGTGGCCTGACACAAATCAAGGTGTCTAACCTAGCTGCTGCTCCCTGCTGCAGGGCTTCTTACCCGGGGTGTGCCAGGGCTTGTGTCCAATGGCACTCACCCTGCGTAACACAGGGGCGTTATCCCTGCCCCGCGAGGGGCTCACCGGGCAGCCATCTGTGCTCTGCCTGCTTTGACATTGCCTCTCCCCTGCCTCCCCTCATGACAAAAGGAAGCAGGGAGGATTAAAAGCAGGAGGAACATGGCTGCAGTGGGGAGGTCCAGTTAGATTTATTTTTTGGTGCAGAAGCCGTTAATTAGTGATTAGCACCTCATTGACCTAAACTCAAGGGTTTGCCTTCCTGGTTTAGTACACCCTAAATGGCTCAGATGTCTTGGTATGCAGTGGAAGGATATACATGGGTGCCCCCCCCCCCGTTTTTTTTTTTTATTTTTAATAATCTCAGGCTACAGGAGCTTTGGTTATAGTCCTTGTATTTGCAATTACTGCTTGAGATGAAAAGACCAGTCCTCCAGCACACGCATGCAGCCTGTGGGGGTTAATGAAGCAGCTAAATCCAAACAGTATCCTCTCCTGTCTGTGCGCTATGGGGCACTCTCAACTGTTCGTAGCTTTATTTTACAACCACAATTTCTTCTAAACTTAGCAGAGCATACGCTTTGTCAGGAACTGTTCCTATGCCAAGTTTCAGGTTTCAAAGGTTTGCCATTTTTGAGCTATTCCCTGCTCCTTTCCTTCTGTGCATCTCTCTCTCACTCACACACAGAACTTTCTTTTTAATGTAGAAAATTGTATTTTTTCCACACATTTGTAACTTAAAACATCTGAAGAGGTTTTGCTCCAAGTTTATATTTAAAAGAAATAGCGAAAGCCAACACTGGCAGAGAAAGTAGTGTGAAAACTTGCAGCTCAGAAAATTCAGGAATACTATGGGCATTTGCAGCAGGGGACTAAAATGGAAGTCCTTGCAGCCTTCCTTCACAGGAATCCATTTGCAACATTCAGTAGGATTATAGCTGCTGTACAGAGTTGTAGTCCTGTTTGGGCAACTTAATGTGTTCTGTAAAGCAATGAGAATTACTTGCTGGCAGTCCAGTTAGTTGTTGGGATCCAGAATCTTCAAAACCGCTCACAAGGCTGAGAATTCATGTATTTGAAGATCTAGCTGGGAGGGCTGTGCTGGGATTTTCTGGCCCAAGAACACATGCAGACATCTGGGCTTTCTTCACGGCAGTATCGTCAAGCCGGCAGCCTTGTGGAGCGCTCCATCCTGCCTGGCAGAATTTTCCACCATTCCCTGACGTCGTGGGGCTTCTCCATTGGCTGTGCCCCAAGGAACACCGGTGCAATACAGTCAGGGTCCTCTCAAGCCTGGTAGGCACACTTTGAGTCTCTGTAACCTACTTCTCGATGGAGTGTAGGCGTTCCCTTGTCTTGGCTTTAGTTGAAGCGTGGTGTTGGGTTTTGGTGGTGCGGTGGCTGCTGGTGAAGGCAAAGAGCTGGAGTTTGATTTTCATCAGAAACAGAAGTTTTTCCAGTTTAATAGCCCATGAGCCAGCTGCTGCCATCTCCTGCAGATTCCCTTTCCCACCCAGTTCTCCAAAACACCCCAGCACTTGTTTTACAAGGTTTCACAATGCGTACATCTTCCTTCTGTGGATTCACTGGGCTCCAGCACGGAGTTGCTCTTTCATCTGCGGCACAGTCAGCTGTGTGGCGGAACGCATGAGCTCTGTAGGACAGGACTGGGAAATAGGTCATGGAATAAGACATGGATACATCTTCTGCTTGCTTTTTATGTAGCAGTAAGTTTTTTTCGCTGTAGTCCATGATGCTGGGACCCAAATGACAACTCGGCAGTTGATAACCACAGCAGGACCCGGAAGCTCACAGAGATATTGCTCCTGCATGTGTCTAGTTTGTGTTTGGCTCAAGATGTCAGCCTTCCCAAATTATTTTCCGTGGTGCTATTAGGACTTGTGCATCCAGAGTTATGGATTCATTGGTGTGTACAAGGATTTGAGGTGTTATGCACTTAATCCTGGCTATAATGCCAGCTACGATGAGATGTGGCTCTGAGTCAAAGCTGCAAGTTGGCCAGCCCCCTCTTTGGCAAAGTTCTTGCTTGTTTCCAGATCCAAATGAGTTATGTCTGGCGTGAATCTTTGTAATCAGGTGAATTAAACTCTTGGGCTTGAACCGGGCAGGTATTTGTAAAACTGTGAAACTGGAGTAGGATCTAAACTGGCCTAGTTTAAGCTTAATCTTGTTGTCTAAACAAGTTTCTTCTGGGAGAGAGGTGGACCTTTGGGACCAAATTATAGGTTCGGTGCCCTGAAAGGGATAATGCAACATTTCATCTTTAGGCCTGGCAAGTTTTGTTTGGGTGCAACCCACCTATTACACATGAGCATGAAAGATTCCATACTCTTTCCATAAAAATCTTCCAACCCGTCCGCTTGTGACACAGAGTCCCAGGGAACGTAAAAGCTGAAATTTACAGGTTTTTTGAGCCAGTGAGCTCAAATGTACCACTTCTCACCCTGTCTTAAAATGGGGACAGTCTTTAAATGACAGGTTCCCCCCCGGTAGGTCAAAGCCCAGGCTGGCTCTCAAGCAAGGGCTGTCTCAAACCTGAGGTTGTTTCAGGCTTTTAGCTATTTAAGTATTTGTAATTTCAAAAACAATCTGCTGTTTTTCTTCAAGCCAGCCTTGTTTGGTGTGTTTCTCAATTGCATTCCATTTGCTGTCATGTGTGGGCACTGCATACAGACAAATCCAGGGATGATATTGTTATCACTGGAGACAAACTCTTAGAAGTGGTGCCACGGTATTGCAAAAGCCATGTAAACCCAGAGTAAGAAAATACTCTTTCATTTACCACCTACCACAACACAGAGATGCATTTCAGGGCCTAGGCACTGTTAGACACCATGCACAGTGTGCAGCTCCTGTTGGAACCCGAGGAAACACTGCACATTTTTATTTTTGAGTTTTGCTGCTTTGGGACACGCCAGGTTGGACACAGGAGGGTCCTTTGTGGCTTGGTGTCCATAAACAGCCTCATTTGACTCCTCTGCCGATTGACAGCTGCCTCTTGCTAATTGGGTGCTGATGAGTGGTCACCCAGCTGTGTATCAGTGCTGCGCAGGTGGCAGGGCCAGGTGGAGCATGCATAACACACCGGGAGCCTCTCGTCCTGCATCGGCCACCCTCGGTCACGGTGCCACCATGCAGCTCTATTCCTACTCATTAAATATGCTTAATAAATAAATAGCATGTTCTAAATGCGTAGGCGGGTTGTCTAGCACAGTGCCGGCCGTTCCAAGCACGCTCTGAAGTTGAAACTGTCTGTTCAGCTTGGCCAGGATTTATCATTAGAGCCGTATGGGCTAGAAAGCGTGTTTGTGGCTGGCGTGCCAGCTTGCCTGAATAGCCTGCAGTGTAATCTCCCTCTTTCCTTGGTGGGAGGAGCTGCCAAAAATAGCAAGCCAAGAATTTGTCCATGTTATTTCTGGGATTGCACCAGGAGTTGACATCAGAGGAGAGAAAAAGCAAGCAGTGTAAGAAGTGTAGGGTCCATGGTGTTATTTGGTTTACAGGCTGCCTGGAAGGGTCCGGTCTCCACCTCAGGTGCGTGCATGATGGGGAGGCTCTCCCCAGGTCCTGGGTGTTTGGAATGAGGTGACTGAAGCCTCTGCTCTCTGGTGGGGTACTTGCTTGGCCCTACACATCAGAGCGAGACGGGGAGTCCGTCCCATTGTCCCATGGAGCGGTAGTGTCCCCTTAGCAGCCGCGGGGTGTGTGTGGAGCGCAGCCTCGGTGCCCGTGGCTAAGCAAATGCATGAATGAGCCCCAGCTGAATCGGCCTTCACAAGAGCCTATGAATCGAGCTCTGACCTCTGGAAAGGGCTGTTTGTGCTCTAGGAGACGTCACCGCCTTAGACAGCTGGGTGGGACCCCAGGGATGGGGACGCTGAGCGCGCCGCCACTGCTGCATGAGACCAGCCCGAGTGCTCCTCGTGGCAGAACCCCCTGCTTGGTGCTGGCTGGCAGCAGCAGGAGGGTGGAAGGCCGCCCTGCATCGGTCCTGCTGGAGGGCTACCAAGGGGGAGAAGCGGGGTGTTCCTGGTGGAGGACAGAAGTGAAGTGAAGGACGGCTCGTGGCCAGGAGGGAGGGACTCAGGCGGTTCTATTAAGGGCACAGGAGCACAGGCTGCAAACAAGCGGGAAATGGGGCTTCATTAGTGCTGCAGCTGAAACGCACGCTTTGTTAGCCGGGATGGATTCATGGGGGTATGTCATCTGCATCGCAGAGGAGATCAAAACCTCCTCTGTGCGCTGACGAAAGATCCGTCTCCCTCCACCACGGGCTGTGGGCCAGCTCTCCAGCCCGTGATGGAGCTAATTGGGCATCCGCGTCCTGGGCCCGGTGGCACTGGCCTCATAAGGGCCTATTTAGCAGCTGAGCGTAGCTCCAAATAGCCGTTTGTTTGCTGCCTGCAGTGGCATTCACCATTATCTGTACTTAATAGCGCATCGTGCTACAATGAAGAGGCTGCTGAGTGTAAGTCCTAGGGAATGAATAAAATGCTGTGTTGTCTGTTATGGGGCAGCGTCAAAGGAAGAGAAGGAGCTCGGTTGCAGCCCTGGTCCCCCCTGCCATGCTTCTCCAAAATTCGTCGTGCTCTCATGGTTGGTCGATGGGCTGTGTCAGGTGGTCGCTTGAAAGTCTTGGGTGGCCACCAAGGTTTAACAATATAGAGAAAATAAGAAACACGTGTTCATAGGCCACATGCAGAGCTTGACACTGCCAACACTATGGTGGGAGACTCGTCTTGCTCTGCAAAGCCTAGAGCCTAATCCGAGGAGCCAGGTGTAGGACAGTGGTGATGGAGAAAGGGGAAAAGGGGGACAAGAAGCCTACAAGAGGTAAAGCCACCTTCTCCAGGTTCTGCCTAAGCCAGCAAGCAGGTCTGAGAGTAGAATGTATGTGTCCTTGTCCTGAGTCCTAGGTTTTCTAGGCAAGTAGTATTCTTAAGGTTCAGGTTCTGGAAAATGCCAGCTCTTCCAGAATCCTGTCTTTCACCAGTCAGTCCTGCTAGAATCAGACAAAGCAGCTGCAGAGGGGAGCACTCCTCACTGTAATTATGGAGGTCAGCACCTGACAGTAATCCTGCAGAAGTTGGTCATGGCTGCAGCAGGAGCTGGGCACAGTGGTTCTCCTGCATCTTCTCCCCAAAATACTTGCTTTCACTCCCTTTTTCTTCCCTCTAAGAATCAGAAATCAGCAAAGCATCTTGTTTTGGTACTTGTAAAACAAAGCATCCAGTGTTTCTTACCTGAAGTAACATTACAGTTCAAAATGTACTCGATCTTTATTTCAAGCTATCTAAAATAGCTCAAAAAAAGTAGTTCATCTGAAAGGGAATGTGTTTTGAAGAGGACAGTTCTGGGTACCACTCACCTGATTACTTGATCATCTTGTAGATCTCCTGGAAATTGCAGCCAGTTTTTTCCAGGTAAGAAATTGTTTTGAAGGCACCAACATATTCCAGGGGAATACTGTTTGTTTTTAACTCCCTTGGCCTGGTATTTAAAGGATCATGTAGAGACATGCGGATCATTTCAGTGACTTGAAAACAATGCAGCAGGCTTTACGATTTCACATAATGGCTTATTGCAATGAAAAAAAAAATCAAAATCATAAACCCGCAACTGGGCCATCTGCCAGTTACAGGAATAAAAGAGTTGCAAGGCAGAATACGTCCTGCATATTAAGGTCCATAGAATTACTTGATTAACCTATTGCAGTCACTCCCATTTATGGCATGTAGTTGAAGCTTCCGTAGGTGACCCAACAAAATGTTTTCATAGTTTTTAGGGCTATGGGAACTTATTTCTAAATTACACAATGGAGCAGCTGCGCTGTGCAAAACACGGCATCATGGCTGGGCACGGCCTTGAAAAGCCGCCCTGTTCTTCTTTGGTGCAGCAAATACTAGACAGTGTTTATTCTCCATAGTTTGAGAGCTGGGATTGACAGTCTCATTGGTACACAGGATCCCAAACTATAAAGCTATGTGGAGAGGAGAGAAGAGAGGAGATTGAGGGCAAGGAAGGAATTTGGATGCATGGTTTTCTGGGATGCTTACGTTCCTAATGAGACCTACCAACCAAATCAGAGAGATGCGCTTTGAAACCACCTCTATCAGCAAAAGCATTTAAAGTCTGGGCTCAGTGGGATGGCGGGGTGGTTCTGAAAATGCTGATGGGGAAATTGTAACTGAGGATGAGAAGCGATTTACAAATAGTTAAAGCAGGAGAATACCTTGTGGAGCAAGCTGTAAGGTGACGAAGTTGAACTGTTGTGTTTGTCGTGATGACTCCATTTATCCCTTCAGTTCAGTTTTGTTATATTGCCTTTGTGTAAAATCTCCACACAAGTAAAATAGATAACAGCTCATAAAACTCCTAGTCTGCCTGCCATAAAGCTTTTCAACCATGGCCTAGAAAGGCAAATATTATTGTAGCTTATTTTTTCCAGTTCCAGATCCTTCTCCTAAAGGATGTCAGGGTGGTGACCAGCTGTAGCACTTGTGGAGTAGCAGACAGAGGTTTCTATTCAGGCCTTCATCAGAACTGGGATTCAGACCTCCTTTGCCGCTTGGTGCAATTGAGAGGTGAGCTTGTAACATCTTTCTGATGAAATCATGCTGAACTCCCAAGAGATACATCGGTGCGTGTTTCTGTACACTGTTAGTCTCCTGCAGTGCAAGCATGACAGCCCTTTCATGGCAGCTCACAAAGCCTTTGGCCCTTCAGAGGAATGTCTTGGAACAGAAATTTCACACTAAGTGAACAGGAGTGGTTAGAGATAACCGAATAAATGTCTTCAGTACCTGCATTTGGGCTTGAAAGTGGTGCTTGGGGTAGTTTTTCTCATTAGAGCTCTGTTTTTCCAGCATGAGCCAGAATCTGCTTCTCTGTCCAGGCAGCCTGGCTGGTAGGGAGATGGGGGTATCCTTATTTTTCCATACTTGTAAGTCTAGACACCATGCAGGTAACTCTCATGTTTGGAACTTGAGGTGGGTTGTTTGATCCACAAGCACAGAAGGAAAACCCAGTGTGTATTCTGTTCATCTGGGGCTGGTGAAGGCCCTTGTTTTAGGAGATGGCATATTCAGTTACCTGGTTGGGTAGCTGGTTGAGACAGCTTTTGTCCTGACAGGCCAGAGCTGATTTTGCTCTGCAGTGCTGAAATGGAGCCTCTGCAGAGGAAGATAAAACGCTGTGTGCTTAGGCAGGGAGCTGCCAGCAGATTTCCTGTATGAGGGCTCTCATCTTGCAACACACCCTCACCCAGGCAAGGCAGCCAGGAGCTCAAGGACCACACAAGCCGACAATATCTCTGCATCTGATCCGTTCCAGTTCTGGATGAGGGTGGCCACTTTGCTGTGTTGCAACTGCTGTAGCAGGTCCTCTTTAAGGTCCCCAGATTTTGTCCTTTCCCTGTGGGGCCAAGACTATTCAGCTAAAAAAATAAAACTAAATTATCACTTCCCTGGACTTTCCCTCCTTTGCGTACACCCAAGTGATGCTGGGTGTTTGAAACCTTTCCTTTCCTCCTGTCCCAAACACCTCACTCGAGGCAAAGTCTGACTCAGTGGGAGTTTCCCCAGAGTAAGAACCGATTCAGGATGTGAAGTAGAGACGATATAAGCCATAACCTGTTTATTTTAGCCGGTATTTAGATTATGACTGAAATGGGAAGCTGCTGTGTGCCAGCGCTCACGTTTCTCCCAGGGCACTGGAGATGGCGCCGTGTCAAGGTGGGGCCAGTGCTGGTGGAAGTGGCAGGAGTTGATGTTCAAGGAGAACGGACGCCTGGAACATCACGTCAACTTGTCGTTGTATGGGAAGGCAGAATGAGGGATGGTGGGTACTAACAATAATGACCTGTGCTCATAGGAAGCAATGGGCCTGGCACTCTTTCCTCTGTGCGGATAAAGGATGAGATAAAGACATTGTGCTAGACACGGCATCTGTTGGAAGAAGACCTTTTAGGTAAAAAAAAGATCTTTGCTGGTAAAGTCATTTAAATACATCAGACTGAAATGTTTGTCCACTTCCTTATCCCATAGCCATTCAGAACGACCTTACTTTGTATGATTCCCACTACCGGAGTTACTGGGGACAGTTTATGCATGCATTGCTTGCACCAATTTCCTTTTTGCTCATACAGGAGGAGCACTGAAAGTCAAAAGTGTTTAGCAGCAGGAACAGGAATGCAGAAGGCTTCTTAGGATAAGGAAACATTTGTTTCAGTGAGATGATAAGTAATAAAAAGTTTTTCCTCATTCCTCTATTTTAGTCTAAATTTAGCCTCTTTTTTATTTTGTTAGCTTTATTTTTAAAAATACAGCAAATTGTAAGCCAGCAGGGAAACATATACCCCCTTTTTTTCTCCATTCTGTGTTTTGGCAGTGAGACTCTTTACCTGTGCCCCTAAATATGGACCAGCTCTCGGGTTTGTGTTGCCCTGCCTACAGAGGCCCTTGTTCATCACTAACAGTGCAGTTGTGACATTGCAAACCATTCGTCTCTCATCACTTTGAGACCAAACTCGCTATGTTTTCCAGCAGAAGCAGCAAAGTGCTAAGAGAGAGAACAAAGGGGGCAAACAATGTATTTGGTAGCAGTAAAGAGCATGCAGGAAGATGCCAGTCATGCAAATCTCTTGCAATGTAAATGCTGCCTGCTCTCAGGTTAGCTTCAGTGTGAAAAGTGGCTCCAGAAGTAAAGCTTCAGATGTAAAGCAAGCACCTGGGAGCAATAAAGAGCCCAGGCCGTGGCCCCTTTGGGTACTGCTCCTCCGGGTGCGGGCTCTATGGGAACAGGCATTTTAGGACTCCTCTCTCTGGCCTTCCCCAGAGTTATGTTTATCTTCTTTCTAAACATTTCTGGTGTTAACAAGTGTATCTTTGATGAGTGTCCAAAGTTCATATCCGCTCTTGTGTTTAACCTTCGTATACAGCGACTGAAGTCGGACAGCTAATTACGTGTGCACCAGTCTTCGAGCACGTAGGCAGCTCCCTTTCTTTTTACTAGGTAACTGATTAGCAGCAGTGAGCCAGCCCATAAAGACACGGGCAGCCGTTGATGCCAAGGAGTCAGCAGGATTTTTGCTTGCACACTCAAAACACGCTAGACAATTGGTGGGCAAGTGAGAGGATTTCTGTAGGCCGATGCACAGAAACCGTATGGTGTAGCTGATGGAAAACGTTTTTGATGTATTGTTAAGAGGTATGGTCCCATGATTTATCTTGTGATCCGTCCCAACATTGCTACTCTTGTAGAAATAGGTTGGGAAGCTGTTGCTGGAGTTTCCTGCAGCACAGGGGTTCCTAGGAAATGCTGCAGCAGTGAGCTGGGACCCTCAGAGGTGTGATGTCTGAGTGTGTGAAGGAGGCACCACGGCTTTCTGCTACTTGAGGTGTTTCGGCTGGAAGACAAGGCGAGCTGCCACGCTGGACAGGGTGGTTGTGGTGTCCCTGCTATCTTTGGTCTGTTTCTGCACACACATTTCTTTTAAGGCACAAGAGACCTCAGCTTTGCAGCACTTTTAACTGGAAGGATCTGACCTGTAAGATGGAAGCTGTAGCCCTAAAATTGTCTTTGCCCTCCAATATGTGAAGCGTGTGGATAGGATACACAATGGTCCACGTGTGGGGACATCCAGGCTGACCAATGATGAAGGCTTCAGAGAAAGGAATGTCCAAAGTTTCCCCCTTCATCGGGGCTGAAGCATCTAATGCTTCATAGCAGAGAAGTGTTGGTGTCAGTATGTAGATGTCTAACACAAAATACGGAGAGGTGAGGGCCTCCTCTTTTTAAAACTACCTATAGTGGTTACAGCTCTTGCATTGGGATTGCTTGGGTGGACCTATTTTGGACACCAAAGCCAGAAGGATTTTTCCCAGAGTTTCCAGACCTACGTGGCCTTATAGTCCATTGAAACTTTGGGAAATGGAGCTTTACACACACATTTCAAACCCTCTGTCTGCACGTGGTTATTTTGCGTTGTGTTAATACCTCTCCGATGCTGTGTTTTGTGCTAATGAGCTCCAGTACTTAAGATAAGGAGCAGAATGGAACTGAATAAAGTGCCAAAGGAATAATTATTTTCACACTTGAGCAGCAGACTGACAAGGACAAGTTCTGTTCAACCTAGTAAGCCCCTGGAGCAGGAGGTATTTCTGTCCATGAGAAGATGAGCTCCGAGAGGTTAGGTGTGGGTTTGGGAGCGTCCCAGAGGCTGGCGCCTGCTCAAAGTGCAAACTGGAGGGGAGCAGGAAAGTGTCAGCAAATCCAAATGTGTTCTTTGCTTGGGGTTGCTTCTGTCTTCGGGGTAGTGGACACCAGTTTGGTGTAATAAATTTTTTTTCTCTCCACAATTGGAAAAGAAAATAAAATCATACCACAGTTGAGTAGAGAACCCTTGCCTGGTCCAAACAGAAAAACACACCTTCTGCTGCTGGCACATCGCACTGTGAATATTTGCTTTGGCTAATAAACACGGAGAGGTTGTTAAATGATTTACCTGCTCTGTGTACCCAGCATTTGTTGCTAAGCTCTTCAATATTTAAACACGCCCCCCTCCTGCGCAAAGCTTGGAGAGGGGGTTGGAGCTTCCCTTGCAGCGTTTCCCACCGACCTTTTGGTGAAAGGCAGGACCGGGTGCGTGAAGCATCCCAGCAGCAAGGCTGAGCCCTTGGGCCCTCCCTCAGGGCTACTCTGCAGGTGGCGGCGGGTGCTGCTCGGCGAGCTGCCCGGGGCACGGCTGCATTTGGCCACGGAGCCATGCAGAGGGACCGTGGTGGCACCCAGGCGGTGCTGGCTGCAGGATGCACAGGGTGCTCTTGGAAGGGCAATTTATTACGTTTGGAATCTATATATTTGTTTCGTTGTTTGTTGTTGTTGTTTTACCAGATGGCATTAGGCTACCAGTAAATTGCTGGTTTTGCCCATGGATGTTAATAGCAACTTGTTGGCGAGAGAAAACTATTTTAACGTCTATTATTTGCCTGAAGGAAGAACAAACAAGTGATCCAGCTGGCCATCTTCTGTGGTCTTAAAGAGGACTCAAAATGTGAGTCTTGTTCTAGGATTTCAGTGATTTATTAATCAAAGCTTTGGGGTTTTGATGAACTTGGGGTTTTTCCACTGCCTTGACTCCAGTTTCTGAAGCCATGGCCCAGTGGGTAGCCAGGGGCAGGACTTGTGAGACAAGCTTCTCTGAATTGCCCTCTGTACAGGGCAGTATATTGGAGTTGTTGCTGGTGTTTGACCCTCCTGCCATTCATACACCACCAGACACACCTCTTGATGCTCCGTAGCAGTGGGATTTTCCAAAATAATCAATTAATGGAGCTGTATACAGCCAGGAACAGATTGCTAGTGGCCTCCTGCCACAGGTGATGCCCGTGCGTTACTTGGCTGCAATTCCCCACAACTTCAGGAAGGTGCTTTGTTGCGGTCAGGTTTGTTCTGCTCTGAGCTCCTCCAGACACCCCAGCACCAGCCAGGGGACCAGACCAGCTGCGTTAGCGTAGCAGAGTCCTGTTCTAGGGCAAAAGCTGCCCTCTTGACGTGGGCAGGTAAAGAGAGAAATCTGTGTTAGCAGCAGTAATCTGTCAATGAAAACCTCTAAGCTGCCATTCTTTACTTACTACAGAAGGAAATAAAGGCTCCTGAGGTAGCTGATGCTGGCTGGAGTTTAAAGCGTTATTTTATGTTTGTCCACTTGTTTTAGCCACGCAGTGGCTCAGTAACAGCCATCCCAGCCAAATACCTGCTGTTTCCATGCCCCACGGCACGTGAGCCCACCGCACCGGGTGCTGCACGGGATGGACTCACTGTCTGCGTGCAGAGCAGGTCACAGCGTCCTGAGAGTAAGCGACAGTGCACTGAATAAAACTGAGAAGGTTTTAAATACTCTTGATGTTCGGAAACATTATGAGAGGGAAGGGTTCAATTTGGTGGTAATGTTCTAAGCACCTTCAGGATGATTGCTGTTACCCCAGTACGGCTGTCCTAGTGAGCCGAGGTTTACATTTGGCTTCCAAATCAAGCTGTTTGTTGATGTCATGAAAATTATTCTCTAAGCTGTGTCAAACCCTCAAGAATGTAGCTAATTTCCTCTATTCACTCAACACCCCTCACTCAGTAAACTGGGGCTGGAAACCAAACAGCCAAGCGGCTTATGACTGTTTTCACTTCTTGTAGGAATCTTCTGCTTGAATTTAATTTTTTACCTTCTTTGTAGCCTTTTATATCTTTCCATGATCGGTCCAGGAGTGGTGGTACTGCTGTGTGATTTTCTCTGAGGAAGTGCAATGTGTGTGTTCAAATTGTCTCTGAACGTGAACTCCGCACTGTGTGTTTTATGTGATGCATTGAAAAACCGTGTCTAGCGTACATTGAGAGCTGTCAGTCCATGGCTACCAAAATATGGAACGTGCAGTAACAGGACTTCTGTAATTACTCAATATGGAATGAATTTCTGAAGTTGACTGTGAACTACCTGAAATTCGCTATTTGCAAGGCATTCACTGAAATAGGCTCTTACTATGCAGAGGAATTTCAAGCAACAAGTTTATTCAAAGATTTGTTGAGATGCTTTTGATCATTTCTTGACAGGTGGAAATACAACACCTCTGGTAGTTTTTAGGTAGTAAGTAATTCACGTTGTAGTTATTTTGGTGGCTGACTCCTCTGTATATGAACACTGCATACCAACCTTAGTCCTCTGGCAGTATACAGAGCGCAATTTTAGAGTGCTTTGAGATAAGCAGGTTTGCGTGCCTTCTTACAGGGATTGGAAAGCGCTGTACAAATCCCGATAATATCTTACATTTTCCTTTCCACCAGAGAGGTGCGCATAAGCAGTTGGGTTCACATTTATACCAGAAGGGGTGCAATCACAGAGGGCATCTGACTGACTCGATGTCGTGTGCAGTATCTGAAGGTCAGCCCAGACTCCAGGTATCCTCACCTGGTACGCTTTCCCCTAATGTCATCCCCTGCTTCAGGCTTGTTTCATGTGCACTGGGAGAAGGAAATGTGTTGATGTATCCCATAGTTGCCTAGTAAGAGGGGCGTCCACCGCCTGTGGAAATGACTGATAGGAGTTATTTTGAGAGAGGTTTCAATGTGAGCTGTGTCTTTGATCTTACCGTTGTGTCAACTGTTGGAACAGTTGAGAGCTCAGAGTGGAAAAGTCTGCAGACATCTGATTTTCTTCTTTGTCCCCGAATCGGACCCTGAGACATCGCAAATACCACGAGAACTCAAAATACAAGAGCAAGAGGAAGAAAGCGCAGATCGTTGGAGATAAGGTTGAAGTCCTTAAGCCCTGAAGTCTGATTCAAGGCTCTGAGGAACGCTGAGGCTAGCCGCTGCTCTGTGCACGCTGGTTCGTGTGCCCATGGCTTCTCAGAGCAGTACCCGGCTGCTGAGCCCCATCGAGCCATGGTGGCATCGGGGGGACCGGGGCTGGCCCCACTGCCACCCCTCCAAGCTGCAGAGGTCTCGAGGGTACTACAAATATCAGTACCACGTTGCTGTTTCGCAAGTAATCAGAAGTGGCAGAGATGGCTCTGCAAACCACATTGGCTCCTTGGAGGATAATTATTCAGGTTCTCTGCTCGCCATAAGCTTGGCCTAATGCAGTAATTCTCAGAAGAGCTAGAGAGGAATTTTAATGTGCAAAAGCTAGAAAAGAAGTGACCATCTCATGGCAGGATTCACCTTTGCCCTTCAGCCTTTGGATGGCTCTCTGCTTCCTTTTGGATTTTGAATGTGTTCCCAGAGCAACACGCTTCGCCCCCATCACACTTCAGTGTTTCCTTCTATGCATTATTAAGCTGCAAAAAGAGCTTTGTAGCTTTGAAATATGTTCTCATTAGCTGTAATTAAATCTTTAAATTCTCCTTCAGGCTCGGATAAGGCACAAGTCCCACTCACACCCAAAGTTTTTCTTTTCTACTTTTTTTTTATTATTTTTATTAGGCTCACACTTTGCTAATTACTGAATGCGGTGATGTTTCCAAAGCAGCCACAAATAGAAGTATTTACTATTCAGCAAGGCATGTGTTAATCTGGCAAACTATTATATTGGCTACACAGTCTCTTATTTAATATGAATCACTCCATAAAGCGCCTCAGCAGCACAGCTTCTTATTCATTATTGCTTAATTTCATGATATCCAAGATGTGGGATTTCAGTTAATGGATAATTGAGATCATAAATCAAAATATTTTCAATGAGATTACATGAAACACAAGATGTTCAGGTTCAGAGCCCGAATTACCCTTGTCCTTCTTGGCAGCTCTCAGCAAGGATGGGTGAGGTCTGTAGGCATGTCCCTCCTTCTGTCTTGACTCCACCGTCAGGGCGGTGTGGAAGGGAAAGGTTTTTGGTGTTTTTATTCCCCTTCTGTCTGTCGGATACACTTCCATGGCTACTATCAGAGTAGGATTCACAAGTGATGTCTCCCTGCTCCCGACGTACCTGTTGAACGGGAAGCTTTGCTATGCCCAGGGCGGAAACTGCAGCCAGTCCCAGCACATGGGACCAATTTCTGGCAGCATCCCAGCATCCAGTGATATACAGGGGACTTGGCTGGGTTTTCAGGTTCTAGCTTGCCAAAAAGTATCCTCCAAGCATCCTCATAGTCACACAGGAAACCTGGGAAACAGTAGAGATATCCTAGGCAGGTGCTGTCAACCACTGACCCTCCTTTCCCTGACAGACACTGAAAACCAGCTTACTTGGGATGACTAATTCCTTCCAGATATCCTAATTAGTGCTTTCATTACTGAAAAGGACTCATAGATATCATAGCAGCCATTGACTGAGCAAATATTGTAGAAGTTACCAGTTATCTTCCCCATTTGGTCCTACTGATTTTGGCGAGCCTTGGATCAGTCATGTTAGCAATTTTCCAACAACAAATTAGCTGTTTGATTCTTTTTGAGAAAGTGGGTGAGCAAACTTACCGTAAAGATCAAGGAGGACATGAGTCCTATTCACATGAGAAAAAAGAGGGCTTGTCAAACAAGAACGTCAAGTTCTAAATTTTTATATTGGAGACCAAAATCTGCAGCATAGTTAATAGATTTTTTAAGGGAGAAATATTTTGGAGGCCAGCTTCCTTTTGTCTGGGGCAGTTTGTGTCTTTTCTTTCTTGGCTTGTTCGTAGCAGCCTTGAAAACAGTGGTTTTGTATGGAAATGCTGATGCAGCACTCAGTACAGCAGCAACCCATAGTTTCTCCTGTGTATTTGGGGCTGCCAGCAGGGGCTGGGCTACTGCGGGCCACATCTTACAGGCAAAGTTACTGCTTTTTATAAGGTCAAATGTGTAGTTTATTCCTGCTGGAAAGCATGAGGAAGGATAATAAATGATTCATTGTAGGCACTCCAGAGACACAGACCCCTCATGTGCTTGGTGGTGGGAATACATTAGTACACAGATTTCCTGTTCGTACAGTCTAAATTATGCAGAAATTCCTTTGACAGGACAGAATGGGCCGTTTGTCACTAGCTTTCTCTTTGTTTCCTATTCTTTTTGCTCTGCCCCTTCCAGGGTGTTGTTTGACATTGCTCCTCACCCGAGGGGTTGAGCTGGGAGGTTTACCCCAGTCGTGGGCCACGTGGATTTAGAGCAGCTGAATCATTTCACCTCTGGGGACAGCTCACTGGGGCTGTTACGGGACCTCTGAGCCTTTGTCCAAGTTTCTCCATCTGTCCAGATGCTCATACTTAGACTGGGCAAATTCACTCTCGTTGCTAATCCCATTTCCTAACCCCATGCCCTGTGCGCCCAGGGACCTGCACAAACAGCATGGGAAGGAAGGGAAGGCCATGGGGTGGGAGATAAGCCCTGGAGGAGGTATAAGGAGGATAAGGTGGAGGATATTCAGAGTGAGAATCTGGAGGGCAAATGCTTCCTCACGTTCCTTGCACACACCAGGAACGCGTGGTGAGACTGGCCCGTGGGGAGCAAGTTTTGGAGAGAAGCTGTGAGTTAAACCCTTCGGATTCAGCAGTGCTCACACCTTTGATGGGATGGGGATGCAATTCTTCCATTTTATTCTGGGGCGCACAGTCATTTTTCCAAGTGCTTGAAAACGTTGCTTGAAGCCTTTGAACTGGTGGTGGTCAGATGCCAGAGTTGTTCTGGAGACCCAGCTGTGTGTGGTTTTCCCCACACTGTGGCCACCTGGGTGCACAGCCTGCAATTTGATGCGGTGCTCATCAGTCCTGGGGGGCCTGGGGCTCTGCCCCAGTGTCCAAACCCTCTCCATCTTTTGCCTGTCTTCAGAACCTAGAAGATGCCCTTCTTCATTCCCCAAAACCTTCCAGGCTGTCTCAAAGCTGCTTTACTTTTGGTCTGCATCAGCCCAAGGCCTTGCTAAGCCATGTGTCCATGCATTAGGGTGGATAAAGAGTTTGGGCACTGAGGTGTCAGCTGCTGTTACTGCCTGGCCTGGATCACCCGGATGAGGGAGTTCCCTCTCACTACAGCTCTGCTTTGTCTTTCTAGGAGGGCCCTTCTTCCTTTCCTTCCTTTCTTTCCTTCCTTCCCTCCTTTCCCCTCCCTTCTTTCTTATTAAAATAGCCCCTAATATCGTCATTTGCTCAAAGTATGGAAACAGGCCAAAAACACATTCCCCAGCTGAACCAAAAACCATTCAGGTCTCGTCATTATTTTTTAACCAGGTCTGTATTAAAAGTTTTATGAGCTGCTCCAGTTTCGGAAGGTTTCCCGTAAATGAACTTTCCACCACTCTGTGACAGCGGTGCGTTGCCAACACACGGATAATATGGAAAAATGAAAGAAGAAAAAAAATAAAGGGCCCTTCCCTCCCCCCTTCCTCCATCTGTTACAACACAGAACTGCGGCAGGAAACGAAGTTTTTCAGTTTTTTATGAGCAGAAGTGATGTGTTTTTTTGTTGTTGTTGTTTTTTTTTGTTTGGTTTGGTTTTTTGAAGCTGTAGAGTGTGTCGTTTCAGAGCTCCCTCCAGAAATCTGGAAGCAACCAGCTCCAGCATGGAAAAGACATTATGTAACTGCAAAAGACAAAAACCCTCCCAATGCTGAGGCTCCGTGGCAGAAGCCAGTCTCTGACCTCACCCTTTTCAGGCTCTCTGGAGAACACTGTGTTCCTCTGGCCCCTCGCAAAAAATAGCCTGTTGCCAGATTTCAGCAAACAATTCCGGCATTTCCTTCCCCTGCCTCTGGTCTGTGGGTGTTTTGGAGGCTCTCGTGTGTGTGGGCAGGGATTCATTAGCTAAAATAAAAACTGTACTACAGAGCTGCATTAGAAAAAAATATAAAATTTTATACATATATAAAAAAAAAAGGCAGGCAAGTGTAATAAGCCTGCGGCATCAGCTAGTTCGGACTCAGTTCCAGTTTTGGAATTAATAAAGAATAACCCAGAAATAGTTGATCTGCCGTGATCCCCAGTGCCCATCATGCCAGCGTGCAGCGGCTGCGCCAGTCGGCTCTGCACCGTCGTGGACAAAGCTGAGCATGGCCAACTGTTCGAAAGATCAAGGTTTTTTCTTTTTTCAGCTTTTCCCAGTATAATCCCTACAGAAATGTAAGCGTTTGGTGGTGTTTTTCCTCTGAATTCTCTTTAATTTCCTGACTGGGGGTTTGGGGGTTTTGTGAGGTTTTGTGGTAGTGAAGAAATTTTGCTGTTTACAGTGGCTGTACTACACGCTCTAAAAACAGCATCCCATTTCTTCTGAGAAAAGCCCTTGCATGTCCTAATTTAAATTGCCAGGTCATCCTTATTGCCATGGCGCTGCTCCCGAAGGAACCCAAATACGTACCCTGCTTTCGCTTGGTCCTGGGCCTCCGGGGGCAGGAGGAACCCCTTCGTCTTCCAACTGCAGGTCCAAGCCCCCACATTTCACTGGTGGCGTGTCCAACGGTAGGGAAAGCCGCTCCGTTTCGCAACTGCAGATGCCAGACGTGCTGCCCTCAACTTTCCCTGCAGACGTGTTTGTGTGGTTCGTTTCTGCCAGCTGGAGCTCAATACCTTCTTTACAAGCTTCTGCTTTCTGCAGGCAGGCTGCCAGCGCAGCCCGTGATAGGTTTTCAATGGCTGTGCTGTGCAGTTAGGAACGTCGAACCCCAAAATGCTGATGGAAGCAAACTGGAGCTTTCTCTGCCCTCATCAGCAACCCTCCACCTGTCTGCTTGGGTTCTGCCACCACTGTTCTAGTGTGAGGAAACACGTGTGTTGCGCTGCGACCCTGAAGGTTGGCTGTGGTCAGGACGGCACCTTGTATGCGTTAATGTTCCTCCGCTAGGCTTCAGAGCATGGCACCTCTCTGGTATCCCCACCCCAACGAGTGGCACAGCTAGGAAGGGTTTCTTCTGAGGACTTCTGTCTCCAGCTGATGCAGTGTAATACAGGCTGGGCAAGTGTATGGGTCCTGGCTCAGCATTACTTCAACAGCCGCTCAGCTGGGAACATCTCTAGGGAGCCCATGGGCTCCTTCCTGCAGATGCTTCAGTGCTGCTTGGGAGGTCAGGAGGGTGACAAAGGGTGAGGAAAGGACTTTTTGCCTTTAAAGGGGTTTTTCAGTTGGCCGTGCCGCCAAGTGACTCCGTATTCATCGGGCTACAGAGTGAGCAGAGTGTTGGTGCTGCTGTTTGCCTCGCCACAGGGAGAAGCTGCTGCTCTTTTATAGCTTCTTCTTTTTTCCCTGTGGAAGAAACTATAAATCATAGATGAGTCCTTTACCTAAATGACTCTGCAGCTCCCACCAAGGCAGCCAGACTGTAACAACTCCGAGTCTTTTGGGAAGAGCAATTCCCATTCCCTTGTCCTCTGCTGCCAGCGGCAGAGCATGCAGAAACCCTGGGGGTTTGGTGGATCAAACATGAGACCCCAGGAGTTTGTTTTCCAAGCCCTACGGTGCCAATGGTTTGTGGCCTTGCTTCTGCAGAAATATTGGACTGGGTATCTTGCTTAAGCCAGCACTGGCATGGCGTGGGACTGAGTTCATATGGCAGCATCTGAGACAGGCAGAGGCCAACGCAGGAGGCAGTTGAGCTGCTTCTCAGCTGGAGCTGCACACCCTTCTCTGTGGTTTTTGCTTCTCGGGGAATCTACAAGCCCCTTGAGACCCTTCTGTTGGTGTGGGAGCCAAGGCTGGCCCCTGTGCTTCACCTCCTTGCTCTGGTGCCAGTTTCCTGGTGAGATGTTTATGAAGCTGCAGGCCTTCTGCTTGCCCCTAGAGCTGAGTTTGCTGGGGAATTTCAGTCACCGCTGGCGAGGAGCTCTGTGACATGTTCAGCATCTCCAAAGAGGGCAGAAAGCGGTGGCCGGAGAAGCAGCAGGGATGCAGCTGACAGCAGCAGCTCCTTTCCCTGGGGGCGCCCCATGGGCTCTGTAGCTCCTGCTGCCAGCAGAGCTGCCTGTTGTAGGCTGCTGCAGTGACTGCTGGGGGTGCAAGTCCAGAAGGATCACCCAGCCGCCCAGCAGCATTTACCAACCTGATCTAAAGGTGGCTATACCTTGCTAGAGCTTCTCCTGGGAAGATGCAAGCTCCGGGTACCTAACTCCTGCTCCGAGGAGCCCAGGCCGTCAGTAAATGCCAGCCCATTTGCTGAGGTAATCTTCCATTTGCACAAAATAATTTCATTTTTGAGAGCGGACATGGAAAGCACTGCCAGTAGCATAGTGTGCCCTGACAAATCATGCCGTACGATCGGAGCCTTGAAATCCCAGCCTGCAGCCCTGGCTCCAAATGCGAGTGGCATTTAAGCTGTATCCCCAGGGAGACAACAGCACGAGCATCACATCTTCCTGTCCGGGAGGGCCTTTGCCTTGCTGTCTGATAATGCTCCTCATGATAATTTGCCAGCAATTACTTCAGAGCTTTGTCTCCTCCTGAACAGCCTCTTGACTTCAGCTTTATCATTCTGTTCCTGCGCTGAAATAGCACGTGTGTCTGCATCATCCCAACAGCACCTGGGTTAGGTGGAATAAAGCCCGTGTCTGGGGTGTATTTTCTGTTGGATCAATTCACTCGTGCAGCACCAACCCATGATCATCCATAAAGGATGCAGATTAAGGCTAATTGCTGCAGGGATTGCACTGGGGTCTGGTGATTAAGGAGGGCTTGGAGCTGGTGGCTCCAAACTGCAACTGCTTTAGCCCCCAGCCTGCACCCCGTTCCTTAAACCCATGCTGGGATGGTTTTGGGGGGCCAAATGGTGCTGTTCCTTCCTAATGCAGCTAACTGGGTAGCTCTTCCACTTGTTCTGTTTCCGTTTCCTGTGCATGCCATCAGTAATTCAGCTTTTACTCAAGAAAGAGATTTGAAGTAGCTGGAGGATACCTTAGCACCACTAGGGAAGGAGAGGAGGAAAGATTGTCAAATTTTTCCTGCACTTTCCTTCCCAGAGCTTTCCTTCTCTTGCTCACCCAGCTGTAGCTCCGTCTGTGCTCTCCATTGTTCCCCATACCCACTCCATTGTTGTGCAAAGCCGTTTTGCTTTGGTATGATTGAGCACTTCATCCTCAGCTGTGTGTTTTTGAAATCTGGGGGCACAGCCATGACATGATTGTGAACGTGAAGTGGCTACTGGGCAACTCCGAGGGTGGCCTCGAAATATTGGCCGGGCTGCAGCCAGGTCCTGGACCAGCAGGTAGGCTGCCAGTGCAAGTACTTACAGCCCCCTACTACTTTTTCACTGTATTTTAATAGCTTTGAAATCTGGTTCAAAGGTCTGAACCCTGATGTACTCCTTACCCTCTTCCCCATCTATAACAGGACAAAAGCTTTTTAAAAGTGAGTTGTCCTAACTCTTCTTCTGTATCTCCATCAGTGGAAAACAGGCACATGATGACTGAAGAAGAGAGCAAAGGATGTCCAGCTGGAACTGAATTGAATGCCATTGATTTTTTTAGAGGAAGCCATTAAAGAAATAATTTCCATCTTTCATTTATTGTTCTGCTGATAGAGAAACACAGTTAAAGATGTTCCCTCAGCAGTGGGTAAGCTCTCTGCAAGGAGGAGCAACTGATGTTTGTCTCTCAGGTCTCTGAATATTGCTATGTAGCTACAGCACATCCAAATTTTCTTTCCAAAACATTTTGGAGCAAAACATAGCTTTTGCCAAAAAGTAGATATTTTTGCTGGAAACAGATCTCTATTTGTAAAGAAAAAAAATCTCAGATAACAAGAATTTAAAATATCAGTGGACAGTAAAAATCCTTTTGATTTTCTCTCCTTCCTTAGCATGTGTATCAGATTCACTCCCTTGGTACCTTCCATGTTGTAGCTATGGCAGATCTGGAGTTATTCAAGGGAATTTCTTGCTTCTGAATTGCCAGTAACACTGAACAGAAGATGGTCTGGCTGGGATGAAATGAGACTGAGACATTTTGGCTGGGGAAATAAAATGGACTATTGTTTTAAGTTGGATATATGAAAGAGTTGAAGTTGCTCAAAATAATTTGCTTCTTTTGATAAGCAGTGTATTATGGTAGAAAGATCATAACTTATGTGTATTATCTTTTTATCACCAGTAAGTTTTTAATATATTGCACTTTATCTCTGGATTAGTTGAAAAGTTCATCGCTGTGCCCTTTTTCTCTCAATTAACATACATTAATTACTCTTCCTGGAAATGACTGCAGAGAGAATAAAAATGCCTTTTGGTAACCAATCAGTCTTGGACAAAACCCCAAAAGTGAGTGTAGCTTTAAACCCAGAAAGAAGAGACAAAGCAGCCACTGCTATTAGATGCCAAACAATAAAGCCTTTAACGTGTCTTTGGGATTTTGAGGGGACTGTACAATGACCTCTCATTCCTGCATATTTTTCACCAGCAGCGTGGCAGCCTTTTCCCTGTTTCTGCTCTTACAAAGCCTGTCATAATAGTGCCAGGAAACGTCACCGGGAGGACAGTGTTTCCCAGCGAAGTACCAGGCACTGACATGATAGCCCTGCTTGGGGAGACCCATAGGCTCTGAGATGGCTTTAGGCAGACCTTCTTCTCCATCTCAGAGGGACATCACTGAGTTGTGAAGCTGTTGGGGGCTCCAGGTGCAGCCCTGGCCCAAACAAGGGCAATGCTGCAGCAGGATGCTGGTCCCTGGGCTAAAAATGGCCCAAAATATCACTGCTGCTCACCAGGAGTGATTTCTACAGCTCTCCTGGCAGGGGGTCGTGCAGTCCTCAGTGTGGCTGCGTCCCTCCCCGTAGGCTGGTTTGGCTGATAGATGCAACAGCTTTGGCGTAGCTGTGGCAGTGAAAGCTTTGGGGGTGACGATGGCTTCCTCTGGCCCCGGCTTGTAAATGAAACCCCTATTCACAGCCCAGATCCACCAGCAAGTCAACAAATTGCTGCTGCGAGTAGTTCCTGGAGGTGCTGGGCTGTCTATAGGCTTGTGGGGAAGGTTTGGTGAGGTGACTCCCGAGTCCTGGTGGCACCTCGCAATGCGGATCCATGCCTGGTGGCTCCTTGTCACTCCCCCCGGGGCAGTGGTTGTCACACAGACACAGCTGCCACCGTGCTGTTACAGTATCCCTGCCAAAGCATCACATAGACGCCTCTGGGGAACATCTGTGCTTCAGAGCCAAAAGAGCATCTGGCGGTCGCGTTGGTTTCACGTGATCCTGACCACAGCATGGACATGTACAATGCACCCACAGGAGGAGGAGGAGGACGCTTCCAGAAGTGTGTGTCTGCTGGGGAAGGAGCATGTGGTGGAGCCAGGGCAGAGGACCCCCAGCATCCCAACTGCTGCCAGGGCACCCAGCCATCACCGATGGGTGATGGGGAGCTGACTTTGTGTATTAACAAAAAGGACACCTGACTGGTAAAACAGTAATTACTCTTGGCTCTAAGAAGTGTAATTATCAAGTAATCCATAAGGGTATATAATGAGGTGGGAGTATTTTTAGCCCTGGAGTGAGTTCTCTGCAGTCCCCCCGGCACTGTACCCAGAGTAAAGAGCACTTAGGCAGCACTGATGGCCTGTAGCTTTTAAGAAATCACTGTGATGCATCTTTAAAACTGTGAGCTTTATTAAAAAGGGAGGTGGGGGATGCTATTACCCTATCATAGCTGGGTTAAGACAGAATATGCATTTAAGAAGGCCCTGTTGCATTGTGAGGCTTGCAAGCTTTATAATTCGAGGTACAACTAATAGCCAGAGACAGTCCAAAATGTGTATTGGCCATTTGGAGCTGAACACTCTGCTTGTCCCAGGGCTGAGCACTTGCCAGACATCCAGTGTGCAGCAAGAGCACGACAAGGATGCTAAGCTGAATGCCTGGAGGATTCTGGAGCGCAGATGCTGAGCGAGCTGGAAGAATGCTTTAGCCCCATGCTTGCTGCTTGGCTGATGGGTGAGAAAAGGGAGAGGAAATTAGGATTTTCTTGTCTAATAGTTTAAAAAAAAAAAAAAAAAGTCATGTTTGCTGTGTGGTTGGGAACGTGTTATCACACATAGCCATTGAGGAGAAAGCAGCTCAGCATCGCGTTCAGGTGCGATTTCAGAGCAGCTGCTCCCAGTGCCACCCAGTGCATGCAGCACCCGAGAGCTTGCCGAGGCCCAGGAACAGCAGAGCCTGTGGGCCTGTTCCAGCACCAGCACCCCATTACCAGCCTTCCTTTTTGTACCTCTGTGTAACAGGCACCAGGGCAATTAATGTTGTTTATGAGGGTGAATTAACTGGCACCTTGACTCGTGCTTGTGTGATTTCTGCTGCAGTTAGATGCTTATGTGACTAACATTGGTTTTGCACCTACAGATTTTTTTTCTCTGCTAGTTTTATGTTCTTCAGCCAAGGATTTGCACTCAGGAGACCGTTGTTCTAAGTTCAGGTGAGGATGTTCAGAGCCAAGTGGCTGCAGTTCACCTGGGCCAGCTCCAAGGCCTCCAATGCCATTGGTGACACAGAGGAGTGCTGGTGGGACGGGGGCATGCTCCCCACGCACTGGCAGAAAGCACATTGGGGAAAAAGGCTGTGAAAACTGCTTGCCAGGATTCACTGCCATATTTGCAGAAGTTTCTGTGGGAATGCCTTTTGCAGCACTCAGCCAGCTCATGCTCTGAATTAGCTGAGCCCTCTGCCTTCCCCCAGCCTGGAGAGCGATGCTGCACTGCCTCTTTCTTTCTTTTTAGCTGCTGTTTCGAAAGGTTGGATCTTATTCTAGCCTCTCCAGCCTGGAGAGGGAACACAGACCTTGAAACACCTGCTTCCCACACCAGCAGAGCTGAATGGCAGAGGAGCACACAGCCGCTGAGCCTTTGTTTTGGGGTTTTCTTTTAATGACGAGGAGCAATCGGGGCTTGGCTATTAAATGAATGAGTTTGGTTGGAAGATAAGCCCGGACACCTGAGGTCTCGCATTCCCGGCAGGGCTGGCAAGCACCAAAGGGCTTTTCACAGGCATCTCTGGAAAGTCGCTATTGTGTATGAGCTTTACACTCAAACACCTTTGGACAATGACGGCACCAGAGGACACTGCTGTTCACAATTGTTGGCAGCAGAATAAATCCCCGCTTCCTGCGGCGTTTCCCTCTGTCGGGCGCAGGGCTGGTGCAGCGCGCAGAACTTTGCGGAGGCACAAAAGGTCTCTCCATAGAGCAGGGGTCAAACCACGGGTTCCTCCTTTCAAAGCTGCTCCTGATCCCTGATGCAAAGAGACCCACAGACCCCATTTGGAAGCGGAGAAAGAGTGGCTTTGTGTTGCTGAAGCAAAGGAGAGAGGGAGGAGGAGGGAATCCCAAGCCCTGCTTATGAAATGAACCCGGGCTGATGTTTCCAGACCTCCCAGTGGCGGAGGATCAGGTGCCCGAGGCCCAGTGGGACCGATGGGAGCTCTTTCTCGAAGTCCCTTTGCCAGTACTGGCTGTGCAGGGGGACAAAGTGTGGCATCTCCTGGTCCCCAGGAGATGGGGTAGCAGGTCCTGCTACATCCCACTTGGTGCCCTGCTTGTTGCGGGATTTTGCTGGCCCTGAAGCTGTGGGGAGGTGCTGAGATGGGCTCTGGTGCTGTGGGACACCTGCAATTGCAATGCCAGGGCAGCAGGGCTCGACGTGTCTGGGACTCAATTCCTAGGCGCACGTAGGACTCCGCAGGAATGGTGGCAGCAGTTAACTAAAGCGAGGAGATGCGGCTGGGGCTGGTTGTCCCGTCACCTCTCCTGGTGGCACAGTCCGTGAGGCCAGGACAGCCCTGCAGCATGAGCTGGTGAAAACCATGCAGCGAGCAGCTGTGGGTGCTACTGCAGTGCCAACGACTCAGTGACGTGGGTGTCCCCAAGGGGCTGTCACCGTGCCCTTTGCGGAGCTGTGGGCACACAGAGCAGACACCTTGCAGATGAGGTGGCGTCTGCATGAGCAGATACAGCAGTGCACATGAAAAGGATGATAGAATAGAAAGGGATGTGGAGAGTGAAGCGTTTGTGCTGAGGACTTGGTGTCTGTACTGTGTTTTTTGGGGGTTGGTTTGACTAGTTCTGAACAGATCTTGGAGCCGTTGACTGATGGGACATGTTTTGTGCTTGTATCGGAGAGGAATCCCCGTCTCATGGCCAAAGTCCTCTTGGTGACAGGAGCCAAAGTGCGGGAAGTGGAGGAGAGCAGGACTTGTGGTTCAAAACCACACTTCTGCTCCAGACTCAGACACACACATGAACACTTCTTGGACTCCACCAGCAGCATCGCTGAGGGCACAGTGGTGCTCTGGCACCTTGCTCCTTCCGGTGTGCAGTGGGTGGCCGGTCTGAAGGCCTCAGGGGATGCACAGGCCTCCTTCTCTCCCTCGCAGAAAGGGCAGGCACCTGGGGTAGGCCTGCCAACAGCAGCCAAAGTGCTCCAGGCATCCAGCCTCCGCTGAATTTGGGTGTTCACTGGGGGCTTTGTTCCCCATGCATGCTTTGGGCGTCCCAGCCCTGGGGAAATTCTCCAAGCCCCAGCAAGCCAAGAGCCAGTGTTGGCTAATGTATAAATGGATATGGGCAGAGCATTTGCGTTTTGAGGCTGTTGCTACCTTTCTTAAGGCAAACATTTTCCTTGGAGGTTTCTGAACACTTTGGATAGCATAGAAATAGGGCCGTGCACGCGGTGTCTGTCCTCTCCAAGCCCTGAGAAGCCCCTCGCTACACCACCCAGGTCGGAGCAAGCCTCCCATCTGTGAAGTCCATCCACACAATGATATTTCAGTATGTGTCTTAAAATGACAATTTCCTATTCCCTTATTGCTTCAAGCTCTTTGGGTTCCTCATGTGGACGAAGGAGCGTCCCTGTGGAGCTGAAGCCCCCGCAGGCTTATTTTGCAGCCACCATGTTTTCAGGGGTTGGAAGAAACAGAGGGGGGGACCCAACAGTAATGCACTGAAACTGGCCGTGCATCTGTGGCTTTTTTCCTATGTGGTAAACTCTTCTGCTTTGTGGAAAACAGCATGTGGGGAATTCCTCTGCCAGCAATACTTCTTACTGGAAGTTGGGATGTTTCTGTAATGAGGAAAGAAACATTCTTGAGCACCAAGTTATCAAATAAGTTGACAAATTCAGATGCGCTAAATCACCAGGCATAAACATCTGCCTGGCCTGCTTTCATGTGCCTGCAGCGAGGGCAGCGTTTCTGCTTCCTGACAAGATGTGACCTCTGTCCTCTGGAAGTATTTTTAGCTTGTATTTATTTGGAGGAGGCTCTTACACCAACCCAACCAGTGCTTCTCTTGCCTTTAATTCTTCCTAAGGTTTTTTTTGGTGAGCAGGGCAGTTAAAATGCTGCTGTGGCTTGGACGTTGGCAGCGCGCTGTGATGTGTATGGTTCACATTTAACTTCTGAGCCCCTGCATCCTGGCTCTTTGGTACTTGTCTTAATCACTTGCTTTAGGGCTTGGGGTCAACACCCCTGTGCTTTTTTTTGGTTTGTTTGTTTGTTTTTTTTGTTGTCCTTACTAAGCTCTTCTGGGTCAAAATTGGCTGTTATTGAGCTTTCTGGTGCTGATGTGGGGCCCCTGTCTCGGGGTGTATGGGAGGGGAGGAATGGCTGGGAGTATTAGACAGCGACTGTAATTCAAGCATAATCCCGTTCACCTCGCTGAGACTGCTCACATGTTTAAAATTAAGAGTGTCCTTAAAAATTTTCAGGAATCAGAGCTGGGTTAGTTTAGCCTGAATGCATTAAGAAATGCATATCCATTTGGGACCAGAAAGAAGCCTGACTGTTTTAAATCCATTTAATGTAAAAGAACAAGACCGTGCTTTGGCTAAAGAGCTGGGAAACCAGTTTTGAAGCTAGGATTGTGTCCTGCTGCAAGGAGCCGGGCGTGATGGCTGCACAGTAGCATGGGAAGGGAGAGGAGCTGCTGGGGAAAAGGCACCCACCTCCCTCCATCCACGCTTGGGGCAAAGCCGGGCACAAAGAGATGCTCCCTGCAAACACCTGCTGGCTTTGCATTTCCCCTCTCGGTGCAAGGGAGAACTGCTTGGGGAGGCAGTACCACCGGGGAACCACTCTTCCGAGGGGCTCTGCCCTGGCTCATGTGCTCCCAGAATCGTGCAAATATATTTGTAGCTTAGACTGAATGAAAAGCTAAATATGATTTTTCAGGAAGTTGCCCAAACAAGGCATTTTATCCTGAACCTTTTCCCATTCAGGAATTTGTTTTGTGAAGTGTACTTTATCTGGGGAAAAACCTTGAGCTGTTTCTTTTGTTTGGCATCAAAGCCAGCTTAGAGGACTTAGAGGAGCCTTTTTTTTTTTTTTTTTTAAAGCAGTCAGCTGCATTAGCAGTCTTGAACCATGTTCTTCCTTCTGCTTTGAATATAAAGCCTACAGCAAGGGAACATTCATTTTTCTTCTTGGCAATAAACAGTGTCTTAAGTTGCCAGTAGTGGAACTTGCCCATTTGCTTGGGAGAGAAAGTCAAAATAAGCACTAATGAAAAAAAGAAGCAAAGCCAGCATTTCAGGTCCATGCTCCCTGACTGTGCAATGCATAGGCACATACTGCTTGGAGCAGTTATGGTGATGGACTGAAAATCTGCTGGTTTTTGCTTGTACAGGTGTAAACTGGAAATGCTGGGTTTTGCTTGTGCAGGTAGAAATCCTGCTGGCTGTGAGCCGCTTCTCCCTTATCAGTTTCTCTGCTGCAGTGAAACAGCTCAAAATTCACTGCTCAGTCCCAAGGCAATGCTCATGCTCTTGCTTTGGCTTCTTTGTGCAACAACAGAGCATGCGTTGTCTTAAAAAACAAAACAAAACAAACAAACAAAAAAAAAAAAACAGAAAAGAAGAATCACAGAATTGTAGGGGTTGGAAGGAACCTCAAGAGATCATTGGGTCCAACCCCCCTGGCAAAGCAGGTTCCCTAGAGCAGGTTGCCCAGGTAGGCATCCAGACAGGTCTTGAATATCTCCGGAGAAGGAGAATCCACAACCTCCCTGGCAGCCTGTCCCAGTGCTCCGTCACCCTCACTGCGAAGAAGCTCTTTCACGTGTTGGTGCGGAACTTCCTGTGCTCCATTTTGTGGCCATTGCCCCTTGTCCTATCCCCACAAACCACTGAATGAGGTTGGCCAAATCCCTCTGTCTCCCACACTTAAGATATTTGTAAACATTGATAAGATCCCTTCTCAGTCTTCTCTTCTCCAGGCTGAACAGACCCAGGTCTCTCAGCCTTTCCTCATAGGGAAGATGCTCCAGGCCCCGTATCATCTTTGTTGCCCTCCACTGGACTCTTTCCAGAAGATCCCAAAAGAAGAAAAGAAGAATAAAGAATATAAGGGCAGATGTGGAAAATAAATGCTCCGCAACCATGAGAGAGCCTGTTCCATCGATGGAGCTGATGCCCAAACTCCTCATGGGCTGACAGATTCTGTACAAGCTCTTTGGTGCCCACGGCCACTGTCCCACAGCCCGGGCAGTCCCTTTTTCTGCAAGCCAGCAAATGCCGTGAAGTGGGTGGCTCCCCTGGGGTCTGCTCTGTTGCAGGAGCTTGTCGTGGCCCTGGGCCACACATCCTAGTACATCTGGGTTTGGCTGCTGCTTAAAGTAGGTCCCAGTCAGGCCGTGCAGACCCAGAGTCTGTGGTTTTTCTCTCTTCCTGAGTTCAAGTCCTGTAAAGTGGGATCACGGGGAAGAAACAAGCCTTTGTAAACCTTTAGTTCACAGCTGCTGCTGGGGCTTGTATCTGTCTGCTCACCCCAGTGCCTGTCATCACACAGCTGCCGTAATCTCTGTTTATCTCGTTCCTCTTCTTTCTTCCTTAGTCCATTTTTTTCCTGTTCTCTGCCTTGCTGCTGCATTCTACTCCTTTTTTCTCTCCCCCTTGCTCTCTCCTTATCTCTGTACTTGTTTTTGCTCTGCTGCACATTTGGTTGCCACCAGGCTGGTGGCAGGAGCAGCTCCCTGGCGTGTCCCGGGGCAGTCAGTGAGAGCGGGATGGAACAAGCCACCCTGGGGGGCAAAACTGATCTTCACCCTTGTGTTTCGAGTATGGCAAATTTACTGCTCAGAAAACAACCCTCCGTCTCCTCTTTCCACTGAATTTCAGTTCAGCAAGGTGGGGTTCTGGCAGAGCTTGGGAGAAGTCCACGGGGATCCCCAAGAAGCCGCTCCTGGTAGGTCACAGTCCAGAAGACGAGTGCTGGTGGCACCAGCATAGCCAAGCTGCTGAGCCAGGTGGCTGTTGTAGCTTCAGGGGGAGTTTTGGCACCTGGACCAGCCTCCTTGGAACGTGGGGTTGGAGTAGCTGATCTCCTGTCCCTTCATTTCAGAGGATCCCAAGCTATCTTCCGGGCTGGGGTCAGCCCGCCAAGTGCCCTGCCCGACAGACAAGTGAACCCAAGCGGGGTTCGGCGTATCTGGCTCTGACGGGGTGTGTATCTGCCCAGTCAGGACTCACACAAGAGGAATACCATGTGTGTGCATGAAGGAATGAACACAAAACCACCTTCTCACCTGCTTTCTTGCATCCTCCCCTCTCTACTTCTCGTTTAATGTGTCCAAAGTTATCTATGCGTCTGCTCACAAATGATCTCGGGAGTCATTTTTGGAGATGAGAAGGCTTTGCTGCTTCTCCCTCAGTGTTAGTTTTCCGTGTGGCACACTGAATTTGTTTAAACTTGAAGTTCCAACAGTGCAAACCCATGGAAGAAGGCTGTTGAAACATGTACAGGTTGGCAAGCAAAATATGCTGGATCTTACAGAGAGGGCCAGAGGCATCTTCAAATTAAGCATCACTTATTTAAGGGTTTGAGTGCAAACACAGACACCTAACTTTAGTAACCCGTGTCTCTTAGTTCCTTTATTTATAAACAGTGAAAGGTCTTATGTGTCCTGATAAATAACTTTTTAACTGGAAAACTACGATGTGAGGTGCGTAATTGTGTCGTAGTTACAGCAGTCCACTTGCGATTAAGATTTGAATTTTCCTAGATATCAGAAATCAAAGTGCTTTGTCATTTTGCCAGAAGCAGAAAAACATGTATCGTACCATTGGTCTCGGTCTCACATTGATTTTGGCCAATGGCTAGTCAAGAATGAGACAGCACGGAGAAAACTAGCTCCTGAAGGCAAAGCCGTGGCCTTCCCAGCCCTGCTGGGATTTCCCTGGGGATTCTTCCCATCGTGGCAGAGCAGCATGCGATCCTGTGGCACTGCTGCTCTCAGGTAACAGAGGTTTATCCTTCAGGAAGAAATCTCGATAGCTGATAGCTTTCGAGCTTCTCACAGAGCCCATGCCAAACCCTAGTTGGTTGTCTTAATCAAGTGCTCTTCTTTTTTGGCTTCATGCAGTTGTTTGTTGAATATAAGAAGCCACGAGTGATCTGACTTGGTCTTTGGAGATTACAGATATATATATATCCGCAAACACACACGCTTTGTGCTGTGCCTTTTTCTCAAAAGTCTTGCACTGAGATGAGTAGCATAAAGAATCATTGACAATACCCATGGGTGCTACCCTGGATCTGGACGCGGTGCCACAGAGCGTGGGCACAGCCGTGCTGCTCTCTGTCTTGTTCAGGTGGCTGGAAGGGAGCTACTGGAGTGCTCCTGTAGGAGAGATTCAGAAGATGTAACTGCAGGAAGAGTTAGTCCCACACTGTTTTTAATGATGATGGCTAGGGCTCTCTACCTAGTTCATCTTTTGAAGGAAAAATCTAGTTTCCACAAAGAATCATTTTCTCTCCAAGTATTTAATTTTAATGAAAACTGTGGAGGGGACTTCTGGGGCTGGGGCAAACACTAATCCTTTCCTCTCCTAGAGTGCTCTTTTGGAGCTGTATCACAAGTTGCACATTTTTGTCCATGGTCTGGGTGCTCCTCCTCCTGTCTGGAACCCTCCTTCCTGTGATGCCCTGCACTTTCTGCCACAGGGCTTTGGTCCATACAACCCGCCACTTGATTGATAATTGCCATAGTTTTCAAGCTAGATGAGTTCTTGATTACTTTAAAAGGGAGACCTGTGCTCAACTGGATGTTAGCTATTTTGCTTCCAAGGGTAATTAGTCATGGGTTTACACAGAAGGAAATAATTGATATACACGTAGAGTGGAAGCACTTCTCTGCCATTATGATCTCAAAACATATTCATTTGTTCATTCTGTCTGAACTTGAAGTAGCTGTTCTGTTAGCACAGAAAAAGGAGTAGGCTTTTTTACATAAGACTGTTCTATGTCTTAGTAGAGACTATGTTCTCATTTTTGGAAGAGTGAGTAAAAACAATGAAAGAAAGGAGGAGAAAAAAAAAAAAAAGTAGTTTCCCAAAGACTTAGAATGTATCACTGACGTGGTTTTGACATTGGTATAATGTGGCAAATTTATACTGAGATACATACGCACATGTATGTATTTATCAGAAACTCATCAATGGAAAGATCCAGTGCAGGATTTCAGCGTGAGAGGCACAAGATGCTGATAAGTTCAGCCACAACACAAGGAGGATCTTTGCTTTGTCTTCATCAGGTACCTTCTCCTCCAACTGGCCTTCCAGTCCAGGTTCCCCATCTTTCCTTTTCTACTTCCAAGTGAGCAGCTGTGTGAGGACGTCTCAGGCGGAGCCATCACTCCTTGGGCGCCTTGTGTCTCATCTCTTGTAGTGTGCTTCCTCCCTCAAGTTCCCCCATTCCCTTGTGACACTTGCTAGCTGCAGCCTCTGATGACTCGTGTCGACGTCTGTCCTCCAGGGAAGCTGTGGCTATCTTTCCAGTTCCACGTCCACCTCTTCACACAGGTTTCGTGGTGAACTTCTGCAGGAAAGATGCACCTCGCACACAGGATGCAGACCGGTGTCCTGTTGGTTGTTGGAGGATACAGTGTCTTGGCTTAAAGAAAAAGTATCTGGAAAGCTGGGCTAGGATGCAGCTAACAAATCGTTGCTTCTTGTCAATAGCAATCCCAAGGGGCCAGTGATTTGGGATGCAGTTTCCTGGGACAAGCCCTGGCTGCATCCAGACATACAGTTATCGCTTGAGCCATTGGTTCTGTGATAACAGGATTTGGGGCACAGACTGCTTAAATGCCTGTTTAAAGCAGGGACATGCCCATAAATAACTTTTATTCTTTCTTTTGTTTGTTTTTGTTTCATAGCCAAGCTGTGGGGAAAAAAAAAAAAAAAGGACAGGGCGAGGGTGGACTGAGATGTCCGTATGTAATACTGAGATGTCCATATGTAATTCTGAGGTGTCTACAGGTGGCACTGAGCAGCTAAAGAGGCACTTTCGGGGCTGGCCATTTCTTCACCCCCATCAAAGCAAGGAGTCCCAGCTTCCTCTGTAATGAATATGTACGTTTTCCACCCCAAAAGGAGACGGAGAGCAGCTTCCCCCACCCCCGATGTTTTAGGGAGTGTGGGCAAGGCACGCTCCCTGCAAAACTCCCTCGAGGAAGGACAGGATGTGACCCCAGGCTCCCACATTCTGTGCCAGAGCCTGAGCCACCGGCCACTGACGAACAGGAACCCCTTTTGTTTGCTGCTTCATGTCACCAAATTTTGACTCAGATCCACAGATTTCTGGCAGACTTATAAAACTAATGTGAAAATAAATTGTGAGCAAGCTGTTGGGTGAAACGGCTATTATCTTTCATGTAGCTAGAAGTCATAGCATCAGTTCCTTCCATGCTCTCAGTCTGACAGAGTTGTGTCTTGCTACTGTACGTACAAATTCCTGTTGCTGCACATACAAATGTTTGTGTGCTACTTGAAAGCTCTCTTTCATGTCTGTTACTGGGCTAGAGAAATGCCTTGTTGGAAACCTGTACTGTCAGCTAAGCTGACAAAGGTTTTATTTAACATGAGGCAGAACTAATATCCTTTAAAGAAAGCTGCCATGCTGTTAATTGTCACTCTGGTTTTTGTCAGATGCTTGCAAGAAGCACGCTTGGTTCCTCCACAAACACAACGGCATCTTTCACTCTTAGCGAATAACGCTCTCCAGATGTTCCACCCTGTGAGAATTTCTTGCGCATGCTGCAATGCCAAGAGAAAAATAAAGCAGTTCAACTTATTTAACCCAGATCTCAGACTGTCTGTCTGCATCATCTAACTCCATCAAGCTGATGGTGCACATGGAATGGATGGAAAACATGTGGTTCCTATAGCCTCCTGCATTTCATGTTGGTTAGCAAATGCAGCGTTAGTTTAACCAAGGCCGTAGCGGGCATGAGCTTAAACCCGGTGTCTCAGTGGCAGGTTCTCTTGTCTTCCCTGCACCACACTGCCAGTATTCACGTGTTGTTACTGGGGCCTGAAGCCCTTTGTGAGCTTCCCCTTTGTGTGCGAATGGCATTTGGGACTTCGCGTGCTCTTAATCGGAGCTCAAACACTAGTTGTAGTGCTCCCGGCCAAAGGCTGGGGGCTTACAGGGTTTTGTAGCCACTCAGTGTGGGTTGCGAGCTGCTGTGCACAGCTGGGCCTGCTAAGTGGGGTGCCAGCACCAGAGTCCCACTGTGCTGCCACCTAAGAAGGAAGCTGCAGAAGATGCTACATAGGGTGGAGGTAGTTGCCTACCCCATTGCGTGCTTCTGTCAGGGCAGTGTCGGTGATGGACTTCGTTTGGGTCTTGTGGCATATCCATCTCTGCACCAGGGCTTTCTGAGGTTCCTTGAGGCTGGAGGACACTGACATTCTCTAAGCCCTTTCAGAAAGGTCTTACTTCTTTTGAGCTGTGTGCAAGAGGCAGAACCAAAGCGGCATGCAAGAACAATTACTAAACCTAGTTAATTAGGTTGTGTGAAGATGGTCTCTCTCCCCTTTCGCTTTGAAGCATGAAAGCCCAGAGGGAGCCTTTATTAAAGTCAACAAAGAAATCTCAAAGGAGAAAATTCCCTTCTTTAATGTGGTCAGAGGCATCGTCTCCCTCCTGGTGTGACCTGACATGTGAATGTGATCACTGGCTGTGTCGCGCTGGGGCACAGGCGAGCTACAGTGGGCAGAGGAGAGGGTTGGTCTGACACCCAGCCACTTGAATCCTCCTGCTGCTGATGCAAAAAATGCAGCACCTGGAGATTGCTTGGGTGGATTGTGTGGTTTTTGTTGACTGCCTTTGATTTAACACATTCTCTCTCTGAAGCAACCTCTAAAGCAAGCTTCGGCACCCAGGGTAGCAGCTCGATTTCCATTCTGGATTTTCCTACTGGAGCAGTGGACATAGCAACTTCTTTAGTCACCAGATGAGCTTTGTTTGGTTTTTAAGAACAGACTGGAATCCCACAGCAGATTGATTATGGTGCTGCTGTCTGTTCAGGAAAGCTCACCATGCTGAAGATCCCACTTTACTTCTGGCAGGAGTGAGGCAGGAGACCTGGAGATGTTACGTGGCAAGCAGGCCCAATGTTTACCACTCAGAATCTCAAGCAGCATCCGCATGTAGGCATAGATACTTTTCCCTCTTTTATCCCAAACGGAAAAGGCAAGATTCAAAAGGTGCTGCTTAAGGAATTTTTGCATTCTTCCCAAAGCTTGCCTGTAGGGACAGGTGGGGCGTGGGTGAGCTCTGATGCATATGATCAAAGACAGAGGGGTCTTGCACAGAAGGTGTGCTTTCTGTTGGTGCAGGTGCTGAGGAGGGGTCCCAATATGTTGCACTACCCTTTTATTGTATGAGAGTTTGAGAAGGTGCCTGGCCTTCGGGCAGTGTGTGACTCCCTGTGCCCTTCTCTGAGCTGCTCTGTTGGCTGGTGAGAACAAACGCTTGATGTGGATCCCTGACTAAAGCTTGTCAAGGATCCTTGGGTAATCACAGAAATAAAACGGGGTAGACCCAGCGTAACATCTACAGAGTAGAGACGGCATCTGCATGAACTCCAGGAACATCATTGGTGGCTCTTACCAGAAATGTGAAATTTAAAAGGCTCTGTGCCGTCCCTTTGCTTTGTTCTGACATGTTGTTTACAGAACATTTTCAAAAAATACTAGGATTTGTTTTTTTCCCCACTGTTTATTTAGAAATGGGGCAGCATCCTCACTGGGTGTTTCTATAGATGACACTACTGACCACATGCCACTAAATGTTGCAACGATTGGCCGTGTGTTTGGATTTTTCCAACCAAAATTCTCTGTCCCTTTCATTTTTTTTCAAAACAAAAAGTATGAAAACAAAGCAGCTTCCAAAGAGCAACATCTTTTTCTTCTGATACCCAGATAGCTTGGCACGTTCATCTAACCTTCTGCCTTTACTGCTGGGCTGGCTGGGATGGCCGTGTCTGAAAGGACAGGGAGAGGCCAGCAGCCGGACCTGTATCTGCAAGCGATGTTGGTGGCAAGGAGACTCTGGCAGCGGGGTCCTCTCCCAGAGCCTCTTTTTCCCCAGCTGGAGGCTCCAATTGTTGGGTGATGGCACATGAGCCTCCCCTCTGCTTGTGCCAGAGCCCCGCAGGAGCCGGCTCGCATTGTGAGCAGACAATGCAATTAGCTGGGTTTCACAATGTGCTGCTTTGGGTGACCTTTCCAGTGAAAATAATTAGAGGGAGACCATGTCTGCTGTTGATAATTGGCTTCATTAGCTCTGAGGTTAATTTCAGGGATGTGCCCAGGAAGCAACAGAAGAGGCTCAGGGGAGGCTGCCCAGTTAATTACTTGTGAAATAATCAAGTCCATCAGCTTTGCTCTGTTGTCGACAAACTGGCAGTGGGGACAGTGCGTGTATTGTGTTAGGGCCAACTGGGCCGACGGATGGTCAGGTAGGACCCTTCTCCTCCTGTCAGAGCGACAGTGGGGTGAAACAGCCTCTCAGAGAGGGGTGTTGCCAACCCCATGGTACAGACCTGCCCACATTGCAGGGGACTTGCAGCCCAGGGTCTGGATCTGCCACGAGCCACTCGCTCAGCCAGGCTGTGAGCTGGGGCACAGAGCCAACCTTGGCGTAGGCTCCTCTTTCTGAGTGCTCAAGGGATGTCCCTTCTGGGAACTTTCTGGTGGCCCTCAGGGCCAGGAGGATGGGAGCAGGACAAGCAGGAGGAGGAGCACCCTGTGCAGCAGAATGAGAGCAGATCTAGTGGAAAAGACGAGGGATTTGGGCTGGGAGCAGTGACACGAGGGTGGCAGCTCTTGATGCACGTCGTGGCAGCCACAAGCTGGCACCATGCACACAATTGCCACCTTCTGTCTGTCACTGGGGCTGTCCCCATGGTCCCACGGGGCTGTTCCCCTCTCTGCAGGGACAGTTGGAGACCTCATGCTGTCCACTATATTTCTGCCAGGAGTGAGGCAGGAGACCTGGAGATGCAGCTCAATTATGTGGCAAGCTGTCCAAGATCTCTGCCTTCTTGGAGTTTCATTACCTTGTCCGTCTGCTTTGATTTTGCCTACATAAATAGGCACTGGGCCCACTGACAGCTGCGGGGTTTGTAGCTATGCTTTCTTGAAGCTGGGAGGGTGAGGAATTAACACAAAAAGGGAGCTCTGAAAAATGCCTTGGGATCCTCCTAAGTGTCCTTCTAACTGAGCTGGTCTTGATGCGCATCCACCAGACTCAGAGAGACCTACTTGGGACCCTTCCTTGGAACAGACAGCTAAATAACCCCTCCTTCTCCACCATGTCTGTTTGTCATGCCAATGAACAAACTTGTCTGTGGGCTCTTTTGGAGATTTGGGGGAACTTTCAAAGCCTTTCCTTCCAGCCTTGCCTTTTGTAACCAAATCTGCCCAAGCTTTGGCTCCCACTTAGCGGTGCTGAGCTCCTCCCAAACACCCACTGTTTGGTCACATCTTGGCACCTAAGGTGTCAGCCAGCACCGCTGCACCTGGCTTGGCAGGGCTTGCGGAAACTGGAGACAGGGGAGGCATGGCCGTGGTCCCTTCCCTCATTTTTGCCTGCAGATCTCATGCTAAAAAATGTGTTATTGTCTTGTGGGGGGAGCAGGAAGAGCATAAACACGAACCCAAGCCCCCACTCCTCTCCTAACGCCCAAAGGGAAGCAGTTGGAGGATGCCTTGGTTTGCACTTGAAGCATCGCATTTGTGGGGCACATCCTTCAGCTATGAAGAAAAAAGGAATGAGAGTATCACCCATGGGTGTTTCTAACCCTTTTTTTGTTGAGAGCAACATCAGAGCAAGCAGTCTTGATTTTTTCAGCAGAGTCAAGCTAAAAGAAAATGAGAGAGGAGCGCTTGGGAGCACATTCCCACGGGGAGCAGCTGAGCAGGAAAGAAGTGACCAGGTCAAAGGAAAAGCATACGGACAGCCTGGAGGGAGAATCTTCTTGGCTGCCAGTTTGTTTATATCTTGCAGGAAAGAGCTTGGCGAGCCTCAGGCATCTCCAGCTAGCTAAGAGGCAGAGTTCCGTCCTTTCAGACGATAAGAGGGCTCGCGGAAGTCACGTCTGTATTTCCTGTCCCCGTTTCGGCCTAAGGAAGCACTGTAGGTTGTACCCTAATAAAATGATCAAAGTGTTTTTGCTTGCTTGGTTTCCCAGTCCTTGAGTGCACATTCCCTGAGAAAGCTCTCCGCAGTGTCGTGTGGGCGACAGAAAGGTGGGAAGTGCCTGGAGCCTGGGATATGCATGAGGGAAGGATCCTTCCGCTTGCCCTGCATGAACAGAGCTTGTGTGTGGACTCAGCGAAGCTTTGCAGGTTAGGGTCCAGAAATACAGCATCTGACAAAGACTCGGGTTTCTGAGGGAGCCAACTGGATCTGGGCATACGTGCACCAGTCTGTTCCAGTGAGCACTGGGCATTTTATATTCTCAAGGTTGTTGGGAAAAATCCAACTCTCGTCTTCTGGCTTTAGGAGCTGTTGGTTTTGTCCCTTGATCCCAAGTGCTAAAATGGGCTCTTGGCACTTCTCGCCTCCCTAGCCTGTCCTCCTGTACCAGAAGGTGCATCCAGTAAGTGATGGAGAACCACGAGTTCCTGGGTAGTACAAACATACTTCAAGAGTACATTAGATCAGCTCTTCAAATTCCTCATTTGTGTTTGGAGTCCAATTCTGCGGCCTTTATTAGTGATTGCACTTAAGTGCAAGTGATGTATTTCTCTGGCCCCTTTGATGTACACATTTTATGTGAGTTCAGTTATGTTAGTTCAGTTTAATACTTATGTTAGTTCAGTTTAATACTCACTACGATGCTCTTCCTATTGTGAAAAGTTTTACTGAAATTCAGCATGCGTGTGAGCAGCAAAGAATTATTCTAAAAGCCTGTGCTTACTATCCAGTTAGAAATCCATTTAGCTCCATGGAATTGCAAGCAGCTACACTGATTTCCGTAAGCTGGGTGTCCCATGATAATCTAGCATCTCTATAGATATTCATAAAAGGTCTCAAAGCTATAAAAAAAGTGGTAGCCTTTTGTTCCATGCTATAAGATCTCTCTTTTTTTTTTTTTTTTTTTTTTAGTGAGACACATTTGTTTGTTCAAAACCTGGTCCTGGTTTTTGCAGCTGTGCTCCTAGTAAACATTTTGTCAGCAGTTGGGGCGATTTGCACCCAAAGTTTTGTTTAATTATGGTTATTTTCTGCAGTTGGAAGAGTGGGTGTCTAGGGAGATCACATGGCATTGTTTCTGCTCCATGAATCAAAGCCTTAAAGCTAGAGTTGAAGGACCAACAAAAAACGTTAATAAGTTACAGGCTTCTAGGAAAGATCATTGGAGAAAGAAGTGTTTGATCAAAATTCAGGTCTTGTGAAAATTCTGGACATTTTCACAAATGCCTGAACACTTTTTAATGATCATCTAGATTGTGAAGAGGTAGAAAGCTACTTTTATTCCTGATACTCTTAGTGGATCTTGTGCTAGAATTGAATTCTAGAAATTCAGTACATTTCTGCTAGAATTAATGCAAGTGTTGGTTCATTTACAATTAGTACTTAACACACAGACTTTTTTCCTAAATCACCCATGCATTTGTTCCCCCAGTATCACATCTTTAGCTTTAAAACCTCTCTGCAAGGATATGGCCTTGAATCAATACTTAGCTTCAGGCTAGTGATATTTCTGTACCTGGAAAATACCTGTCAGCTCCGTCCCAGTGGGTTTTAGAACTAGACTGTATTGAAAATAAGGTTACACTTGGTCATTTCTCCCTGTGCTGTCTTCATTGCCAGCACGCTGCTCCCCACTCCTTTATTCACCTCATTTATAGATTTCCATAGAGCCGAAGAAGGTGCAGAGCATATTGTAAAGGCAGATTATCCAGAGTAATCATATAGTAAGCATTGCAGGTTGGCAGGCAACTGGCTTTGGGGAGATTTGAACCTGAGATGAGGTTTGATGATGAAAGTGAATGATCACTTGCTAAATGGCTGGGAATGCTCTCCAATTATCTCAAGAACTGAGGCTTGCCCAGCACAGAGGAGCTCTTTATTCCCAGCACCTACTTTCTCACTTCCCTCCCTCCCTTTCACCTCTTTCCCATTGATGAAATCTGTGAAATCAGGGACATCACCACAGGGACGGATTTGAGGCAGAGCGGCTCTTTTCTGTGGTCCCTGGGACACCACTGAGGCAGGACTTTGGGATGAGTAAACATGGCCCTTGCCAGCCCCGGTGAATGGTCCAGGCCGGCTGCTGAGCCGTGCATCCCGTCCCACCAAACTTGCCGTGCTTCTTGTGTCGATTTTCACATTTGAGTAGAAGCAGGAGACGGTGTACAAAACCAAGAGTGAACAAGACGACCGTTTTAAGTCTGGAATCGAGATTTGATTTGAACTCACGTTTCAGGTCAGCCCACTGTTTTTTTTCCCAATTAACTGGGCAAACCGGCGTTGTGCAAAGCACGACCTGTGTTTGGGGTGTAAGACTGGTGAGCGGAGCTGTCGCACAGAGCAGAGCTGGCATGCGCTGAGGGTGAGCTCACCTCCAGAATGGGATTTGTACTGTGCTTGGCCGCTGCACCCTGGTGCAAACACTCCAGCAGACAGCTGGAGGCCAGAGCTGTGGCTCGCTCTGTCTGCAGAGCATCGTGCACAGAGAGGCCCCAGCCCGTTCAAGAAGTGTGCAGCAAATAATAACAAAATAAAGCAAAGTGATTTTGGCAAACACAGCTAATTAGCCTGTCATTCGTCAGTTCCCTGGAGAGGATCTAACAGAGCTGTCTTCAAAATCCAGTGATTAAACCCCTTATGTAAATATTATTTTAGTCTTCTTTAAAATTACTTGCTCAAATGTCAAGAATGACATTAGTGTGAGAGGGGCTCTTTCAATTGCATTTCCTCCTTTTTCTTCTTTTTTCTCTCTCATCATTTTTGTAGAGCCACCTCTGTAGATTTTTAGCGCCTTTCTACTTTGTCATGAGATACTCTTGTCACCAGTGCTGTGGAGGTTTCTCTTTCTTTTTAATTGTCCTTAATGACACTTTCTTTTTCCAAGCTCCAAGCTGAGGGTTGTGAAACCTTGCCATGACTCCAGAGCTCTGCACCTTCCTTGCCCAATCTGACAGGCATGAGTGAGTAGCTAGCACTCGGCCCTGAAGGTCAGGGCACCTCAACCTGTTTCTAGGTCTTACCTGTAGTTACCGCCTGACCCTGTGTGAGTCACGCTTTGAGAAATGTGACTGCCAACAACAGTAATGAGAATTTTTTTAGAACTCGGATTGACTTTGCAGAAAGCTGGGTTTCCAGCGCTGCTGCTCTCACTGAAACCTCGTGAGTCTCGTACCTTGGACCTACGCTGGTGCCACTGTCCTGGGGTCAGCAGCTGCTCGCTGGGCAGGATGTGACACCAGAGCTGTCCACCTCCACCGCCTGCCAGCAGGTCCCACCAGCATGTCTGGGGAGGCTTTTGAAGGACTCAGTGCTGACTTTCATCTATTCCTGCTGAAGGTGGTTGGAACTATGCAGAGGTTGACCTCGTTTTTGCACAGACTTAGATGCGAGCTAAATAGGAGCCTCACAAACAGCAGAGGAACTGGAGATACCTTTTATTCCTCCTTTGTGTCCCCCTCCACCCTCCTAGCCCCACAGAAATGTCGCTGTTCCTAGTAATGATTACTTCGCAGAGCAAGAGAAGTCATTCATAGTCACACAAAGACAATCTTTGCTCCTAGGAGCTCCCCATGCAAGAATAATTTCTCTCCCGGAAGATTTTTTTTCCAGAAAGTGTCCTTGCAGCTGGTGGAATTTCATTGAGGAAAGTGATGTTTAAGCAGCAATAGCTCTGGGCAGTACTGCCCTGGCCCCAGGGAAGGAAACCTGCCTCCTTCAGGTTTCCAGCACTGAAGAAACCTCCTAAACGTGCCCAGATGTTGAGCAGGTAATGTTGGAGGTGACCTTTTTTGGCAGCAGCCGACGTGCGCAGCAAGTGGGTTTGGCCAGTGCTGTTGGCAAGGGACGGATTGCAAGAGAGGAACATCGCTCCTCTGCCTGTGGCTTGGGATGGTGTTAATGGAGACCCAGGTTGGTGGCAGAGCTCTGTGAAGGAGCAGGGAGGGTTGTATGGGGGAGAAATGACCACGCTGGGGAGCTTCGGCAGTGCAGGTGACTTTTCTCCCACATTGCTTGGCAGCTACGTTGAATCCAGCGAGGGGAAAGGCAATGCAGGAGGCACAGCGGAAGCTGGGGAGCAGATAACTTTGTTTCTTCTGGCTGGATGGTCTGGAGTTGTGAGATAAAGCACAAGGACTGTTTTGTCTGTGCCTTCATGCTTTTTCCTTGTTGTGTCTCCCAGTGCCTCTCCCCTTGGGAAACTGAGTCCCTTCTCCTCACCTCTCCCAGCTCGCCGCGTTTCTGGAGGAGGGGTGCAGCACTGTGCCAACAGGGCAGGGCAGGCGCTGTGCCAGAAGTACCCCCTGCAGAACTTTGCTCTTTTCCTTTGGGCAGATGATCCCGATGCCAGTGGTGAGGCCTCAGAACAGAGCTGGTCCAGGATCTGTCTGAATCTTTCCCCAGGCTCTCCAGTCCTTCCCCTCCATCTCACCCTTCCCCTTGCTCATCCTCAGTTCTTTTCTTTTCTTCCCTGATCCAGCCCAATTCTGTCACTTTTGAGGTCTTCAGAAGGCATGTAGACGTGGTGCTTAGTGCCATGGCCTAATGGTGAGCTTGGCAGTGCTAGGTTAAAGGTTGGACCAGGTGATCTTAGAGGTCTTTTCCAACCTGAATGATTCTATGATTCTGTGATCCCCTGTCTTCTGAAGTGCAGCCCCCACCTGCCGTGGGTGTAGGTGGGTGTCTGCACGTCAGGCGCAGGATGTGCAGCCCTGGTGTCCCAGGGTGGTGTTGGAAAAGGACACAGCACCGTCCTCTCTGGTCCTCTCTGAGTGCCCTGAAAAGAGGCAAGGTATTAAAGAGAGGGACATTTAGCTGGTTGCATGATCTCAGCAGAAACACAGGTCCATACAAAACACCGGACAGGGTTGACGGGAGAGCTGGTGGAGAATGATGTGGGCATTCCTTCACGGGTCAGGCCAGGCCCTGCGGGAGCAGGACGAAGCTCTTCTGAAGATGCAGGGCTCAGGTGGGCTTCTGCAGTCATCAAGGAGGGTCTTTCCTGGCCTCAGCAATAGAGATGTGTCAGTATGTGGGTTAGACTCCCTTGGCCCATCAGAAAGTCACCTCTAAGACTCCAAACTTGACAGCATAACATAACAAGAAATGTAAAAAATTTCCCCACTGCTCCATGGTGTGATGTTTGTTGCTGGCTGTTGTTTTGGGGATGTTTTGCATCTTTGATTTCTTCTATCATGAACAGAAAGCAACATAACCTTGTGCAATGCCGGGTGTCCAGCTGGGATGTTGTCTGCTGGATTTTCTGCTCAAACATTGCTGTTTTCTGGAGGAAAGAGCTGGGAGATCAGACTGTGAGGCAGCTAAGGTAAAGCAATGCCTTGCTGAAGGATGCAGCTTTCCTCTGGAAATGAGAAAAAAGCTCTCCCTACATGCAAGCCAACTTTTAGGGCACAATAAGAGTAAATAGCACTTAGATGGATGGAGTGAGCTAGGGAAGCAAAGCCGGTGCGATTAGTTGGTATATGGTTGGAGGGAATTAGTTAATTTAGGTTTTGATTCTGTCCTTTGAGAAGAAAACACGAGAAAATGTCTCATTAGAAGAGATGAGTTGTCTTAATCATTGGCTTGCCATTCCTGTTCTTTCTGTTGGATGCCTTTTATCAGAAGTAGCTTGGGTAGAGCCGCACGTTACCAGACAGGCACTACATTAGACCCAGAGAAAAAAAATGGCATCATAGGCCATGTCTCAGAAATTTCCCAGCAAAATCACAATGGTGTAGTGAAACCTCCATATCTGGTGTAGTCCTGGCATGGGGGTGCATCGCTTACCCTGGGGTATGAGTGATGCTACGCAGTCACACTGCTGTAACCCGGCGGTATCGTTATATCGGGACACTTGTGACTGTAAATTTACTGGGGTGGACATGCCAGTAGGTGTATTGTGACTTAAATCACAGGACCTGCTGAAGGCAGGGTGTATTTTTTTTCCCTATGTATATCTATATTTAAGTAGGCAGCAATTCTGTGATGTTCCTCACATCAGCCCACCAGCTCTACCTCGTCAATACCGTGACAAGTTCAGTTTTGGGGGAGAAACTAGTCAGTCTCTCTGCCTGTTGTCCACCAGCGGTGTTGGAGGTGATCACGGAGAGCCCATCACAGAGATGGGTGGCATGGGGTGCTTCAGCCATCCCTTTGGCTCTGTGCTCAACAGGGTGGCTCTTCTCCAAATTACAAGCCAAGTCCTTTCTAATAACATGGCTTTCAGTACGTGTTTTAGTTAAGCTCACAGCAGCACAAGTTTTTACCTGAGGAAAATCGCAGAGCGTAAAAGTCACAACTACAGAAGCCATGTCCAGATGGATGGGGGCCAACCTCAGGGTGTTCTTAATTGGTTTGTACCAAGGGAAGTCCCAGTGCAGGGATTTTCTTGGTCCCTTTCCACTCTCCGCATGTGCTCCAGGATGCCAGCTCAAAATAGAGGTGAGGAGCCCCAGTCCCAATTTTATTACGAAACGTGGTAGTTGGAGAGCTGGGAAGCAAGGTGTGAGAGGCAATTATAAACCCTGAGCTTGGAGGCTGGTTGTGACTTTTATGATCTCATTTCCTCATCCACATACAAACATTTGGCCAAAGCCCAGTCTCTGCAAACTGGCTTTGTTCACCGCTGGTTTTAATTAGCAGGAACAGTCCTGTGCAGTGTTCCCAATAAACGAATGACAAAGTATCAGTCTCGGTCTCTGGCAGTTTTCTCTTCTTCATCCTGCCAGAGGGCCTTTTCGGAGCCCCAAACCAGCCCCTTGATCTCCGCTTCCAGGAAACCTTCATAAAATTCAGACCAGATTCTTGAGCAAGAACCAAATGTTTCAGCTAGAAAGTTTCCTTTCCTTTCCTTTCCTTTCCTTTCCTTTCCTTTCCTTTCCTTTTCCTTTCCTTTTCCTTTCCTTTCCTTTTCCTTTCCTTTCCTTTTCCTTTCCTTTCCTTTCCTTTCTTTCCTTTCCTTTTCCTTTCCTTTCCTTTCCTTTTCCTTTCCTTTCCTTCCTTTCCTTTTCCTTTCCTTTCCTTTCCTTTCCTTCCTTTCCTTTTCCTTTCCTCTCATTTCCTTTCCTTTCCTTTCTGCTCCTTTCCTTTCCTTTCCGCTCCTTTCCTTTCCTTTCCTTTCCTTTCCTTTCCTTTCCTTTCCTTTCCTTTCCTTTCCTTTCCTTTCCTTTCCTTTTCCTTTTCCTTTCCTTTCCTTTCCTTTTCCTTTCCTTTCCTTTCCTTTCCTTTCCTTTCCTTTCCTTTCCAACCCTGCCCCTTCAAAAGGGTGAATGGAGGATGATTAAATCTGAACAGATGATATTTTCAATGGCATGCTTAGCATTTATCTGAGAAGGCTCCTATAGGCACAACCTTGCTGTTGCCTTCTTAAAAACATCAATCAGGCCAATGTGTGTAAGTGGGTTTGGCTGTTACCTTCTTTCCTCATGTTTCACAAGTGCAATCAGTGAGTCATGTGTGATACTTTTATTTGTCTTACAGCACAGCAGCAAAGGCCCGTTCTAGGAGGTACTGGATAAAGCCAGAGAAAGGCTTCACTTTTAAAGAACATCTCCAGCAGCCCCCTCTTCATATAGCAGGGACAGAGGTGGTCATGGCCAGCAGCAGCACGCAGTGAAACCTCGCAGCCCCGAGCTCTGCCGTCGTGCCCCGGGGGGTTACACACGTGGGGCTTTGGTTTTCAGGAGCCCCATCTCCCATCCCACACCCCCTGGTTAGGTGAGCGAAGGAAGCTTTTAAAAAAATCTCCCAAAGCATGGTGCTGAGCAAGGGTACCACTTTAGCATGTCCTTATTCATACCCTCTGGATGGTGCAGTGCATGCTGAGGTCAGCGTGCATCTCCCTGACCCCGTGCCCTGCGTTAGTGCCCAATGATGGAGGCTTTTCTGCATTAAAGATGGGCTCTCTCCAGGCCTTAGTTAACCTCCCGATTAATGCAGCAGCATTAATTGTTCATCAAACCACCAATGAGGCCATTAAGTTTCTCTTCCTTTGAAGCGAGCAGTACCTACTCCAGTAATGAGGGAAAATGAGGAGGCTGCATATCTAACTGCAGGCATGCAGAGCGAGAAGGACTCCTCGTCTGCTGCTCTCTTACTGTGCCTGAAAAGCCTCTCTTTTATGGAGGTGTCAATAGCAATTTCATTCCCTTTTTAGAGGAACAAGTGCCTTTAACCATTTAAACCCACTTAAACATACGGCTTTTGTGCTTTGATTAAAGACATAATGCAGAGAAAAAAGATCCTGGCTGCCTGCGGAGCCTCCTGCTGGGGAGGGTTCAGCCGGCAGCTGAAGGGGTCATGGGTGCTGCACTGCCCTCCCGACCTCGAGCCCAGGACGAGCTTGTCCCTGTGGAAACCAGGCTGGAAACCGGCCTGCATGGGCAGGGCTCAGCCTTTGTGGCAGGATGCGGCAGGAGCGATGTCCCCCACCTGCGGGTGCCACCCTTCCCTGCCTCACCTGCCACATCCTAAAGCATCTCAGGAGGCATTTGCCCAGTGCTTGAAGCAGAACTCCTTGTGAAGGTGGCCTTGTGTAGCCTGCTGGGGTCACCTCGCTGCAGAGCTTGAGTGCCTGCCCAGGCGTGGTGCTTTTCTTTGCTGTCCAAAGTGCTCTGGGAGCTGCAGGCTAAGTGCATGACAGCAGCCTCAATGAATAATGTAAGGCATCAATAGTTCTGGGTGATTTTATAGCCCCTCCTATCTCAAGATCTCAAAAGTGTTTCACAAAGGTTGATTTATTTACCCTTATGGATGCTCTTGCCAGACTGAGAGTGGAAAACAGTCTAGACAAGGAGCAGAGGGATGCAGGAGAGCAGGAAGCCCCCCAGTCCCCAGGTAATGCACCTTTTGGGTGCCAGCTCTAAGAAGCTGGGATTTCTGCAAAGAGCCAGGGATGCTGCTTCTGCTCCACGGTTTTGATATCAATAGCACCTTGGTGGTTAAGTAGAAAAAGAAAACTTCCCTTTTATTAAGAAAGCAGCAAGACTGCTGCCACAAGCTGAAAGTGCTTCCAGCCACCCTCAGTCTAAATAGCCCAGGGGAGAGGTGGTGGCACCCACCCCTGAGCACCGGGCAGCTCACAGGCAGGCTGTGAGCCATGTCTCTAAGGGAACAAGGATCCCTTTATGTCATTGTCATAAAGGAGTATTATTTTGACATTAAAATGTGATAAGGTAAGGACATTATCTGGTCCAGACAATCTCATCCTTCAGGTAGAGTTAAGCAAGCCTAATGGTTAAGTGAGGACTTGTAATGAGGTTTGAGGCTGGTTTGCTTTCAGAGAGCTGGTTTCTTTCTTTTGTTAGGGACTCTGTTAAACCTGGTCTCAGTTAGCTCATGGCTGGAGAGAACCCGAGGAGGCTTTGCTGGGCAGGCTGAAGCTCCACAACAGAGCTGTACAACAGCCCAGAGGAAGACACCCCATCTTCCTTTCTGCATGCTTTCAAGACATTTGCTGGTTTGCCAGACTTAAATATGTTTCTTGTGCCATTGAATGGCCTCAGCTGCCTTGGAGCTCTGCTCCCTTTAGAGCAAATGGAAAAGCAAATGGCAGAAAACTAGAAAAACTAGAAATCTAGAGCAAGAAGAAGAAAATTGTCTTGCACCTGGGCAGGCCAGGGAAAAGAAGAATGGTGGCAGAAAAAAGCAATCGGTGATTTTTATTTTTATTTATTCTCTCTAAAGTGACCCTGTAGTCTTGGCACAAGGCAGCAGGGCAGAACAGTGACAAGACAAAAGTGCATCTTTCTGGTCGAGCTACGCTCAGTTATCCTGCTCTGATAGCTTGCCAGGACAAATTGTCCGAACTGGCAGTCTCCAGCGAGGACAATGGTGTCACCTAGGAGAGGCCTTTTTCACTCACCGAAGCTATCGTTGTTCTTGGAGCAAAGGGCAAAATACACCCATGGAAACCCAGATGGAGGGGAGAAGTGGTTTGCACCACAGCAAGAGAACATGTGGAACTGCAGGACGGCGGTCCTCACTGCTGCTGCGCCAGGGGATCACCTAGCACCAACGCACGCCCATTAATGATCGCGGAACGGTAAGGGGATTAAAGGTCATGTAAAACAGGCCATGTGGTGCTTAGCACCATGGCAGAAAGTGAGGCTGTTTCCCTAAGAAATACAGGAATGTGAAATCCGCACTTGTCTATCAAGCCACAAAGAAGCGAATCTGGTGCAGAAATAAAGTTGGAGGCAGCTTCCAAACCATGTTTCCCATCTAATACCAGCCCCACAGGGTGACAGCAAATGCTAAAGGATTATGTTTCCGTTGCGGAAAAGCTTCCCGGGTCCCTGTGTAACAGAAGGAAAAGAGGTTGGTGTGTTTTTACTTGTTATCAGCCTCAGTTTTGGTTTAACCTACCTCACTTGGGAAAGGTGCTGCTGCTGGTTAGAGCAGGACGTTCCCCCTTGGTGTACCTGGTGAGGCCAGGGTCTGCAGCATCCCAAGACCTCACACCACTGGCAGCCACAGGCGCAGGGCTTTTTCCGGGGTTTAAAAAGATTGTTTGGAAACAAGGAGAAGGTACTGCATAGAGCCGCAAAGAGAGAGAGAGAGAAAATACGTGTCAAGGGGTGAGAGGCCTGTTTAATGAGATGAAGAGAGGTGAGAACCTACTTGATGTTTGTGCCCAAGTACTTTCCCAGAGAGAAAACCCCAGATACACCAAGGTTCCTTAATCTGTGAGGTGATGCAGAGCGAGCAACCCTGGCTGCAGAGTGAAGCTGAGGAAGTTCAACAGGGCCCGTGATTTTGACAGCGGGGATGGTGAGCCCTGGGGACAAATCGCCCCCAGCAGAGGCTTATTTGTCTTAGATGCTGTAATTGTCTCTCTTTCAGGATAGGCTTTAATCAGCACAAGCCATTAATCTTAATACTGGGGTAATTAAGCTTAATACAGGGTAACTGCGTGAAAATGAGTAGGCTGGGATGTACGGGAAGTCAGACGGGATAATTCTTCCTGGCCGTGCAGCATACAAACAAGCTTTGTAGTCCTGATGCGAGCCCCGGAGGCTTGCCGTGCTTTACTGCGAAAAGGTACGGCTTACGTTAACAACCAAATTCCCCTTGACTGTTTTCACAGAAGCTGGAGCACGTTGCTGGGCTAGAAATGGCACTGGATGATTAAGAGGAAGTTTTAAAGCATTTGCAAATCTGCTCCTGATTTCCCTTCTGCAGCCAGCAGGCAGAGCGAGGCTGGCAGGGCGCGAGGCGGTCGGGCCGAGCTGCAGGAAGGGGCTGCCTCCCCCACTTGCAGCACCAGCAGCTCCCGGTGCACATCTTGGGGAATGGCCACGGCCGGTGCTTGGACGGGGAGGTACGGGGCGTGCTGGCCGTGCATTCGGCAACGGCCACGTGAGGAAAGGTCAGCCAGCCTGCTGCCAGTTGATGCGTGAGCGAGCCAGAGCAATGTGTAAATGTTTCCTTGGCCGAGGCATAGCGCTCGCAGCGAGGCAGGCAGCGCTGGGGACGGAGGTGGCAGCGGCGATCTCCCAAGTGTGAATGTCACTGCCCATCACCTCCCTCCCCCACCCAGGCATGCCGAGCCCTCCCTGGCACCCTGCTGAAAACTAGGCATTTTGCAGAGAAATGGGCTTCTTTCTGTTTTCTGACTGGGTTGTTTCTGATTTTATAGCCACGTATATACTTCATTGCATTTTTTTCAGACCCCTATTAGTTTCAGCTTTTGAAAGTCCTGTTGGGCTTCAGAAAGGAGAAATGCAAATGTCCCAAATCTGGAAGAAATACAGCCATGGACAGTTCAGGCTTGGCTTCTCATCTGAAGGATGGAGCTGTGTTTCTGACAACACAGCACCCACCCAGCATTAAATTGTAAGGCATCACGCATTGCCCTAGGTCCTTGGCTTATCCTTGGCTGACACCGAATTAAAGGATGTGATGTGTGGCACTCAGTAAATCCCTAGACTGCTGTCCCAGGGACAAGTAATACCAACTGTACCTCTCTGGCACACGGGATTAGTGGAAGAGGTGCCCTCAATGCCACAGGCAGAAATGGGTCAGCCCCGATTTGGCAAACTCACGCTACTTGAAGCGAGTAGTGATGCAGCCTGTAGAAATAAAAGGCCAAAAATCCTATATGTTGTTCCTTGGAGCCCCACTGAGCTTGCTGCCTATTTACATAGGTCCACAGGCAGCAAGTCAGAAGCTGCTGAACAAAACTAGCTGTGCTGTGGGTATTACCCTTGTGAATGGTTCTTTGTAAGGAATGTACAGATAAGGAAATTAGGAAACGAGTCCGGTATAGGATCTGCACCTTTAGCAAGCATGAACCTCCTTGCTAACTCCAAAGTCTGCATTTAGATTTGTGTTAATCTCTATTAGCCAAGAATTTGTTGGTTAAGGGCCTTATTGTGACCTTTTCCAATGCAGCTCAAGTGTCCCCACTGTTTCTGATAACTATGTGCGGTGGCAACACAAATCTCATCTGTATTCCCCTTTCCCTCTTCCCCTCACTCTGATCAAATCCTTCATTCAGACTTTTTCTAACATCCTAGGCTTCCTTGCATGGTTCAGCACTGAGTAAGTAGCTGTATGGTAACAAAACAGTACTGTCTTTGTTCTGGAAAAGTGGAGAAATGAAGATGTATAATCTTGAAATGAGGAAGCTCGCAAGTGAGAAGAAAGCCGGGCACACGCACGATTGTGCTCTGGCACCAGCTGGGTTGAATTTAGCAGTGCTGCTTAGAGAGAGAGCAAAGAAAACAAACTAATTCATTATTTTGTTTTACCTCCTCCTAAATGACCCAAAGCCCATTAGAGCTGATGGTGTTTCTGTGGACTTCAGGTGAAACTGATGATGCTCCTCTGCCTTTTGTGCCTTTGCCTTATTTTCTGCATTTTGCTCTCTTTCTGTCTATCCACTCCTGTGCTCTGTGCCTGCTCTTCCTGCCAGTCTGCATCATGACTAAGTTCTTCCTCCCGGGGAACATCCGGTCTTCCATCGCTGTTCCAGACAGCAAATCATCCCCAAAGCCGTGTTTCGTTTAGGGTAACCTCCTGTGCTTCTTCCATCACGTGGACCTGTCCAGAGACAGACCAGTTCAGCAGGAAGGAGACCGTCACTGTATCTCTTCCAGGGTGTTTTTCAGTAAACACTATCAACTCAGCACTCCAGGAGAAAGCAGAACGGAAATAGAAAATGTTCTCCCTCCTGTGTGAGTCCTCTGGGTAGCGTGGCACAGCCTGTGTACTTTTCACGGGGTTTTGGATGCCCCAGATCTGCCTGTACGTCTGGGCTGCCACCGTGTCTCTGGGCCATTTGAGGAAGGAGAGGGCATCTGCTACAAAGGCGTCGCTTCTGCAAGGCACGAGGGAGCTGGGGACAAACCTCAGTCCCCTTGGAGCCAGCCAACAGGGAGCCAGGCACTGAGCTGGGGAGAAGGGGGAGTGCGGCTCTGTTTTATTTGCTGGGAGCCCTGCAAAGCTTGCACAGACGTTCAAGGCGTGCCATTGGCAGGAAAGGGGAATGCAGAACAGGTGGAAACCAGATGTGTGTGGTTAATTTGAAAGTCTGTGGACAGACCTGGGGAGAATTGCTTTCTCTGCTCTTTTGAGTCCGCCCTGCAGTCTACCCCACAGCATGTGCACTAGTGTTAGGATTAATTCCCTTGGGAAATTTGGCTTTTCTGACCATCTGAAAGTGTCTGTAGTTTGCAGTGCATCCAGTTGGGATTCTGTCCTGGCAGGATGTTGTTTATTGGCACCGTAGCAGCCTGGCTCAGAAGGGTGGAGAGGTTTGCCTTCCCAGGGAGCCCGGCAGAGAGCTGCTGGGGAGGGACTCTGAGCCTAGAGGGCAGGGGGGCAAGCGGGGAGCAGGGACAGGGCCAGCTCCCCACTGAAGAGGGACCCAACTGCTGCAGAAACCATCTGGGGACTCCCCAGAGGAGCTGAGAGTAGTTGCAGAGCCAGGTCACGGAGCTGGTGGGAAGAGGCACATGGAGGAGACTCTCTTTATATATATATACATCGTACTTTTAGCCCTTTATTCTAGGTGTTCGTTGCTCGGGTAGGAGCTGGCTATGGAGGCTGCTGGTGGCACACTTAGCGGGACGGCGTGGGTAGATCCACCTCAAAGCTCTTGAGCCTTTGAAAGCCCTTTGCTAGATTTCCCCTCCAGCTGATTCCTATGGCTCTCTGTGGCTACCAGGACTGGTTGCATCAGCACCAAGCCCAGCACAAATTCGTGGTCCAGCCCTACCAGTGAGCCCAGTAGGAAGGCGGCTCTGGAGGACTGGCAGCATGCAGTGTCCCAGCAGTGTCCCAGAGCAGGACAGATCTCCTCCCTGGTTCCCAGATTTTGTTTCATTGGTGGGAGCCTTGTGAAAGATGGGACCACCTTCTGCTCTTTCCCATGTCTTTAGTGTCCTTTGGGTACTGCAGGCCTCCTTTCTAGAGCAGGGTGGTTTCCCTGCACATTCCCCATGGGAAGAGACATCAGTGCGGTTGTGACGCTGGAATTCATTACAACTGTGACGACTGCAGGAAATAAACAGTGGGAGCAGATGGGCTTCCAGGGAACAGAAATCCCATCTCTCTCTGAACATCCTCAATAATTACAGACACACACAAAAACACAGGAAGGAAGAAAAGCATGCCAGAGGCTCCGGGCAGTGTGTGGGCAGAATTGCCTTAACACACAGTGAGCCTTTTCAGGTAGCTCCAACGTGTTGGACCTGCTGGAGCTGGAGGTGCATCATCACCAGGTGAGCTGTCGTGTGAAGATTTCCACGCTGCTGCCCCAAAGCATGGGTGTCTTTCAGGGTTTGTGTTCTCCTGCCCCATCCCACACCACCTGATCTGCAAGCCCTGTTGTTCTGCGCTGAATGCCTTGGACACAACAAAAATTACATGCTTAAATATGGTACTGATAAGATGGGAAAACTGGAGAGGGCTGTGGGGAATGCAACCTAAGGCAGTAGGTATTGCTCACAGCTCCAAACCGTGGACTGTCCGGGTGTCTTGTGTCAGAGGGGCTGTGGATCTGTTGATTGTCCTCTAGTTAATGTCCTTATCTCTTTCTAATAGAGCTGCTGCTGTTCTCCAGAGTTAGTGCATCCCAGTTATACTGGCCCTAGGGAGAAGCCCAGCATGGGCTGCTCTTGAAGAGGAGCAGCTTTGAATCAGCACCAGCATGATCAGGGCTTAGTCAGGAGGGGAATAGCAAAAGCTGGTGCAGTTTGTGCTCTGTTACAATGAGCTGGTGACTTCTTCTAGGAGAAGAGAGAGCTCAGATGACCTGGAAGACCTCAAAGGGTATGTGAAGGCTCACACTGGTTGAGGACAAAGATGCTAGCTCTGGGAGTGGGATACAGATTGGGCAAGTGTCTGTAAATGATGAGACCCAGCTGCTTAGAGTGGAGTATTTAGGAGGCAGGTAATTATGGCTGGTAAGGAAGGTTTTTTTTTCCAGCCAGTTTTGATTTCTTCTTAGAAGGAGTAGTAGAATTTGATATGTAAACGATTTCCATGGTAAATTTTCTATTTTCCATAGCAATTTTGAGTTTTGCTGGAAAATGAAAAACCAAAAACCTAAAACCTATTTTATTATTTTCTATGAAATGTTCCTTGATGGGGAGTCAGTTTTTGAACCACTTCCACTGAGACTTCTGGCAACTTACTGAATTCCAGAGGTGACACTTAGTGTTTCCCACAAGGGCTAAACCCCACAGTGACACCTTACCTTTATGTGAGTGTCCCATCTCATGTTTGCTCCCTGAGAAGTGGCAGATCTCGCTAAAAGCCCCTTGACGTGTACTTCAATTACCACTCAGCTACAAACTCGCGCATGGTACTTTAAATTGCCAGTGCAAATGAGAGTTGGTTGAAACAGTTCCTTGTCTGTAGTGATAAATAGAAACGGACAGCTCCAAAATATGCAAAGATGCACAATCATCCTGGCAGGGGGTAGTTAATCAGGCATTAAAAACCCAGGACAGAGTCCAGGCAGGGATTAGGCAGTTGCTCCTTCATCAAAGGAGCTGAGCTCATGTGTGAGCGCTGATAATACCACCTTTTGACCTGGAACTGGAGTCAGAAAACCAAGGTTTTCCTGTTGTTTTTACTAGTATTTTGTGAGTATTGATATTATTTGTGTAATGATCTTGAAGCAGTGATCTGGGATATCAGATGCTTCCAACCTCCCATGCCTGCTAGAGCACGAGTTAAATGGAAAGACGTCCTGGCTGGCTTGGTCCAGCTTGTTGCTCTGCAGGAGCAGAGGGCAGAAACCAGGACTGACTGTTGCTTCTGAAGGTTCCTGTCTTCAGAGCTTGCTACCGACCCCTGTGGTGGTTGTCAGTACAAGGATGACATTTTTGCTGCCCTGGCTTGAACAATTCTGGCAGCAACAAGGTGATGTGCTTGAAAATTGCAATGCTCAAGCAATCTGGTTGTGTTTGATACCCAAATTGTGCCATATTCACACCCAGATAGTGATCTGGTGCTTTGGCCTCTAGGCTGGGGGCTCCGTCCTGGAAAGCTTGCATGTCCACCCCAGGCTGTGCTTTATGTGGACTGCAAGTCTCCCTCACGTAACACGGGTGTTGCTGTTGTGCAGCCTTCAGACACAGCCAAGGGCCAGCCAGACCAAAAAGAACAAAAGCACCATGAAGGTGTAGATGCTAAATACATGGCAGTGACAGCAGCTGCTCCGCGCAGCGTAACGGAGCTGTGCAGATGTGAGAGCACAGGATTAGCAGGGCCCTGAACTCCTCGCTGCAGGGGTTTAAAGACAGATTTGAGCTGCAATCGGTCAGGAGAGGCTCAGCCACGAGCTGGTTGCTGCCCTTGTGCCTGGTGCCCGGTTTCTGCTTGCTCTCCCTGCCCTGAATGCCAACTGGTTTCTCTTTCCACCAGCCTCTCCGCACGAGTGCCTCTCATTTCAGCCCAGGCAAGGTGTCCACCTGCCAAGCCAAGCTGGTGCTCACTGGAGTTTGCCGGACCCTCATGGGCTGATTACTCAAGCAGAACTTTTAATAGCAATGGGAAGGTGGCCAGGCCTGCAAGAAGCATTGCCACGTGTGCACCTCCAGCTCCACATGGTCACCGAGAGAATCGCAGCCAGGACGAGTTGGTCCCTCCTAGCAGGGACAGGGTGGGTTTGTTACCCAGCTCTGCCAAGCAGAGGTGGTGGTAGGTGTGAAGGTCATTTTGTGGCAGCTTTCAAAAGTTTTGTGGCTTGGTTTTTGTTCTGCACTAGGGGCACAATAGCAGGCCAGCCAGTCACAGATTGACTGTGCCTTAGAAGCCTTCCTGTCAAACCCCGTTGCAATCTGTGCCTTTTGACTGTGAACCATGATATTTCCATGACAATCCATTTGAGCACTGGTGTTTGGATGAACTTTGCCAGTCGGTTGCTCCATGATGCTTCAAGGAATGGAGAAATACAGCAGCTCCATTTGTTCTCTCTGAGGACTCTCAGATGGCAGTAACAGCTGGCCGGAGAGAGCAGGTACAGGCCCACCTGCTTCCTCATTTTGTAACTGACCTAAGCTCCAGTTATTTCTCTGCTTATTGAGCAGAGGAAGGAGATACATGAGGGTATTTCTCATTTTTCAGGATGACAGTCTTTTCTCTGTCCTAGCATTATGCTAAGTAAGAAGTGCTTGTTGGAGGCCACATCTGCAGATGGATAGACCAATAAATAAAGGAAGGCAAAGATACTTGCCAAGAAGCCACTTTGCTGCTTATACATGGTAAAAGCCTGTGAAATTAAAGAGTGGAGACGTGTGCAGACAGATGAAGGAGAGAGATGCTGCTGGGCAAAACCAGAGGGATAAAGAGATCTTCAGGTCGTCCTCTGACAGCTTGCCCCTCTCTGTGCTGATGGGCTCCAGTATCTGCTCCTTGTTAATCAATACTGTTTATTGCCATCAGAACTACTGGCCAGCCAGAAGGTGTACTGAAAACTGACCAGCCACGAAAATGGCCATTCTCCAAAAAGAAATCACTGCCTTCTACATTAAGAGTTAAACCTGGATAAGCACAAACCCTACTTTTAACAGTCTGATGTTCACCAGCAGCCTGCTTTGACTGTCATTTTTTGCAGTAATTTTTCTGCCATCAACGAAAAGAGGAATTCCTGCGTTGACCTGGGAGCTGCAGGACATTCCCAGCATGTCCAGCCTCACTCACTGCCTTTTCCAACATTTCTGTCTGGTTGAAATAGAGCCTGTTAGAGCCCTTCCAAAATTTCCAAACAATTAAAACCCCTTGGAAGCTTGGCCTGGTTAGTCTTGGAAGAAAGAAGGCTGGCTGCAGACAGAGTTGGTAATGCTGATCCTGAACAGCGCAGCAATGCTTGGAGCAGTTTGCCCTCCAATGGCCAGTTGGAGCTTGCAGCTCCTGCCCTCATGCCGAGGTTTCCTTTAACTCAGATGGCTCCAGACCCCCTAATTAGTGCATTGTGCCCCTCACCTGTGTTATTACTCCATCCCAAGGATGATCTGTGAGAAAGGAAGAGCGGGGGCCTTGCCAGAGCAAAGCGCTCTCATGGAAGGTGCCCAGTGCCTTCTACTTCTGCTGCAACATGCCTCCTTGAAGGCACTTTTGGCTTCTTGGGGATAGCGTGGGCCTGCTCTGCATTTCATGGTTTGGTCACTTGTTTGTGGTTTGTTGAGATTGTTGTCTAAGCTACAAAAGACCTGGAGCTGCTATGCTTCACTGAGAGTATCTGACAAGCATCTGCAGGCTGAAGCACAGTTAGATACTAGAAATGTATCTGCAGAAATGTCTTCTGCAGGTCTCCTGTTAGGAGATGGCTCCTCCACTCTGGGGCCAGATCCTTCTCAGACCCCATGCTGCTGGTTTGGCCAGCCCCATGTCAGGCTGTGTTGGTAACTGGGGTGAAGAGAATGGGTTGACCTGGCATGGACCAGGGGCATTTCCACCACCCTGCTGAGCTACCCCTGCCCTAGAGAAGCCAATAGGCCACTCCTGTTGTCTCCTGCAAACAACCCCATGTCGCAGAGGGAAGCAGAGAGATGGGGCCAAGCAACTAGCCTAGGAGAGGGCACTTATACTGGTCAGCTTTTGTCAGGGCAAGGAGAAATTGGTTTGGGGTGAGGAATGTCTTTATTTTCCTCTCTGGAAGGTGAAACAGGATTAACAGAACCACAAAGAGGAACACAGAAGAAAATTATTTTGCTTTTGCCCAAGTTTTTCGTGGTGAAACAAAAGACAAAGTACGAACTCCTGGTTTCCTCAGTCCTTTTTTTGAAGTACATTTATTTCCTGAGGCTTATAGTTTAAGGCATTTAGGTAGAAGACAGAAAGACGTAGCTTGATTTTTTTTTTCCCTATATTCAGTGCCATCCTGGCAACAACCAGGTGTGAAGCTCAGACTGCTCCTCTCCTTCTTCCACCTATTGGAAAACTGTTCTGCTACTTTTGGCCTTTGAATCTTGTGTGTTTTTTTGTTTGTTTGTTTTTCCTCTCTGAATATCTGCCTTGAGTTTTCAGGTATGATGTGCACCACAGCAATTCTCACTGTGCTCCCTGGTGACATACGGTGTCTCCAGCATTTCTCTCAGGAAGACAAACCTCAAAAATCTGGTCCCTGTTAACTATCCGTTAGCAACACCCAGAGATGAATTCCTCCAGCTTTGAATGGCCAGTAGTTACTGTGCTGGGTCCACTGCAGCAAGTGTGGAAAGCCAGATGATTTTAATGACAGTGTGTCCATTGAAGTCTCTGGTTTGTGGGAGATTTGATCATTTCTTCTCTCTCCAAGATAAAAGAAATGCTGAGTAAGAGAAGTTCCTTGACCATTGCTGGGTGGACACTTTGAATGTCTCATTTAATTTACTAGATAATGATCACATTTATGGAACAGCTTGTTTCAATTTTCTCATTATCACTAACTGAGATGATAGCTTATTTAATACCCTTTTGCACCACTTCACAGATGAGACATGTGAGAAGGAAAGTTATTCAGAGGAGCGGGCTGATACAAATGAACCTGCAGCAAAGAAGCCTCAGGTTTCTCAGGAAGGTTACTGGTAAGAAGCCACCTGAAAATGAATAATTTTGCAGGGCCTCCACTGTTGTACGTTCAGTGAAAGCCATCACAGGTCATTATAACTGGATTGCTGGCATCCAGGAATTTTGTCCTCAACACCCCGTGTTCCCACGCTGTTGGAGCTGCAGTGGCTACACCAGATGCCAAAGCTTTTTCCTCCAAGACATTAAGAAGTCTGTGCTGACTGTCAAAAGACTGATATATTGGCTATTTTACCAGGAGGACTGAAGCAAATGTTGAATGAGATCAGAGGTGTATTTGCCCTAATACCAATCCATTATTTGTAAGAGCACAGACTGCTTCTGCTGATTCTGAAAGAAATTTAATCCCCTGCAACTGAGAAGGAAATGGGTTTGTAAGTCTAAGGAAGGATTGTATCATAGTCCGAGAAGAAGTAGACATTGGAGATTTGGCAGAAATTTGGTGTTGAAATGGAACTGGGGAGCTTTAGCCAGTAGATTTCGGCAATGGCAAATGGGGTTGAGGACACTTGGGATCACTTGGCTGCTTCTAGGCTGTTGTATCAGGTTTTGTATACTTACCTACATGACAGTAGCAAGATTAATTATCTTGAGTCTTTACGGAGAACAGAGCAAGTCCCCATGCTGCTGAGCTCCACTTTCTCTGCATAAAATAGCATGGAAAACCCTCACATGGGAGGGGATGGGGTCCAAATTTCAGGATCAACCATGGAGGAAAATCACCTGATGGCCCAATGTGACAGATGACGAACAAACCCACTTGCTGTCAAACTCAGAATGGAGAGAATGTGACTGAAGGATTATATCCACAGGCACGCCTTCAAGAAGTAACACCTTTTCTGCAGTCTTATGCAGACCCCCTCGAGTAAAGTAAAATTATTCCTCTTCTTTTCAAATGTCTTCTAATGAAGGAAATGCACAGAAGGGGCCTGGAGTATATAGTCAATCACTGTCTTTGTTGCTCTCTTCCTAGCACCTTCTAAAGAGCTCAGATGAAAAGCCAGGTGTGTATTGCAAGATTTGTTTTTCCAAAGGTGAAGTAGTTGGATATCATTAAGACAAAGAGAAAGACTGTCTTCTCAAGAGCAAGAAACTCTTTGGAGTTGTAAATCATAGTATCAGCCCTTCTTGTATTCATTATACAAAATAGCTGCTTGACCTCTAGCTGTTTATGAATCATTCTTTAAATACTGTGTTAAGTACCAGCATAACAGCTGTGTCTCAAAAGTCCTTTATGATGGGTTGTCCTGCCTTTAAATCCTCGTCATTTTATACTAATTACTGACAAGTTATAATTGTCCGATAAACCACTCAGAATAATCTTCATGCAGATAATAACTACTTGAGAAGTCACTAAGTGACATAAGGAAAGCAAAGGTATATGGGTTTGACCTTTTTGAGTACCGCATTGCTTCTGGACAACTGGTACAAATTCTGTGTGTAAAAGATCGATTTTTAATCCCCAAATCACAGTGATAAGTTGACCAGTTACCTTTGGGGTTGGCTTGGTTATGGTGGGAATGGCTGGGTTGCAGGTTCTGACTTGACTTAAAGCAATGAGTTGCCCAATTCCTGATGACTTTTGGTAGCGACCAGGTGCCGTATTCACTTAGGCTCCTTTGATGAATCCAAGCCTGTTACCACTCATACTACTCATTGCATTTCTACTCTCAGTGTTATGGAAGGTTGACTGGAAATTGCGTGATGTGTATGGGTGGCCTGGGTTCACTGCTAATCTAGTGTGGCTGGTCATACTTGGGGGTACTGCTGCTGCCTTTGGAGATTGCCCAGCTGTGCACACTTCCAGCAAGGGAAGCAGTGTGAGCAATCACTGGCCAGACCACCTAGTTAACGAATAAACCCTCAAATGTATTAGCCCTGCAGTCCCACATCTGCTGTGCAATGGCAAGTTAGGGAAATTCTATAGAATGAACTTGTTTCAGGTACCTTTAGTCTTATTAACTTTTGGAGGAAACCCAGGGAAAGTTATATTGGAAAGCTGAAAGCTATTATGGCAGGACGGCTGCTAAGTGACTTGGTATGTGCCCTTGGGGACCAGCTCTCCCAACTTCATGAAAAACGATATTAACTGATTCTCCAGTTTTGTGTCACAGCAGGCCCAATGTGGTGTTTTCTACAAAAGGATTGTGATGCTTGGAGTTGCTGTAGTATTTCCATTCTTTTTTGTGGATTGGATAAAAAGGGAAATGAGCAAAAAAATGGTGAAAATGCGAAGTATGCTATTGACTTGCTTCTCCTTGAAGTCCAGTAAGCTGCTGGACACTTTAGATTTTTCTGTCCTTTCACTTAGTATTATTAGGTCACTCATGGATGTTTAAAGAGAAAAAAATGGGATTTGTCCTGTCTGCCAATTAAGTCAATCATGGTCAGCACATGATCTTCATGGCAGCTAACTGGCATCACCAACACCCCTGGGCCTCTCCTCCATCCCTGCATACCCCCCTCCCTGCCTGGTATCAGGCTCCTGATTGAGCTGTAAACAAAGGGCAAAGGCTCCCACGGGAGAGGACAAGCGCTGACATCTTCTCTCAAGTCTGGTATAAGCCACAGGTACATTTGGGAGGAGATGGTGAAGCATGAGGGAGCAACTGAGTTGGTATTTGAGCTGTGCTTCAAGAGGAAGAGGCAGGTAATTCATTCTTACAGATAGCTTGACCCGTAGGGAGGTTGTACTGTTTAGGAGCTGATGGATATCTTCCTCTTCTTTCTCCTTTTTTTTTTTTTTTTTTAAGGAGCAGGCCATCATGCTTTTGACATGCTATCAACACCTCTGTGTTTAAGGAAAGTATAGTTGTCTATTTAGTCCCAGGGTTGGTGCTGTTTGAGTGGCACAAAGTAGCTGGAACAGGATGAGAAGATCTGAGCTGCTAGGTTTTGTTACTCAAGGTGACTGTCAGCATGCCCTCTCCATGTGCCCGCATTGTAAGTGCTCTACGTCCCACCTAGTGAAGTCATTAGGAGGGACCTTCCAAAGCCTCCACATAGCTCTTAGGTCTGCCGCACACCCCTAAGCTTGCACTGAATCACCTACCATTGCATGTCCTGACAAAAATTCATGATGCAAGAGAGGAAGGAGGAAGGTGGCTGGGGAGAGCTGCTGGGCGAGGGAGCAAGCTGCTGCTCCTAGTCTGCTTGCCAGCAGGAAGAAAGAATATGGCCTAGAGCAAGGTGGACACCTCAGACATGCTCTCAGGCATAGGAAGGGGAAATGAATTAATGGAAACTGGGATAGGCGTAACAAGAGGGATGGAGGGAGAAGAGCCATTTTGGCCAGACAGGCTACCCGACTGCCTACACAAAGGCCTCCTCCTATCATCCGTGTCACACAGAAGAGATCCAGTGCTCGCCAGGAAAGTGGTGAAAGGTGCACAGAGCATTAAGAAGAGGGTAGAAAGCTTTGTTAATCACGCATATGGGTGGTGTCCAAACTAAACGTAGTCTGTTCTGCTTTAGAAGATAACACGGAGCATTGGGAAAGCAGTGCTACCCCAGCCTGTGCCTTGATGGAGCATCCTGGGGAGGACAGTGGCTGGGTTAGCTGCAGCAAGGAAGCATCTGAGCATGATAGGCACCGTGGGCATTTTAAAGGGTCGTGGTCATCACCAGGAGGCATCTGCCTCTGTTGCAATGAGAGATGTACTCTGTTTTATCTGGTCAATGGATGAGCCAAGATGAATCAGTGGTGGCCTGAAATGTGTGGCAGCTGCTTTCTTTCCCCTGTGACATGAGTGGGTGAAGGGGAAAAAGAGGCTCTTAGCCAATCTGCACCTCCTAAATACAATTATTTTGTGTTTCTTTAGCAGAAAATTAGGCAACAAGAGTAACAATTAGTCCTTTGAAACTCCTAGCCCTGACCTGCTCTGGGGAAATGGTGAAAAACAGCCCTCCTCTATGAAGATGTTCTGGGGATCAGACTCTTTTTCCTCCCTGAGAAAAGAGAAGAAAATGAGCTATTTAGCAAAAATAAGGAGAGAAGCTCACATGGTGAAGGGATGGGAGGCGAGCAGCAGCTGCACAGGTCGGTGAGGGGCTGCACAGCCACTCTCCGCACTGGTGCCTGATGCCTGTGGCTGCCGGAGGCCAAACGCTGCCTCTTCTTGTGCCAGTCGGAACCGGCAGCTAATGCTTGATTTACTTGATAGCCCCGTTCTCCCCTCATGAACAGGCCTCTTCATGCCCAGGCAGTGTCATTTCCATTCATTTCTAATCATTACATCTCTCCTTGGCCGGGCTCGCTTCCCCGCCTCCTGCCAAGTGCCGGCTGGGCCCGCGCTGTGCAGGCCTGCTGCGGCGTTGCTCGGCCCTCGCTCCTCTCTGTCACCAGCCTGCTCGTAGATGAAGAGGGAGCATTGAGTGGCACCAACCCAGCCATGGGGTAAAGCCAACGGCTTTCCACTGCTCTCATCATAGGTGTGGTGCGATTAACAACAAAGGTCTGAGAACAAATGAGTAATCTCCCTTTCAGTGCCAGCTCTTTCACCTGTCGTTATTAAAAAAATCCCTTTGTGTGCTCTGTGGCTCATCTCCTGAAGGCCACCAAACAGCCCTTTGTACTTGATTGCCACCGTATATCCTTGTCATCAGCGTGGCTCCAGCCAAACCCTGCACTGCATCCTGCCTGAGGCAGCAGGACCGTCCTCAGAGGGAACCGGGCAGGGGTGCAGCAGGTGAAGCGCTGCCCTCCATCTTCCAGAGGGTAGATGAGGCTTGTCCGGAGATGGACAGGAAGTCTGAGGTAGAAGTTGGTGTTTAATTTGAATCCCTCAAACCCTAGTCAAGAGCTTTTGAATTTCTGACTCTCCTTTCTCACCTGATCTAGAAAAGCCATGAGACATGTAAGCTATTTTTCTTGATTTGCAAACCCTGCTGACTACTGGATGTCTGAATATCACTCCTTTTAGGTGTCTCAATTTGAGAATCCAAAAATAAAGAAACTTAGTCCATTCAAGTGGTTTGGCAAGCCATTAAAATCTTCCAGGAGCAAAGGCCAAGCTGTACAGCTCTTACTCAAGAAGTGATGTAAAATTGCAAGGATATACATCCTTCGTGGGAAAAAAAAGATCAGATTGCCATGTTTGACAAGGTTTTATATATTTATCTTTCCCTTCCTCATTGATGTGTTGGAGATAACTAATAAGCTGGTAAGGCTGATTATAATAGATCCAAAAATAAGACTCAGAGAGATTCACCGCAGCCCATATCCGACAGGTCTTGTCACTTGGATGCATTTGCAAAAAGCTGGTTTGTCTCTCCCCTTGACAGATGCTTTGATGAGCTAATCATCTCATTTCCATGAACTGCACATCTGTAAAAACAAATGTGGATAAGACTTGAACAAGTGACTAAGCCCTGTTCTTGTTTGCAATGTTTCATGACAATTATTCAAGCAGAGCTGGTGTTCCTCAGTGACAGGTGACGTGCACACGTGCTGTGTCAAACAGATGGCTTCTCTGAAGTTTTCCTCTCCAGAAAGGCCGTGAGAGGCTTTTTCCTGTGCCACTGATGGTCTCAGGTACCCCAAGCAGCAGCAACCATCTTCAGTTCAGCAGGCCATGCACACATTGCTCTGGCTTTGGAATGGCGAAGCTTGCAAAGCGATGGTGTAGCAGAGGTTCCCAGGAGAGGCAGATGCTCTTCTCCATTTTCTGCCGCACTTGCTGCGGGAGGTGGTGGCTGTCTCATGCATGTTAGATTAGGCAGTAGCTGGATGCTTTATTGCTTGTTTCCTGGCTTTGTTATTGCTGAGGGATAGTTTCCTGTTATGTTTTCAGTGTTGTGCTCAGTGTCCAGTGAGGTACAAAGATTAACAGCCTCTTTGGGCTTTTCTGTGCACTTTGTCTTCTTTTTCATTACATCGTGGAAGCCAGACTGCATAGGATTCCCAGTTGCTGGCAAGTGAACTAAGGGCAAATTGGTGACTTAATCCTGTTTCGAAAGCCCCAATATCCATCCCATACACCAAGCCCCCCAGCCAATGTGTTTCATCTAGAGAAGGGCCCCAACAAAACTGTATAGTGTGATTGACCTAATCTGCCTTCATTTTACACCATTAATTTGGAGGGAATTTGCTGTGTGTCCCTTGCTAGGCAGAGTTCCTTTTGGCTTTATTTTTCCTTTGCTTTCCTGGTTTTCATCTTTAACCTTGTGTTGTGGGGTTTCATTTCCTGTTTCAGTGTTACCTCGGTTAACTTTGTACCAAACTAAATTGTAACTATATCAACTAGGAACAAAGGAAAAACCCCACTACACAATTATATACATCAGAAAGTTTGTTTCCATATTTTCTCTTCAGGTTTTTATGGAGTAGAGATGTGTTGGAGGAGGAGCAATTAAAATAGTCCCTGAGTGCAGGGAAGAATTTGTCCAGCTCCTGAGAAGGGGAGGAGCATTAAATACTGTTTGGGTTGTAAATCCACAGAAATTTGTTTCCTTTTTTCAGCTCAAACTTTAATTAAGAGAATGACACGTCTCCCCTCCCCTCCCTGACCAGAGACATTTATTTCAAAGCAAGAGAGTTTTTGCTCTGAAGTGGAAGTTTAAAAGGGAATTATCAGGTACATTCTAAACCAGTTTTGCATCTTTGTTCCTGCTTTATCTGTAGCAATCAGGTAGCATTTTGAAATGCTAGGGGTGAAATGTTTTTTGGTGCAATGCCAGCAAAAAAGTAAAGCCCAACTTCAACTCTTGGGCTCCTCTCATCATTGTTTTGTCCCTTAGGACCATATTTGGTTAATAGCAAAACTTCTTGATGCTTCTCTGACAAGTGTGAAGGGAACTCAAAAGCATGCATATATTTGCTCGGCGTGGACACAAAGTTCTGTTTTCAGACTCTCCCTGTACAGAAATGGGGGTGCACAAAAATGAGTCACACAGGGAGCATCCAGGCTTGGTGAGGCTCCTTCATCACAAAAGCCACTGTACCTCATTTGTGGGTCTGTCAGCAGAAGAGTCTTGGGCACTGGCTGCTTCGCATGTTCACAGATTAGCAATGGGAAATAGTTCAGTGATTGCTTTTTCTGTGCAAATAGTGCCTCCTCCTCTCCTGTCCTGTCCTGTCCTGTCCTGTCCTCTCCGCTCCTCCTCTCTGCTCCTCTCTGCTCCGCACCTCTTTCTGTTATAGAAATGTATGAACACCAACGCAGGGACCCTGCACCATGTCCTAACATTGCTGCCAATCAAGGGTTAAAGCATAGCCATTCACCTCCTCCGTTTCCTTACTAACAGCTTTCAGATCTTGGCATCTATCAAAATAGATGCTGAAGCCAAAAACTAACAAAGGTGGAAATGATCGCTGCGGGGCAGGCTGCCGTTTCCTGTAATCGGATCCTAGCCCAAACAGATATGACTCCAGTTGCAGCCCCATGCTTGTGCTGGAGATGTTTGCAGGGAGCTGCCACGGTACACAAGGCGAGGGAAGTGTCTGTGCAACCTGAAAACAAAAGCAGGCTAGACAAGGGCAGATGTCACACCTAAATATGCATAAAAGAGGTTGTAGGTAGGAGTTAAAAAGGCAGGAGCCTTTCCTTGGGAGCTAGCTTTAGCTCACAGAGGAGCATGTGGGGAAAAGAAACTGGTTTAGATGAAACATCTGGGCCACCCCATGCGATGCATAATGAGTGAAGCAGCCTCTTTGCATTTCCAGTGCTCTAGCTGAATGCAGTCCTCTCAGTCCTATTTCGTGATGCAGAGCCCACAGATGGGCACAATGGCCAAAGGTTCAGCAGGAGATGAGGGGGGACTTTGCCTGGGATGTAACTCTTTGTTCTTTTGTTGGTTAATGGTCATGGGGAAGCACAGTGGATCTAGATGCCAGTCTAGTGGTGCCCCTCACCAAGGTGTGGTGCTGTGATGGGTGGGAAAAGTGGCAGAAGCTGAACTGTGATACTCACTGGCAGATCCAGCATGGCCAAACACTGACACAGAGTGACAGCAACTCTTATGCACATGGATGGGTGCCACGTGGCATCACCAGCACCTCCTGAATGCTGGTTCTCTAACCTGTGTCCCTCTTCTGTTGAGAGACAAAACACAGGAGGAACAGAAATTTGGTGGAGCTACATCAGAGCTGCAGAACTGCGGGAAAAATGGTTATTTGTGCTCCTTAAGGTGTGTAATGGGGGAATGCTGAGCTCTGGAAGCCCAATTAAGAACAATGGAAGCAACACTGTACGCCCAGCATGTTGGGAAACAGGCCATAAATGAAAGGGGTGTGTGATTTCATAAAACACATTGAGGCTTGTAGAGGAAGCTTACCTAAGTCAATTAGCAATATGAACGTACCTTGGTATGCACGAATCCAGCCAGAGCGTTGAGGCTTTAAAAGCCAAATCTGATACAGTTTTGAGCACTCCTGGAAGTCGGAAGGAATGCAGTTCTCCTTTGAAAGTGCTTTGTGCTGGAATATTAACTCAGTTTTGAAAGGGTTGCCAACACAAGTAGCTCCACCAGTGTAAATGGAGGTGAGGTTACACCAGTCACATTGGTGCAGAATGGTGGATAGATGTCTATTAAATTTTAAATCAGGCTCATTTCAACTTATTTAAAGTTGATTAAGAAAAGGTTGGTGTTGAACCACAATAAATCATTCTCAAATAAAGGAAGCAATGCAAATTAATAAGGTGAGTAATAAGCTGGTCTAGAGCACCTGGGTTGCATCTCTGCCCAACCAGTCTTCATTAAGTGCTGCGTTAATACTCTATTAAGTTTCTTTTTGCATTTCAGGCTCTCTGTTAGTTTCTGTGTGCTTTTTAGTGCTTTTGGATACCTGTTCTCTCGTGTTGTTGTTTTGTTTTGTTTTGTATTTTCCCCTGTGGTCACTTACTGGAAATGCCATCTAACCTCTTATGTTCAAAATCTTCTCCATGTAGAGGGAGAAACAAGTACATTCTTCTTTGATTTCTTCATGGAGCTGTGCCATGGTGCTCTCTCTGCTTACAAATCCTTGGGAAATACTGGCGGATAGAAATTAAAGCACTGCGCATACATGTTCTGCATTAAGAGAGATGTAAGATGCAGGCATTCTTGAATCTGTTGTGGGTTTCGTATTTGAGTTTTCTTCCTGCTCGTGCCCTAATGCAGTTAAGACCGCCCTGAGTTTGAAAAGTACTTTGACATCTTGAGATGGTCAGATCTTTCTAGAAAAAGCACTGCGATATTCACCATCTCTTTCATGCCTGTTATGATTACTGCCTTCTGTGAGCATCAAATTCACACAAAAAATGTATAAAGCATTGAAAAATCATTGCAGTCTGTCTCCTTTCCCCCACTGATTTCTGAAGTTTCACAATTTCCTTCTCTGTTTCCATTACTTGGGAGACACATACATCATGCCAATAGGATTCATAAATATTCTTAATTCCACTTTGCTGTCAATTTTCTCTTGCTTTAATCAGAATGCAAATGGGATCCCATCCATATGAGAAGCCACTGTTCTGCCTGAATGCATCAGTAGTAATGGAGCAGTGTAGCTTTGCTCAGAAAAGCCCCCCCACGAAGTGAAGCACCCTTCAACTGTATTTTTAATATGGAACCACATTTATTTTGTGTTTACACCTTGATTGTCCTTGAAATCCTTCAAGGATGTGCCCGCAGTTTCCACCAGTTACCTTGTACTGGAGCAATTACTACAGGCTGTTCAGAAAAACATCCACAAGGGAGAGACCAGGATGTTCTGGAGAGCTATCTGGCAGTGTCAAAAAAAAAGGCAAGCACCACATTTTAGGAGGGTTTCTCCAGCACAGTAGGCGTGGGGTGGTGGGCTGTCATCATTGTGTTGGTTAAAGCAAGTGGGATCGGCCAGACTTAAGCTGCAGCACACAGTTTCAGGAAGGCTGTTGCCTCACCGCGTTACCCAAAGGTGTGTTCAGTGCATGGCAGTACACGTCACCCTCAGTAAGCTTCATACTGTTACGCAGATCCGAAGCTGGTGATTTGCTTCTGGGAGCACGGCCATGCCTTGGGGGGCTTGACTGGAGGATTATATTTGTTCTTTTCAGAAAAGACTGTTTTCCAAATGGATCGTAAAAAGGAAAATATGCTCGTAGGTGTTGAAAGAGCAAATGGTTTTGTGTTTGCTTGTGCTTTCTTTTTTGAGTTTTTCTGGTCTTTGGAAGCAGTGGGGGATTTTATCCTGATTTCAAACTCTGGGTCCTTGCGGACTAGCTCAGTCCAAATAAAATCAGCAAAGACCGCAATTTCAGAGGGTGTGTGAGGGCAGTTGGATTGTTGTACTGTGATCCACACAACAGACCTTCTGAATACCCTGTTCTCTCTTAGCCAGGTGTTTCCTTTTACATTTTCCTGGGCCTTCTCATTTTTGTATCTGGTTCGTGAGCACTCACACTTTTAAACACCCACAGAGTGTTTCTGCAGCTCAGTTATGGCAGCATCTGAGCCTGATTTGAAGTCCATTTCATCCTTTCTCGTTGAGATTGTGGTAATCCACGCTTCCGTGGGGCAATCTGTCCAGCCCACTGCCCCCTTAGTTTCTTTACTCTGTGTTACCAAGACCCCTCCTGGCCTCACCCATGCTTGTCCTGGATGTTATTTCTGGGCAGCCTCTGGTGCTTTTTTCCCCCCATGTCTCAAGCAATTAGCATGGGTTTCTCCAAGTCATAGAATCGTAGAATATTCTGTGTTGGAAGGGGCCCACAAGGATTGTTGGCTCCAACTCTTGGCTCCACACAGGAGCACCCAAAAAGCCCTTCCTGAGAAGCTCCTGATGCTTCCTCACACTGATTTTGGAGGATGGTGCCCTTGGCTTTTTGTGTGACAATGTTTGGATCCATTTGGAGGCATCTGAACAGTTAGCAGCTCACCAGGCCTGTGGCTGGCCCCATGTCATACACCAACATGCTTCTCTCTGGACGCCATGTGCCTGGGCAGATCTGTTGTGAAATCCTTCCTCTGACTCATCCTTTTGATCATTTTAAATTGCCCACTCAAGAGCACATTACAGGCTGGTATGAGCAGCTCGCATGCTGCTGGCGCCTCTCATCTGAGCACCCACAAAGGTTCTTCCAGCATGGCCCCATGTGGGGCAGGTCCCGGCTCGCCGGCTCCTGGGGCAAGTCCTGGGGTCGCTGGAAGGGAGGTTGGGGTGGGAGAGCACCTGGGAAAAGGCTGGGTCTGCTGTTTTTGTCAGGTACTCTGTTCCTTCTCTTTGGGATGCAGTGGTAGCTCAGTATTTTCAAAAAGCTCTTTCTTGTGAGTTTTTTGTTTCTTTAATCTAAAAAAAAAGAAAGACTTGGTCTTTCAGTGAGGTCAACAAGAAATGTAATGAAAAGCAAGTAAACAAAACCAATTTTTTCATGGGCATTTTTCACGGAGTGGGGGAGAAGGAGTTGGTGGAGCTGCAAGTAAGAATGGCCTAGAAAGAGAGAAATCAGTAAGCTCAGCAAATAGCCCATTCCTCTGGTGGCACAGCCTCCATCGTTGGATGCACAGAGTTATCCAATCTCACCTGCTGTGAAACCACATTAAAATGTAAACAACAGCTTGGGAGAATTTTCTCTCTCTGTCATGTCATGTGCCACCATCTGAGCTCTGGTTGCAAGGTCTGTCCCTCTTTGGAGCAACCTTCCTAGACGAACAGTGTCCTTTTGTCTCTTTTCCCCATGAATTCTTTATGGCACTGTTGATCTCCTGCCTTAATTTTTTCATACAATTAAGGATAGCATTATGATCAGATCTGTCTGCACAGGAAGGCAATGATCAGTGACAGCCTGCATGCCTCTACATCAGCAACTTCCTACAAGGCACTTGCTGCCTCCACAAAAATTTTTGCAGGTAGTTTTAATCGCTCTTTGTCTTGCCCAAAGGAGAAAGAGTCGCTGCCTTCTCCAGACATTGCTGAGCGTGGAGATAGGACTGGATATTTGCATGAGAGAGAGGAGCATCTGCTGCCCTGTATTCCCTCGATCATCTGGATTATTCATATTGAGTACCCCTGTCTCCTTACTGACTCTTTTCTGACCTGTTCTCCTTTGATATGCACAGTCCTGTTGGGGCAGTTACCACCTGATGCCCACTAAGGACAATAAAAAAGAAAATGAGTAAAAAAATGAATTATCCTCTTGCACCACATCCTGGGGCGCACCAAGCACAGCACCGCCAGTCGGTCGAAGGAAGTGATTGTCCCGCTCTGCTCTGCGCTGTGCGGCCTCACCTCGAGCACTGTGTGCAGTTCTGGGCACCACAGTACAAAAAGGACGTGAAACTGTTGGAGAGTGTCCAGAGGAGGGCTACGAAGATGGTGAAGGGCCTAGAGGGGAAGACGTATGAGGAGCGGCTGAGGTCACTTGGCCTGTTCAGCCTGGAAAAGAGGGGGCTGAGGAGAGACCTCATCGTGGCCTACAGCTTCCTCACAAGGGGGAGTGGAGGGGAAGGTGCCGATCTATTCTCTTTAGTCACCAGTGATAGGACCCGAGGGAATGGTGTTAAGCTGCGACAGGGGAGGTTCAGGCTGGACATCAGGAAGAGGTTCTTCACTAAGAGGGTGGTCACGCACTGGAACAGGCTCCCTGGGGGCATAGTCATGACACCAAGCCTGTTGGAGTTTAAAAAGCGTTTGGACTGTGCCCTTAGTCATATGGTCTGAACTTTTGGGTAGACCTGTGTGGTGCCAGGAGTTGGACTCGATGATCCTTGTGGGTCCCTTCCAACTCGGGATATTCTGTGATTCTATGATTCTAATCAGGATAGAAGGACATGAACTTGCAGGAACTCCAGAAAGAAAGGGAAGCAGGCTCAGTGAAAGAAGTTAGTGACAAAGCAGCCTTGCATGGAAATGTTATTGCCAGGGATTGTGTTTGTGCATTTATTTTAATTAACCTCCAAACAACAGATTTGGTTTTTTTTGTGTTTTTTTTTTTTTTTTTTTTTTTTAATTTTAAGTACTATTTCTGCCCAGCTTCAAAGTGACCTCCTGAGGTAGCAGTTTGGATAATTCCTAGCAGAGAACAACTTTTGAGTAAGAGCGAAAGCCTCATAATGAAGCTTGAAACATTAAAGCGATCACTTCATTTCCCTGGGTACCTGCGTGCCTGGAATACATCCTCCTTCTGTTCCTTTGCGTGAGCTGCGGAAGGGGATATAGAATTATTAATTAAAACAGTGGCATATTAATTAAAACAGTGACACAGGGTTTGGAAAATGTGAAAGGCCTGTGAGCTATTTCCTCCTCCTCTCCTTCCCCTGCGATTTATTCTATTCCTAGTTTTCCATGTGATATCTCTTCCTTGCAAAAAAAAAAATGCCCACCTCCCCCATCCAGACTTATTCTGGGGAGATGCTTGGGAGCACCTTTAGCTTTGCATTGAGTTGTTGCTTCATTTCATAGGCACGGAGGCAGCAGAGGGGACGCCCCTGCATGCCTCCTGAATCATCTCTGCTGGTCACTGTGCAAACAGACCACAGGAAGCACGGGAAGATGTTGGCACTAAATCCATGCCCTGGCATGGGGCTCTGAGGGAGGTTCCCTGACCTCCATCTAGGTCAGGCTCTTGATGTGAAAAGACATGGAGCTTGTCAGAAGCAAAGACTAAAGGTCAGAAACGTGCATCTGGTGCTGTCATCTCTTCCAGACAACAGTTCAGGAGCTGTCATCCAGGCCTGGTGTACTCCAGAGCTCTGTGTCCCACAGAGAACCTCCTGCCACCACTCCCCATGGCCGAGGACTGGTGTCCTTACTGGTGCGTATGCTTCAAGAGTAAGTGCATTGTCTGCAGTGATGTCATTAAAAAAATTAATACATTAAAAATGTTTCCTTCCTCTACAGTAATGATAATCTTAGGTTTTGAGCTTCCTGCAGTGGAACATTTTCTTAATTGAATTCCTCATTCATTGAGCAGCTCTAATAAGCATGAATGGCAATTTCATCTTGCTCTCTGTGTTCTTCTAAGGGATGTTCTTTGAAGGCTGGCTCAAGCCCCACAGCACCACCAGCCAGGAACCCCCTGTGCTCTGCTCAGTTCAGTGCTGAACAAAACACACCAATTACTATACACTGTGCAACCTTACTGCATCCTTTCTAGACCCTCTTTTTCCAGGATCCTTAGCTGATGGATCTGGAGCAAGCTGTCATGTTCTGTTGTGTCTTCTCTATCCTCTTATTTCCACCAGACATTTTGTTCTTTGTTCTCAGTATGTTCTTTGCTGGAGATAAGCTCCTATGTCTGTCCCAGGATGCAGGTACATCTCTGCCAGAGCTAAGCCACCACTGGGCTGCCTCCCCTGCAAGTTCAGCAGACCTTCCCCCTGACTGTGTGAGCACGTATCCCACAAAGGGCTAGCTTAAACCTGGCCATTTTTGCACCGTTCCTTGTTATGTGTCTTGTAATGCTGGCTGGCCTCCCCCATGCTCTTCATTATGAAATGTACCTGAAGACATCTCTGACTCCAAGTAGTTGCTGAGGTTGCACATAGCTGGTGAAAATACTTCTGGTGATGTTACAGTTGCCTTGTCTCATTGGGAAGAAAAAAAAAAGGAATGGTAAGAGAAAAAGTGGAAAGCAAAGGGCAGAAATGGGAATCCTGCTGTCACAGCTAGCTTTAATGGAACTGGTAGCATACGAATATGACATCTTCTCCTTAGGGTTTTGTGAGCAAAGAGCCCCTCCAGCAGCCAGTTACTCTCTGCTGTACCCCAGTCCTGATTGCTGGTCAGCTCCAGCCTGAAGCAGCAGCATTATTGGTCCTTTGAGAACCAAGTGAGATCCAGCAACACTCCTGAGATGAGCACATCCCAACTGCTGCCTCAATAAAGCAAACTAAGCACACAAACCAGTGTCTTCTGATAGCTCATCTGTTAATGTAACGCTGTGCTCTTAAAGTGAAATGGTTTCTCCCAGCTACAGGCTGGCATCCACTGAGCAAAGAGATGAGCTCCCTGTTCACTGCATGGAAAAGGCACATGAAACATGGGAAACAGTCTTCAGCAGCTCATTTAGATGTGACACACACAGTTCTCATCTCTAGGATGATTTATCTTCTGTCTTCAATATTACTGTACTTCAATGCTTCCCCAAGGTCTAAAGTGTTTATTCAAGACTGATGTAGGGTGAATGGGCTCTAGAGGGATTTGGGCTCCTTTGGGAGGAAAATCCCAGTCTAGCATGCTCTGGGAAGCCAGCGCCATCCCTTTAAAGCCAGGGCAAACCCACATATTGCTTTTGGTTGTGCAGGAGCTAGATGGGCATGTGTGTATCAAATAACTGCAGCTTTGCCAGATTATTGCACCCAGGACAGCCATGCAGGGCATGCAGAACTCCCCAGGCACTCTTGTGCCATGCTGTGTCATTTCCTGTGGCTTTTTACAAAATTTCTTTCCGATTGTACTTTGTGCCAGGCTTTTTGTGACTTGCCAGGCAAGACTGCAGATGAAGCATGTGTGTCTGAAGCATTATCCTTTAGATCTGGCAGAGAGATGACAAGTTTGCTGAAGAATAGTGGAAAATAATGCACTTGTCACAGGAGGTTTGAATTCTTCTCTGGAAGTCACTGTTGATCATGAGCCCAGTTACATCGCAGCTCCTGCAGAACATCTCTCCCTTGCTATCCAGCTTCATTACGGTTCCTATTTTCCATAGCCTCTCGGGGCAACATTTTTCTGCACTTTCATTGCAGCTCACGAGGGAAGGGAGCCCTCATAAGCAAACTTCCAGTGCAAGGAATAGTCCTGATAAAAAGCTGCTCGTGTGCAATGAGAAGATGCCTGTCTTGAAACCACTCCGCAGTGTTCCTCTGTGGTGTGTTACAAACACAACAACAAAAGCACAAGGCTGCACATGCCAACTGCACAGGGCTGAAGCGTGTGCAATAGCACACCACGCTCCCAGGGGTCAGCACACCTGCTAATGCAAGGCTGTACCAGAGACTGCCTGCACCCTTTTAATAGTTAGTGGTGGTTTTGCAGAAAGCACACTGTGCTGAAGATGCTGCTCCACTTGGGTTAACATAGGAATGTTTCCAAATGCACCAAACATGCAATATTTTTAACTTAAAATGGCTGCTTAAAATGCAACAAAGAATGCAGCTAATTAAGGGTTCGATCATTTAAAATTAGTACATGTGGCTCAGAAAATACAGCCCAGTCCAATCAGAGCAGGGTGCTTCGCTAACGACTTGTAAAAACAGGTGCTCTGGAGGGGAAAAAGGTCTAGAGGCTTTTCAGCTCTGGTTTACAAAGCAAGACAGTGCCCTTTTATAGTGACTTTAATCTTCTTCCAGTGTCTTTGATTTGCAGTGGACAACAGACGTAACCCGTGGATCTTCTACAGCTGCAGCGTAACTTCTCCCAGCTCCCCCCTTCTCGCCCTTACATTCTACCTGAGGCCTCAGAGAAGGTCAGAAGCACTCAGTATGTTATATGTGTTTTCAGTTAGGAACTTAAATCAGGTTGGAGCTCAGTATGGGGTGGGGCAGAGCATGGTTTGCTCCCAGTGCAGTCAAAGTGACAGTGCAATTGGTGAGGGCTCTGTGTGTCACCTCTTATTGTCATATGTACCACATTGATGGCTCTGTGACACTCAGCAGTGACAGCCCGCAGTCTGTCTGGAGGATATTCCTCATTTCACTTCCCAAACTCCAACGTTCCCTATCAACTTGATGTCTTCTCTCTATTTTTGTTACTAAAACTGATCTATATTAAAGATAGAAGCTTGTTGAATTGAGTGAGCATGCATTATTTAATTAAAGGGATGATGCAAATGTGTGTCTGAAATTTCTTTTAAACATTGATTTCTGGGAGGTTGTCCATATTTTGTTTGGCAAATTGACACCTGTGTAGTACTTCCTTGGAGAAAGCTGGTTTGTGTTGAAAGCAATTGCTTATTTAAGGCTGCTTAGAACATGCTCTGAAGCCAGGCTGCATCAGGCTGCTTGAACTGATTTCAGCTTTCATTAAGCAATGGGCACATCCCCGTCTCTTTACATCATGGGCCTCTCAGCATGCTAATGTTCTTCATGGCTTGGGCAGAGCAGTCTGTCCACTGAGGATGTGCCCAGAAAGGTGACCACTGCCCAAGGCCATGTTCGTTCACATGGGTCTAGCTGTATTCTCAGACAGAGCTTGGGTCCACTGCATTAGAACGGGGAGCTGGGGTGTGAGCCCTTAGCTCAAGGGGAAACCCTGGTGATGCAGATTATATTGCCATCATTAAAAGAGGTGGAAGCTTGGAAATATTGCTAATGTCTACAAGTATGCACCAAGATGGTTACTGCATCCTAGCAGATGTGCAGCTGCTGAGTTGGGTCCAACTGTGGTGCATAGGAGAAGCTAAGCAGCCTGCTATGGCTGCTTAAAAATAACAGAGAAATTCCAGAGAAATAACTCTCTCCATCCATAAAAGATTGAAGCTCCAAGCCCTGCTCTCATCCAGGTCATTTTAGATACAAAACGTAAATGTAATACCAAAATCAGGACATCCTGTAGACTCACTGAGGGTGTAATGAGCCCTGGGTTATTAGCCTGAGCCTCTCCCACTAAATAAAGCCCCAAAAGATTGTTCATAGTGTCAAATTCTGGGCTTCCTCATGAATATATATATATATAGTTTGTTTGTTTGTTTGTTTTGTTTCCCTGTGTAAAACTGAGAAATTCAGGAGGGTGGTCCAACCAGCTGCAGTAAGAGAAAGAGATTGCCATGACTTTAAACTATGGTACTCTGGCTCAGACCCCACATAGTTGAGGCTAAATTATTAGTAGAGAAGGTGAGTAGCAGATTCCAAATACTCAAGTCAGGCTTCCTCTTGACATTTTCTTTCAGTAAAAATAAGTAGCTTTTCTTTACATCTTACAAAATCTCTTCCCTGGCTCTCCTTGACAGCTCCCCCTCCTGTCTCCACCTCCAGAGATGTCTGAACAGTATAATTTCCTTTTATTTTTAGCCATCTTTCATAATTGAAGCTATCTATGTGTCAAAGAGAAAATGCTGCCATGAATTCCTCAACAGGCACTTACCAAAAGCAATTGATTAAAATGAAATATTAAATGGGATTTTATACCCATGGGCTTGGCAACACTGGTGCCTCTCAAAAGAAAAATGCGTAATGACATCAGGATGGATGGGCATGGGGCCATCATCTCCCCAGCTTTGCTGCTGCTTCCCTTTTGGGGTCAGTATTGGATCCAGGCTGAGGTGTGTGCATGGCTCAGTGAGCTTTGGAAAACAGTGGCTATACCACCTTGTTTGGATTTCGGAGACTCAGGAACTGTTGTAGATGACTACCTCAGAGCTTAGTTTAGAAGGTTACACCATTGTCAGACAAGGCAGTGAGGTTGGAGCTCTTCTTCCCCAAACTACCCTGGGTGGACATGCTGGGTCCTGTGCTTGGGGCACAACAACCCCATGCAATGCTACAGGCTGGGGGCAGAGTGGCTGGAAAGCTGCCCAGCGTAACGGGACCTGGGGGTATTGATCAACAGCTGGCTGAGTATGAGCCAGGAGTGTGCTCAGGTGGCCAATAAGGCCAACAGCATCCTGCCTTGTATCAGGAACAGCAGGACTAGGGAAGTGATTGTCCCTCTGTACCGAGCTCTGGTGAGGCCATACTTCGAATGCTGTGTTTGTTTTTGGGCCCCTCACTACCAGAAGGACGATGAGGTGCTGGAGCATGTCCAGAGAAGAGCAGTGAAGCTGGTGAAGGGTCTAGAGAACAAGACTTCCGAGGAGCAGCTGAGGGAGCTGGGGTTGTTTAGCTTAGAGGACGCTCAGCAGAGACACTATCACACACTACAATTGTCTTAGAGGAGGTTATAGTGAGGTGGGGATCGGGCTCTTCTCCCAAGCACCAAGTGATGAGGGGAAGTGGCCTCAAATTGCACCAGGGGCAGTTTAGGTTGGATATTAGGAGAAATTTCTTCACTGAAAGGGTGGTGCAGCATTGGAATAGGCTGCCCAGGGAAATGATTGAGTCACCATCCCTGGTAGTTTTCAAGAAACATGTAGATGTAGAACTTAGTAACGTGGTTTAGTGGTGGACTTCAGTACTAGTTGGTTAAAGGTTGGACTAGATGATCTTAGAGGTCTTTTCCAACCTGTATGCTTCTATGATTCTATGATTCCTGACCTCTGAGTTGCCTCGTCTTCATATTAGAGACTTGTCAGTCTCTCTTCGGGTGGCTGCAACACTCTCCAGAGATCCAGCCACATCCACAGGCAGCTATTTCTCTTGTCTAAGGTAAGACTGGCATGGGATCTGCTCTGGGGTCCAGCTCCCCTGTTCCCTCTCTTGCCAAGTGGCCGGAGCAGATACCTCTGGAAGATGTTGACACAGGAGCAACAGGTTGAGCTCCTTCTGTCTATGTGCTGCCTACCTGCATGAGCTTGCACTCGGGATCTTCATGAGCCAGCATTTTTGTCTTTGCAGGGCACAGTCTTTGAAGGATTTTCCTTCCCTGGATTGGCCCACCTGTTCTTTTCCCAGATTGGTTCTCTGCTCCCAGTTAGATGCTCAGGGAGACGGATACTACTCCTGCTCATCCTCAGCAGCTCAGCTGGACTTTGCCCTGGCCTGAAGAGCTGCTAGAAGAGAATTGTGAAGAAAGCAGAGGAGTACAGGCTCTGGGCTCCCCACGGGTTGCAATGCTTCCAGTGTCTTGCCAAGCCTGGCCTGGGAAGCAGCAAAATATGGCATTTCTGTGTTGGCTACCACTTAAAATCAAATGTCATCATTGTGACTCACCTCCAGCCCAAAGCCAGCTACTGTGGAGGTAGAGCAGTTTGTTGCTTCTCCTCTGCCATTTCTCCATCCCTCAACACTAATAACATCTCCTTCTTATGCACCCCCTTCCAGGCTTCCTGCCCTCACCACCCAGCGTGAGAACCTGCAGCATGGGGGGCACCTCTCCTGCTCGGGAGAAGGGTGCTGTACTCAAAACTTCTCTTCAGCTTATTGCCTCTCCATGGGGACTCTGCGTGAGAGGGGAATGCAAGCAAACCCAAACCTGAGGTCTTTAAACCAAAATTGTGTGCAAGGATCTAAACACATGAGGATTCCTGTTGCAAAACTGAGGATTTCTGTTACGTTCCTTTGTGAATCCTAATACGCCTGGAAATTATGAATCATAACAAGTCATGCTGCCAAGTACAAGAAGGATTATACGATCTGTGATCCAGTAACTTCCAGCTGCTTAGTCATCTGTGGTAGGTTTTGAGCATGTCACACAACAGATAACATAACTGACTTTGTAACGTGAAACCACAAAAGAGGTTTATTTCAGAGGTGTTTCCTCACTCTGCTTGGCCAGAGCACCCTTGCCAGCAGCAGGACCTCCCGGCCTGGCCAAAGCAGGCAGGATTGTTGTCTCATGAGCGGTCACATCCCAGAAGAGTTTCCCATTGGGATTTCTGCAGTGGTTTCAACAGCAAGGGAGGGAACTGAGGATGAGTTGTGCAAGAGGCTGTTGTTGCACGGACGTCCATAGATGCACAGAAGCCCGTGTGGCCTCCAAAGGAGGCTGAGGAGGTTTCATTCTCCTGCTGTCCCAGAGGAGACTCGGTGCGCAAGTGACTGTAATCTAGTGCTGCGTTGCATGGGCTGGATAGGGTCAGAGCTAGCAAGCTCATGCCATTTGCACATCTTTCCTCCATCAACCCCAAAGAAACGCTCTTCCCTCATGAAGAGCCTGGCTCCATAACAAAGATACGTGCTGTCCCCCCACTGGCAGTGACAGTCCCTTCCAGCTGCCACCCCATGCCCTGTGAGCGGCTGAAGGGTGTGCAACCAGCACAGCATCCTCAGTGACCTCTTGGGCTACGTGTAGATGAACCAACACAAATGCATCTGCTGTGTGAGTGAAGTTGCATTTAATTACTGAGATAAATTTAATGTAATTGCCCAGATGGCATTCTCACTTCAAGAGGAAATCTAGTAGGGGTTTCCCAGATAACCCCACTTGGTGCAAGTGTTGCTGCCTGGCTGCCTTGCTGGCATCAGCCATGCTTTGCCCAGGCACTGGGGGTGACTTTGCAAGACAGCCAAAGTGCCCGACAGCGATTCATGCTCCTGTACATCCTCCCCGCCGCCCTTGGAGTGGTTTCAAATGAAAAACCAAACTGCAACAGTTTAAATGTTGCCTCCCACGCAATGTCTGGCTTCAGCCTCCATTACAACTTGCTGCAGGTTCAGAAGCCTCTGGCAGAACAGCCTGCCTGCCCCCCAGAAAACATGGTTTTGCCAAAATAGAAACGTTTTCACAGAAGGTAATAATGTGACTGAATCATTTGCCAGCATTCTGCTCTAGGTTTTGCAGTTTGTTTCAGCATTTTGTGTTTTTGTTTAATTTTAGAATTCATTTTCTTGAAAGAGATAATGCTGAAACAAAATATTTTATGTTTACAAATAATTTTTAAGGGGGGTTGGTTTTCAAATGCATTTGGAAACGCCAGGATTCTCTACCGCTCAGAAGTCCCATTTTGCTATCAGCTCTGGTTACACAGAAGTTAATGCCACTGTGAAAAGACCTCTTTCCCAGTAACATACTTTACTTTCAGGATGGTGAATTATTGAAATGTTTTCCATGGCTATAGTCCATCTGAAGTCACAATCTCATCTTTCATTAGTGTCGGTCTCATAATAAGTTATTTGCCCAGAGAAGCTGTGGGTGCCCCATCCCTGGAGGTGTCCAAGGCCAGGCTGGACTTGGCTTTGAGCAATCTGGTCTGGTGGGAAGTGTCCCTGCCCTTGGCAGGGGTTGGAACAAATGATCTTTAAGGTCCCTTCCAACCTAAACCATTCTGTGATTCTGTGATTTCTTTTCTGGTATCAGCTGGGATCTCTCACCAAGGGTTGAGGTGTGCTTGTTTCCTGGGCGGAGATGGAGAGTGGGGCAGATGCTACCAGCCGTCGGGGCGCGGCATGATGCACTTGTTCAGCCAAAGCTAGTGATAGCCATGACCTGAACAACCACAGGCAAAGGAAGAAGAGCAAAACCAACAGGTGAGCAGGGAAGTTGCACCGTGGTTTGATCAGACCAGTTCCAGATGTGCATGGTTCATGGGCCTTGGACTGAAAGATGCACATGATAGTAGCACTGGGCACCTTGGTCTGCTTTTATCCTATGTCTGGGGATGAAAGAGCTGGCAATTGCATGGGTAGGGACATATGGAAAGAGCAGGGATACAAGGCAAACAGGACACTAGGGTTGGTCGCCCATAGAGAATGAGCATGGGGAAAAACAAGAAAAGGGCTTTCAGTGTATTTGTATCTGATGCACATATGTAAATGCTCTTTTCTGGCACCTCCAAAAACTGTTCAGTAGTCATAGCAGGAAGAGAGAGTGAAGAATAAATGTGTCCAGAGGAAATTCCTGCAGCTCTTGGCTCAGCAGAGCATAATTGCTGACAACTGGAGCTTGGTCGGGTCACTGGAGCTAACACCTCTGCGCTTGCAAGGAGTGGGATCTTGGGTGACCACAAGTGGTTGGCTTGGGGTGTTATTAAAATGGCAACACCTGTGGCAGCATGGGGCCCTGAACTCCCTGCAAGGACGTTCAGCACACTGCTGACTCGCAGGGAAGATGCCACCTACTAAATCACCCAAACCACTTCCTGCAGCACCTGGTTTTTCCTCATGTCTCCTATCCAAACAGTCACTAGACCCTTGTAAAAAGTACTGTGTCTGCCAAACAGGCTGGCCTGACCAAACTAGCTGGGCTGGGTTTCACTGGATCCACACCATTTATCACCAGAAGGCAGCTAGGAGAGCTGCCCAAGTGTCCTCAGGGCAGAGCAGTGACAGCTTCAGTCCTGGTGGAGATGGGTAGCCCCTGTGAGCTGTTGTCCTTGCAAGAGTGCCGCAGAACCTGCTTTCCTTAGCTAGGTCCCAGCCTGGCACGTTGGTGGTCCCTCGCTAGCCTTGGAGAAATCCTCAAAGTCTGTAAAGTTCTTTCTGTTTCTGCATGATTGCAGCTCACACGCCAAAGGCAGAAATCCCACAGCAATTCCCTCTGGGCATTGCTTTCTCAATATATTGATCCCGCCGGGTGGTCAGTAAGAGCAGGCACTGTTGGCAGAGCCAGGAGCCCTCTGTGGCAGAGGTTCCTCTGGCTTTCCACCCCAGAGAAGGTACCTGGGTGTCCCACTCACTCAACGTCCTGGAGAAGACCTGGCAGAGCGGATCTATAAGCCACGTCCATTTTGCAGTCCCACACACTTCCCAGTGTCTGGTCAAGCTGATTTGACAACTGCTGTTCCTGGACACAGACTGGAAGATAGAGATATCTCCAGCTGGCTGGAGCCTTCAGTGATCCCAAGTTCCCTGCTGGCTCCTCAGCTCTCTGTTTCTCAAAAACTTGAGGAAGCTGTAGAGATTCAGAGATGTTTTTTTTTTTTTCCCTTCTTGAAAGCACAGCTAAAAATAAGAAGAAAATTGAAACTGAGCCCAGCCCACAATGCAGAGTGTGTAGGTGTGATGCTAACCAACACCTGGGCCTGTGAAGCACCCTGGGGGAGCTGACACCTGAACCCTCTTACACCATCTGGCAGACGTTCTCTTTCTCTTCATTCTCTCTTTGGCACCTTTTCAGAAAGTACACAAGATGAGGGCTCCAAAGTTGTTTTGTCTTGTTTGAAAAAGTCCTATACATTGTAGGAGAAGGGACCAAGGAGAGGACAGTGGTTTTCCTTTGTAAATTCATATGGAGCCCAGCAGTTGACATGCTGGGACCCAAGAGCTGCTGCTGTCCCTGGCTGAAGGTTTCTTGAGGTGGCTGGCAGAAAACAGCGGTGGCAGACAGGGCCTCATGATAGCAATGAGGCTGTCTCTGAGTTTTTGACCTTGGCAGGTGTAAATGCTCATGCCATCATTACAGCTGTTGTAGTGACCAGCTGCCAAAAAAAGCATCAGCTGCCCTCTCCTCACCACCTTCCCATCTCCAAAGCTGTTGGTAGGATTGGGAACTGCTAGGAAAGGACATACCCTGCGAGCAAGCTGAGTTGAAGAGCAGCGAAGCTGGAAGGAGGGCTGAGAAAACCCGGGTGAAACCCAGCAGGGCTGTACTCTTAGTGGGGCCTGAACGACGGGCTTCCCGGTGACTGCCCCCTCCAAAACCCAGTCAAAGAATCAACCACAAATGTTGCCTAGACCCTGGTCAGCTTTTCATCCTGCCACCCCTGCTAATGTGAACACGTGGCTGGATGCTGTTCATCCCTCACCAGCCTTTTCCTGCTTATCTGGAGGCTGAGAGGGACCCGGCGTGCCCAGCAAATCTGCCTATGAATGCCCAGAGCCTGTACTGTTTCCCAGGGGGATCAAGGTGGATTGGGTAATTAATCACAGCTTGTCTGGGGGAGGATGAGGAAGTTTAAACGAAGGTGTTAACAGCTCTTAAAAGCTTTCCCGGTTTGCAGAGGGTGCTGCCTCGAACAGATTATCTGGAAATATTATTAGCTAGAGTGGGAAAGGCTTTTTGGTTTTTTTTCTTCTTCTTCCAGGCTCTTTACAGTCACCTTAAATCTGCTTGAGCCTTGGAGACAGGTTTTATTGTGTGGGGAATGATGGGGGAGAGGTGCTGGCTGTCAGTGGGTCAGCATTAATTGGTTTATTCCTTTCTCACGGTTATTTTTCAGCCAGCATCGGCTAAAATCCTGGTGCCCACTTCGTCCCTGCTCAGCACACAGGAGCTGCAGGGATTTGTGTGTATTATCCTTACAGGGGACCCTAGGCCACCAGGTCGGCTTCACAGAGGCTGCTGGGAAGTGCCTTGTCCCCAGCTAAGCTTCTTTCCCTGTTGGCATGTCGTAGGAGGAGGATGAGATTGGTGTTTTCTGCTGCACAATGTCAGCTGAGGGATGAGAACAGCGCACCAAGAGGAGGAGAGCTGCTGTGGGTGGTAAGTGAAAGCAGAGATGTGCCCCTTTGCCCCGAAGGAAACTTTTCTTCTATGTCTCAGTGGCCCATTGGTGCAGGCAAATGCTCTTCTTCAGCCCAATGTCACCTGCTTCCCTGGCAGAAGTGGCCATCAGCTGCCTTCTCCTGAGAAACCACTTCCCAGAAATCCAGCTGCTGGTGTTATGTCCCCACAGCTTTGTCGTGATTTTGGTATGTGTCCGACTGTCAGCAATCAGGGGTGCCTTCAGACTAGAAGCCCTGTGTCCTGCCAGCTCCTGCGTGCTGCTAAAAATGAGCTGAAGTTGGTGGCGAGGCTGTGGCATGGCTGTGACAGACAGCGGGGTCTCGCTGGGAATATTGCAGATGCCTCTTAGAGTAATTGCTCTGATGGCGCATCTTGATGGGAAGTCACTTTCCAGGCTAGAGCAGGAACACAGAAGGAGCATGACTTTGGCCTGGAGAATTTTGATATTTTTATCTTGACCTTGTTTTGGCTTGGAGTGAAAGCCAAACATTTGAGTCCTGGAAAGGTGATGGAGTGGGGAGCAGAGCAGCCTTGGCTCTCCTGCCATTCCACACACACACACACACACACACACCCAAAGCCTCCTAGGTGAGCAGGAAACCCCAGCCACAGAGAAATTCGTTTGAAGTCACATCATCTTCAGGGAACGTTTTCTGTTGCTATGCCACTGCTCCTCTCCCAGCAATTCCTAGATCTTTAATAGGAATCAGGCGTTCTGAATAGAGTCCCACGGGCTGCTTGTTTCACGGCTGCATTGATTTCCAACAACTTAAATTAGCCCCAGGAAAGCATAATAGAATCAGCAGGTTTCCAGGTCTCTCTTTTCCCTTTGCAGAAGACCATCCCTTGCAAACGCGAAGCACAGCAAGTCCAAACCAGCATGTTTCCCCCCTCTCCGTGGGGATCAGACTGCAGTAGTGAAGAGACATGGAGCCAGTCCCCGGTGCTAAACTACAAAACCACAGGTTTCAGCAAAGCCCTTCAAGCCAGTCCGTCCCCCAGCAGTGTCGCTGCCCCTTGCTTTTGACTGGGGTCTGGAAATATCAGCAGGTATGGAAAATCCATTCCAGATAAGTAAATAACACTCCCTGCATTGTTGCCAGCTCCATAAGTGCTTCCCCAGCTGCTCAGAGCCTGTGGGGATGCTTGTGGAGTGGGCGGCCGCAGGTGCTGCTGGCGTGCATCTGGGAGCAGCCTGGTGGTGAGCGGGGGAGGCTGAAATTTGGTTTGTCTTCCCCTCTGTAGTGGGACCTCTCCCCACATCCTGCAGCTTTGCTGGGTTTTCCAGACAGCCAGGCTACAGCCTGGTGGCTGCCCCTGGGGGTGAATGCGCCCCATGCCAGGGGGCTGGGCTCAGTGTTTTGAAGGCAGTAGTAGCAGAGCAGGGATAAACCCAGTTTTCTAACGAAAAAAAGGTTATTTTGCATTAAAATTGCTATTTCCTCCTAAAGGGTCCCTAAGCATTCGCCAAGCTGTTAAGAGGCAGGGGTGGTTTACCCCTGGGAGAGGTGTTGAGAACTAAGGAACGGGGCTTAGCGATGGGACTCAGTAGGTCAGACTGGATGATCTTGAAGGTGTTCTCCAACCTCGATGGTCCTGTGATTCTAAGAGGACAGGGTAGGGAGGGATGTCCAATGGCTCCAGGAAAACCCTGCCATCGAGTACAGCTTGCAGCGGTCTCTTTACTGGCTGTCCTCTGGACCTAAAGCAGCACGTATTGCCGGCAGCTCCTATGTGGTCATGATGAACCCACACCTGTGTCATGAAGTGCTGCTGTGACCATTGTGGCCATCTGACTGCCTGCCCTTCATCCCCAGCTGGCACCAAACCGCAGCTCAGGACCTCACAGCATGTTAACACATGCTTAACTTTGTGTCGAGGACAAGGCAAGCAAATGGGAAAATGCTTTGCCAGAGTCCCCACTGCCTGAGTGCAATTTACTCTATGCATTTCTTAGTTCAGTAAGACTTGGCTTTTAATGGCTAGAGACCCACCAACAACTGGGTGAAAAACACTGAGTGTGCTCAAATATGTGTGATTAATTTTTTTGCAGACTTAACTGCTTCATTCATTCAGTAGCCAGGTTGGGAAAGGAGCATTTATCATTAGTCCCTGCAGATGTGCACATTAGTTGCCAGTTCTGCAGAGAAGAGCAGCTCTTTTTAATTTATTTTCAATTGCTTTTGTTTCCTGTTCTTTTATTTGTGATCACAACAGGGGCTGGCCGTTGCCTGTATCCCACGTGTTGCCACTGTCCTGCTGGGTGACATCAGGCAAGGGTTGTCAGGGCTCAGCATGGCAGATATGATCTTCCAAGCCCAGCATCCTCATTCGATCTGAGGACACCCATGGTACCATGGTGGGCTTGACTCCACCATGGCACAGGCTCCAGCAATCCCAAAAGGTAACTTGCAAAGAGTGCCTGGTCTGCTCCAGCATTTGAGAAGCAGCAGGTTGCATCAGCAAAGTGTTGGTAATTTGTTAAATTGCCTCAATCTGTTTGATAGCAAAACTTGCTGACATTTTCTGTGAGCTTTGCCTGTAGCTTTTGCATCAGCCCAAGCTCAGCCCCATACAGATGCTCAGAGCTGACATGTGCTAAATTCTTACGTTGACCCTAATATGAGATGTCATTGTAATTCTCCTAGCAGGCATGGTTTGGCAGGTAAAAAAGCAAGTGCATGGGCCTTTTTCATTTACAGCATGTTTCATCCTGGGATGAAATTTAGCTCATCAGTTGAAGCATTGTGATTAAAAAGAGTTGTAAAGAATGTGAGTGCATACCTGAGTGTGTTAGGTTAAATATTGCTTTGTTAGATAATCTTTGAAGAGAAGTAGCTTCATGCTTTCCTCAAGGTGTTATTCATGCTCTGCAGAGGGACAATATAAGGTTTTACAACACTGAAGTTCCATGTACAGAGCAGGTGACTTGTCCTCTGTAATGGCTACGTAGTTGTGGCTGCAGCATTTGCCAAGATCTTCTTGATGGAAGTCTAGATTCCTGCATGGATTTTTTTCCAAGGGTTCCTGGAGAGTATGGAGCCAGCAGGAATGAGGAGAGGGATGGTCTGTTCTGTTCCTGGACTCTTTGCTGCATTAAAGAAACCAGAATGCAAAGAGTCAGAGCTGCTGGTGTGAGCTTCCGGTGTACAGCTTTCAGATAAGCCAAGCTCTAGTGTGCTCCAGCACCAAGTTCCTTATGAAAGAAGCTTCTGTTAATACATATTAAGGGAAGGAAATCAGCCCTGTGGTCAACAGGGTGGCACAAGGAGCTCTGAACTCTTGCTAGCTCTAGATAAAGGTAGAGATGCTCCAGAAGGAGGAACTGGACAAAGGGCTTCTTGAAGGCATCTCCTTCCTTATCCTTCCACTGCTCCCCACTTCCCTGCAACCTCCAATCCTGCACAACATGTTGGATTGTAGCCATTGGGACTGCACAGATGAATCTGGTGGGTTGGTCTTTTGTTGCCCATATGTATGGGGAGAGATAGGTGTTGTCTTCCTGATGAAGAAGATACCACCTGCTTCTTCTTGGCCTGAAGGGCCTTCTGTTGGAAATGAAGGGCCAGGGCTCACACAGCAGCTTACATTTCAACGGTGATTTCTCCTGCTGTTGAAATTGTGTTGTCTGTCTTAATCATGCAAGGCTTATTTTCCCACACTGCAAAATGAGTTCAGCACCGCTGGTAAGGTTGGGGGCTGGGAAGTTTTAATTACTGTTTTTGCAGTGCTTTGGGGCTCTGGAGAGAATGGTGCTGGCGCCCTGGGAAGGGTTTGTATTACGTATTGGCAGATAGCATTCTGTACGTGAGCTCTGTGGTCCTGTCAACAGCTCCTTCCTGACCCTTGGGGGTGGTGGGGCTTCCTAATGCAAGCATTGTGCCCACCCCACCCCTAGAGCCACTTGCCACTGCTGAGCATCACTGCACAGTAACAGGGGACCTGCTTAAGTCCAGTGTCCACCTCCAGACCAAATAAACACATATCGCATGCCTGGAAATTCCCACCTGCTCTGCAGGGGAGAAGAGCCCCAAAAAACTCCTCTCACAGGACTTTTCCTGTTAATGCATCTCTTCCTTAGGCACCACAGCCACATGCTGCATTAACCTTCCTGCCCCAGTCCTGCTCAGAACAACACCTCCTTAATCATAATCCACCAAATTCCTCTCTCCTCTACCTGGAAAGAATGGGATTTGGGCACAAGGAACAAATGTGAAGGCATAAGTCTATTTTCATGGGAAAGGAAATCTATAGAGCGCCCTGCTGGGAACCCTGCTTTGCCTAAACCCTGGCACAGTGCAGTAGGAAGTTAAGGCTATTAGCAGGCAAACAGCGCAAGAGCACCGTTAAGCATGTCTCAGGGCTTTGTGGTCAAGTGCTGTGCGTTACAGCAAGCACGCTGAGGTTTGCACAAGAGGACGATTGTGGCCTCAGCACCCTGCCCAGCGCGGGCTGTGCAGCATCAGCTCAAAGTCAGGGCCGGCCGCTCATGGTGCTGAGGGATAGGTGGGCTTTGAGATAAGCACCGTCCTGGAGAAGGGACACATCAGCTGCCAGTTGGCATCTGTGCACATGTGTGCACACCTGTGGGTGTGCAAACTACTATGGTATACAGACTTGTGGTAAAGGTAGGTGAGGGAGCAGGCTGACTTTGACCCAGAAGACGATTTCTATTTTTTTTAAATCACAGTTGTGTTTTGGTGGCACACTTGGTTTTCTGATACAGTGGAAATATGCAGCTGATCGCTGCAGCTTGTGGTGCTTTGCCGCCTAGGAGTTGTGGTTTCAGGCCAGGGGAACTTCTTAAAGCAGCCTAGCACATATGTGGCCAGCGTGGATGGACAGCCTGGACAGCACAAGGACAGACGTGCTCAGGGCCAGCACATCTTCAGCAGCTTTCTTCCTTGAAGTCTGAGGGTGAACCTAATGTCCTGAGTGCGCTTGTGGCCCACTGCTCGCATCTTACCTGGTGACACAGGCAGGGTGACAGCAGGAAATCCCAGATGCTGAAGGGTTTGGTACAAGGAGACCCGTGTGGGACTCTGGGCATCAAGCCGGAGTCCATTCTTCTTGCTGTGCTGAGGATCGGCTGTTCAGAGAGCAGACTGGTCTCCCCAAAGTCCCTCTTCTTGTTCTGCCATGTTCATCCTGAACACAAGGAGAAGGGCAGTGTAAGAGGCTGGTGAGCATGAGCAGCTGTGAGTCTGCAGGCAAGGCAGCTCTAGATCTGGCATCCACTATACAGACCTGTATATTGCCTTCTGCTGGATGCTCGCGAGCTGTAAGGAGAGTGCTGGGACCGCAGATTTCACCATTAATTTAATTTCCATTGCTTCGGCACGGCTTCCCAAGCATCTCAGGGAGCTGAGCACTCTTTTTGAACAGGGTCCTGTTGAGGTGGGCTGGCAGTGATCCCAGCCCACCACTGGCACACAACCCCTTCCAAACCCCTGGGTAGGGGCTGGCCAGCCGCAAGGATACTGCCAGGATTCATCCAGGGCCCTGCAGGGCACAGAGCGTAAACACAACGGGGAAGCTGGGCCACATCCCAGCCCGGTTTGGCTGCCTGCCTCAAGGTCCCCATATCCCAGAGTATTCAGCTTGCCTCTTTTTCCATTACCTCCAAGCAGTCGCAGTGAATGTTTTCAGTAATGTTTCCTAAAAATACGGATGTCAACAGAAATAGCTGTTTAATAACAGAGTCTGTGCATCTCTGGGCCTTGAGCAATCTACAGGCTGGCAGGAGGAATGCTGAAATAGATAGATCCTGAGGCTGAAGATGCTCTGAGAAGCTACCAGGGTTTCTGCCTTGCTGTGCACAGACCAGCTCCCACCAGCATCCCCTGGGGGAGGAAGGCTGCTTGAGGGCTATTTTCCCTCCATCACTGGGTGAAAAGCCAACCCCTCTCCACAAGCAGCCCAGCTGTCTGATACGCCATTTGACAGAAAGGCCTGTATCTGAAAAAAAGGAACTCAACTTGTGTGAATGTATTGAGAAGCCTATGGTGCGACAGTGACCGGTTTCTATTCCTTAATTAGGGTATTAGTTTTCTTGTTACAGCTTTCATGGCGAAAGAAGTCAGAGGCTATAGAATCTGTGCTGGGCAAGGTTTTGCTATGCAGGAATGTATAAATCTGGTCCAGTTCATAATAGCCTTAAATAACAGGGAGCTGCTTTTGATGGAAAACTCTGCAGACATCTCGACAGCATCTGCATAGGAGAGGAATTAGAGAGCATGTTCTGTGTTCAACCTTTTGGGGAGTAAGTGGTTGAGCTGGGGTGTGTAAAGCTAACAAAATCGACTCCTGCTCGACTCACAGTTCAGGCAATGTGAAACCAGCAAAAGGGGCACAAGCTCCTTCTGTATGATGCTTTTCCTACCAGCTGAGAATAGGTGCTAGATGCTTTGGTGGCTAAGGCACTAATATCAGCTGCAAAAACACCATTTTCTGTGCCCCAGCTGCCGTCTGTAAGCTGTCAGGTCTGACAAGTGAGCTGCAGGGTGAAGGAGATCGGTGCTGAGTGCGGGAACAGGGGCATGCGAGGACATTGGAGTACAGTAAAACCCTTGTCACACAGCCTGAAGTCTCCCAGCAAGTGTCTATTAATAAGCCGTGTATGTGCTTCCTCCATATATTTACAGTGTGCTCTCTCCCTGTTAGCTTTGAAAACCACAGCTCTGTTTTGACACAGTGAATCCTTTTCTTTCAGCAATACGTTTGGTACTGCTGGTGCATTAAGCCGGAGAAGCATTTTGGTAAAATCTACCTCATTTTGAAAAGTGAGCAGGATTTCCGTTTGAAAATTAACTCTGTCTCCAGGTAAGCGGCTTCAGCCTGTCCTTCAGGAGCCTCTGTGAAGCCTCCCGAGATGGTGCCTGCACGGCTTTAACACTGTCTGTTCAGGTACCACCGAATGGATGCAAAATACAGCAGCAAGAGCATCCCCCCCTGCTCTGGCTGGGGGTGTTTGGGGCAGTGCTGGGGGAATAGGGGCAGGTGGGCATTCCTGGGGGCTCTGGAGGCTGCCAGAGAGCAGCGACCTACAAAAGTGTAAAAGAGATGCAGCATGAGGCGGCTGTTTTCTTACCCCCTTGTGCCATGCCAATGCTTTGGCAAATGAGCCAAAAACAGCATAGATGCAAAACTGGGCTAGTCAACTGGGATGAGCCTGACTTGTGAGTCAAGTTGGACTGGAAAAGTAAGGGGAAAAAAACTTTTCAGCCCAGGAGAATGAGAGGGAAAAGGAATGGAAACTAGGACCTCTTGAGTTCAACTGTTCCTCCTATCTCCTTGGGGCAGGGAGAGCTGCAGGGTGCAGAGAGCAGGTCAGAAAGCCCAAGGGCTGTTGTAGCTCAGTTGTGCCCTCTGAGAAATTATCTTTTTGCTATAATATATGCAGCTCTTGCTGGAACAACTTCCTTGTCTCCATCTGGAACCTGAGACAAAGGAAAGAATTGTTTGTAATGAGCTATTTATGGAGAAATTCGTCTTGATATTTGCATCACCACTACAAGAAAAGTCGGCGCCACAACTTTCCTACTGTGGTTAAGGACAGCTCTCAGCGGTCGGGAGCCTCCAGGTCCTGTGAGCAGTAAGAACATGTTTCAGCATTGTTTGTTTGCAGGAGAAGAGACCAATTTGCATTGCTGGAAACGGAATGATGTAGAGAACCACAAGAACCCGTCATTCTGGTCAGGCCCTTGGATTTTGTCAGGATTTTTTGAATACTCCTTCGCAGTTAAAACTCCCACTGGGTTGTCTTGCTGCTAGCAAAGCTGGTTGGGATTGTGAAGGGGCAGGTAGGCTGGCAAGCAGGCTTTCCCCAAAGCATCAAACTAGATTCAATTAGCCCACTTCAGCTGCAGGAACATGGTTAGCTGGCAGCCAAGTCCCCATAGAGGGGTTAGATAACACACAGCGGCTTAGTCGCACTGGAGAAGTAAATGTCTCACAACTTGCTGAGACAAATTTCTCCCTGTTTTAATTAAATGTGAGCTCCCAGAGTACCTAAAGCTCTACTGGTCTCTGGCTGCCCCTGCCCATGCATCAATCAGTTGTGCCATTCAAGTCTCCAAATCTTTGTCCTCACTTGCACCACAAGCAAGCTCTGTTTTCATTCACCATTGTTTCAGTGCCTGGTGGCTAGCTAGAGGGATGATAATAAAATAAAGGATTTTACTGCTTGGTACTCTGCAATTAACTGGAAAACACAGATTTTTTATTTTTTATTTATTTTTTTATCCTAGCCTTCTTGAAAGCAAAGCAATGGATGCTCAGGTCCCAGGACTTCACCAGTAGAGTCAGAGCTTTTCCTTGGCCCCAAGGATGGAGCAGGGACCACTTAGCAGGAGCTGCTAGTGTACTAGATGCTGAATGAAGGAGCCCTTGACACTTAAGGCAGTGTCCTGCCTTTGGTTTTTGCCCAGTTGTAAAATCAGGTGCGGAGTGCATGTGCCCAGATACAGCACTTGTTTTCTCAAGTCCATCTGGATGGTGGAGCTGGCTGGGTGGGAGGCTGGTGCTGGTTGGACTGCACTGTCATCCCTGGTGTCCCTGCACAAGCTGGGATGTCAGAGCCAGGCCAGGGGTACCCAAAGCCAGTGCAGGCAGGGGCCAGTTAGCTCCAACACTCTCCCTTGACCCACTGGACAAACAGGGTAAGACCACACTTACCAGCACCAGACTTAGCACTTTTTCTCTGATGGCAAATGCACTGAAAATCTTAAAAACAATCTGCTTTTTAATGTCAATTGTGCGAAGAAGCTTTCAGGATGTCGTGATGTATTTTGCTGGTTGGAAAAAGCACCACTGACAGTTGTTAAACAATTATGCTTAATTTGCACCCAAAAAGTGCACAAAATCTATATCACATAAACCACGCTAAAGATAATCGTTGCTTTTGTATAAAGATGTTCAGGGTTGCTTTAAAGATCTGAGGTCTGATGACCCTCCTGCTCATTGCTCAATACTTCTTACATGTGTGAAATGGATGCAAGGCGCAGTCTGGTTGGGGTTACCTGTTCATACTGGCAGCGGAGAGCTGCGGTTGCTCTGCAGGCATGGATGGGTCTGAACATGCATGGTACTAAAAGCCTGAAACTCATAAATACTCATTCTCCATTCCAGAGGCACTGGTCTGAACCTGACTGCAGACAGCCAGCTGCCAGCTATGGGCCATGGTGCTGGCCTTGCTGCGCGCCTGTGCCGACTTCTGCCTACTTGATAGCAGAGTGAAGACAAAGAGGGCCAGGAACAAGAGGAGGAGACGAGGAGGTGAGCCTGCTAGCATGGTTCATCATGGTGATCTGCTCTACCAGATCCTCCACTCAGCGCTGGAGCCTGCAGGTTCTGCTCTGACTGTTGTGTTACACCTCAGTGTGCTTGTGCTATGCTTGACATTGGTTGGGGCTCTCAGAAATTGAGAGGGTTTTCTCTTTTGCAGTTGTTACCACGACAGAGAGGCATCCAGCATTTCTCTTCCGTCGATCTCAGGGTTATTAAGACTGATAAGCTTAAGTAGAGGATTGCATCTATCCCTTTTCCCAGTGTGGTTTAGGAGAAGCAAAAGGACAAATCGGGAAGCATTTCAGCACTTACCTCCTGTTTTAACAGAAATTGCTATATATTACAAGTGCCTTTGCATTTTTTATAGCACTTAAAAAAGCAAGTGTTGCTAATGTGGAAGTTGGCTTGTTCAGGGAAGCACAAAACCTGCAGCCATAAAAATCCCTCACTTGATGCCAAGCTATTGCATTTTCTAATGTCTGAAAGGCAAGCAATGCTAAAGGAGTCGCCCATGCTTTCTCCCAGCCTGCTTGCAATCACTATTACATATCCAAAGCATTCAGCTCAACTCCTTCCAGCTCCTAGTGGCTGGGGAGAACAAAAACACCAACACAGCATCTTGAAAAGTTTTGTTGTATTGTTGCCATGTGATACAGATGTTTCGGTAGCAGAAAAGGCCAAAGGCTGGCCTTTTGAATGCGAGTAGCAGAGTACTTCCACTTTCAGTAACAGTTCAAAAAAAAAAAAAAAAAAAGGCAGTGAGAGTATAAAGGAAAAGGATAACCAAGGCAGTGCCAAAATCCTGAAAGAATGATGATCCTGGAGCAATCTGCATCCCTCTGGAAACAAGGAAATGTGGTTTGTGGGGTTTGGCTTGTGAAAATGCTGTCCCAAGTCCCTGAGAGATAGTGGGGGTTGGGTAGTCATAGGGTTTCTCTCCTCTGTCTTCCTCTTATTATTACAAAACTTGTGGGAATTTGTCGTCTTAGAAAAAGCTGCTTCTCTGACTGGTTTGATGGAGTAGGTTCAGCAGTTATCAGTGGGATCTATTAGACATGCATAAGTGCACACACAAATACTCAGTATGGTCAAGTAAACTCTTTTCCTGTAGGAAACCAGGCTTAAAAATTGGCATCTCCAAGTGCTTAACTAAACATTCGGTTTTTAAGAGCTCTTCGCATTTCCTCTTCCCTCTTCACTTGGGTATTTGATGTGTTGGACTGTCAGAGAGACGTGGGAGGAAGACTAGCATTGGGTAAGGGATACTGGTTGTCTGTAAGGCTCTTGCCTTATCCCAGTTCATGTGATGGCTGGGAGGAGCAGCTTGGGCATGCCTAATGCGTATCATCCTCATCAAAATATCCTGGCCGTGGAAGGAAAACCGTATTTAACCAAGGAAGGGGTTGGACATGCTGGGTTTGTGGGGTGACAGCAGTGATTTGGCAGCAGCAGTTGGTGCCTTTCCTGACTGTAACCTACTTAAGGAGAAAGCTGAAATCTGTTACAGGAGCAAGCAGCCAGGAGTTGTTGGATGCTGATGGGAGAGAGGGAGTGTGATTCAGCCACCTGAAGGCATCTCCCTGCAGGAGAATTACCTTCCCTATAAAGCAGCAGGCTTTGCTCTTAAGTGTTATCAAGCTTAAATTGGGTTCCCTAGGTGACATCCTGGTAAGTGGATTTCCCAATTAAGCACATCCCGATTAAGTCGGATGTACTGTAATTACCAAGTGCTTAGCACTAGGAGCAAACTGGATCTGTTTGTGGCAGAAGGGCTGGATCGAAGCTCTTCCCCAGTCTGGAAGGGGTTGTAGCAAGGTGTTAAGTGTGAAGGTGGGCAGTCTGCGGATGGGATTTTGCAGCCACCCCCTCCTTGCCATTCAGCATGTTCCCTGCAGAAGGAAGATAGTGGATGAAGCCCTGGTGCCACAGCTTCAAACCCTGTGATGTAAGAGAAAACTCCTTTTGAGATTGTACTCCTGAGCATCCTGCTGGTGGGACCTGCTGGATGCAGACTTCTGCATGCTGTTTGCTTTCTCTGCCAGAGAAACTGCATGCTAGCAGTGATAACTGTGTGGAGAAATGGTGGCTCTGCCTGTGGAGGCAGAGGCTGTCGATGGCACTGCCAGCCAGCAGGCAGGCGTTACAACCCTCCAGAGCCAAATTCTCGTAGTGCACCAGCAGCCATAATTTTCCCCAGGATGACATGGGCAGGGGCAGAAGCCTGCCTGGATCCCTGAGGTGAGACCTTATGTTTTGCGGTGATGTAGTACATGACATTGATTGATCCTGACCTCAGCAGCCAGTTTGCGTTCCCACTTGTGTCCCCCGTGGAGGCCATGCTGCTCTTTGCCTGCACCACAGCAGCAGCTCAAACCCCTTGCCGATGCCTCCTCTCCTCCTGCTGTGCTGTCTGGCTGCGGCAGCCCCGCAATGCTCACAGCCCATGCCTTGAGCTGCCGAGCCAGAGATGCTCAGCACACGTGTGTGCAGCCTCTGTGCTGCTCTTCCACCCTGCTCCTCCATTCCATACCGCTGGTTTTGCAGTGCCACCCACTGGCAGTGGCTCCCCAGAAATCCTCTTCCGCAGCTGATGCTCCAAACGTGAAATATTAGAAGGATGGCTCTGATGGGCGTACTCCATAGAGCAGGTCCCATGTGGGTTGGCCCAGGCCATCTGGAAATGCTTTGGCATCCTTTCTGGTGTATCTCAGTGTCTCCTGAGCCCAAGCAGCAAGGTCGCTGGGTTTGCAGAGTGCCAGATATTAGCTCAGGCTGTGCTTAAGGACAATCGTACTGTTTCGCCCCAACAGTCCGACCAGCCCTGTGTCCTGTCTGCAGCATGGCAGGGCAGGCAGCAAGGTGGTTTCTCATCTCTGCTCCACTGGGCATGCCAAGCACAGGACTCAGTTTGTGTAGGAGACTGCATTCATGTTCTACCATGCAGGAGAAAATCCAAAGCCATGGCTTATACCAAATGCCCCACTGTACGTAAAGATCATGCATCCCCTTGGGGAGTGTGCTCCCAGCAATCAAGGGTTGGGGACTTCTGTGGGACAGGATGCTCTTGAGCCAGCATGGGTAAGAGTAGTCAGGCTGGTCTCCCTTAATGTGCCTTGTCCCTTTCTGACCCCATTTATACTATTTTCTCTATCGCAGCTTTAATACATGATGTGAGTCCAGTCTACAAGCAGGAGGAGAGACAGCAAAGGGATGGAAAAGATGCAGTTCTCGGTGTTTCTGTGAAGCAAGCTGCTCCTCACAAGCCAGATTTTTAACTGATGATGCCTCCCAGTAGGCAGTGAGTGCTTGTTTAAAATAAAGCTTGACAAATGGCATGTTGGGGGCGTCAGGTCCTAGAGCACTGTCTTCCAAAAACTATGAAAAAGGCACCAGAGGGGAGCCGGGTACAGCCTCCTAGATGACAGTAATTAAAGGTTTTTGCGCTCAGGCACTGGGAGCTGCTCCTCTTGCAAATTGGCATTGATTGGAGAGGAAGAGAATGATTAGATTGGAGGAGAGTGATGGGGGCGTCAGGAGAAAACACAGAGGTAAGTCTCAATCTGCCATCCTTTTTTTTTTTTTTCCCCACCTCCTCTCTCCCAGCCAGTGGGTGGAGGGAGCAGAGCTCCGGGGCTGGCTCTGCCTGACATGCTGGGGGAGTTGGAAGCTAAAGAGGGGCCACTCCGCTCTGATCCTGCCCTAGGGCATCACCCAGCATATGGGGCAAACGTCCCTGTTCTGAAAAGCTGTGCAGGCTGGGTGGCACCACAGTCCCCCATCCAGCGTGGCTACTGCAGAGCCGTCAATGAGGTTAACCCCTAACCTGAGTTATCCCCATACAAGGCTTTTTCCCCTATATAAGCCCGGGAGTTACACCTCTCTCCCCTATTTTAATTCTAAAGGTGACCTTGGTAGCTTGTTCAATTCAGGTTTTACCTTGTTAGTTATTTTAAAACCCTGTTTTTGATGAAGTTGCCTAGATGTATTGAAGTGGAGCTCAATGTCGAGCCCTCCAACAATACAAGCATTTCTTCCAGGGTGGCAGAAGGAGTTACAGAAATATGCTCCATTTTCCTACAGGTTTGTCTTTTCTACGACTGGTGAGCAGGAAAAACGTCCCCTCGGGCTGCCCCAGCTGGGTCCTTGTTGCGGTCCCTGCAAATGGACCCCAGATGGCTGGGACCTCCAAGCCAAGGAGCTGAGCCAAAACCAAACTGAGAGAGAGCCCCTGGCTGCTGAGTCTGGAGCATTAATGCTCAGGTAGGGTGGTGTAGCCTGAGTCACAACAGGATGCTGCATCTCTTTTGTCCCTTTGGGGAGTCTTTATTTCATGTCATGGGGTTAATTCAGGCTTTGAACATGCAGAGGGAGAATGCGAGCTGGGAAGGAAGGGGATAACCCTTCCGAGCTGTCCCCCGAGCTGTCCCTGCCATGTCCTGCCAGCCTGGTCTGCGCTGTGGGGTCACCACCAGTGAGGAATTTAAACATAATTCAAACAGCTGTAAAAACTACAGCACGGCCTCTCCTTATTCATCCATCCCAAAAGCAATGCCAGTCAGCCCACGCTCAGGGAAGCTGCTGGCCCAGTCTGCAACTGGATACCTTTGGGTCCAGTCCTGCAACCACTGAGATCAGTGGCCAAACTCCCCACGGACGGACAGGGAAGCAGGCCCTCTGCCCTACATTTGGTGCTCATTAATGTTTGGATGAGATAAGCAGCATGCTGCATCCAGTGCAGCACTGGTGTTTGTTGTAAGGCCGTAACCCTGCAGGGTTACCCTGAAATTTGAGGCAGCTTTTGAAAATGCAATTGGGATGAGGCAGGGCTGCACACCTCTGGCAGCAAAGCCCTGTTGAGTCGTGGTAAAATCTGTGTTTGAATCGAAACGGAAGAGCAGATGGACCGAGGCACGGTACCTGACAGAAGGGGGGAGATGCTCCAGCAGTTGCCACATCCCTAAATCCTCCCGGATCTTGCCCAGGGGAAGCTGCTTTCTGCAGGGATTGGGATAATTTGCTGACAGCTCCCGCCAGCAGTGGAGGCGGTTACTGTGTGAGCAGGGCTCGCAGCGCCGCTCGCTCAGTGCGGCATTTGCCACGTACCCAGGGCAGTGTACTGGGAGCTGTCGAGGTCAGCCCAAAAAACTGCATGAAGCCCGTGGGTTGTCTCCTGACTTTCACTGAGTTTTGCTTCAGGCCTCAGATGTCCTCCCAAAGCAAGCTGGCTCATGCAGCCATGCTCGGCAGCTTTGCAGCCAAGAGCAGTCAGAGGCACGGGCCAAAAGCACCTATAAGCTAAGTGACTCCCATAGCACCCGGGTTCAGTCCTGGCCCTGCTCAGGAGCATCATGGGCTCCTGCAGGAGCGCATCGTGGGCTGACCCATTCCTCCCCAATGAGAAATCCTCCCTGCTTCCTTCAGGCATCCCCATTTAAACTGCCCTGAGCCCATCCACATTTATGCCGGTCATTGGCATTAGCCCATTGCACATTGCATTTAGCACAGTAAAACCTCCAGCAAATGATATCTCAGTTCAGCATGCCCTGAATATCCTTAAAAATCCTCATGGCTGCCTGCAAGCCCTGTGCCGTCCCTTGGTTGTGAGCTGGGGGGGTCCTTTAACCCTCCCAGTGCCAACAGGCACCATCATGTCCCTGCCGCTTGTCTCTCCTGGGTATGCGCCAGTGTGACTCAACAGAAGATGATAGAGGTTGGGAAAAGGCCTGGAAGGGCTGGGATGTCGTTGCCATGGAAATCGCTCAGTGTCTCGAACAGCAAGAATGAGAGCAACTCCAAAAGTAATGATCTGTCACTTTGACGAAGAGGGAATTGGAGGGATTTGGTTAGGGGGAAGCCTTATGCTTCAAATAATACGTGTCCATATGCCACGTCGTCCCCAAAAGGGCTCTGTTGACAGCCCTGGGAAATAATCTGATGTGTTTTGGCCGGGGGTTTCCCCAGGGAGCACGGACACGGTTTCTGTGCAGCAGCTGAGCTGCACGGCTCCACGATCCCAGGATGAAAGGCACCAACTCAATGCAATATTCATTCACTCGTTCTTCCTCCCTTCATTCATTTATTCATCCATTCATCTGGTTCATTCACATTTCCCCAGCACTTTAATGAGCAGTGCTGAACCTCTGCAGTCCTGCAGAGCTGTCCCCTGGTGCACTGCCTCTGTGCTGCAGACGGCCATCTCAAAGCCCAGTGTTCGTTCATTTACAGGGCAAATCCTGGTGTGGCTGGAGCGTGGTCTGCAGTGTGTCCAGCTGTGCACTGGGGTCTTTAAATCCCTCTAAAATCCTGCTAGGTTTTGCTATTCCTGTGATTTCTCTTCACTCTGATTTACGTGTCATTCAGCTCGCATCTTCCTTGTGGCAGCCCGAGGAGGGGGATTACTTCCAAATAGCGAGCATGGGGTGATTTCTTTCTTTTCACTGTGGTCTTTTAGGAAGTGGAGAAGGATGCTTCAGGAGCATCTTCCCTCCTCAGCCATGTCTGAGCTCCCTGGGCAGCTGAGTTGGGATATAGTGACCACTGCAGAGGTCTCAGATGGCCATCAAACCAGATTGAAGACCACGGTCCTAACCAGGACCTGTCTTTTTTCCGGATTTATTCTCCACCCAGAGTCAACAGGGACTGGAGGCAGCTATTGCAGGGCTCTCCAGGGCAGGTTTTTTTCCAACCATATGCAGACATTTCTCTTGAAGAAAATAAAACGGATGCCGTCTGGGTAGAAATCAGGAAAGATTAAAAGGAGAAAACTAATTTTCCTGCCTATGATCTCACTCGTGGAAAATGATGCTTTTTCTGTGTGTGCTGCTGATCTGTCCTCTGCCTCTCTCCAAAGAGCTAAATGCATTTCTGAACCAAAGGAAGCAAAGAGAAAACATCCGTTCTTTGTATAATGAAGAAAGCTTTTTCTTTTGTTCCCTGCCTTTTATCAAGTATCTGCTATCTAACATTATTGTTACTCACAGGGTTATTACCTCTAAGTGGCTACTTCCACCAGCATGAGCTGCTTTATTGTCTGCTCAGAGCAATTACAGATCGAGATAATTCCTGCTGCACTGTTTTGTTGCGGAAGGATTTGCTGTGCTCCATGGCCGAGGTAACTTGAGGTGACTTGTGCTGCTGAGTTATCCATTGCGTTAATTAGCAGTGGGTGGCTGGTGCCCTGCTGGATTCTGGGACAGAAGATCAGCAGAGGCTAAACCTAGACATCTTTCAGTGTGAGAGGTGCAAGTATTAAAAGGAAAATTTGGTTTTAGCAGAGCAGAGCTGGGCTTGCATGTGTTTCTATGACTACATCATCTTTATTATTCTGTTGCCTGAAATGTTGGCCAACGTGACCCCCTCCAAGTGTGCAGGACCCCTTGTGTATGTGTGTGCAGGGCAGGACCCGCCCTGCTTGGAGCACTTGCTCCATTGCTGCCCATTGCCAACTTTTAGGAGGTCCTTTGGCTCCTTGTCCTGGGTTGTAAAGAGGCAGGGGTACAAAAATGGTTCCCAGTCCATGATGGCTTTCCCCTTGGGAACTGCCTGACCTTGCTGGTTGGAAAGGGAAAATGAGATTAAAGTATTTGTCTGAAGTTTGAATCCCAGACCGTTCCCCCTCCTGGGCCACGTGCATCTGCAGAGATCCGAGCTGCGGGGCCGCCAGAGGGAGGCTCACCCCCGGCAGGACTCCGCACCTGGCGTTGCGTTAGAGGGCTCAGCCTGTGGGCCATGAACATACCCGGTTCTTTGTATTGCTTTGATACTCGATCTGGTAGCAAAGTAATTTTTTTCCTTTTTTTTTTTCCCTTTAACCTCCTAGGAACCCAGCAGTGGTTACTGAGGAGTCCCTGCGCAGAAGAAGCTGGGCGACGCCAGGCAAGGCGTGGAGCTCCAGGTGGGGATGGTGAGGGGGTCCTGGGGGGGATGCTGCGTGGGTTTTGCAACCTAGCTACACAGCTTAGGAACAGCGTGTTATGCATTCCCTTATTAATAAATAAATACAAAAGTGTGACACTTAAAAGTGCTCGTGAAGGCCATGGCAAACACATTTTTCCCACAGTCAGTAACCTAGGGATTAGAAGGTGGTGGTTTTTATTTGTTTTTCATAGCACACAATGAGGATGGATTAGCATGAAACTGTAATGCTGTCACATGCTCTCAAAATCCTTCATACTGAGACCCCATCCAAGTTCAGCACACGTAGCAATGAGCTTTTCAAAAGAGTCATGATGATAATAAGTATTTTTCTCGCTGGCCCAGAAACCGTAACTGGCAGGGTAGAATTTCTAGGGTTGTATGGATGCATAAAACATCACAAAAAACAACATTGTTCAGTTTACTTGTTACTAAACTTGACTCTGCGTACCCACAGAAATGTGTAGGTGTCTGGACTGCACCTGACACATGAAGTCCTGCTGGTCCCATTGACCAGATCTCCCTTTGGGTTTGACACTAAGCCTGTACTTTGGGTTAGGTCAATATTTGTCCAAGTTTTGTTTCAAAGAGCATGGCTTTGTGCCTGCTTTGCTATTCATCTGAGCTCTTAGCTATCCTTTCTGCAAGAAATTGATGGCTGAGACTGATCTGAATGGACACAGAGACTTCACCCCTTTCTTACCACAGGTTGGACCCTGAGAAATGTTTTTTTTGGGGGGAAGGGAGTGGGAGACAGTAGAAAACTACCTATTCCCTGCTCTCCTCTGCTCCACCGTGTTGGCCTCTGGTTCAGCCAAGGATCTGAGCCACAGCAGCTTGCAGAAACGTTGGTGACAAGTCAGTTCTTTAACATACCAGGCACTGAAGCGATTCCCTGATGGTACCTCTCTCTCTTTTAGTAGGCTGATGGTAAATATGATACTTGGGGCTTGGCCAAGAGCCTTTGACAGGACTCAACAAAGTTTTGCTGCCAGCCTGGTGGGGACCCCACTGAGCCATGAGACCTTTTCAGAGCAAACCCTTCTTTGTGCACTTTGTACAAGCAGCATGCTGTGTTTGTGGCTAGAACTGGTCTTAAATTGTCTTGTCCCTTTACAGCCACAGCAAAAGTGGATGAAAAGCTCAGAAACTGGGACTGGAAATCCATCCTGACATTTCAAAGCAATCTTTCCTTGTTGGGCTGAGTTCCCAGAGCAAAGAGAAATGGTGGTCGTGAGTAGAACACATTTCCCTCAGCGTCACGGTGACCGCGTTTGGCTCCCGGAGGACAACCCTCCCTTGCCTCCAGGGGAGTGCAGAGAGCAGCAGCACCAGGTCGTATCTTGAGTCGTGATGCTGTCCCTCCTGCCGCCCCTTCCCATCAACTACATGAGACGAGCTCTCCTTTTATGCTCAAAAAATGGACTGGATCAAGGTTTTCACTGCTATTCCTGCCATTCCAGAGTGCATTAAGGTATGAGTCATCACTGCTAATTATCTCCATAAGCACCTCTGTGGCACAAATTATACCTCCCAGCCAGCTGCAGTGGGAAGTCGCTTCTGCCTGGTGTTTCTCAGCGTGACTTTGTGGAGCAGAAGGCAGGAACCCCGCATTGCCTGCTGGCACTGACTGCCAGCAGTGGTGGCCTCGAAGGAGATGATGGGAAGAGCTGGGTGCTCATCACCCTCTTCTGACCAAGCCCAACCAAAAGGAACAGAGTATGGAGCCCTAATCCTGGTGCCTGGTTGGTCATTTGAGTTCAGGATGACTTGGGAAACATGGAAGCCAAAGTCCTCCGGCTCCCCTAGAGTCTTAAGCAAATTTTCCTCTCCCCTTTTGGTGCACTCTTGATTTGCTCTGCAGCACAAATGCTTCCACCCAGCCTGGTTACTGCCCTTCACTCCTTCATCCTCTTTGCCTACTGTGAATAACACGGCAAGGGTGACTGCTGCAGTTGTGCTCACACATCTCAAGCAGGTGGAGCCAGAAAAGCTCTTGCATACTGTATCTGGGTGAAAACGTTAAAGATTTGATCAAAGTCAGCAAAAGTGTCCACCTGCCAGCTGTAACTGTGGGACCTGTGCTTCGAGGCAGTAACATAGGTTTGGACAAGCACCCTCACGGTGACATCCTGGTGATGGCAAGTGACTTGAGAGCACTCCATTGGATGGGAAGGTGGAGGAGGTCTCCAAGGACTTTTCCTACACAAAATTTGTGTCTTACATCCCTTTTCTCTCCCATATTTTCAGCCTTGGCCTGCCTCAGCATACTTCCCTTGCCTACCAGGACCCAATGGTATATGTAGGGATTTGCATTTTGTGAGGAAATACCTATTGAAATGTAGGATGATATTAACTCCATCTTCCTTGTGTTCCCCCATGTTCCCAAGCTCTGTTCACCATCCCCAACCCCTGAAACAGCTCCTCTGAAAGCAGATATGTCAGTCTTCGCTGCACAGGGAATATTTTAAGGCTCTGAAAACAAAGTTTATTATAGCAGAGCTGCCAAAAGTGTAACCACTGCCATGCTAAAATATCCTCTGCCTCCTACATTTGTAACGTGGGAGTCTTTTATATCCTCTTTACTGCTGCTGAACCATGCATTTGTCTTGGCAGCAGATGTATGCAGACTGGGGTCTATTTCAGTGTCATGCAAAAGAGCTCTTAGGCTAAAAGATGTATTACAGCTTACTGGAAGGCTTGAAATTAACTGTACGATGATGCTGCATGAAGATAAAGAACCAGCAATTTCATTGAATTGTGATTTTATCCAGATGGGCTGGAAGATTGAACAGCATTGCCATCTCCAAAGGTCTCCCTTTGCCAAATTAACTGTTGAGTTGAGTGAGAGCCATGAGGAAGAGACCTTGCTGAACCAATTTTGGGAAAAGATCTTCCTCCTTACCCGGTATGTCACAGGAGAAATACAGGTTTGGGGGATGGTTTTGTATTTTTTTTTTCATGCTTCACATCTGAGCTCTTGGCACAGCATCCCCTGCTTCTAATTGCACCTTATAACTGCAGTTTAATTCAAAACCCGCCAGGCTGGCACAATCGGAGCCAGTTTCTATTAAAGCGCCCGAGCAGACCGGCTGCCCCCCAGTCCCGACCCCTGCTGCAAGCTGCTGGATGCTGAAGTGTGACCCACAGTGGCACTGAGACACAGTAGCAGGAGAGGCAGCTTAAAAATGCTTTGGCCACTTACATGGTTGAAAAAGTTTAAAAAAAATAAAATTGCAAGATAAGGCAGAATCCCCTTTTTATTCCTCACTATAATATATTGGATAGGAATACAATTAGGAAGAAAACAGTGTCTGGGATGCGGTCTCGGCCACCACCATCCCATCCATTGCCACCCTCCGGCTGCCCCATCGCGTGTAGGGCAGGAGAGTACCTTGAGCAGAAATGCTGCTTCTGGCTCTGCTCTTTACTGCAGTCATTTTGAACACAGAATAAAGCAGGAAAATTGCACACAGTCAGGTGAACGCAGGGCAGGCTGGTGAGGCAGATGTACTTGAAAGCAGAATTACAGCTGCAAAAGGGAATAAATACATTTGCTAGCATTTCCTGCATTTTTAAATTGATCTTTTTGTGGGGCTTTGTTTTGTTTTCAGGGGGAGTGTTGTTTGCTTGGATGAAGCTATTGAGGACTTTTTCCATTAGCAGGATTTTTTTTTTTTCCTTTCATGTGTCAGCGAACCACACGCAAGCTCCAATCTCTGCTTTGTGGATCCTGAACTCCTGAAGTTGATTTTGCCACTTCAGTAATAAGGTGAATTACATGATGTGGTGGCAGAAGAAAGTGGTATGAGGAGCAGAGAAAAATATAGTCTCTCTGTACCAAGAGAGCCCCCAGAGCAGGGTTACCCCCCTGTCCTGAGTCCAGGCACCTGATGACCCAGCAGAAACCCAGGAGATCCTGGTTAAAATAAATTGAGTTAATTAATTGAGCAGCTGTGGCATGGATGCCCTTCATCTTAAGTGCCTCCCTCCAAGAAGAGAAGGTGCTGTTGAGCTTGTTTATTGGTAATGTTATTTCTCTAAAGCAATGGTTGTCACCTGTAGTGCCCTCTTGGCTCAGCACAGCTACTCTGGTGGCTCTGTGGTGGTTATTGCAGGTACCTGAGCTTCTGCTGGGATTTACGGGGGGCTTTTGGACATTGTGGCAGCGTTTTCTACATGTTGAGACTGGAGAGAAGGAAATACTCTGGGCAGTTTGTATGTTATTGTCATTGGAGAGCTGGCATTGCCTCCACTTCAGTGGGGCTGACAGTTGGGAGGGGAGGGTGGGCTCCATGCGCTTCAGATTCCACAAAAATGATGGAAACCTGAGATGGTGCTTTTCTTTTGTTATGTACAGCAGGTCAGGTTCTGGTCTGGAAGTCGCTGGGCTGTGGATCAGGTACATAGCTGAGGGAAATGCTGCTGGTTCATGGAAGGGTTTTTGGGGTGGGTTTTTTCAGCTAATCCATTCAGGCAAGTATAAGCCTTTACTTTCTTCACCATGACAGCATATGTTAAGCTAATAGTGGCTGGGTATTTCTCTGAGGCTGTAAAAATAAGCTCGTTCATCCTTTCTTTATATTTGTTGCGGGGAGAATGGAAAAAAAACACAACAAAGAAGAAAGCCCTGCTGAACTCCTGCTGCCTCTCCAGACTGAGCATACTCCCTCCCTCCCTCCCTCCCTCCCACTACCGCATTGCTGTCGTCTCCAGCAGCATCATGCAAATTGCAGGAGCAGGGCTGGGGGTTGAGTCCATGGCCGCGTTCCTATTGAGCCAGGGCTGCATCAGTTGCATCACCTGATCCAATGACAGCCCAAAATTTCAGAGCTCGTGGGCAGCCGCTGTAATCTTGGTGGCCAGATTTAGCAAAAAGCAGACCTCACCAAAAAATAAATAACCTCAGAAGAACTAGAATGAGGGCTAGCATGTTAACGGTATCTCTGCTTGAGAAGCTGCAGAAATTCCCTGTGCTCTTGGAACCTGGCTCTGTGTTTGCAATCCAAGCCTTAGACCCTCAGCAATAAGGCCTAGGAGGTATTGCAGGGCTGATGCTGAGATGCTGCTGTGTAATATAGGCGTGATGCATCTCTGCTGCCCTTTGAAGTCGACCAAGGAGGGGTTGCAAAAGCATCTCAGTGCAGGTGGGCTGCTCAAGAAAGTGAAATTCATGTTGTTTTTCAGCTTTGCAGAAGTCCCCTGTGATATCCAGGTGTTCTCTGGACACCTCGGCCGTGAGCTCTGCCTGCATTGCATTCTGCAGGAGATAGTGCTGGTGGGTTTGAAGTTTGTAGAGGAAAGGGAGGTTGTGGTGCATAAAATAAAGGCAAAAGCCTAGAGAATAAACGGTCTTGAGAGGGATTTGACTGGACTGGATCAGGATTAACCTTTTCCATACAGTGTATGTCCCCCTCTTCCTTCTGTGGATATTCCAAGATTTACCGAGAAAACACCAGCTCCCCTTGAGACTGTCTTGAAGGGCTTGAGATTTCAGACCTTGTCCCTACCCCACTTCTTTTCAGGTTTGAGGAGATGCTTTATTTTGGCTAATCCATGGGCATGTCGCAGTGGCTGTGCCGACAGTCAGGGCTGGCCACAGCAGCTTGGCCTGGACAGGGAGCCCAAAAGCAGGAATTGCACTGGAGGAGAACAAAGATTCGCGGGAATGGTTGAGGAAGGGGGTATGTGGAGTGAACATCCTTCCTCTCTCTCCAGCAGGTTTAGGACCTATTCTTTGATGTATTTTACTGGTCCAAAAAGCAGAGCAACCATCCGTCCTGCTGAATTCCTCCCACATTCTTGTGCTGCAGCGTGACTGGTGCAAATGCCAGCAGCTGGAAGACTGAAATAGCAGCTACCATTGCTTAGGCCCCACTGATTTGTCCTGTGGCTTTTCTATGCCCTTTAATCTCCAGTAACTAATCCCTCACTTCCTTGCGGTCTTTCTAATTCTGTGCCCTGTGCTGGTGCTTCCTGTAAACAGCGGGTCTGGTGGCCCATAATTGAGGCTTTTGCTGGCTGCGCAAAGGGCATGTGGCAGGGCTGTTCTTTAGGCTGGATGTGGCCATTTCAGAAGGCTGAATAATGGAAATGAGGAGCCTGGTTCTCCTCTTCATCCAGGCAGGAGAAGTCAGGACAAGCTGCGATGAGGCCAGTGAATAATTCAGGTGTAAAACCAGGACATAGAACGCCAGGTTCCATCACCCTGACCCAATACCTTATGCTTTCCGGTCTCCAGAAACCATGGATAGGCCAGTGCTTGAAAGCACAATTGGAGTGAAATAAGGTCTCTGTGGCACACGCTTGCACTGGTACTTGCTCTTCTCTGCAAGAGTCTCAACTTGAGCAGAAGCCATGAGCAGATCTTCCTCAACCCTTAATAACCACATCTCTGGTCTAAAACTTTGAATGGAGTCCTAAAATTAAGGGCAGAGCTGAAGGCCTGTGCTGATTGAAGGCTTCTCCTGGTGTTCTGCCCAGGGACCTGGTCCTTCGCACTCCTGTAGATATGAAGCCTCCAAATGCTCCGGTGTGTGCTCTGACAGCAAGGGAGGTGCAGAAGACATTTTCCGACCAAAACATCTTCAACTGTTTTTTTGGCTTCAAGTTGTCGAAAGATTTGGAGTATTAGATACCAATCCTCAAGCCTGAAAGTTAATTTTCTCCAAGTGAGTTCATGTTAAAGTGATGATGGATCAAACAGGTTTTCAGCTTTTCGTCTTATCTGAAATCTCCTCTGTCTGGGTTTCTGTTGCGTGATTCCTTACATGGATCCCTCCACAGATCTCTGAGCATCCACCAAACCACACCATTTCAAAGGTGTACATTGCAAAGCAAAGCCTGCTTTCAGTTCTGAAGGCACAGCGTCAAGTCCTGGTGCTTCACAAAGAGCCATGGCCAAGTGTGTACGGGGACAGTTGGCAGCAAATACGTGGTAGATTTGAGTTTTCCTGTGACGTGCCAATGCCCTGGTCGTATCTCTGTGTGGTGCCTGCATCCCGGCTGCCTGATGGGCTGAGACATGAGCGAGGGGTCTCCTTCCCTAGCACTGGGGTTGAACAGAAGCAGGCAGGAGGGCTGGTGTGAGGAAGCAGGTGAGGAGCTGGGTTTCTGGCTGCCCACGCAGCTCCAGCCTGACAAAACATTGGCAGGAGTGACCCCAGAGCATCCTGCGGTGATCAGATGGAGGAGGCGGTTCCCTTAATGCACGTTTTTCCAAACCACCTTTCCCTTGTGCTGCATTATCACAAGATTGAGCTGTTCCTGAAACATAGCCTGACATGAAGTCAGACTAAAGCAAAGCTCCTGCAAGCCATTAGGTGGTTGCCTGAGTCCTGCTGGAAGCATCACAAGTGTAGATGAAATTGCTCTGCATGTATTTACGCCCGCTCTCCCTGGCCTCAGGTTGACAGTGTGCCTCCACATCTCCATTCTTTCCAACAACAGGGATGCAAGCAAGCCTTGAGAGGGTCAGAAAAGCTTTGCCCAGCAGCAGCAGGAGTCTTTGAGACTCGATGCCAATAATCCTCGTCTGCAGTTGGTCCCTTTGGCTCCAGTCACTGCTGAGTTTGCTGGTGGATAAAACCACTGTGTTGGATCAAATCGATACTGAAGGAGACTTCACAAAAGTTAATAGCTAGTGGTCAAGAAGAGTTGCCAGACTCTTGCTTTCTCAGTAACTAATAAAAGTGCTTTTTAACACAATTAATGTCACGTCTTTCTAAAGACTGAAGGAAATTGGAATTGAGACGTTTCTATTTTGACAGACTCAGTGGAAAACTTCTGTTCAGACTGGTAGGAATGAAACCAATAAATTTCTGTAGAAACTTTCTGAATTCAGCCTTCAAGATAATAGATAGGCTGTTCTGACTGTGGATAAATAAGCTCTGTTTTTATAAGTGTTTAAAGACCTCCAGGATGACGAAGTGGAACATACTTCAAGTCTCCAAAGATGGGAAGTGGCTTCTGAGTCAAATGCCCTCCCATGCCAGGGCTCGTATTTTAGACTGAGATCACTCTTCTTTGATTTGTTGACAGCTTTTCTGTTGTGTTTTGAAGGAGGAAAAAAAAAAAGTGGGGGGGGGGGGGGAGGGGAGGAGAGAAACGTCCCAGGCTGAAAATAGCAGTGAAACATTCCCCAACTGGCAAACCTGCTCTTAAAGAAGGCTTCCCAGGGGACATAAAGCTCCAGCTGCAGCCCAGAAAACTGGCTCATCAAGCGATGAGTGAGGTGGAAAACCCAGTCTTGGGTGACAGCAGACCTCCCTGAGCATTGCTCATTTCTGGATGGTGGTGAAGCTGACACAGGGCACCTGAAGAGGGAAGGAAGGTGCCGTTCCCACCAGCAATGCTTAGAAGGTGGCTTCTCGAGGTGGGAAGGGTGGAAGCATCTTGCTGCCTTTTTGCCTCCCCATATTGTGAAGACCAACCCTACTTGCAGCCCCTGGCTGCTCTGGCCATCCCCAAAGCAGGTGGTGGAAAGGCCGGATCAGTGCCTTCTAGAAACAGTGTTCCCATTTATGCAAGCCTGGGGCCTAATCCTGCAAATAAAACCAAAATAGTCATAACCCACAGCAATGGATAGAGGGATCACGGAGCATTAGCATTGCAGCTCTGCTTGCTTCCTCCTCCTCCATCTCTGCCCACTGACGTGGTTCGTTAGATGTGTTGGGCAGAGGCCAGCAGCGTGTGCTTTATTTGAGCTGGGTGTAAAGTTCCCCTTCCTGGGGAAATTCACATAGATATTGTAGAGCACGGCTTGGTGGGCTCTGAATGGACGCGGGTGCCTGTGGTGACACGTGGCCAGAGAACCACCGTGACCTGGGGGACGCAAGTGGGGTGGCTTTGGTAGGTGTCAGAGGTTGTGTGAGCATGGCCCTGGCCAAGTGTGCCTGGTTTTGGTGCCTTGAGGTCGAACACCAGAGTGATTGGCAAGGTGTTGAGGAGCCAAGAAGAGGCACCAGAGTATTTCATGGGCTGGCCCAAGGAGCTCAGTCTCTGCTTTCCCAAAGAGAAAGGGAAGTAAGATTTGGTCATGGCTTGTGATGTACAAAAGTGATGGAAATGGGGGAGTAATGGGATTTTCAACTTAGTAGGCAAAGTCCTGCAAGATGCCTGGAAGTGGATACCAAATGAATCCAGCCTGTGAACAAAAAGCTCTATTATTTGGAAGTCATTAATCAGGGAAGTAACTCAGCAAGGCTTGTGCAGATCCTCCACTGCTGAGAATGCTTTGATCAAGACTCATTGTTGTTTCCTTTCCCCCAAAGCAGATGCTGTAAGGCAGGGTTGTGCTTGCCGCAGAGCCGAGGGGGAGCAGCAAAGGCTCTGGAGGAGGCTTTGACTCGTGTTCTAAAGATGGCCCAGGAGAGGAAAGGCACAGCAGCATCCATGTCACTCGGTGTGTGAGCTGCCCTGCACCTCCTCTGCTGCTTCAGAAGCACCTCCTGGTCTCTGGTCGCTACTGCTCAGGAGTGGGGGGGGGGGGGGGGGCTCTTTTTGAGCAGGGGAAAAAATATCTGCAAGTAGCAGGATCGCACTGATGCTGGCTGTAGGAAGCACGTGTTCCTGCTGCCAGAGACACCACAGTTGCTACAGCAACTGCAAAGCACAGAGATGAGCATCCTCCCTCTGCCAGCATCCATCCCCCAAAATAAGGCAGAGCAAGGAAGGTGCTGGGGTGTGAGAGGCAAGGGCCCACGGCTGCGCTGCACCAGTGCTCTGCTCCCATCCCACCGCAGATGCTACCCGTGCACACTCCATGCCCCTCGGTCCTGCTGAGCCTTCGGTTTCCAGGTCCATTCCCAGGTTTCCATTTCTTTCCCTACATCTGCAACCTACCCAGGCACCAGAGCAGCCCAGCCTGCCTTTTCCTCTCCCCACAGGGGTCCGCTGGGTCGGATGCTCAGCCCCCGGGGCTGTCAGGATGAGAATGTGATGCTGGGGATGCTGCAGGGAGCAGCGCAGCTGGTGGGGGAATGGGAGGCTCACACTGAGCTGTGTTTTGCAAGCGCCTGCCATCTCATCGCCGGTTAAATCGGGCTCTCCGTGGCTCCCAGCACTGCGCCATCCTGCTGCGGCAAAAGTGCCTGGCTTCCCCTGGTGCTGCTTGCATAAGTATTTAATGTCAGGAGGAAGAACTGCTTTGAGAAATGCTTCGGTGCTTGCATCCAAACAGAAGGTTGTTTCAGGTGGCCAGACCAGGCAGGCAGGCGTGAGCGCGCACACAAAAAAAAAACTTTAGCTGTATTTTTTTCAGAATTGTTCCTCTGTTGAAAAGGTAGAGGCATCATGATGAAGCATGATGGGTTAGGAGGGAAGTAAGGAGGTTTTGGGTGCCTGGAGGGAGGAGGGGCGGCTGGGTTCTGTCCCACATACTCTTCCCCACCTCCATGCAACTGTCACCTGCTCTCTTACAGTAAAATGCTTTAAAGAGGTGCCAGGTTTGGAGCTTTAGTGGAAAATACCTGAAGACTGCCTGTCCCCAGACCTCAGCTGGGCACTCTGTCCTACCCCCAGCCCTGGATGCATCAGGTGTGTTCTGCAAATGGAAATTCAAAGGCATCCACCTGCCAGAGGCTTCCCGGAGATCTATTGCGGTTCCTCACAAAGCGGTTTGAAAAGCCTGGATAAAATTGCAGTGGGAGCAAATGTGTTAGTCGCAGCCAAAGCATGCATCAGGCCATCCTTAACACTGTTGGCAGCTTGAGATGGGGCTGACCCAGAAGGGGAGGGTTGGTCCCCCTCCCAGGGCTCCCAGCTCAGGTGCTCTGGTGGGTGGAGCGAGCCCACATCCTCGCAGGTGTCCCACTGTCACTGTGGGGCAGCAGCTGTCCTGTTGAAACTGGGGGCTTTACGCACCCTTTCCAGAAGGCGTTGGGCACAAGTGCTATTTAGTCATTACTGATGCTGACACCAAGCACAGCACCACTGTGGTCCGCATGGGGCTGGGGGTACAAAGAAACAGATTCAAAACCATTCAAAGTGTCATGAAAATGTAGGTTTTAGCAGTGGGAATGCTGAATTCTGCAACAAGTGTTTGCAAACCCCAGCCCCTTCCCATACAGCCGTAGTGCAATTAAGTTTTCAGATTAATTATGTGCAAAGGAGGGTGTCAGTCACTCCTCAGCGCTGACTTGGTACAAGGGCAGTGCTATTGGTCTGTTCAATAATTTATGTGCTTAATATCAGAGGGCAGCACTGGGGGGAAGGTCCTGTTGCTGCAGGCCAGGAGATTAAGCATCCTTCCAACAGAGACGGTCTGATTGCAGTGAGCCCTTACGGCATTCACGAAGCACACTGAGATGCATTGGTTTTGATGGGGATGTGATCTCTTAATTACCACACCCTGCTGAAGAGATCCCAGTACAAAACCTCCGTTTACACTCAAGCAGCAGATGCTGCACCTGAAAATCAAGCAGCTGATGCATCTAAAGGCAGGAAAAGAAACGACACAAGGGATGCTTGGTGCTGCAGAGGTGAGGATTGCCTTGCTGCTGAACAAAACGTGCACGTATCTCTGCTCAGCATCCCAGAAAAGCCAAGATGGAACTGGAGCAATCCAGCCAAAGGACAGCAGGGAGGTGTAGGGAGTGCTGATTTGCAGAAATCAGGACCTGAGTTCCCATCCTATTGGTTTCTGTGCATCAGATAGCCAAGATATGGACAGTATTGGCTGTTCCCTACAAAAAAAAAAAATATTAAACTTGAGCAAGGAAATGCTTTTGCTGCTAGAAACTGGGAAAGTACCAAAGGAGAGGCTTCTTTTGACTCTTTTCCTAAATACTTGCTCCCGGCAGGATCAAAGGTGGCATCCAAGGGCAGCCAGGTCATCACCTTGCCCAGGCAGCTGTTTTCAAAGAGCTTTTAAAGAGCTGTGCAGCTGTAAATCCTGCAAGGGATGGCCCAAGGGGTGATCTGAAGCTGGCTGCAGGTCACCTGCCTGCCTTCATATCATCTGTGTTTATGGAGAAAATGCTCAAAGCCACCAGCCAGGGATGACGGTCATCCCAACCCCTTCCTGTGGCGGTCGCCTTCTCGGGGCACAAGAGAACAACCAAAACTTGGAATGAAAAGAACGCCCCGTGTCATCTGCCCATCTCCAGCAGTGCTGGTGAAAGGGTTGAAAAAACGGCCTGGAGAAAGTCCAGGAAAGTGCCAAGCCCACATCCTAGAGCCCCTTTCGCCATCCCACTACATTCGTTCTGCAGAAAAGAAGGGATGTGCTGCACTCACTGCATGTCAGCGTCACTTGATCTTTATTTTAATGGACATTTCATCTATTTCAGAGCTGTGCACAGCCCCAGTGAAGTCCAGGACAGAAGGCAGACACCTGTAGGGCTGTGCTTACCTGAACATCTTAATTTTATGTATTTTTATGGCACGGAGTCACTGTCCTTGCCTGGCATGACCCTGGGAAAGTGCTCTGCAGTGGCTTCTCCCAGGGAAGCAGAGTAGTGGCTTTGGTAAAGCACTGGTGTTTCAGAGCAGCAGCCCCAGATGTGATTGCGGTCCCTCTGCCTTTAGCATGCCCGCTGTGGGTAGGGAACAGCAGAGAAGGGCATGGGCCGTGCTCAGAGCCGGGTTTGCAGGATGATGCTGGACACAGCGCAGTACTGGAAGAGTTACAGGTGTGAATTAACCCTCTCGGCAGCTTTGCTTCCCTTGGTCTGCACACTGTACAGCCCCGTTGTACAGAATACCAAGCCCTTCAGCTTGATTTTAGCAGCCCCGGCATTGTGTTTTTGCCTCAAGTGAAGGCTCCTCAAGTGATTTAAGTCCTCCCTGTCACTGGTGATAAAAAGCTGTAGGGTTAAGAGAGATCTTCCTCTTTTTTTTTTTCTTTTTTTTTTTTTAAATCCTCCTGCTTAGTTTGCAGCTGGAAAAGAAGGGGTGTTTTCGAGCTACTAACAACTTGGTAAAATGGGCTAATAAAAAAATGGGCTGAGAGTACAGCGTGCTTTATCGGAGCTGATGCCTGACCTCACGCTGCTACAGAAGTAGCTCAGCGGCACACACAAGCACCTCTTGCTGCATCGGCTTTTGTTTCCACATGCTCAGCAGCAGCAGTGAGCAGAAGTGCCAAAGTGAGCTGGGACAACTTAGATATTTAACATGTAAGCAGGAACAGCGATATCCCAGCCCAGACACATCCTTTGAACCTCCTGTGCTGCGGCCAGACAGCCATCCCACAGGTGACGGGCTGTGCTGCCTGCAGTGAAACCCCCTGGCACATGCACCAGCGAAGGGGTTGCAGCCTGGAGGAGATGTGACTGGTTATATTTCTATGTGAAAATACATTTCTATCCATGCAGGGCTCAGGACGTGCAGCCCTCTTTATTTGCTTTATTGTTTGATGCCTCCTGTCTCAAAGAGGGGCAGCAGGGGCTAGAAGTGGGGCTGGGGGTCCCATCCTGCCCCTGCCTTCAAGCAGCACCCTGCCTGGCTTTGAAGGGTTTTCAAAAAAAAAAAAAAAAAAAAAACAAAAAACAACAACAACAAAAAAAACAACCTCCAATCCAGCAGTTAAATCAGTGTCTCAGCCCTGCTCAGAGGATGTGCAGGATCAGGCCTTGCTTATCTCCTTCCCCCTCCCCAGTCCTGCCTTCACGCTAACCTACTTTCTTGCTTTGTGGAAAGAACATCTTGGATTATGGTGCTGCAAATGAAAGGATTCAGTCATTGCATCAGGCGAGTCGCAGGTAAGCACAGGGTTTAATGTCAACTTGTTGGCAGCTTCTTTATTCCTTTTTTTTTTTTTTTTATTCCTCCTTTGCAGAAACAAGCCGTCTTTGTGTGGAAGTTCATTTTCCTTTTTAGCCAGGGCATTTCTCAACGTGGCTTTCCAATAATCCTTGTGGTGCAGATAAAGCAGAGCCAAAGCAGATCTCTTTCACTGTTCCTGCAGAGTGCCCCAATCCCATCCAGAACTGGGGTGCAGCTCACGGGAGGGCTGTCCCCTCTGTCCCAGCCCCTGCCTCCAGGCGGAAGGACAGAAGTTGTGCCCAGGTGGTGGAGCTGAAATCCTGAGATGAAACGCAATCTTGCTGTAACTCCTTCCAGTGTTGGGCTTTGTTTGCATTAAGGTGCAGGCATCAACACCCTAGACCCCTAGGGTTAATAATAAGGGGAGAAATGAATACAGACATGAGCTCAGCATCTCTTTATGTCAGCCGGTTCCTCCCAGCCACCTCCACCTGCCTCCCCGGAGCAGCCACCAACCTGCTTCCAGCGTGGCACAGCATCTTGGTGGCGCTGTTCATCTCCTGACAGCTTTCCAGCCCCAGCTTCCAGCCCCGGCAGCACCTCCACCCTCGCAGACTGCCCTCTCCACTTCGCAGGAACTGCAGGCTCCGTTTTTGCAATCGCAGTGCTCGTCCGGTCTTTGTGGGGTCATCCAGCCACATCTGCAGTGGGATGGGGCTGGCACAGAGGAAGATCTGCTTTTAAATCGCTAAGCTCCCCCCAAATCCAGCATCATCATTCAAATGCCAAAAAATATACAATATAAAATAAAAAAATAAGAGACTACCATACAGTCATCAGTCCTTTATTGCCATGTCGATATAGTTCAGATGCAAGTCCTGCAAATGGAGAAGACCTAATTTATGTGCACCTTTGGGTTAACTGAAGTTCAGGGCGTTCTCCAGGCAGGTTGGTGAAGGTCCATGTAAAGTAACTTCCCTCCCCAGCTGGCCAACATGAACGTCCCAGTGCCTCCAACACCAGCACACGAGGATGCGGCATCCTGTGCATGGGCTGGCCTTGCTGCCAGGCGCTGAAGCAGCTCCTGCACTGGCTCCATCAGGCTCCCTGGGCTTCACAGCACCGTGCCAAAAATCCCTCCCCATCCCCACCATATCCAAGAGAAGAGGGGAAGCCTTCCTTCTTCCACCAAGAAGGAATTTATCTGCACCAGGGGATGCTCCTTCTGTGACGAACACAAGGAACCAAGTTCTTCTCCAAGGAAACATGGTTCTCCCCAGCCCTGCATGAGGTCTCCAGCAATGAGCCCAGCCAGAAGAAGTATCCAGGGTGTAGGCAAGAGGAAACGCAATGCTACTCCTTCTGGCAGCTTGGCTGGCTCCTGGTGTGTCTCAGGCTGAGTGACCATGACGTGGGCCGCCAGCATGGACTGTCCTCCCAAGGAAGGTGCGGAGGTGGAAGGATGGAAAAGGGTTGTGAGCAGTGGCAGCTCTGGGGGGAGCAGAGGAGGTGGCAGGCCCGGTGGGAAGCTCGTTTTGGATCATGCTTACCCGTGACCGTCTTCCTCATCCAAAGCAAATGCAATGAAAATATTGCTGGGGGGGGGGGGGGGTTTAGCAGAATAAAATAAATGCAGTTCCCAGCCTCTCCCAGTGCCCCTCTTCTCCTAACTGAGCCAACCCCGTGGAGCACACAAGCCTGGGCTGTTCCCATGTCCCTGCCATCAGCACTTGCAGGGCAGCACCACTAGCTCCCAACCCCCTTAGGGACACTTCTACTCCAGAAATCCCCCCTTCTCGTGAAACCCCAGCCTGATGATTGCCACCAGTTGTCACCATTTTGTCTCATCTTTTTAGGAGCAGCTCCCCCAGGCACTGGGGATGCTGGGGACGTCGTGTTTGCTGGCCCAATGAGGGTCAGGTTTGAGGAGAGCCAGACTGCAGGCTGGCTGGCATTTTCAACAAGCAAAATAATTTTTTACGACCTCCTTCATGTCTTTAAGAAAATTATAATGGATGTCAGAGCAAAAAAGCCACAGTCGGGTAGGATTGGGAAGTTTCTGCATGTCCTGCTGTTATTTGCTGGAGATGTTCCTTCTCCCTGAGTGGGATCGGTGCTCCCTCTTTGAGCCCAAAGTGGCATCTGTTAGGCTCAGGCTCCCTCTAGTGCCTCTATGTCCTGGTGTCCCCGCTTCTCCAGGTGGCTTCTCCAGGGCCTTTTGCCCCTGGGGACCGTCCTTCGTCCCTACTCCCCTCCAGCATTGCTGGTGTGGGCTTACACCACAGCCAAGCACCGTTTGCCTTCTCCCCCTTCCCAGTAGCTCAGCAGTTTTTAGGAAGGCTCCAAAGCCCATGTCAAGCAAAGTCCTCTGGGCTCCTTCCAGCCAGCACCTGACCAGAACGTGGATGTGTTGGCACTAAGGGCACCCCATGTTCTGCCTGCCTTTCACCATGGGCTGGGGCAGAACCAGGAAATGCTGGGAGAAGTTTCTCCCATGCCCATCTTCCATAAATATCAGGACACCACCAAAATGCCATGTCAGACGTCAACAAAGTCCTGCCCACCTCTCTTTTCAGGTGGTTTCTCAGAAAGCAGCAATGCTTTTCTGATCTATACCCATGGGCATCAGCGCAAAAGCCACATCAAACCCAACAGGGATGAATTGTGTAATGTGAGGGCATCAACGGAGAGGACACTGTTGTCAGAGACACTTTGAGATTTTTGTTTTAACTTACGATTTTTATTTTTTTTTTTCAGAATTATTTTGCAGCAGTAATAATTACCACCTTTTTTAATGAGTGCAGCTCTTGTAATGGATGACACGCAGGATAACATGCACTAATTATGTCTCTAATCTCTAAAAGCATGGTTGAAGATTTCAAACCAGCTGATCGGTCTTGGTGAGGCTGTAATTGGAGACACAGCAGCTCATTAGAGCTTGGGAGAGACTCAAGGGGTCACAACCGCCCAACAGTGCATGATGGGCTTGATCCTGCCCTGGATCATCCTTTCCTTTTTGGTATTCTGCCCTGGGTCATCTTTTCTTTTTTGGTATTCTGCATTTGCTTACAGTGTGTTATAAACAACCCTGAAGGTACCATGCTCAAACCCATAAAGGGACTGCAGCGCCACAGTTTTATTTTACTTGAAAGAGGATTGCTGAGACTGTAAAATAAAAACTTCTGTTTCTTCCTGGTAAGGAAAGCTCAGAAATGAGTGAAAAAGGTCAAGAGTTTTCTTAATCCAGTGGCCACGGTAAGGGCAGGGTGCCTGCTTCTGCCTTCTGCAACGCAGTGGGGGCAAATGTTTTTCTAGGATTCGCTTTTGTCAGCCGCCAAGCTCCTCTTGTTGGGTTGTGAGGGGAAGTTTGCACATGGAGAAGGATTTGGGGAGCAGCTTGCCCGAGCTGTCCAGCTGCACCGTGCCTGCAGCAGTGCTGTTTCCATCTATTTGTACACCGTGTGCCCGCAGCAGCTGCCCGGAGGGAACTAACACAGCTAAAAACATGCAACTTAGATTTCGCTGGAAATAAGTACTGAAATTAAATTGTGTTAGCTTCCTTTTTCCTGACTGGTTTCATTTCAGCCTGGCCACTTTCCGCATCTGTCACGGGTAACTTATTTTTCCCCTGTTTTTATGACAGGACGAGGCGACGAGCTGGAGGGATGGCAGGGCGGCCAGGGGCTGTTTTCTTCCTTCCACCCCGGCTATCTGAAGCAATTTCAGCGGGGAACGTCTTGTCGGGGGCCATGTTGCGGGGGGGGCACCGTGCTGCTCCGCAGGGGCCGGGGCCGGGGGCGGCTTTAGGGCGGAACCAAGCTGCGGGCGGTGCGTGTTGCGCACCGGAGCGTGTCGTGGTTCCGGTGCGGGCGGCCGCCATTTCCCAGCAGCCCCGGCGCCGGGCCTTTCTCTTCCGGTGCGGCGGTAGCGGCTGCGTTTGGGTGAGTGTCGCGATCGGTCGCGATCCGCCTCCATCCGCCTCCATCCGCGGCCCGCGATCGGCGCGGCGGGCTGGGAGGGGAGGCGGGGAGCCGCGCGAGCCGATCCGAGCCCCGTGTCCGTGTCCGTGTCCCGCAGGTGCAGCCATGGCCAAGTCCAAGAACCACACCACGCACAACCAGTGTGAGTCGGGGCCGGGGGGCGGGGGGGCGCGGGGCCGGGCACGGCCCTGTCAGCGAGGCTCCTGCTGGGGCCGCTCGGGGGCTGAGGTGTGTGCGGGGGCAGCTCCCCTCGCGTTCTGGTAAGGAGCGGCCCCAAATCCGTGGGTGTGGGGCTGCAGTGCCAAGGGGGGAGAGGTGCTGCCCTCGTCTGAACCTAGCCAGGGTGCGAAGGGTTGGGTGACTTGTAGTTTTGGTGGAGATTTAAAAGGAGGCTGGTGCAGCTGTTTAACTGTGGTTGGAGTTTTAATTTGAGTCGTTTCCTTGTCTTCCGCGTAGCCCGCAAGTGGCACAGGAATGGCATCAAGAAACCCAGGTCCCATAGATACGAGTCTCTCAAAGGGGTGAGTATGTCTGTTAATGTTTTTGGGCTGATCGTTCGCGTGATAAAATCCAGCCTTGGTGTTTCTTTGATTGTCAGCTTTTTAGCAGATGGGGGCTTGTGTTTTGGAGGGTCAGAACCACTGAGGGTCTCTCATCGCGTGCTCACCTTGCTGGCAGCGGTGATAGTTCTAACCCGTGTGAAATCCACATTGCACGTCTACAAAAACTAATTTTGAGTTGCTGGTAAATTTTGTCTCTGTCGCACATCAGTTGTTTCACTGCTCTTTTCTGCTTTGATTCCTGCTGTGTCTCCTCTGTACCCTCCAGCGTTGTTTCAGTGGCTGTACTAACACACAGAAGCTCATTCAGAAAGTGAGAGGAGTTGGCTTTTCTGGATGGTGCACATGGAAATGGCAAAACCCTGCTTTTTTTGAGGTTATACACATGGTACACCACTGTCTTTCTCCACCTTTGAAAGGGACAGAAAAAGCAGGATGTTCTGGCTTTGGAGGGGGCTGTGGTTCCGTTTGCCTTGTAGATGTGATGATTGGCTTTTCAGAAGTGATGTAAAAGCTTGTCTTTTGCCTGGCTCAGTGAGGTCTCAGCACCCTGAAAACAGCTGGGCTATTTCTGAGTGTGTCCTCTCACCAAGAGCGTGTGACTTGAGATGGCAAAAATCCTGTGTGGACCAGGTGAAATGCTGCTTTCAGCAAAGTAACGGATGTTTCTCAGTGGGACGCTGACATTTCTGAGAATTGCTCCTAGCCATGAAAGGATATGTTGTGAGCCACTAGTGGACAAAAAAATAAGGAGCAGCTCTCCTCCATGGTGGTATATTTTTCCTTTAATATAAAAAAGAAGGGCCCAAGGAAATGGTGTTGATCTTTGCCAAAGGATTGCATGTATGTATGCTCACCTGGCAAGATTTGTTTGTGATGCTTTTGATTAAGAATGTATCATGACACAGAAATGAAGTTTGTCTCGTTTACATTTTTACTCAATTTATCCTGTTCTTTCTATATTGCTGGGGCTTGGGATTCTTCTTTGTTTAGAAATGAAGGAAAATATTTCCTTTAAAGGACGACTATACTTGGTTAAAAGAATTCTGTTGAAATAAGAAAACCAAATGAGAAAACTTACTTGAATTAATTGCAGCTAGCATTCGGAAATCACTGAAGCATAATGGAAACATGTTTTTACTTGCGTCTTTTCTACAGCGTGTCTTATCTTTTTCGTTCGTTTTTACAGGTTGATCCCAAGTTTCTGAGGAACATGAGATTCGCAAAGAAGCACAACAAGAAGGGGCTGAAGAAGATGCAGGCCAACAATGCCAAGCAGGCAGCTCTCCAGAAAAAGGACTGACGTGGTTTAAGACAAAGAACCAGTTTTCCTGTTGTCATGTGTTAAAACATTTTGTACAAATAAAATTGGACATAACTAAGTCTTCACCTCCTGAATTTGAGGAGAACCTTCAAAAATGTCCTGAGCTGTATTTTAAATGCCAGTCGTGTCATCACGTCAGCGTGTAGCAGCTAGTGTGTGGCTTTGTTCTCTGGCAGGTCAGCAGGAGGGGTTGTGTATCAGTATTCTCAGCCTCCAGATGTATGAGCTAAAACAGTTGCTGCCTCCTCAGTGCTGCAGTTTGTGGTACAGGTTATGAACACGTACAAGTTGGCAGCCTGTTTTCAGTTTGTGGAATGGTATAGAGTGAAGCTTTAAAATATAAACAAGAAGCAACGTGTTTTGTGTTGCTCGGGCTCTTAGATGATGGTATTCAGTGAAGGTAGAACTGATTTTGATACTGGCGTGCACATTCAGAGCTCTCATACTGCAATTTTTGCAGTAGTTCTCAGTGCTGTCAGAGCAAGATCAGGCTTCCAAGGGCTATCCAAGCATCTGCTGCTTTACTGTTAGGTGGGGTAGCAACAGCAATCCTGAGAAACGGGAGGGTTTTGAGCGCCAGCTACAGTGTTAGAGGTTGTAGCAATTAATAGAAGTGGTTTGTAGTGTTTTCTAAAATGCTTCAAGTAAAGTGTGGTAAGGGATATAGGACAATATAAAATAGCCAGATTTTCATAGCTGCTGTAACAAAAAAAAGTCCCTACCTGATGAAGCTTGCTGGCTGGTGAGATCATGGGAGTAGCACAGGAGATGTGGTGCCAGGACAGGGTTGTTACTGCCACGTAGATAGAGGTGGACTTGGCTTTCCAGGTCACACCAGTTAGCAGAGCTGGTTCAAGATGAGTGGTTTTGGTACTGACGCGAACCGCCTGTTAAAAGGCAATGGACCTTTCCTGAAATTGTAATTGCAAGACTTGTCCACCTGGTGGTGTAAATTCACTAATCCGCTCAAGAGCTGGAAGTAAGCAAGTAACTTGTGACTTTCCGGTATAGCAGCAAAACACCTGCTGGATGGAAAAAAAATGAAGCAAAGCATCCAATTAGTGTAAGTGACTTTTTTAAAATAGTTTAGCTAATTACTGGAATGAAATACCGTTTTGAAACAAGGTAAGTATTTTGAATTCTGTGTGGCCTGAAGTGATTCCACAAGACTTTTCCCGATTTCCGAACGCTTCTCAAATTCTTTTGACTGATAAAAATACCACTCAGCTGTAAACCAAGCAATATAAAGTGATTTACTAACTTAAATCTCAGGAGTTGAGGGTTCTTGCAGTCTGAGGAAAGTGCAGCCCCCACCTGTATGATTCCTGCTGCAGGCATCTCTTGGACTCGTCTGGAGGTTGAAGTTTCTCTTCTGGAAGAACTTGGTGGCTGTGCGAGAGCAACATGTGGGTAGGGAGGGGTGATTGGCTGGGGGGCTTGGAGAGTGAGTGGTCACCCTGTTTGTATCACTGCGTAGAATCTGCTAAATAGCTGGGACAGAAAGGCTGCCTGGTCCCTGCTGCCTTCAGGTGAGCCAAAAGCCTGTTCTTGCCTTGGAGAGGTTCCTGGTGATGGCAATCATCCCTGTAAAGTTTTTTGGCAACCCATAAGTCACCTAGGGACAGCTCCAGAGTGCTTAAATCTTGATAGCACCAGTGATACCCGAGTACCTTTCAGCATCAGTGGTCTTTGAGTTGTATGGCAGGTGCCTTCCTTCGAGTGAGATTGTCGACAAAGCAAGATCCCGTAGCTGCAGTTCCCATTAACAGGCACCTCGCCTCAGGATGCTGCTGGTGTCGGAGGAGGTGAAGTGTCTGGTCCACCGACCTGAACGAAGGAGTGTGCTGCTGGTCTGCCCTGTGACAGTAAGTAAAAGAAAACACAATTTCTGAAGAGATGGTTTGGTGTTTTGCTGCACCTTCGCCCATGTGTCCACAGATATCCAACCTGCTTTCAGTTCTACCTTTTAAATCTCCCACTAAGGCTATCCTGTCTAAGAAGGCGGATTTCATCTCTGCATCTTCCCCAGAGGGCTCATGCTGTGAGAATAATACACCCACAGGATGTGGTTTGAGGGAAGAGAGAGAGGCAAGGGTTGGACTGTGAAACGGATCTTGGCACGTTAATGAGAAGCAGAGGGGGAAAACCAGGCTTCCAGTGGCTCCACAAAACTGGCCCAGGCCTGCCTCGATGCAGTCTTTTCATCTTGCTGCCCTTCATGCTGCCCTTCAGAGGGACAGCTTCCCAAATATGGGCTTGCTGACTTTCTGACCAAAATAGCGGCTGCGTGACAAAATGCAGCACAGAGGAACGTAACCTTAATCCAGGCATCATTGTGAAGCGAGAGACAAGAATTTGTGAGCTTCCACGGCAGCTCGGTGTCAGGTTTGTTGTCGTCTGCACCCCACCGCGATCTCCCTGTACACGTGGTGGTCCTGCAGGACGCTGCCTGGACATCGCTTATATCACCCATCACAATTTCTGACCCCGTGACAGCTCAGTTCATGACTTCCCTCCTTCCCTTCCTTGTGGCAGGCATTGTGCCAGCCCAGAAGGGAAAGCTGCAAATGGGCGTCTGTGCTGACGTGGCTCCATGGTGGGTCTTAGGCGCTTTCACTCGCCTGTGAAATCATCTAAATTCTGTCTTGCTTTGTGTTGGTTGAGGCAGTCCAATGATTCTTTTTGGGAGGATTATATCTGCAGAGCACAGGAGAGGGAACTGGCAGCTGTGGCCCACTTGAAGCTATTCCCATTATGCACAGCTCTGTCATCTTTGACATTTAAAAACTTCAAAACTCATATGACTAAGTGCTTGGTATCCCACAGGAAGCCAATGTGTTTGAGAGAGTCTCTCTGCTTAGCTACTGCCGTACATCAGGTTACATGTTTTGTACTTGCTGCTGATGACTTCTTCCCTTTGCAATGAAGAGGACTCAGTAAGTTCTAATTCGGCTCCTTTTTTCCGTTCAGTGAAAATAAAAAATAGGGTGCGAAGGGCACGTAACCAAATAGTGAATAGCTCATTGTGCAAAGGTGAGCAATTGCACTGAAGGGGAAGAGTACAGAAATGCAGGGGAAAAAACAAAGCAGTGGGAAAGGCTCTGAAGGGGCAGGGTAATCACCAGGGATGTGGATGTTCGTTGTGAAAATGAAAAGCAGGACTGGACGCATATTGCTCTGCTCCCCTTCACCACCTTTCAGTATTGTGCTCAAGCAAAAAATAAGTGAACAGAACATGAGTTCTGCTTTGCCCAAGTTTCAGAGCTGTTGCAGTCATTCCTTTATGACAGGGTATTTGATTTGGCACAGTGAGATGTTTCTCTGCCATGGCTCAGTTCACTGCTGATGCCATGGTGGCAAATGCATAACTGTAGGAGAGATGCCTATGTTTTATTAGTGGTATGCCTACAAAATGTTCTCTGTTATCATTTAGTCAGTCCGTACAGCAAAGTTTTACTGAGAGACACCTTGAGTATGCTGAAAAAGCTGTAAACCAGGGTAGGAATTAAATCTACTGTCAGCTAAATTGAGCAGAGCAAATGGCCTGAGAACTGCGGCTGTGTCCGGTGGCATGTACTGCTGTCACCTGGCAGCACAGCACCCTTTCTTAAGGGGGGGTCAGGTGGTTAAGATAACACAGATTTGTGGGCTGTTATGGAGCATTGAATGGCTTTTTGCCTAATTAAAAAAAAAAAAAAAAGTGTGGATATTTTGATGACTATTTTTATTTTTTTTTCCAAGTAGTGCTTGTGTATGTGTCACATTCCTTGGATGTCTCTGGCACCAGAATTTAACAAAAACATGCAGGGAAAACTGCAAATTTGTTTGGAGTTACATAGATGGGTGGATTTCTGGGTGTTCTTCTGTCATCGTTAGCACGGCTCCATACATATCCCCTAGGTTTACCCGAGCTGGTCCTGTGCTAGTTACAGGTTTGTCAGCCATCTAAGTCGCTCGGCCGTGTGTCAAGTTGTGTTACATTCCTAATGCAGTTGCTCCTGTGTTTTAGCCAGCAGTGAGATCCACCCACAGCACTCCACCCCATGGCATTTGCTGGCTTACTCTTGGAGGACAGTCAGTGTGCTGAGACAAATGGATCTTGCAGCAGTTTTTCTGACTTCATGTGCTGACCTGCTGGCGCGTCTGGTCTAAGGACTGAAAAAGCCCAAATATTCCCCAGCACAGCTGCTCTTCTACGGAGAAGTTTCAGCTGCTACAAGACCTTGGTCCTCTTCCTGTCCAGCCACCACCATCCCAGTTTTGCTCTCAGGGAAAAGAGTGGGGCAGTCAGTGAGGTTGTTGTGGGTCACTGCTGCCCGTGCCCTTACTCCTGGGGCTCTTGGACAAAGGGTAGAGAGCTGAGACATGGCTGGGTGCCTCCCCCCAGCCTCTGCAGCCTCCTTTTCCCTGGGGTCACAACAGTCCAAACCTTCCCCCAGGCCACCAAGAAGGACAAAAGGAGGGGGGTTAATCTGGGAAAATTCCTTATTTCTTCTCTTGTTCACCATTCAGTGAGGCAAAGCCTATTCTTAAGCGGTGGTAAATGTCTTGGAGATGTCCCTGTTGGGTATTGGGATTTGGTCGGGACAGAGGAAGATAATGGGGCTGTTGGTGGTACCTGCTGAGATGAAATGTGGGTATGGGTTGCCTGTAGGCTGGGTGGCTGTGGGGAGATTTGTTGTCCCTGACACCTTTCTGGGCTAGTCAGAAAGAAAAAGAAATCATTTTACAGCTGCGGTATTGCAATAGTTATGAGCATGGCTGAGGCCCGGGTGTCTGCACTTCTGTGCAGGTTTCCAGGCCTATGTAAAATGTTTCAGGTGTTTCCTTAGAAGTAGCTCTCAGTGGGACTTGTGAAATGACTTGTGCTGCTTGGGAGGTGGAAAATGATAATCATAGAACCATCTAGGTTGGAGGAAAATCTTCAAGATCATCAGAGCAACAGGTTCACTGGAGACAGAAGACAGTAACAACAGTCTTTCCCACCACAACACTTCAACCCAACACCTTTCTTTATCTTCATTGGCTTCTGCTGCAGCTGCAGTTCTGCAGAATCATCAAAATCTTTGGGGTGAGCTCAGGGGGAAGGCAGGGAGCCATTGTCCCTTCTCAGAGCCTTTCTAAAGACGACTCAAATGCAGGTGGGTCTGAGGTGGGTTCCAGCTGGGGTGGGAAGGTTGGCATGACTCTTGCCTTTGGGTAGTAGCACTGAACGCACATAGAGAGATGCAGCACAGGCCCCTTGCTGGCCCCAGCTCTGCTCTGGCCTAGGAGCCAAGGCACCAAGGACTCAGGATGCTCAGGGAGGCCTTCTGGGTCTTCCAGATGTTTGCATTAGGAGTATTCCTAAAATATCCTGGATTTTAAGGAAAATCTCCTGCCCAAGTTCATTTCCTTAGTTTCTTTGACGTTACAAACCCTGCTTGGGTAAAACGTTTGGCACTTGTCCAGAGGAAAAACAGAGCTATGTCCTTCCAACCAACCACTCTTGCACCCTCACATCACCAGTTTTAACCTCAAGCCTGCTTAGTTTGAATTAAGTATTTCAGTACTGCCTTGAATGAGTATGTGTGTCAGGTCAAAAACACAGCTGCTCAATGTGTTGTTTCCATGGAGAAGATGCCTTTTAAGAGGAAAGGAAGAAGCAAGGATGGTGGTGGCATCTCCCCTGGGGTCAAGGGCAGCACCTCCAGTGCTTGCACCAGAACAGCCTGGTGCTGTGCCCTGCCAATGTTTATTTTGCTTGGGTAAACGTTTGATTTTAGCAACATGAATGCAATGTGTGAGCCGTGCTGGGGTGTAATTCAATGGCAGGAGGCAGCTATGTGCAGGCAGAGCTGCTAATGCTGCAGGAATGCCACGCTTCCTTGGGAAGAGAGAAGACAGTGCCTGGGGCGTCAGGGACAGTACCGCTCGTCTTCCTGAATCTGCTGCCACCCTGTGTGTGGCTCTTGAGGCTGTATCAGGGTCGTGCCCTGCTCAGAACCCCTGGGGCCCAAATGGATGTGATTTCTAAGGGCAAAATGGTGGGGTTCAGTTTCGGTGTGAGGTGCCGTTGGGCCATGGTGCTGGTCTCTCACAGTGCCACCTGCTTTTCACAGGGCAGCGTGAGACTGGAAGAAGGCACCCAGTCTGCCTTAGGATTGGCTTTTATTAGTGTTTCCAAATAAAATAGAGGTTTTACTTCTCTGTACACCACAGGGTAGACATCAGGATGGCAGGGAAGAGGGAGAGACATCCCTTTGGGACAGCCGTGGTGACATTGGGTAGGAGAGGAGGTGTCTCTCACAAAGGGTTTTGTTGATGGCATAAGTGGTTGTTAATTCATGTTTCATTACTAAAATTCTGCCGACACTCCAGTTAAAGCAGCAGGCTCCAGTTAAACCAGCAGATACCAGTGCCAGCCCCTGCTGCACTCACCATGTGGGTTTGGTGAGTAGATGTGGCATGACGGTGACACAAAATGGCGTCTTCCCGCCAGGCACTTGCAATACTGAGGAGCGTTGCCCTCAGTTGTGAGGTGCAGCCCTCGCTTAACTGCCAAGGAATGACCATCAGAGGCACTCGGTATCAACGCGCTTTATTTTCCTGATGGCCACCCTTCTCAGCACTCAGTCTTCATGCCGGTAGCCAGGGGATCGAACCCAGGAGCTGAGCCATGGAGCTGGAGGGGTTTGGGAGATCCAGGCTGTTGATCTGGCCTTTGATTTATTCAACTCCCTTCATGAACTCCAGGAACTCTGCCAAGGGGGAGACATTGGAGACGAGGGCTGTTAGGTGGGACTAGAGTGCTTTCACAGCTGCTGGAGTACACTCTTGGCAGCCTTCCATAGCCATTTCTCTTTTTCCATCCCACCGATGTGCGAGAGGCCAAGGGATGGCTACTCCTCCCCTGGACGTGGCGAGAGCTCCTCGTGACTGCTGATGGAAATGTTAGCAGTGCCCAGGGTTGCCCTTGGCCACAGACTCAGCTCAGAAGGGGTCCAGGAGCCTTTTGGGCAGCACTGTATTCAAAAGAAGAGCCCTTCTGGGCTGGTGCTTGCGTTTAGGTGGCAGTAGAGGACAGGCAGGTCTCTGGTGAAAACCAGGTTTGCTTCACAGGGTCAGTGGAGAGAGTTAAGGGAGCCCCTGGTCCTTGCAAATGTTTTGCAAGTCTGAGAAACCCCCCAGCCCATAGAAAGCCGGACTGGGATCGGTTGTATTGCCTAGCTCTGCCTGCACAACCTCACACCCGACCCTGGAGGCAAAGCTGCAACCATGGGAGCTGCCAAGGGCTCACAAGCGAACTTCAGGCAAGAAAGACTCCTTACCGTCGTAGTCAATCCTGCCATCGTTGTTTTTGTCCCCATCTTTCATCAGTTCTTCTATATCGTCCTCAGTGATGGTCTCTCCGGTTGCCTGTAGCATGATCTTCAGCTCCTCGAGGTCGATGTAGCCATCAGCATTCCTGTGTGAGGACAGAAGAGCTCAGGAGGGGACCAACATGCTCGGGAGGGCAAGTTGGGGCCATTTCACCGCTCCCATCACCTATGTTGTGGTCATGGCTCTTACTTATCAAACATCCTGAAGAGATCTGAGAGTTCCTCTTCAGTTTTTCCTTTGCTGTCATCTTTCATACACCGGACCATCATAACAAGGAACTCATCAAAGTCCACAGTGCCACTGCCTGCAGGTAGAATAAACACCAATGGACAGTGAGTGGATGGGCAAAGCCAAGCAAGAGGTCAGTCTTCCCATTAGTAACTGAGGAGCAAAACTCAGGAGAGCAGCCCTGCAGCTTGCAGGCTGCTGGAGTGAGTGACTGAGGCCATGGACTGAATTTATCACATTTTTTACCTTTTCCAGTCATTTTTTCGCCAGGGTAAAATGAACTGAATGTGCTGCTGGAAGTACTGAGAAATGGGAATTCCTGCTATGGAGGTACCTGTCAGTCTCATCTAGATATTAATAACAAAAGCTCCAGGAGGCAGGTATTCATGCAGTGTATTTTTGCACCGGTAGTATAGTGCTGTTGTTTTCAACGACACTGAGACATTTCTTTCTTTGCCTGATTTTTAACTGCTTTTTTATTTTCCAATTACTTAGTATGTTTCTGCCCAACCTGCACACAGTGGTTTTTGCATGTGTTTATGCTGATTTAATCAATATTAACTGTTATTAATGTGTGCATGTGTATGTATGTACACATTCCAGCAGTGAAAGATTGCCCTGCTGATAGAAGTCGAATTGTGGCATTTGTGAAACGCCAGTTGCTACATTCAGCCCCTTTATTAAATAGATCCGAGCAATTCTGATGTAAGCAGTAATCTCCCCAAACTGATTCAAGCAGTCCAGTCATGATAGGGATAATCATTTTTATCATGTTTATTAGCCTGGAAGTTTCATAAAGGAACCACACTGAGATGTTGGGGGTGCTCAGTGTCCATCAAAAGCCCAGCTCTGCAGGTTGCTCCCCACAGGCTGTGTGATGCCCAGCACGGATCCTGCCCACAGGCAGCCGGCAGCGCTGGGCAAGGGGACGGGGCTTGGGAGAGTTGAGGATATGACAATCTCTTACCATCCTCATCCACCTCATCAATCATCTCCTGCAGCTCCTCAGGGGTGGGGTTCTGCCCCAGCATCCTCATCACCTTCCCCAGCTCCTTGGTGCTGATGCAGCCATCCTCTGCCCCCAGCACGAAGATGTCAAAGGCAGCCTTGAACTCTGGGGAGAGAGGAGGAAGGAGATGTGTGGGTCTCACGCCACGAGACAGCCCCAGGGTGGGGGGCTCTCCCTTGGGGGACACAGAAACTGCCTGGAATGTGATCCTGGTGGATCAAAAGCCCTGGGAGCTTGTCTTTAGGCTGCCGTGTCAGGTTAAAGATGCACCTACCATTTTTTTGTTCTTCTGTCAGCTGCTCAACCTGTAAGTAAAACACGGAGAGCAATTTATTTGTATTCTTTACCACCACTAATTGCTGATCCTAAAAGGGCTGCTCGCACGTGGACTGGAGGTTCAACATCCTTTTCCCCATGGACAAGACCACCCCTGCTAACTGTTTTTCAGCCTAGATTCAAGAAGCTATCCAAAGCATTAAGATCTTGTCTACTTCCATCAGAGTCTCTGTTTATAAAGGTCTCTGCCTCCAGCCCTTTCAGCCTGTTTTAAGTATCTCCCTGAAGCCCAGCATTTGTGGGAACTCTTTGGTCTGTGTATGCACCAAGCAACATGGGCTCCCGGGGGTGGAATGGGGACGTGCCACAGATAGGTCACTGCACAGGGCATACAGTTATCGCTGGTCCCTGAGCTGGCATGCTGGGATGCGAAGGTAAACTGAGACAGGTGGAAGCAGCTGGAAGAACTGGCCCATGGGGCCACCCCGCATAGCTGAGATGGGCTGGCAGATTGTTTCCAAATCCTGCCCCGACTCGTCCCCTGCCAGCCATCAGTGGGAGCTTATTACTTAGCCTGAATTAATGAAAACAATCAATGAAGAGAGCAAAGAGGAATCCAACAGCTCCTCTTGAAGTCAATTTCTCTCTTTGGCTTTGCTCCTGTCTGCAGAGGGTGCTCAGCTCTATCTGCTGACCCCACCACCATACCCAACCGCCCCTTCGGGAGCATCCATTCAAACAAAGACGTTTCCCTCCCACGCTGGTTATCAGCCTTTAGTGTCCCTGCACCCATCCCCAGCTCACATGGCTCTGCAAAGCAAGCATGATGCTTTTTGCCCCAAAGAGAAGCAGTTTGGCAAAAATCAGGAAACCCTTCCTACTTGCAGCGAGAGGCAGGGAAAGTACTTTATCTTAGCAGAAAGCAGTCAGAGAGCCTTACCTAGCTCCCCTTGGAGCCTTTTTGGGGTGAGAGAGCCCTAACAACAGCAGCAGGATGAACCCCAAGCCCACTGCAGGTAACGTTTGGGTAGAGCGAGGGCAGCCACAGCTCGGCTGATGGCCGCGGCTGCGGCCACTCGGGTAACCTGACCCTCTGGCTGTGCTCACTATTTATAAGCCCTGATGAGAGAGGTGCTGAAGATAAAGATGAGCCCTGTGATTGTTCCCAGGCTTTGGTATGCATCCTCGCAGCCTGTTATCCGGACACTTGTCCCTGGCACTGCTCTTAGCTCCGCTTAACAGAGCTGAAAAATGTTCCCAAAATAGCTTTGTGCTTGCACACCCTTATCTAGACATGAGTGGGTGAGACAAAAACCCATTGGGCTCTATGGTTGCACCAAGAAATCTGGCACGAATATAATGTTAATGTATGCCATCCCAGGTTTGCTACCACTAATACATGCAGCAAATAACAAATCCTCACTTCCAAAGCATTTTTTGACTACCACATGCTGGATTTCTATAAAACTGAGGATGTAGAGCTGTGGAAATTAGATGTGCTGTAACCATAGGGCAATGTGTTTATTGCAGAGCTTTCTCCCAAGCTGTTTATTGTGCCCTCTGGACATGGATGCTGTTCACGGCTTTATCCCTTTTTTTCCCACCGCATCCTGTCTGGGGATGGCTTTCTCCTGTCGTGGGGCAGGAAGGCAGGCACCAAGCTCACAGAATTTTGTGTTTTCAGGTCTGATCTCCATCCTGCATTTCCATTTGAACTTGGGCAGGAAAAAATTAAGTTCTTGACATTCCCCCACCCTCCCCACCCCCAGGGAAATGCTTTCCTACAGTTAAAAATCTTGGGAATTGATCCACGAAAAACCAGCAGTCTCAGCTCTGCCTGCCCCATTTTGCCTATTTTTATTTATTCATTGCCTTTAAACCAGCAGCAAAATCCCTACTGGAGCCCACCAATCCTCAGAGCTCGTCTCCCTGACCAAGGATTCTGCCTGGGGTACGTCTGGGGTACCCAAGGTAGGAAGGAGGTTTGGGGTTGAAGTCCACATATTTCAGGTAGGGCTGTCCTGCTTTTTCACCCGTTTGGGGATAGAAAGGCACCCCAGCCTTTCTTCCTAATCACATGCAAGGAGTCGCTAAACAATAAGGCAAGGATCTGTTCCTTGAGCCACAGGGAACACGATTCGTTAAAAAGTTTAATTGGAGAGGGCTGGCTTGTTGTTGATTTTACAGGGCACATTCTTCTCCCTCTTGTGTGCTTTCTGGGGCACTCTGCACGTTCCCATGCAGCCTTTCCTTGTTCCTTTTGCACTGCCCAGGTCACGGAGGGGCAGCTTTACAGGCTCAAGGCTGGCAAGAGGACGGGACAGGTGGCAGCGTCTGGTTGTTTTCTTCAGTTTTGTTTCACCGAGCAATACCTTTTTTCCCTCTAAAATGCTTGGAATTAAAATAGTGCTTGTAGGATGTATTCTTCAAGCTCTGAGTTAAAAGCAAACCTGACCATCTGTATATTAAAAAAAAAAAAACAAAAAGCACCCCAAAGCTCTTACACCGTATTTTAATTCCAGGCACCCAGTAGTGATTCACGCAATCCAGGATCTATTTTCGTCCTTATCCCACCCGCACGTCGCTCTCTGTCTAAGTTACAGGATGAGCCCTTATTATGGACCAAAGTTGGGGTTTGCCTGGTGAGCGCCGCGGCAGCTGTTGGGATGCTCGGCATTCCCGGGGAGTGTCTCCCCCAGCCTGGATTTCTGCGGAGCAGACAGCGGGGGGATAGGAGTGGCGAGGCAGAGGGGGGCATCGGGAAATACCTGAGCAAAGCGGAGGGTTTTTTTCAAATTTCATAGAAAAGCATTCAGCTAAGGAAGGGGGAAATTGGGTAAAAGCACTCTTGGACTGTAAAGCACCAGAAACAAGAGGGTGAGGTTGAACCCATGCAAATCACATTTCCACCCATGCAAATCATCTTCATGTTGTGGGAAACACTGCTCTGCTTTGATTTGGCTGAAACCAGCAGCCACCCCGGACACCTCCAAGGTTTTGCCAAGACATTTAACTGCTCAGAGTTGGGAGGTTCGTGCTGATGAGAGCAGCGTGAAACCTCCCGAGCCATCCCCATGTCCTCGGTCGCTAAAAGACGCCACCCGATAATTCTCCCTTCTTTTTCCGTCCCCCCAAACGCACAGCCCCGAGGGCAGACACTCACCGCTGCCTTGTAGATGTCATCCATGGCTGACGGGGAGGGTGGGCGAGGGGCTGGGGGACGTCACTGTCACCGTCACGCTCTGCTGCTGCTGCCCCGCCGGCACGGCTGATATAGGGGGCCGTGGCCAGCCCCGGGGGTGTGACAGCCCACCGCGTCCCGGCCCCGCAGGAATGCCTCTCCTGCGTGCCTTGGGATGGGGACGCTGCCGAGCTGCCCCAGCTCCAGACTCTCCTCGTGACTTTGGTGGGGGAAGGATCTGGCCCTTTCAGCTGGCTCTTGCTGAGCTACTGCGGGGCTTGGCTGTCCTGGGACGTGTGCCACCATGTCACTGCCACCTATCGCTGCCTATTACCCCCCAGCGAGCTGCGTTAGGAAGACAACCCGGTGCCTAACCGAAACGGGCAGTGTGGGAAAGGCAATATTTCCCTCCTGAAATATCTCCGGGGGCACTGGGGGCCTGTCCCCTATGCTGGCTGTCCCCAAGCCCTGGGGACAATGTCCTCGGACGAGCCTCGGCACTATGGCCAGGAGAAATGTGTGGTCCTGATGCTGCACCAAAGAGCAGCATGGAGGCAAACTGGGAGGGCTTCCTGGCTTTTCTTCATTTAGCTGAGACTGCACAAAATGGGAAAGGTGCAGGCTGTCCAGTGGTGCTTGCTTTCTGGGTTAATTCACCGTTCTTTGGGAAACTCTGACTCTTGGCACCCAAACAAGGCACTGCCCCATCCCCGTGGTGGATGGCCAAAGCCCATGTCCCTGGGCTCACGGAGGGTTTACAAAGGCCCCTGGGTGCTGACCTGTTTTCTCTGTGCAGGTAAAAGCCTTTAGTCCACAATCACCCAAACAAAATCTCGCTTTTTGGTGATTCAGGACTCCCTCTTGTGTCCAAAGGCATCACAGATGGCTCCTGCATCTCCGGGTGACGAGGCCTGACCTCACGCTAGCTCGCGTCGGCATTAACAAAACTGCAAATAGGAATGCAGCTGTTGGGTCACATCTCTTCCGAAAATAAAACCCACCTGCTTTTAACAGAAATAATGCTGCATGCAAAAAAAAAAAAAAAAAAATTGTTGTCCCTGTTGAATGCCAAGCTGAAGTGGCTCTAACCAGTGCCCGGTGGTGGTGGCAGCAAGAAGCCAGGGCACAGCTGGGTGCGGAGGGCACAGGAGCCTCTGTGTCAGGGGCATGGCGAGGTTTTGCAGTCACAAAATAGCAATTCGCTGCGGAGCCTGCTACGGAGCGTGCCCCTGCAGGCACCCACTCTACAGTGAGGCTCAGCATTAAAAAGAAAAACAGTTGCATTTAAGGAATTAATTTTTTAAAGCTTGCTACTCTTTGGAATTGGAATAGGTTAGTATCTTGCTTGTCTCGAATATGAAAAAAATGCAGAAAAAGCTGGTTTTCATGGCAGGGCAGACGCTGTTGGCAGAGTCCCACTTTCCCGGCTGAGAACAGCCCCAGGATGAGGCAGGATGCATCCAAGGCTGATGTTTATCCCCACAATGTCACTTTAGGTTTTCTTTTCCAGACAGCTGCAACCCCACTGCAAACCACACATTCATTAGGGCACATACAAGGAAATCTAAAGCCCAGATAAATTGTGGCTTTAGTGGAGGCCAGAGGTGTTTGCAGGGCCACCAGCATCCCCCATCCTGCACCCGGGAAGCTGACATCCCATGGGGAAAATAATCCGGGATTTTGTTGCTACCTGAAGGTGTCTTGCTTTCAGGAACAATCAGGGGATGCTTAATTAAAGTCGCTCTCCAAAATTACTTATTAGTTCACCTCTCAGCAGCACCGTGGGGCAGCACTAGGAAATCCCTCCTGGACTGCCTTTTCTATTTGTGCCTTCTCCTTACACTTATTGTCTGCCAGATGAGACCAAGGAAAAGCACACTGGGGTGAAAATAAAAACAGACCTGTTTGCAAGGTAGCACCAGGCAACTTTGTCACAGCTCTGCTGCAGTGCCTCCATCCCACGCAGAAGTGTCCCAACCTTCAGCAGCACGTGGTGGCCACAAATCACCAAATCACCACCAAAAGCTGCACTAAACAGCACCACATAGCACAGCACAGTACCACGTTGCACCACATTGCACAGTGCTGCGTTGCATTGCACAGAGCTACGCTACACAGCACCACGCTGTATTGCACAGCACCATGTTGCATCGCGCAGCACAGCACACGCGGTGCTGCATTGCACAGCACCGTGCACACTGCATTGCACAGCTCACACCGTGCTGCATTGCACAGTACAGCACAGCATGCACTGTGCTGCATTGCACAGCACAGTGCACACAGCATTGCACAGCTCACACCATGCTGCATTGCACAGCACAGCAGAGCGCATACCGTGCTGCACTGCACAGCACCGTGCACACGGTGCACACCGCACAGCACACACCGTGTTGCATCGCACAGCATTGCACAGCTCACACCGTGTTGCATTGCACAGCACGGCGCACACGGTGCTGCACTGCACAGCACAGCGCACATGGCATTGCACAGCTCACACCGCGCACCCCGCGCGCACCGCCCCGCTCACGCCCCGCTGCCTTGCACAAACGCAGCACGACCCCGCCCCGCGGGGCGGCCAGCACGCATGCGCAGCCGCTGCCCCGAGCCCCGCCCCGCTGCCCGTAGCCCCGCCCCTCTCGGGCTCTGGCCTCGGGTCCCGCCCCCACCCCCCACCCCCCACCCCCCCGCGGCAGCCCCGCGCCTGCCAATAAGAGCCCGGGGGCGGGGCCCGTCGCCCTGTGGGGGCCGAGCCAAGATGGCGGCGGCGGCGCGGGGCGGGCCGGGGGCCGGGGCGGGCGGCGGCGGCAGCGGCAGCGGCGGGCAGTGGGGGGCGGCGGCGGCGTGAGGGCGGCGGGACCCGACCCGGCCCGGCCCGTCACTGCGGCCTTCTCCCGGCGCCATGCAGGCGGTGGCGGGCGAGGACGGCGAGGAGCTGCCGCGGGAGGCCCGCGTCCTGGGCTCGGAGCTGGTGGAGAGCTACACGGTGCGCGGCGGGGAGGCGGCCGGGGTGGGGGTGGTGGGAAAGCGGCCCCGGGGCTGTGCGCGGGTCCGTCGGGGGGCGGGAGGAGCCCGGGGCCGGGCTGGGCGCTGCGCGCTGCCGTGCCTCGAAGCCAAGGCGCTGCGGAGCCCCTCGGCAAGCAGGGCACTCGGGTAGGTCGGGGCTGTGCTGCTTCCTCCCGTCCTGAACGAAAGAGACGGTCAGCAGCGGTTTTGTCGGGGAAGCAGTTCGGTTTGCCGTGTGTAACTTTGATTTATTTATTTCTTTTCTCAACCGGCTGCGTTGTGCCAGGAGTTAATCGGCCTGTTTTTCAGGAAGAAGCTCATCACCAAACAAACCTCAGCATAATCGCACGCAGAATGTCTCAGGCACGCCGCCCTGATAGTTATGTAATTAACGGTGTTTACTGCTCCTGCCTTACGTAGTGTGGCCTGGATGATCTTTTTTGTCAAACGCATGCAGTGACCTCTGGTTTCTTCCTGCCGAAGGAGCTGAAAGGGAGAAAAAAGAAAGGAGAGCAGTGGTGTAGGGGAGCAGTGCTTGTAAACAGTTGCATGTTACTGCTACAAGTCATGCTTCGGGTTACTGCCACCCAGAAGGGTCCCAGAGAAAACTTGACCGGCAGGAGAGCAATTCCTGAGTTCAATAGGGCAGAATTTACACAGCTGTAGTACACAAAGAGTTTAACTCCAAACTGACAACCCCAAACTGTCTTTGTTTGGGCATGGCTGCCGGTGGCGAGTGGCCATGTTTACAGACCTGTACAGAAATTCACTCAACATTCAGGGGACTAGGTTGTTAGAAGCTTGAAAAAGGCTCTTGAAAATTGTTTCACCTCTGTCTGGCAACTTAGCTGCGTGATGTGCTTTCACAGGAACTGTGATGCTGCTGCCGCCACCGTAGGACTCTGCTAGGATGTGGTTTACCCTTCAGCAAGTTTGTTTTCAAAGCCCCGTGTCGGCTGAGAGGGGTTAATGTTAGCGTTAAGGATTTTCATGAGTATTTTACAATACCTGTGAATGGGAAATTCAGGTGAATTTGAGGAAATGTCCAAATGTTATCTGTTCCCCCTCTCTCTTGGAGGTTATGGACGCAGGGTGAAATATTAGCTACAGGTACTGTTCAGCAAACCAGCTCATGGTTGGGGATAACAGCAGCTAGGCTGATGGCAGTGTATTTTTTCAAGGCCTGATTTTTTTTTAGTGACTAGAGTTCTGGAAATACACTGTTTTAGTTCCACTTTTCTTGGGGCCTGTAAAAAATAGTGTGTTTGGAGGGCAAGATTTGCCAGTAACTGGTCCTGATTTGATTCTCTTGCTGCGGGTTCAAGGGAGCCAAAGCATTAAGCTTGCCTGTGTGTACAGCTGTGGAAACTGTTAGCAGGACTCCAGACCTGCAGCCAGCCTCTATGAGAAGGCCCAAGCCATTAGAAATGCAGGAGTGTATTTTTAAATTAAAACAGAAATGATTTACACAAGGTGGAGTGGTTTGCAAACACTGGCATTTGGTGTTTAAAATTCAGTTTTGTGACATTAAGGACCTGACAGGCCTGTACTGGAGCAGAAGTGCATGTAATAGATGGTGTAAAAGTTGGTTAAATCTGGTAAAGATTAGACAACAGTGGTAGCAAGGTGTACCTTTACCCATCAACATGTAGCAGTTGGGATAGTGGTGGTCTTATTTACACCCTTGTCTTTAAAAGAAGTCCCCTGTGTATGCTGGTCCAGCTAGATGCTGACTGAAGACTGGCTGTCTGCTGGATGGCCTTGAGGTTGCCAGTGCTTCGTTTCCTGCTATGCATTTGTTTGGCCTAAAGTCACTTTCCTGCCTTTCCTGTCTTTTGCAGCTGTTTTTAATATAAATACTAGCTTTGATATTTAAGGAAAAGACTGTGGTTTCCTTGAATGGGTGCGAACTGTCTCCCTGCTTGAGGAGGCAGGGAGGAGGAGCTGTGGTTGTGTCACTGTTCTGTAATTTGGGACCTAGTAGCTGCAGTTGCACCTGTGCCCCAGGCTTTGTGTGGCTGTGGGCAGTTCTGTCACATACTTGTTCTCTTGACAGTACCGAAGTTTGGAGCTGGAAGTTGTCAAGTTGCAGAAATGCAAGTTCTCCGTGTAAAACAAGAAGAGCAGTTCTTTGTCACCCGTACATAAAATAGACAGAAGGCAGTCTGGAATCAGAGATGTTCAGCAACATCTGGTTTAAAAGCTATACGTCCTATTTTTTTAGTAAGCATTTCAGTTTTTAAAAATGTAGGGAGATGAAAGGCATGCTGCGTGGAGAGAGCATACTTAACTGTGAACGCTTTGAAGTAACTAGTAAGAAAATAATGAAAAAACACAGCTCTAGGTATGGTAAACACTTTCCAAAGAGATTAATTTATAGAAAGGTATAGAAAATTTATTACACAGAATCATTTAGTAGAAACACTGGGAGGTGGGCTTCCAGGCTGCCAGCCTGGGGATGCAAATGCTTTCCCATCGATCTGGATGGAAACATGGTCTGTTGTAAATGCAGGTGGAGACTTCACATGGCAAATTGCGCTGTCTGGGAGGTGGCGCAGCATTTCTTCATCTCCCTGTGCATGCCTCCTAGCAGTCGGCTCGATGAGTAGGCAGGCATGCAGGAACCTTAACTTCAGCTCTTGGCCTTGTCATTGTTAGCGTGCCCAGTTGGGCGTGTACTTAGCTAGCTATCTGGATTTTTTTAAACCTAAGGATGTTTGTTTGTTTGTTTTTGCTTTAAAATGATTGATTTCTGAATTGAAGCATGTCTCAAACACACAAGCTTCGTGCATTTGTATTCGTCAAGGTAATGGCAGCTGGTGGATTAATGTGAGATCTGTTCCTGTCACTCCGCGTACTGATGTGGTCTGAGGGGTGAAGACGTGCATCGGGCTGTGTTCTGCGTGGGGAACGCTGTGACTTTTTAGAGACTTCATTTGAGGAATTGCATTGGTGCATCTAAAACATCTGCCTTGGATGTTTTCCTGACCAGACTGCCCGTTTGGCTCAGTGCTCTGTTTCTGGAAGTGGTCAGGGCTTGTCATTTCAGCAAAAGGGAACGAAGCCTTTGTTATGTTTGCTCTGTGTTGTACACAGAGCAGAGGTGTATTGCTTCCTTGTCTGATGAGCTATCAGCTGGGAGCTGTGCAGTGTACTGGGTTTTCAGTGTCTGATCTGAGTTTTTATTCATTGTATATTCAATCTGAATTGCATTTAGCTGTGCTGCTTGATCTGCCATAATTTAGCACAGTCAGTGTTTAAGATGAACTAGTGTTTTTATTATGGCTTCTGTGCATAGCACTCTTTTAGTTCTCAATTTTAACAAAAGGTTTCTTTGAGGCCCTCCCCTCTTTCATCAGGGTTATGAGGTACTTTAGAATACTCGGGTTATTCCTGTTCTAGTTTGTCATCAGCATAGTGAATAATCCTGGTCGGCAGTTTCGTAACACAATGTGATGGGAAATCAGTTGCAGGCCTTAATTGAGATTGTAATTCTGTGTAGGCATTTGTCTGTGTTTTCAGTACTCATCCGAGCACTGACGTGTCCCTTGCTGTGTGCACTAGTCAGACATCTTGTTTCGGCGCTCTGCAGGACTTGGGTTTTGTTCAGCAAGCCTGTGCATCAGATGCTTACAAAATATGAGATACAGTTCCACTTTTAAAATGCAAGAGGTATGCTGTTTAACGTCTGGTACTCTGCTGGTCTGGACTATGAGTAAGTGAAAACTGGCTGCATTTTACGTAACAGACTGAAAATCAACTCTGCTTTTTGTTTCCTTGAGTGGAATGACCAGCTAGGCGTGCATCATTCTTAGGGTAGCAATCAGTCAGCTCTGTGTGGTCTGCGATAGGAATCTAGTTCTGAGCTGTATTAAATGCTGCTGAGATTTGATTATGATTTTTTTTCCCATGTAACAAAGTTGGATTGGATACGTTGAATTTATTTTCAAGCTGTTGTAGAATTGGTTCTGCTGAGCCTTGTCTTTTTCTACTTTGTGTTTTATGTCCTATATTTCATGTTTCTTTGAGATGGTTTGTTTCTGGTTTGTCCAAAGGTGGATTGTGGGCTTCCTACCAAATCACTAGTGTTCAACTGGGGAAGTCACCTGCATGAAAAATTTTGAGCTGAGTCTCTTTGGTACATGCATAGTTAAAATATTTAACTATAGTTAAAATAGTTTTGTCTAAAGAAATATTAGGTTGCTTTAGAGAGTTGTAATGAATATTTGGGCACGATTGTAACAGGAAGCTGCATTATATGTGTTTTATCCCAAAATGAATTAATTAGTTAGCATCGAGCCAGCTAGAGGATTTGCCTAGATTTCTGAAGAGCTGAGCACCAGATTCTGGCTTAACTGTGAAGTGATGGCAGGATGCTTGCCAGGTTCTTCTGCCTGCTGCACAACTTGGTAGATTGAAGAAGGGATGCTGCTATCTCAGGCTTCTCATGGGTAGCTATGGATACTGACTTGGCTAGCAGAAAAGTTGAGAAAAATAGTTTAGAGGTCTTATTTGTTTTAACCTTTGGGTTGCAAAAATAACTGTTGCTTTAAAATAAAAAGCATCCGCGTGTTTTTGTTTGCAGAGCAGCCTTGTGAATGAGATTAGGCATCCGACATCAGCAAAGTCATCTTAGAGTTTGGATTAGCTTTTAGTTAACTAAAAGATTAGATGTAGATTAGATTCTACATACTGTGTGAATGTAGGATTGCCTTGTAGTGCTACATTAGCCTCTACATATCAGCTTTTCTTTGAGACAAATGCTTTTGCAGTTCCTTTACTTTACATGCTTTGTTTCAGGTATACATCATTCAGGTCAGTGTTGGAAGTCATCAGTGGACAGTCAAACATCGTTACAGTGATTTCCATGACCTGCATGAAAAGGTAAGGATATTAAAACCGTGGCCTTGGTCTCTTACAAAACTGTTTGTGGAGCTTTGTATGGAATATAAATTTTTTCCTCAGAGCAAGAATATCTGCTAGATGCCATCTGGACCGCACTAATGTTTTTTTTGGATGAGCAATATCACATGCCTATGTTACGTTCCCCTCTTGAACAGTGGTATATTGGCGTGGACAGTCTTAGCCTCAGTCAGAAGCCTGTCTTTGTTCAGCTGCATCTTTTGTGCAAGTTCAGATGGAATATCAGGTAGTAACTCTGGTCTTTGTCTTTCAGCTGGTCTCAGAAAAGAAAATAGATAAAAATCTGTTACCTCCAAAGAAGATTATTGGAAAAAATTCCAAAAGCCTGGTGGAGAAAAGACAAAAGGAATTAGAGGTCTACCTGCAAACTCTTCTATCCAAGTTCCCTGTTACTGCCCCAAAAGTTCTGTCACACTTCCTACACTTTCATTTATATGTAAGTTGTTTTTAGCATATAAGTCCTTTAGCATTTAGCAGTCCTAAGTGTTCTTCCTCAGTTCTGACTTGAACAGAACTCTGTGCAATCTTCACAAAATAACTGAAACTGCTCTTTTTCAGCATTTTGCATAATGTGATAAAGAAGCATTTTTAAGGTGTTTTCTGACACTAACTTTATTGCAGCAGATACAGTTCCTACCCACAGTACTTGCCAGCACAGTAAGATCAGAAAATAAATGCTGGCAGAATAGTTGGAAGCTGTGAATAAATCTGCAGCTGAATTGGTTGTTAGGTTGAAGTCAACAGTGCTGGCTCTCAGAAGGAACATTACATAATTGATCCGCCGCCTCCCCCACTTGGTGGTTAATGGTTGGAGCTGTGGTTCACACTGAAACAGTTTCCAGTAGACCAAACGAAGAAAAATAGCTCTTCTCCAGTTGAGCATGCTGATGGAGTGGCCTCTGGAGAAATGGCTCCAGCCAGCAGACAGTGTTACAGCGAGGAATGCTTGAAGTAAGAAGTCAAGGCTTGCTTTCATGTTCATACTGCAAATTGTTTATTCATCTCTTGTGTATAATTAGGCTTTTTTGTAGCATGGCATCATGTTGTAAGGGGGAGTGTGGACTTCTTATAAAGAGGAAAATGCACTGGAGAGCTCCATGGAAAGAGAGAACAGTAATTGCTTTGGGGTGGGATGTGCTGAGATGGCCCTTTATGGCTTTATATAAAGGCTTCAGAAATGAGTCACAAGTGATCCATTAGGTCTGTTGATTAAACCTTAGCAACAAAAGAAAAAAATTATTTAAATTGTGTTTCATGCACATAAGTGTCCTGGTGAGAGTTTATAGTTTGAGTCTGATAAAACAGTAGAAGGTTTGCTCCACAGTGTTGCTGTTGCCGTGCAGAGTTGATTGAGAAGCAATAGTTTGTATTGTGATTGAGTCCTCTAAAGTGGTTTAGAGGTTTTAAACTTACGAAAAATGTGCCTGGTGACATAGGGACAGTTCCGCACAGATGGAAGAAGCTTCCTGATTCCTGGGAAGTTGCATAATTTCTTTGCTCTGTGGCTGTTCTCTCTTGAATGTTCTGATGTTCCATTAATGTTTCGGTGCAGCAGCTTCAACAAAGGTTTTTTTGCAGACTGAACTTCTTATTCCCTCTCCTGTTTTTCAGCCAGACTTTTTTTTTTGTTTAGCTGTGATGTTCATCCTTTTATCTTTCTTTCCCAGAGATCTAGCATTATTTGGGTATGAATGCTTCACTGTTTCTATGCTGCACTTGTGTTTTAGAAAAAAGTGTTCCTTAATATAAATTTCGTCGCTATTATAGGGGAATCTGGGTTAAAGTATGAACTCCGACTCAGTTGTTTTTGCTTGTAACTTCAGAGTACTTTTAAATATTCACAAAAAGTTAGCTATTCAGCAGTAAAGCTAAATATTTACCATAGCAATTCTACTGGAAAGCTATCTTCCTGCAGAACTTTGATCTTTGAAAATATCGGACAGACCACATGCTCTCTTGAGGCAGTATGATCCTTGTTATTATAGTCTTATTAGTTTATAAAGTAAGGCTGCAATGTTTCTTGTTTATTCTTATTTGTAGTATTTCCAGTGAAGATTGTTCATTTTTATTTCTAAGGTTAATAGAATTAAATGGAATAGAAACAGGTAGCTATCATAAAGATATTTAAAGCACTTGATGTACAGCTTGGCAAAGAGCAGCAGTATCATGTGATGGATAGCAATGCAGAACATCACTTTGGCATTGAATAGGACGTCTGCAGTGGTGCAGGGATCCTCGTTTTGTTGCAATCTTACATTTTGTCTTACCTTAAAAGATTTGGTTTAACTTTCAGATAGCTTTTGCAAGAAAAGGATGGAGTGCTCAGAAACTGCTGTTCAGAGGCAACTGCAAACAGTGGACTTCTGTGGGGCTGAAGCATGTCAGTAGTTGGAGCTAAGACAGAGGTCTCTTGTGGGTCTGACAAAGGAATAGAGTAGCTTTCTTTTGCGTGCTAGTCACTGAACAGTCCAAGTCATAATCTTATTTCAATTATAAACATAAAAAAGTCATCTCTGTCCCCCAGATGGTGAGAGGGATACAGAGAGTATAGTTTTCAATTAAGTGTGCGTGCTAGGTGAGTGAAATTGGTTGTTTCAGAATAAGAGTCGGAATTGTTCACTTCTGTTTGGAATGCAGCTTCTTCTGGCTTGTTGTTACCAAAACCGTGATGTGGAGGCTTTGTTCGTTTTCAGTGAGTGGGGTTTCAGTTATATTAAGAATGTGCATTTCTAAAATGTTTGCCTAATCGAATGAGCTGAAACGTTTCAGACATTCTGTGGATTTATACTCTTACAAATCATAAGGGATTTGTCAGTGAAGTAAACTCATGAAATATTCATTTTGCAATGATCCGTAATATCTGTTTACATTTAGCAGCTACATTAAAATGAAATATGTGGGGAAGCTTCACTATCACAAATGGTTTTATTTTGTACCTTTTGTGTGCCTTTGAGAGAGAACTGTTGGAAGTACTCAGAACTATTTCTGAACTTCCACAAAGCATTTGGCTTTTACGGGGAGAAGTATGCTCAGGTGGGAAATAACTGTTCTGATCTTTGTGCACCTTCAGATTTAGGAAGAACAAATTCCTGCATTGAGTTTTCACCATTTTCCTTTCATCCTGGAGTTGTCAGTGGCTGGAATGGAAGTTGACCTCCAGGGGAGGTTCAGGATGGCAGAGAAGATAGAGAATAGGGAAGAAGGCTTTTGAGCTGCTCTCTGCAGTGTGAGCTTAATAGAGAGCTGAAGTCCAGAAGACTAATTACTTTTTATCTTTCCCCTGTAGGCTTGTTAAAGTAGAGCTCATGCAATATTGGCATTCTGAGGAAATGCTGAGTGCTTGATGCACTTAGGTTATGCTTCTGAATGTTAAAATGCCTGTTCTTTGGAGAACACTATCCTGGTAATAGCTTCTTCAGAACTGAGCTTTCAAGCTGGGCCAATGACCACTAGTAATAGTTGCTCTTGCTGTTGTTGCCCTTTTAATATATGCAGAATCTGATTGTTTGAAAGGAGTTAAGTATATTCAATCTTGGAAATATCAAATTAAATAATTTCAGGTAATTTTTCTGAAATATTTTCAAATGATAAAGAAATCAGTATGACAAGGTCAGTTTATTTCTGTTTCAAAGAAGTGCACCGTAGCAAAAATAGAGAAACCAGCAAAGCTGCACATTGGAAAAATTGCAACTAGAAGTGTGTGAATGACAGACCTGATTATAATGGTTTATTCTTTGCAGGAGATCAATGGGATCACTGCTGCGTTGGCTGAAGAGCTCTTTCACAAAGGTAAAGCACTTGCAAGAATTTAACTGGGAATGAAGAGATAAGTTTCCTCTACCTCCATGCATTCGTATACCCGTGATATTTAATTTCCAGTCAATTAGAAATCTGAGTCTTTGATATCAAAATCTGAGACTTCAGCTTTTTCTTTCTTATTGCACTTTGATTCAAGCTGCAATTTGGGAGGAACTGTAACAGTAATGCAATTACTCTCGGAAATGAAACAAATTGGTAAATTCATGTTTTGAAAAGGGCCTACTAGTTTGTTGTTAAAGGGTAGGTTGTGGTACTGGTGAGCAGAAGTTTTCATTAAGCTTTTCATCTTGGTGTGTTGTATAACCTGTAGGGAAGTTTGTATTATCTCAATGAGTGCTGATACAATGTGTGTTAAAAGCAAGAAATCAATTTACATGTCTAAATTAATATTATTGTTCCAGATAAAGGAAAATAAATAAAGGACTTTTCTGATGCCAGCAGATGAAAATGTGATGCACTTCCTATAACTGCAGTAGCTCTGTTAGGCCATTTAATGGCAGGAGTTGTGCAAAATGATTAAACATTGCTTATTTTGTTTTGAAAGACATTCTAGATGTTACTGTGTTGCAGATGCCTGAGGTGCCGGGTGAAACATGTTTCAGATTGTTCTGACAGTAAATTAACTTTAGGTACAGCCAGTTCAGAGGGGCTACCCAGCAAATTTTGGAAGGTATTAAGGTAGCTCCTGAAGAAATCTGTCCTGACTTTGTAGCCCATGCAGTCTCACTGCTGTATATTGGTGTGTTCTTCCCTTACTGTGGACTATTTACTGGACTGTTCTTCCCTTACAAGGAATACTGGACTTGCTCCCATTGAAGCCAAAGGGAACTGTACTTCTTAGAGCATTTCCAAGAACTCTGCTTGCCATGAAAGCTGATGCTCTTGCCCATGAGTCAATGTGGTGTACCTAAAAGGAAGAGCAGAAAGATTGATTCCGTGTGTATGTTCTGACTGCTGTACCCCATGTTAAACCCCCCATGTTAAACCTCATGGTGCTGTTTTCTACTGCTCAAATATAGTTCTATAGTAAAATGAGGTTGTAAAAATATCAGATGATGCATTTTGTGTCCAGGGATTTTCTATTGTTTTTAGTATGGTAAAGACCTTATACTCTCCAAGAAATCATGTTTGCTATAATTGTGTGTTTAGGTAGCATAGCAAAAGCTGTAAGGGCTATTTAAATGGCAGGCACTGCTTTTCCTGAATAGGAGAACTCCTGACTGTTATAGAACTTAGGGATATCTTTGAATAAGTTTAGTATGATTGTGAGCTTTGATTCCTGTCCTGTGGAAAATGAGGGAAGTTTGCCATTAGTTGTATTAGGAGCTTCATGCTTGTATGATGAGAGCCTATTTGAACAGCTAGATTATTCTGGTGTAAAAATGTTTAATTCAACTGTTCTAGTACCTCTTCAAAGTGGCAAAAAGAAAGGCGTTATTTTGGTACCTCAGTCATGAGCTTGAAGTAAGAGATGGATGTTTCCTCTCTAACCTTAGATTTTCCATGTACCATTTATTATAACCACTGACGTACAACTCACTGCAGCAATGTGTTTTATATCATGCTCTTGTTTTTCAGGAGAGCAGTTATTAATGGCTGGAGAAGTCTTTACCATCAGACCCTTGCAGTTATATGCTGTCACTCAACAGTTGCTACAGGGGAAGCCTACATGTGCTAATGGAGATGCCAAAACAGATCTGGGTCATATTCTAGATTTCACCTGTAGGCTCAAGTATTTAAAGGTGAGCTATACATGCACAAATACTGGAGACATTACTCCTACCAGACTTTGACATGATTATTGGCAAACGTTTGGAGTCTAGTGTGAATATACATTAACTTTACTGATAATAACCCCATGCAGACGTTTAGAAGTCCATGTTAAATATGCTTGTTCTACCGACTTTGAATATGTATCTCGTTCTCTAACAAAGATGCTGTGTGGTGTGGTCTTCCCAGAAGTGGTCTCTGTAGATATGTAGTCACAGAATCTTAGTGGGTGCTGGACTTAGTGGTAGGTAGGACCAGCTAGATAAGAGTTACACTCTCAACAGTACATTTTTTTGTAGACGCTTGTTAGGCCAGTGTATATTTTCAGAATTTTTGGCCCTTTTGTATGCTTCTGACTCCTTTCAGTGTTTGTAAGATGCAGATAAGACCAGGTAAAAACCTTAGATTTCTCCCAAAATTATATTCACAGGATACCTTAGTGAAATGGTGAAATGCCTGTCTTTTTTGATGCTGATGTTTTCTGAGGTCAGAATCCAATGACCACATGGAAGCTCTGGAAGCCATTTCATTAGATGTGTACCAATGGAGTGCTATATTTTCTCCAAACCCATCTTGTCTACTTCATCCCATATAGTGGAACTGAGGACAGGTCTATCTTAGAAAAAAAAATGGTGCTTCAGAGAAGTTGTTTTTAGGGAAGGTGGCTCTGCCATGTCAAGCTCAGAATGAAACCTTGGTCAGTTTTGCCTGTGGTATCTTCCATGTGTTACAAAATACAAACACAAGGTGGCAGTTCAAGTTCAATACTCTATTTCTGCAGTTAGCAGTTGCAAGTAAATTTTTTTTTCTGAAGAGTGGAGTCTGCAAGTTCAGGAATCAATCCATACTTGAAAAATTGTTTGCATTCCAAGATACCTTTTGTTGATATTGCCTGTGTAAGACCTTCTGAAACGAGACAAATTGGATTATGTGCACTAACTCTGTTCTTAATTGTTGATGACCAGGTCACTGGAGCAGGGGGATCTTTTGGAACCAGTAACATTCAGGAGCATCTCTTGCCTTTTGATCTGTCAATTTTTAAATCACTTCATCAAATAGAGGTATGACTGAGATACTGCTTGCATGATTTTATACTCTGTGAATGCAATGTCTCCTGCATATCTCCTAATGTCAGTAACTGTATACTGAGACTTGGTGCTAGAACTGTTGAGTGCAATCTTTAGATGGAATCTTTAATTTAAGATGATTTTTTTCACAAGTAATGGAAATAAGGGTGCCAAATATAGACGTTTAGACTAGCTTGCGCTGTCTTCAAAAAGAATGGTTTCCAGCATATACACAAATATAAAATAGTGGCTTTCCATTGTATTGACTCTCTAATAACTGGGTTATAATGGAATCTCTTGTTGCACACTACTTTTTATTTGGAAAACACCAAGTATGTGTGAAAATATCCTGACAAGCAATTTGCCTGTGGAAGTACATTTTACGATGTATTGCTTCTTGCTTGATAATTTGCAGCTTTTTTTTAGTGGTCTGCTTCTAATGCAAATGATGGAGTTTTCAGTAGAAGTTGTTTAATGAGTATTTTATAAAACACTTTCCAGACTACTTCAAAATTTTCTAGAGAAAGAATATCCAATTTTGTCCTGCTATGGCACGTGACCTGTACTGTGTCCCCACTCTTGGTGGGTATAGTACCTCTTCTAGTACATGAACACTCTTGTGCCGCATTGATAGAAGAGACTTTCAGTTGATTAAGTACTGAAGTGAATTCTTGAAGTCAGTGATTTATTGATATTTTAAAGTGGGAAAAACTAGAGTAGGCTGAAGAGTGGGATAGGGTCTAAAATACTGCAGAGAGGCTACTGCACAATAGCACCTATCTTTCTCTTTCCTGTGGACTTGGATAATTTCTTGTGTAACTTTCCTTAATACGGAATTTTCCTTATTCTTGGAGACTTACAGCTCTAAGCTCGTGAAAAGTTTGGATTGATTGGCATCACACTGACGTTTTCATCTAGTAGTAAACACCGTCCAAAAATCAACAGTAGTACTCTGGAAATTATTTATTTCAATAATAAAAGGCTGGCAAAGCTCTGTTTCTGTTCACTGTGTTTTCCTTGATACGCCACCAAATTTGCCACTTCTGGTGGCAACTACATTGTGCAACCATCTACAAAGTAGTACCTGGTTGTTGGGCAGAAGCCACCAGACCTTTGACGCTGTGCTAGCTTCAGCTACAGATAAAAAGACTTTGTAATCTTAGACTTAGTCTGTATAATTAGCTCACTAGCGTATTAAATACTTGGTGTAGTATCTTCACTCCCTAGTAAGCCCCACTTCTCATATATACAGCAGAGAACATACGATACCTTAATTAGTGTCTACAGGAAGAGCCATAGTTTGAGACACCTCTTTTGTAACAGTAAAATACTGTGCCCGTTAAAAGTGCCTGGGTAGCTTCACCTTGAAGGATACAGAGGGTATATAGAAGGTTGATGGACAAGAAGCTTAGCTCAAATAAATATTTGAATTTCACGTTTCTGAAGTTGTCTCTAATTTCTTGCTTTAGTAAACGTTGGTGTTCCTGGCCTGATAATCTGTGTTATCAGGAGGAGGTTTTAATGGAGTGCCATATCTACTTTCAAAATCGGTAATAGTAGAGAATCTAATATTGAAGCTTTTAGGTACCTCTTCCATTACTCACATTTGTTTGTTCTAACATCTCTAATTTCATAACAAACTAAAATTTTCTTCTAAAATAGATACATCACTGTGGGGGAAAGCTTATAAAAGGGCTGACTTCATCGAAACACACTCTAGCCACAATGAGTGTTCGATTCTCGGCAACATCAATGAAGGTAAGCATGAGTTCCTAATTCTGGTGTATGTTTAAAGCCCATGCAGAAGTAGTGTGTGGGTTGTGGAAATAACCATTTGGAGTCCATGTGCTTTCTATGTTTGCTGCAGGTTCAGCTTTTAAAACCACGGAACTTGAAAGAATTGTCTAACCTTTCAAAATCTCAACTTTTAACACATGGAGGGAGTGTTTACAGGTGTTTCTTCAGAAGGACTTTTGTGGTGGTTTTATGAGAGTGCGTGTTTATTATTCATGCAGAACTGAACGCTCGCCTCTTGTTCTTTTCTGTGCTTTGATTTGGCAAGGGATACCTAGTAGCATAATTTTCAGTCGTTATTGTTTCTCACAGTCTCCAATTTGGATCATCTACTAATGCTGCCATTCCCTCCCTGTAGATCCAAAATAATTCCTGACCTAATCAACTCATATTTTAAGACCTATAATTTTAATCTAGATGATTATAAAGCTTAGAAGCCTTCCTTACTTAAGGCTTCGCTGGACCATTTTCAAAATGGTTAGTTTTCATTGCAGATGTAAACATTTTACTGTGCTCATCTTAAATAGGAAATCCTGGTCCCAGAGGCCTCAGAGTTTGATCAGTGGGAGCCAGAGGGTGCGTCTTCAAGTTGTCCAGTGACTGCAGTTATTCCAACTTGGAGAACTTTAACAACTTTGGATATGAGTCACAATAACATCTCTCAAATTGATGATTCAGTGGTAAGAAACTTCTCATTTTTGAAAAAGAAAAAAAGTATGACTGGTCTTCTGTAGCACATTACAGAGCAAGGATTTTGCATTTGCTTTTGTAACTTCTTTCAGTTGCACCTACTGTTATTTAATGCTGATTTAGCTACCCTAGTTAATGCTTAGGAAAATTTCATTTAATACTTTATTTTCTTTGCTAAAGAAAATCTTATCATTCTGAGCTCAGTAAGCAACACTTGAATGAGTACTGAGTTTCTGAACCATTTTTACTGTTTGCATTGGCCTTGGACACTTTTAAAACAAAACACCTCTTGGGCTCAACTTGTGTTATCAGAGCTGAAGCTTCCCACATATTTAAACTTGTGGTTTGCTGGTAGCCTTCTTAACACCAAAACAGTATGAAGAGCATGGAAATGGTGTGAAGTATGTTTTGAAAGTCCCTTAATTTTAAGTTTCATAAATCAGCTATTAAGTTAAAAAAAAAAAAAGCTTTCATCAGAAGAGTGTCAAATATGAGCATAGCTTTTTTTACTTGTACTACTCCTGTGAAGTAGGAGTAGTTATATCTGTAACTTAACTAGAGGTCATGAACCAGGAGTGCAGTTTACTTATTCAAGACTTTTGTGACTTTTATTTTTTTGATTTTTCGTAAGAGCCAGTTTCAACTCTTTTCTTGCACTGTGCCATAACCAGTGCTTTTGGAAAGCAAAAGCTGAGACACAGGCTGTCCATGTGATGATAGCATTCTTTTTCCTTGTCAGCTGATAGTAAAGCAAGTCTTGCCTGATTTATAAGCTAAAATGCATTTTTAGCAAGGCATTTTTTATCTTGTAGAAATTAATTCCGAAGATTGAATTCCTGGACTTGAGTCACAATGGAGTGTCACTAGTAGAAAACTTACAGGTAAATGATACTTTTGATGGTCAGTTTTTCTTTTCAGGCTGCTTGGGACTTTAGAGCACAGAATTGTTTAATTCAGAATTCTGTTGCTCATTTTGTTATGGGAAATAATTCAAGTCCAAATTGCTTATCCTTCATAACATCCAAGTGTGCTTTTAATGGTGCATTTTTTCCTTGCTCTGGATACTTTCATTTCTTTACCAATATTGACACACAATATTAGTTCTTTACATTCACTGCCAGCTTTATCTCTGGGTCCAAAATGCAATGGAGGGGGTTCCCTTTTTACAAGTCTAAGACTGTCCAGCATGAGCAAGCCATAATGCAGTGTCTCTGATATCGTTTATTTTTAACGTATTGGTGTGACATGGATTTTCTGTGCTTTTATAGCATCTTTATAACCTGGTTCACCTGGACTTATCCTACAACAAGCTTACATCACTAGAAGGTGTTCACACAAAACTGGGAAACATCAAAACTCTGAATTTAGCAGGAAATCAGTTGGAAAGGCTGTGTGGTCTTAACAAACTCTACTCGTTAGTCAACTTGGATCTCAGCAACAACACAATAGAACAGGTAACTGTTGATTTTTCAGCATTATACTGAACTGTGCTTTGGAACAATAGAAATGTCTTTTAGTGGGAGAAACTGAAAATAAATGCAGCTGCAATGACTTTTCCTATTACTGCGTGTATGTAATTTATGCAAGAAATAGTCTGTATGCTGATTTTCATTTATCTGCTTTGTATTCATGCATCTATTCATAATCTTTCAGATTGATGAAGTAAAAAATATAGGAAGCCTCCCATGCTTAGAAAAAGTGGTCTTATCCAGCAATCCACTGAGCATCATCCCCGATTACCGGACCAAAGTACTTGCTCAGTTTGGGGACAGGGCCTCAGAGGTAGGTGACAATGTACCTGTTCGTTTGAAGCTGACATCTGAACAAATCTTAAAGCCTGGCGTGGAAAGTGGTGTGAATGTTCCAAAAGCTGATTTTTTTAGTGTGTTGGAAAAGGTCTTTGGAGGATCAAACAATATTAATATTCTACTACACTTCTGGATCTAAGTGAATCTTTACCCTGTCTTCGTTGGATTCAAAAATAGTATGTTAATATTGAGCAGTTGTGCTAGAAGAGTGTTGAAGCAGCTTACCAGCTGTTTCTGAGTTTGTTAAATCCTTGTCACCTTAGAGCAAGGTCGAATGTGATAAATGTTTTGCCTGTAAGGTTAGTAAGATGCACATAGCTTGCATTAAGCTAAGATTATTGTTAATTATTATAAGAAAACAAATTGTAGAGCTGCCTCACTTTTCAATGTTTAGGTATTTTTTCATTATTTTCAGGTGTGTTTGGATAACATTGTTACCACAGAAAAGGAACTAGACACTGTAGAAGTACTGAAAGCTATTCAAAAAGCAAAGGAAGTAAAGTACAAACTGAGCAACTCTGATAAAAAGGTGAGTTTGGTGCTGAGAGGAGTAGGATGTGCTGCTTTATGACACTAAGCTTATAAGAAGCCTTCTACAAATTAGGTCTAAGTGGAATTCATTAAACTTTCCTCCAGCTTTTGAGCTTTTATACTTTCTTTGCTCGTGCTTTTATGTGGTTATGGACTTTTAATGTTGTCTCTTTCCTATTTAGTTTTCAGTGTGATTTCAGTAACTATCAGATTTATCACTTATCACAAAATTATCACTTTTTGTGCTGGCTTGAGAGAGAAAGTGGGAGGAAAAGACAGGATTACTTAATGGTGTGCACGGTGAATATGCAGTTGACCATAAGTTGTATTACATCTTATACAAGTAGAGATATTGCAGGGGTATAATCTTACTGCTTGTGCTGATGAGTACTAAAATGACTTTCCCAAATGTTGTTCTTGTGGATATTTAACAGTGGTGAAGAATGAAGAATCTGAATCCTCCTTGAATTCTCACATGTCTGCATGCTGTGTAGCTAGTCAATCTTGTTTTGGTATTACAAATCATTAACAGAACCTGTTCTGTCCTTGCAGTGTAGAAATTCTGTTTTTATTCTGCTATGGTTTATGAAAATTGATGTTGACTTTGTCAGAAAGTACAGTGATCAAAATGACTTTATGAATTCTTAGTGAAACTCCACTAAGAATGTGAAAACAAACTTCAGTGGATGTGACAGGAGGTGGAAAAAAAGCTGGCACTAACTTTCCTTTTACTAAAATTGAAAAAGCTTATGTAGACTTATTTTTAGTTCAGGATCTAATGTCCTGTATACTTAGTTTTTTCTTTAATCACTGCATACTTTCTTTATTAGATCAGTGAGGACTCCAGGCTCACTGCTGCCAGCTCCAAATCAAACTGTTCTTCTCTTACTGTTCGTCCTTCCTCTCCCTCTCTGCCTCGTCCTGTCAGCTCCAGCCAAGGTAATCATGTATGTATCGTGCTGCTGGGCTGAGCCTCTTGGTTCTGCTTTTTTAAGCTGCATTGATATACATGAATATTATGTGCATGGATATAGGTCTTAAAACAAAATAAAGCAGAAAGACTCAGATGCGTTGTCTTAAGTTGGAAGTTGTGTGCGAATCAGCAAAACTGGCCTGTTGTTCACAGGAGTGCTAGTTAACTGTACAGGAATTGTGGGCACAGGACTTGTAACTGCATCATCCTGCATAAACCGCCAGCAGGGAGGATTACAGATCTTGTCTCAGTTTAGATGCATATCCTAGCTTCCTAATGGAAAACTGACGTGTATAGACATGTTGTAAAATTGCTTATCAGTCTGTTCTTGCTCTGCAAAATGTGAGCTGAAGTGGCATTGTTTATTTGCAAGAGCTTCATTTCAGTCAAACTTGGGGGAAGATAGTAAAAGGAGATGGCAGGAGATAGAAAAAGGAAGACAGTTGTGGGATCAGTGTTCATGGTGAGCCTGTGGTTTCAGCACATCCATAGCAGCACCTGCTAACCTTACCTGAAAATTATTTTTGTTGTCTCTTTCAAAAAAGAGTGCCTGTTGCATTAGGACCTTAGAAGAATGGCCACGTGTCTTTTGCAGAAGCCTGTGACTTCTTACTGAGAAGACTTTGGGGGTCTTTTGCCTGGCTGACAACTTTAAAGTGCAGCAGGACATGAATAGTGGGAGAAGAGTTAATTAAAAGAGAAGGGAATATATTCTCAGTAAGTGTCTCAGCGGACGCTTGCTTTTTCCTGTAATTCTGTTGGATTGGTGAGTGGGAGAGAACCATGCCTGAAAAGCTTGGTCTTTGGAGGAAAAAAAATAATTGCTGTGATTTCTGCAGTCAGTTTTTTAGTTCATTCTACAAAAATGAAATTATTTTGGCAACATCTGATTTAAGGACAAATAACTTGTAACAGATGCTGGTTTAGTTGCTACTTATGTACTTCATTTGCCTTTGTGACCATTCTAGGCAACTTCTTTCATCTGCAGATAAAATGCTGCCAGCTTTTCCAAAACATGTGCAAGAAGTATTTAGTTTCCTTTGCATATATATTAAAGTCAATTGCTGTTGGACTAGATGATTATTGAAGGTCCCTTCCAACTGAACTATTCTATTCAATGCTTGCTTTAAAGTATTAAGTATTTAAGTTAGAGGACTGAGGCAGTTCGACCTGCAGTTTTACACAGAGCTAGCTGTAAAAATGTATGCTAGCAACAACTGTAACTTTCAAAATTATTGGTCCATAGTCCTTTTCTATTATGGTAAATGTTTAAGAGCAAATGAGTCTAGGGGGAGAAAAACGGGTCTTCCTTCCCAAAGTACTTGAATTTTTTTAGAAAGACTGGTGTAAGATTTAATGTTTAGTTACTGCAGTATTTTTTCATGAGGTTCCTTTAGTAAAATCATAGAGAAGGCTGCTTAAGGGGTAGGAAAATAAAAGAGGACTAGGGCAAGCTGTTTTTCATCTTTAGTAACAGGAATTTTTATCGTTTAGCTGTCAAGGGTTGTTTTCAAAACTGACTTTGAGAAATCTGTTTAAGAATTTTGAAATATGCTGGGCAATTAGTTTTACTGTTAGACCTTAAATCATGAATAATGGAATTAATTTCCTGATATGCTATTTCTATGAATTGTTTTCTCTGCAGTTTTTCCACATGCCATCTGTTTCCGTAACATATTATTCAAATTAAATGTCACTGGCAAATGGCTTATGGAAAAAGATGAAATATTTATATAGGAAACAGAAAACCAAAAATAATGTTGTCATGTTCTGTTTTTCCTGTCAATCTGAATTTCCTTATTGCTAATGTAGTGTTTTGTTCAAGTAATAAATACCTTCTGTGTTTCCTCTGACTATGAGAAGGTTTGATGTAATCTGCTAAATTTGACTGTCAGTCCGGAAAGGTACATGCAGGAGTTTTCATGCTCAGGCTAGAAACATATCCAATCTAATTCTGTTGGTTTTATTTGCTCATTTATATACTCGAACTGGCTAGCTCAGTAGTAATACTGAAAATGGATTCTCTGCGTTGCTTCAGTGCAACTATCACAGGCAAAAAATGTCAAATGTCCATGAGAGTGTTCCCTTATATCCTCTCATGATAAGTTTTATTGATACTCAGCTTTGAACCCTTCAGAAAGATTCTGAATAAGGTGGGCTAATTTTCTTGAGTGGCGTTTAAGGGACCAGGTTTGTCTGACTTTCTGAGCAATTGACACAGATAACTACGCTTGTTTACGTGAAGCCTGTGGAAACTTGAAAAAATGCTGAAAAATTGCCAAAGAGTGCTTTGCTGCTGTTTTTGCCAGCCAGGTGATAGTCTGTTAAAAATAAGGGTTACTTTTAGCAAAATTGACGAGTTCTGTTAAAACGAAGGGTGATTCTTACACCAGAAGTTGAGGTTTAAATTGTTAGCTTGAAAAAGGAATTTCATCCGTTTTAATGCAACTTTCAATACAGTTAAGGACATGTCTGCGCAATTCAACTAAGATTCTACCTGATTTTCTTTTGTCTTGGCTCATTTAGCTTTAATGATTTATTATCAGACCTTGATTGTACAGTTTTAATTCCACTTGTTTGGCAGATAGACATCAATTTTGGTTTTATTGCAGTAGTTTTAAGAGCAGTTTCTATTTGTTCTAGAAATAATTTGTGAAGAAACAGTCCTAGCTAGCAGTTCTTTGCAATCCAGTGGATCGACTCCTACAGACCATACAGTTCCCCAGAGATGCTTTGAAATACCAGATTCCAGATGTAAAAATCAGGTAATTGCAGTTCTTATGTTTATTTTATGGTATTTTGAAAAGCTTTTTTGCAAACTTTCCTGATCTTAAACTTTTGTTATCAAAGTAATCTGTAGCACAGCTATATTGATTTTTTTTTTCAGAGTTGCTATAATTGAAAAAGGAGGTGGGCCTAAACAGTGTGAAGTTGCTGGTCCACCTTATAAATTAAATATATAATCACACTTCACAAGATTTGCAGAGAATTGGTGTCACTGTCATGACTTTGGCATGTTGACCCAGTATTAGTATCATGTTAACATTTAATATCCACTTGCTCTGTGCAAGACTTATATTGTGCAAGACAATATCAACTTGCAGGAGGAGATTTTCTTGCTAGTCTTGTTAGTATTGCTGGAGAACCTTCTCCATAGGTAATGGCCTTAATTTGTCTCCTTCAAACTCCTGCTGTTGTTGTTAGTTTTTGAATTATGATTTCATTTGTTATAAGTATTAGAAGTATTTGTTCATATGCATGGCTTCAGGGAATGAGACAGCAAGACTGGGGGGAGTGTTTTCCTTTGTCACCAATGTAGTTGGTCTTTAAGTTCCTTCACCTTTTTTCCTCACTTCATAGACTATTTTAGCACACTACAAATATATATTCAAGTACTATGGGTCTAAGGTTGGATCTGTTCTCAAGTCAGTAATGGTCCATTCTTTTCTTACCTTAATTGAGTATCTAACCTAAAGTAAACAAGGGAGTGTTTTAGGATCCTCAGAGGAGATCTGTTCAGCTGCCCTTGAGTACAACAATCAGGACTTCACAGCAAGTTGCTTTAAAAAGCTGGCACTGGCATTAGTTTTGCTCTTCATGTGTGCTGAAGCCTGGCAGCAGCCATAAGTAGTTGGTAGCTTCCTGATGTTTTCTTCTCTTCCTTAGGCACCTGCCTCTCTATTGGACTCATGCGAAGAGTATGGAAGAGGTGGTTATAAGTGGTAAGCTAGATATAAAAGTTCTGGTTTATATCCTTGTTAGCTTTTGGATAACAGCAGTAGATACTGCTTTTTTAAAACTTGGCCTGTGGGGCAAAACTATTTTTCATTGTGTGCTGTACCTGTTTTTGAACCAAAAGTGATTACATTATGTAAAGTGTTTTTAACCTTTGAACTCTGGAATGTATTTGGTAGTTTCAAAAATAGCAATAGCTGTATTGTAAAGTGCTTTAACTTGTAGGGATATGCTTATACAAGGTGGGAAATAAAGGATGAGTAAGCATTTTAGTCCTTTCTATAAAATTGTACGTTACCAGCCTTAGAAACTAATGGCTGTGTGCAGTGCAAGGATGTTCTACAAATTACACTGACTTAACTGAAGTAGCAAAGAGTAAGCCTCAAATTCTGATGAGCAGTGCCATGAAATGTAGATCATTGTAGCTGGTTTTAAACTTGCTTGTACTTACTGTGGCTTATTGTCTCTTTTGAAGTTTGGATCATTCAGAGGAAGAACACTGTGCCGTGCCTGACCCCTGTAACACCATCATCTTGCCTTTCAGTTGCATGTCATACACTGCCACAAACGAGGATTTTATCCAGCACCTTTCTGCCTTGATAGTTCAGACTGTGCAGAGATCACCCCACTCCTTTACAGAGAATAAAGGAAGTCCTCTGTGTGATTCCAGAACCACAGGCAAAGAAGATGGATATTTTGAAATGGGACTTCATGAAGGAGATCAGACTTTTGAGTTCAACACAACTTCAGATACTCAATCATCTGACAGCACAGCAGTGAAGAGCGTTGACATAGTCAAAATTCTCTGGAGTTTCTCTATTCACATTCATAAGGGACTCAGACAGTTTGCTTCCTGTTTGGTTTTGACTGATGATCTGCTAGCTGTGTTTGAGATTCTTCCTCAGGAACTGAGAGGAAATTGCCAGCATATCCCCTCTGCCTTGAAATTAATGCTATGTTTTCCATATACTGATATAGCAGAATTTGGATTTTTCATGCCAGAAATCTGTTTAGCAGTGAAGCTGAAAAACAGTGATAACTGCTTGCTTGTTGTTTCAGACTCCCAGAATCTTCAAGATTTTTATTCCTGTTTGCACACATGTTCTCAACACTGCACATCAGCGTTACTAAGCTCCACAATATACTGTGGAAATGCAAACCTCCAAGAGTTTCTTTGTCAGCTTATGGAATTGAATTGCATTTCATCAGAGGATGTGGAGATAAAAGGTTGTTTCCTAACATACCTCGTTTACGGGAGCAAAACCAATGTTCAGAAAACCTTGCATCATCCAGAGCCAGCTGGCAATAACAAAGCATGGTCAAAAAATGTTTTGTGTTCAGCACTTTATTCTTCAATGTACAAGTCTTCTGACCAGGGCCCCTGTGTGTTCCATCCCTGTTGGGTGTTTCTAACACCCCAGCATTTGTACATAGTCAAAGTGGATTTCAGTTTACTGCCAAGTAAATGGGTAGGCACAGAAGACTTGAGAAGTGTTCTTATGCTGAATAGGATTCCGTTAGCATCAGTTGTGCTACATCCAACTCACATGTCTATTCAACAGAAGGGTTCGTTTTTGGATGGGCATGTGCTGGAGTTGCTCATTGGATACAGATTTGTTACAGCGGTGTTTGTTCTACCTCACGAGAAATTCCACTTTCTAAGAATTTACAGTCTCTTAAGGACACTCCTGCAGGATGTTAAGACTATTGTTATTTTCAAAGCTTCAAACAAACCAGATGCTGCAAGAAATCACGCTTTGGAGTCAAACAGACACGGTCAGTCAGCAAGGTAACAATTCCCATAAAAGATTTATTGCATGGTATTGAAGGTAAGGTGGCTTTGCCACTGTTTGCAGTTGTTATTGTAGTTGGTTTTGACTTGTAGACTACTTTGATTCTGCTGTTCTTTGGTATGTGTGACTGGTTATCCTGGAATGTACCTGTCAACCTTTTTTTCTTTAAATGTTCTGTGGTTACAATTTAAAATGTATTTTCTTATGGAAGGAGTCTTTGTGTTTCAGGTGCATGCAGGCTAATGCCATAACAGATAATGATGCTTAAGAGAAGTCATTTAGAGTAAACTAAGAATAGAAGTTGCCTGTTCCCAGTTGTTGAATGACTAAGTATGAATTTTTGTTGGGGGAGAGCTGTGTATTTCCTGAAATTTTGATGATGTTTTCTGGATCTCTTCTGTCTCCTAGCTTTTGCAAGCCTCATCTGACTCTGTCATCTTTATATCCATCTGAATTTCTTATGCAGAAGATTACAGAAGATAACCAGGTTCCAGTTCACCTACGTGTTTCTGCATCTCTGCAGTATGTGGCTGGGCTGAAAGGAAATGCCCTAGTCGAATTTTTCCATGGCAACATTGCAGAGGTATTACACCTAGCCTGGGTATATAAAAATATGACTGACCTTTCAGTATTAGATGATATTTAAAAAAAAAAAGTGAAAAACCTTTCCTCATCAAACTTGAAAAGCTAAGCTGAAGCAAACCTGGAAACATTTTGGTCAAAAACCTGTTTGTGCAACTGGCTTTTGAGGCCCCTGCTGCACTGATTGTGGTCCTGGCAGGCATATTTTGCCTTCAGGATCCTTGATGCAGAGCCAGAAAGTACACTAGTGTGTCTTGAAAATGACTATTCCAAGAATGTTCCTATTTTTCTTTTAAAATAATAAAATGAGAGAATCAACAGAGTGGAATTACCTCTTGTGTTGGTACCTAGCTACACTGTGTCCTGACTTTTTGGGTAATTTAGGTTCATGAATACAACACAGCATGTGCATGGCTCTAGGGACTCCAAAAACATGAGCAGATAAACCTGTAATTCAGAAATTAGGTTTATTGGCTGTGGGGAACATTAAGTTTAAAAGTACAGTTCTAACTTAAATTAATGAGGTGGCATTTGAAGTGATAAATCACTGCGTTTCTAGTAAAAATGTCATTTTAAAAGCATCTATTTCTTACTAAGCTTTTCTTATTACCGTTTTTCTTTTTTAAGTATTCTAAAGTAAGCACAATTTGTAAGTTGTACTTTTCTTTGCACTGGGAGAAGTTGATAAAAAAAAAAAGCAGGTGATTCATTTGAGAGCTCACAGCACTCATCAGGCTAGAAGCTGGAAAGATGCCTGGCTGGAACAGCAGCTGTAGTGATGAGCTGTGTTTCCATCGCTTCTATCCTTTCTTAAGGATCTTTAAATCCAAACTCAGAGTTGCATTGTGAAGGCTTGATAGGCCTGAGGTGTGGGAGGCACTGCTTATCTGTTGATAAAATTGTCTTCTGTTTGTTTTAGAAAGCATCTTGTGCACTAGTTGTTTCTTTTCTTTGTCAGGAAATGGGGAATAATTAGACCATGACAGAAAAATAATTTTCTCTTACACAAAACCAAGGCATTTTCAGTAGACAGCTATTGTAGATGTGTAGATGTGTTGTAGCAGCTAGAGGTAAACTTCTGCTCTCACTATAGCACATTCAGATGCTTCAAAAGTTTTGAAACTTTTACTAGTAATCTAAAGCTGCCTCTGAGATGATAAAGCTGTCTGAAAGGTCAAAATGTGCAAGTGATTTGTGAAATACAATTTACATCTTAGGTGGAAAATGAAGAGCTGAGGCATCTCATGTGGTCTTCAGTTCTGTTTTACAAAACTCCCAATGTGGAAGTGATGGCTTGTGTGCTTCTCTCAACAAAAGCTATTTACTTTCTGTTGGACGATTCTTTCGTTCATGCGGATGAGCATCAGTTAGGTAAGAGACCTATTAATTTTGATCCTCTGGTAAGGTTGAGCTTAATCCCCATCTGTTTGTCTTGAGTTTAACTGCCAGTTTTGGCTGATCATCCTGGTTGAGGAAGGGTGGCACAATCTGCCCTGTGCAAAGTGCTTGCATGGGGATTTTATCTTCAAAGCTGCAGGTTTGGGTTCTTGAGTCATGGCTGCTTGTCAGATAAACCCTTTTATGTGCCATCGTGTCCATGCTTCCCTCTGATGTTGTTTGATAATCCTCAGCATCACCTGGGTAGGTAAAGGCCTTTTAAGAGAGCAGAATGGTAAGTGAAGAGAATGAAACTCAGTGTGCATTCAGTTCATATGAGTGATTCGTAAACTTATCTGCTGGTCTAAATCTGCGATGCAATTCTTCAAGAAATAATGTTAACAAGGAGATATGGTGCTTGAGAAATCAACCGGTATTCCTGCCTTCTTCCTGATTTCATTCTTTGTGTGATACATTTTCTGGATATAGAAATTGCACTTATGGAAAGGAGTATCATCATTCTTTTTCTTTTGACGTTATCATATCTTCAACAGATTTTTGGAATGAAGAACACTCAGATTGCGAAAATAACTCTTTCCACCTCTCTTGTTGCTTTGTGTTAAAACTTAATGATCTGCAGTCAGTAAATGTTGGCCTGTTTGACCAATACTTCAGAATTACTGGTGAGTACATCTTATGCTTGAAGTTTTTCCAGGTCAATGTCATCTCTTTAGTCTTACTTCAGATGGATTCTTCTCTTGATTAGGGAGCTGAAAATGTTTTTTTTGCTGCTTTTTCTTAAGAGGAGTTAATGTAATGCTGATGGTGCTGTATGAGTTGGCTTGCAACATCTTGTAATTGAGGTATCTAGGAAGCTTGTAATGTCAATGAATTGGTCCCACAAGTGCTTTTAAAAATTCTTCTGTCTTGATGACAGATCGGAAAGGAATTCTAAAGACTTTCTTGTTGTTCTGAGGCTTTGGCTTGCAATGAAGTGTAAGATCAAGGTTCTGTCCACGTTGCAAAATATGTAGTTAGTTGATGGTTGACTTTGTGGATGGAAAAGGAGACTTTAGTTTCCGTAAGATGAGAATGTCAACTTAAAATTTAGTTGAAGTAACATAGGTAAAGTTTCGAGGTTGTATTACATTGTCGTAGTGTACCACTACCTGTGAGCCATATGTTTCTGTGTTCTGAAGTGTCTTTCTAATTGTCTTGTGACCTTGATGGGGAAAAATTATTGAAAATGATGTAAAGTAAGCTTACATGTAGGTAGTATACGAAGAAAGCTGAGGGCAATTTTTCTGTAAGATAAATTGTAAAATAGTCAAAGAGTTTAATTGTGTGCATCATTTTAAATCAGGAGAAATTATATTCTGTATTTTTGAGGGGTTTGTAAGAATTGTATTATACTTTCCCATGGATTTTAAGGTTTTCTGAATAATGATGCATGTTTTTGGGAGAAATAATGCTTGCAAGAAATTATTTTGGTGACAGTTGCGTGTTTGTTAAGTTATGGTAATGCCATGTACAGATGTGTGAATGGTTTATTTTCTGTATTCTATTCAGGACACTCTGCAGATCATATTGTCACTTGCCTGACAAGAGACAGTTACAACACTCATGCTTTCATGCAGCAGCTTATGGCAGTTCTGTCATTGCTTGCACGCACACCTTCACCAGAGCCAATAGATAAAGACTTCTACTCTGAATTTGGGAGTAAAAACACTGGTAAGTGGTCTTTTCTACATGGCTGGAGCTATTTAGGCTTGGTACTAAGAGCATCAGCTAAACTACTTCTTTGATACAGCAGAAACTGCATTTCCTATTTTTTGTTTAGCTCCCACTGCAAGTTTCAACCTAGAAAGACTTGTGAGTCTGTCACCAAAGGACAGTGAATATAATAAAGTCTAAAAGTTATGGATTTCCTTGCTTGGTCAGAAGAAGGAATCCTGTCATTCTGAGAGAACACAGTGAAGTGAAAACTAGACCTTTTTGAGGCACATTAAGTTCAGTTCCAATGTCAGGTTAAACATTTGTGCTTAGAATTCTGAATGTTTTATTTACAAAATAAAAGGACGTTTTCTTGAAGAATGATTATTAGTGTAACTGCTCTAAGGAGAAGGTGTGTAAGCCCAGAAAGTGCAAGGTCTGGTGAGAGTAGTCAGACCTTTTCTTAGACCAGTTGATTTACGTGGAAAAAAGCAGATAGGCTTCCTTCAGGTTTTGCTGTTTTCTATTTAAGTACTTACAGGGAGTAAGAGTCTGCAGTATTGCCTCCTGTCATTCCAGAACCTAACACTGAAGGAGAGGAATGTGCTCATCCATCAGGTGTATATAAGCAATGGAAGGGGTATAAAAGCAATTCATGTAGAAGTTTTATTTTTTGTTGTTTTTATTTTCTGTCCTTTGTCTGCTTGAAAGATGTAGGAAGCTTGTGTTCAGTGATCTGATGATGCTTTCAGTCAGTTCAGAACTAGGGAGTGGGAAGGAGGAAGCAGAGGAAATCAGCTGGTAAGAAGGTGGGTAGTCTGATACGAGAATTCAGCTGTTTCCTTCTGCCTCTTTTGCTATCAGCCTGAACTAGTTGTGAGAAAGTTGCAGAAATATAGGTAGGTTAATGCAAGAGACTTCAGTAGATATCTGCAATCCAAATAAAAATTATTCCAGTATTGTGAAGTAAAACCATACATGCATAAATGTTAACTTTAATTTTTCCAGATACAGCCAACTATCCAATATTGTTGCTTATCCTCATGCATTTAAGAAAGTATTTTATAGTACTTAAGTGGAAGTATAACAGTGTATACTTGTTCTTGTAGGAAAAATGGAGAATTATGAACTGATTCACTCAAGCAGAGTAAAATTTATTTATCCCAATGAAGAGGAGATTGGGGACCTTGCTTTTCTAGTGGCAGAGAAGATGGATGATTTGACTAATCTTCAGTCCCTCAACATCCTTCTGTATGTGTTGGCATTTCAAGTAAATCATGTTGAAGGATCTGCCCAAAACACTAGTTCGCTTCAACCTAAAACACTTATACTAACCAGCTCTGATTTGTTTCTCTTTGATGAAGATTACATCAGTTACCCACTACCTGAATTTGCTAAGGAACCACCAAAGAGAGATAAGTATCAGCTTGCAGATGGAAGACGAATCCGGGATTTAGATAGAGTCCTTATGGGTTATCAGACATATCCGCAGGCCCTTACTTTTGTGTTTGACGATGTTCAGAATCAGGATCTGATGCAGAACTTAACACTGGATCACTTTGGAGACACTGATAATGCCCCAAAGGGAAATGTTAAACAAGAAGGCAGCAGGAGCAGAGAGATCCAGTGGTACATCTTTATCCCAAGTGCAGAAAGCCGAGAGAAGTTAATTTCATTGCTTGCAAGACAGTGGGAGATACTGTGTGGTAGGGAACTGCCTTTGGAACTCACTGGGTAATTACTGCACAGCTAAGTGATTTCAGTGTCTATTATAAAGCACAGCATTTAAATAGAGCCTGTCAAATTCTGTATTTTTATTAAGGAGCTGAACTGGACTCCCTTGCTCCCTAGTGCAGTGAACGTTTAATAGTCCATACAAATATTCTGAAGTGTTAGCTAGGGATTGAACTTTTTGTAAAGTATTTTTTATGCAACAGTATATAGTGAAAAAAACTCATGAGACATCCTGGGAAACTGTATGGAAAAAATAAGGAGTCAACACTAGATATGCTGTCTTCTAGGGCTGTTAAGGTTTCTGCTGTTTTTCTGTATATATCAATCTTGATGTTCTATACAAATTCTAATGTGTAAATAATGGTAAATGCTTGTGTAAGTTCAAGTGCAATGTTCTTTGTACAAGATGTATTTTGGGTATGCTGCTAATGCTTATTATTTAATGACCTTAGTTTTACATATTTTTTTCCTTTCTGAGGCCAAATATAATTATTTGCTGCCAATTGTGAACTTAACAGTAAAATTTGAGTGACAAGCAGGTGACACTTTCACATGAGATTAGTTTGAGCATTCTTTTTTCTTAGCCTAGGGAAAAGAATTGCCTGTAAAAGTCTATTCAGAAAAGTCTGTTCAGTGTAGTCTTGAAAACGGAAATACACAACATGGCTATAAAACTGTTTTGTCAGCAAATAATTAATTTATCTCTGAACACCAAGTCTTTTGCCTATTTTGTCAATACAAATAAAGTGTAATTTGACAGTTTTCTCTTGGGCTTGTCTTTATTCAAGTATTCCTTTTGTGTTTGCAGAATACTATATGGTAGTTCAGTGGCACACTTTGTTCCTAGAGTATATTGTAAAGCATGAAATACGCAGGAAGAATAAAGAAGAAAATAATTTAGTATAGCAAATACATGCTGGTCCAGAAATAAAGCTGAGTTGTAGAAACTGAGGGTCTGCAGCTTTTAAACACAGTTTAGAGAGGGTTTACTTCAAGTCTTTTTGCTGCTCCATCAGACAGTAGGAATTTGCTTTCCAAATTGTCTTCTGTAACTTCAGATACTATTGTGCCCAGCAAGTTCTAGCCTCCTATGAAGGAAAAAAAAAAAAAACACTAAACTGCTCACTATTGTGAAGACTAACTCTGAGACTTTGAGTAACTGTTCTACTTCTGCGGGGGTTGAGAAGGGAAGGATGGTTTTGATATACATGGCCAGCTGATGCTGCTTAAAACTGATGTTCCTGTAAAAAATGTAAAGAAACTTAGGTTGGGAGATACCTAACTGTCATGCCCAGAACAGGGCTGAGTTCAAACACATTGAGGTCTTGTTCCAAACAAGTCTTGAGCATCTCCAGGAATGGCAAGTTTTTTCTGCCTCATGGCATTTAAGCTTAAAACAAAAATATTCTTGAGATTTCAGGTAACAAGACCTCCTTTAAGCTGTTAAAATATTTCCATTTGTGTCAGATATAATCCAGAAAATGGGTACAATTCCCCTTTAAGTATGGTAAGCACTAATCATATTAAGATGAATGAAATGTTCAGTAGTTTTTTAGTTATATAATACAGTATTTCCTGATTCTTATATTTAGTATCTCACCTATGGTGTGATGAGAATTGTTTATTTTCAGGGCATTTTTTTCCATTATCTTTTATATTCTGCCAAGTGAAGCATGGTCTAGACAAAGTAGGTGCAAACTGGCTTCACTGACACTAGCTCCGGTTCATTTCTGTGTTTATATATATATTTAAAAAAAAAAACCACTCTTCTGTTGTAGTAATTCAGATATTTGCTCCCCTGTTCTTTGGCCCATGTTAAAACCTGATGGAGTTATGGTGCTTTGTGCATGCACACTTCTGATCGTTAAAGTTCAATGTTCAGCTGAAAAACTGTTCACTGTTGTCCCTTGGCACCAGTCTCTCATCTTTGTCTGTTATATTTTAATTAAATCCCCACTTTTAGAAACAAATGGCACTATTTGAGTTTTTCTTGAAAATGCAGTCCTTCATCTTGGATTCTATAAATTAGCTGATTGTGTCATTTTTTGTTTTCCACAATTAGCTCGTACAGAATGTTCTGCAGACTGAAGAAGCTTTGTAAGCGGTTTTGGTCACATAGAACAGCTTTGATTTCTTCCTCTCCATTTCCAAGAGTGCTATGAAGCCCTGCATGCTCATTTCTCTTTAGGTTGCCCTCAAATCTGTTACAGCTTCAAACTGTTCAGTGTTAAGGCAGTATCGAAGTTGCTGAAGTTGGGACTGGATGCATGCATAAGCAGGTGGGAAGATCTTTTTTCAAGAAAATATGTCCTAAATGATCTTAGTCTTTCATAGTCTGGCTTTCCAACTGATGTAGGTGTACATAACCCTAGGGAAGACCCATACATTTGTGCTCGGTGTCATCTGCTGAGGATCCGGTCAAAGGTTTTAAAATTTTCCATGTATTACAATTGAAAAAATGTACATGAATCTCACTAGGAAGGAGGGTGAATGAGGTGGTGACCTGAGCTCAGCCATGCTTGCTTTGTAAGGTGAAATGACAGCCTGACCTGCATCCTGTCTGCTCCATGTCCATTCCCATGCTGTTTTTACAGCCCTGCAATCTGTTGGCTGCAGATGTACTAAATGGTGATGTATTTACATCAGCCCATTTAATTTGTTTTCCTGGTCTTGACAACTTTGATAATTTTTAATTAAAAAAGGAGTAACACAATGCCACTTCTAGCTTGCATACATCTGATTCAAAAGTTTACTTCTATGGTATTAATCTTCAAACATACGCAATCTTAGGAGAAGTGGCAACAGGAGGAAAAGCATGAAGTTGTGGTTTAGAGCAGACAGACTACAAACTTCTGTTTCCTGCTGTCTACCTGATAATGGAGGGGCGTTTAGTAACTTGGTGAGCTAAAACTGGCTGTGGAAAAAGGGAGGATGTGAAACACCAGGAAGGTGCTGAGGAATGTCTGTGGCCAGCTCTGAAAAAGACCTCAACAGATGCCTAAAGAAATGCCTAGTGCCAGGTAAGCTGGGCACCAGGACCTCATGAGTCCAGACTTTAGAAGTCTCTCATAGGGGACAAGGAGAACTAGCTCAGAGGCTGAGCTGTTCAAACAGCGCCTGCTCACATCAGCATGACCCAAAAGGCAGCATATTTTCTGTGGTGCTGCTGCTTAACCTTCATGTACTATTACGTATGAGGGATAAAAAGGGCCTATAACATGTTTGGTGAAAGTTTTAGCCAACTGTTTGCTAAGGTTTGTACTGAAAACCAAAGCTAAACCACTGCATAATGATTTACCTCTGGTTCGTGACAAAACCAAAGCAGTACTTCCAACTGAAAAAAAGTAGCTTTTAGGGTGGGTGATATCAGTGTGATAAAACAGCAGTTCGTTCTGGTTAACAGGAGGGTGCTGATACTACAGTGTGACTTTTATCCCTCAAGATTCCAAAAGCCAAGCTTACTTCTCTCTGCTGCTTGCCTTAAAGATCCCAGAGAGTGCTCAAGAAACTATTTACAAAGTTTTTAAAAACCATTAGTCACTTTAATGCCATGCAAATCAATGGAAGTTCAAGAGATTGTTTTCGACAGAATAAATCCTTCAGGACTTCTTCAAAATCTTGTTAATCCTAACCTGATATTTCTTAATTTTTCTTTCTCCTCACTGCCCCTTGTCTCCTGAGATGACAGGTCGCAATTCACTAGTCACTTGTCCCAAGGACAAATTTTCCTTATCCCCTCTCAGAGTTTTTTTAATGTCTGAAATAATACAACCTTATGGCTAGCTTACCATCTCTGGATATTATTGCTCCTTAGAGATCTATTGAGGTTGTTTTTCAGTGTTGGCCTCTGTACTTCCTCAGCACCTTCTTGGTGTAATGAGTTTCATACCCCCAATTTTCCACAGCAATTTTAAGCACATTTTGTTACTGAACTGTGGCATCTAATTCATATTGAAATATCTGTGGGGAGTTTAGAACCTGAATCTCCCAGCAAAATCCTAGGACACTGCTTAATAGATGGGAAAGGTATAAAAGTAAAACAGAGTGATGGGAATATTTAGCAGGCTTTCCCTGCAGGAGCATGTGTAAAAGCACTCGGAGTCAACAGCAGTGAGTAGGGCAGGACTTACAGCATTTATGTTCTGACATTTGTGCCACTACCCTTCCAGGCTTTGCACTAACAGGATGTGAGCAGCTGTGATAATTTCTTCCTGAATCACAAGGCAACGCTGTGCTCACGCAGCTCTACCTGTCTGCTTGGAATGGGCCATCGCGTGAGTGTGTGTGTGAGAGGGAGAGGTAAACAGTCTCCTACTTGCTGTATGACCTTTCTGTTTTTTCGCTTTTATCAGCAAACTTTAAAATTCCTGTTCCTTCCAACTTGCCAAGAGAAAAAAACAAAATCGCGGGACTGTGTTCTAGTCTCTGCACCAGCAGTCTTAGGGGTGTGCCCAGTAAGTACGGCACAGCTGGCCCTGTTCTTACACACAGGCACTCGTGGCTTGGGCTGTTTAATCCCTTACCAGTACCTTTGAAGGCTCGCAGCTTCTCAGACGCTTGTGATTCAGAGTGAAGAGACTTTATGCTCCTTCCTAGCTTTCCCAGAAGACTGGAACGAGTTCATTTCTCTCTGCTGAAGTAACCAAATAGTCAGTCCACACAGAAGCTATGTGGTATGGTAGACTGGATGGTAAATCATTTGTCTTGGTTCTGTAGTTTCAGTAAAGATTGCTTATACAGAAGATTTCAATAGCAGGAAATTGCCCAAGCTAGCCGGGGCTGCACACGCTTCACAGCAGAGGGCTGGTGACTGAGCATTTTAAAATACAGCGTGACTGTCATGGGAGGCTGGAAGTTCGTGTATGTATCCTTTGCCTTTAGCCAGGCACAGGATTTTTTTCCCCTGGAATAGATTGAGTAGCAGAGTTTTTCAATTTTGAATGTTAATGTGGTCATGGAAGAAGCATGTGTCATGGTCTAGACAAGCTGGTTCAGAAGATTCAACCTTTCATAAACTCATAAAACTCAAAGTTTCATAAACTCATAAAACAAAAAGGATGAGTGAGGAAAAAATCCTGAGCACTATTACTTGCCAACAAGCTGCTGCTGATCCGTGTGAGTCAGGCCAATGTAGATTGTTAGTAGTTTATAGGAGTCATCTGTGTCAGGGCCAGAAGTTGAATGCGATGCTTCTGAGCCCCAGATTTATGACTTCAACTGCTAGCCAGCCTTTCTGTGCAGCCTGAGCAGGAGACAGTTGGCTGGTAAGTCATCCTCCATGCTTTCCAAAACAAACAAATGCTCGCATGCTAAACCTCACAGATGAATGCAAATGCAGGCAATTGACAGCTCATACTGTACCTTTTAAATGCACAATCCTTTTCTCAATCAAACATTGAGCAGGCCATGAATGAGGCTCTGCTACCCTGCCTGCAACAGGGCTGTTCTTTGTGTGCTGTGTCATGAGATCCTTACAAGTCTTGTACACAAATTTTCCCTTTTTTTTTACAGTTGGCTGTCTCACAAATTCCTTTAATTGTCAGTGACATAGCAAATCCTGTGGCTTCATTCTTAATGCAGTACTGGGTATTTCCCCTGTAAATTCTGGACAGATTAGAAGCATCAGCTCTTGAGCTCTCTGACAGATCTCAGGATATCTTTCATGTTAGTTCTTCTTAACATCTAGTATTTTTCTGATATATTTGCTTCTGATGTTGAAAAAAAAAAAAAAAAAAAAAAAGGATCTCTGCTTGCCAGCTTTGCTTTGTGGGACTTTTTGTGAGCTGATTAAAATGCTTTGTGCAGACGCTTATGCATTTCATTCCTCTAGCTGTTCTTACATAGAAATTAATGAGTGAACAGCCTTTTATTTACTGACAATTGTAAACGGTGTTGGATAAAACAGTGAAATCAAAGAATTGATGCATGCATTTTGCTTCTAAGGCATAAGCTTTTTATTGATACATCATCTGTGAGAAAATCCATCCATCCATCTGCCCAGGACAAATCTATTTCCCAGAAGAGAAAAGGAACAGATTAATTGTATCACCATTACTCATTTCTTCTGCCTAACAATGTTCCCCTTCCTGTTTCTATGCCATTGTTGCCATCGCTGGTGATTCCGCCAACTGGACTGCCACCACAAGCATATTGGCATCATTCCACTGTGATTGGTAACAACTCTGGGCCACCCGTTCATTTGGAGATGGTTGGTGCCTCACCTTCCTACACTAATTCCCAGAATCATGCAGTTGATGCAGGCTTTGGTGTTGCAGATCCAGCAGCAATGATCAGAGCAATTCATACACAATGCCTGGAACACACTGGCTATGCCACTTGATCAGGAAAGCATGATCACTTGATCTGGTGACACATGAGCTTTTGATTTTTCATGTTATGCCCACCTACTGTATAATGGCACTACTCAGTGTTCACAACTGTAGCCTGTATATTTCTGTTGTCTTTAAATAAATGGCTATATAAAAATATGGTCAGATAAAGGAAGCTGATTGTGAGCCTTTAGATGTTATTGCGAATCTGACTTATTTAATTCAGACAGGAATTTCACCAAGCCTTTTTTTTCCCTTCCTTTCCTTTTGTTTTCCTTGCATTAGGCCAGATGCAGTGGTGACAAACAGCAGTGGAAAGCCTCAGAAGGCGGCTGTGTCCTTTCAGCCCTGTAACATTTTATTTGTGGAGCCCTTTGGAAAACACACGTTTAGAAAACAGGCTGAAGTTTCAGAAAAAGAAGCCCATGCCTCTGCAGGTTCTTCAGGGTAAGCTATTTTCACCTTAAAATCTCATCTATCTATGGATGCCCGGTACTTGCAACTTAACCCATATGTCGTTGTCAGCTCTTGGAAGACCATCAATGAGCACTCAACTTCCTTCTAGGCTGCCTGTTTCAGCTGTATATACCTAACAGGTAGCATGGAGCAGGGGACCCGTCTCATTCTTAGTTTACAAGGCCACTCTAGTACCAGGACTGTAAATACATAAAGTACTGTGCAGCTTCCACACTAATGTCCCCCTCTGTGAGAATGTTCTGACTGCCCATTTGTGACTTTCCTACCCCAGCAGAACTGGTGTGAGTTATGAGGCCTCTGCTTCCTTTCACAGATCTGTGGGGTACCAAATGGTTTCTGTGGCTGCACAAACCTGCTGGCCTTGACCAGAGTGGCTGTCTGTTGGTCCCCTAATGGGACAAACGGGCTGAGCTGGCAGGTTGAGCTGTGGGCTGGTACTTCTCACATGGGTTGCACTGGATGGTTGTGTGCCTTATCTGCTTCCTGTTCGTGCAGGATATATAATTGTGCTTGCTGTTCATCATGCTGGCTGCTCTGTAGGATGGAGGAAGAGGTAAAGCACAATTTACAGCGCTAGTAAGTACAGCGGTTCTTACATATTTTATATATTAACATGCGCATGTGTGTGTTTATGCAAGGGACAAAAAATACTTATGCTCTCAATTATTTATCTAAATGCAAGAGTAGCTTCCTATCCTAGTTTCATTATGCACCTTCCTGTACTATTAATGGCTCCAAAATGAAAAGATACCTTATTGCTCAGTAGGAATTGCTACAAATAGAAGCAATTCTTAGACTGCTCTGTTCAGTGGGTTCTGTTAGCAGCACAGGGAAACAAAGTCCATGTAAAAAATCTGTCAATAATCAATTCTTGGTTGTTTGTAATGTTCAAAAGGAGAAATGCAATCACAGACTGTAACTCAGGTAACTTTTTTTTTTTTAATCACATTTTGGGACTTTCCTATTCTGAGTGCTACGGGAGAGCTCCATGGATTCATCAAACTGTCAGCAGAGCATTTGGAAAATCATATATTTTGCTACTGCTGATATAGCACCTACAAAATGCAATGTGGGTTTTGATGAGTAACCTAAATATTTCAAATAAATGTCAAAACGCTACCTGAAGGGTTTGACTGATCAATAGGATGTTCTTGTATTCCTGCTCCAATGTGCGGCACATGACTCATGTTGCTTTGTTCATGCATACATAGGGATAAGAATCATTGAACGAACCTTTGGTTAGAGATGTTCTGGACATACTAAAATCAGCAGTAAAATGAAATTACGTACCTCTCATGAATTCATGGTATTTAAGTTTGCCCTTTGGATTTGCCTTCAGTTAAGCATACAGTTAACCTCTTTTTGTTCCAATTAGTTGAAAACTAAGGATTTCCTTCCTTCTGTTTTGAACTGATATGTAAGAGGAAATCCGTAGATGTTCCTGTTTTGAGTAAACCTTTTACTGAGAAGTTATGCTTGTGTATTTAAAAAAAATAGAAAGAAAGAAAAAGGTAGTATTGATTCAGATGTAACAGTAGAATTAGTAGATCCCCTTATGAAGGTTTCGCATCCAAAGAGCATAGAGCAAAAATGTTTTCTCGCTGTTTACTTTTAACCTTTGGTTTGTCTTGGATCTGATTCTTAGTAGGCGGTCTTATCTTACAGAAATTGTAGCTTCTATCACCTCCCTGTCTGTGGAAAGGGTTCTGCTTGTAAAAGAATGAAAATGCATCCTCCTGGGTTGCTGCTTTTCTTCTTAGCAGCATGCTTCACTCCCGCAGCTGACTGCCAGAGTCAGAAGGTAAGTCTATGAGTCTTTGTTTAAATGTTCATCGAACAATTCTTCATATTTGGATGGTTGTATTTTATCCCAAAACCTCACTTTTTCGTTTACATTTAGTTAAGTGCAGAATAACATCCGTAACTAAATTTTAAGACTGCCAAATATCTTCCCTGCTCGTGGAAGGACACGTGTGGCATCTGAACTGGAAAGCTAAAATTAAGGTTGGAGCCAGCTGCTTGAATTTTAGATCAGGTTCAGTTTGCATTTCTGATCAGCACTGATTGCAAAGGTAGTGATATGATAGGATTGGGGATCTTTGTCTTCCACTATTTTCAGTATCTCTGGCATCTGTGAGGACAGGTCCATATGTGCCCCAGGAGAGTTTTCTAAAAAGAGTTTTTAAATCTTATCAAATTGTTGCTTTGCAACAGGGAGAATACATTTCTTTCAAGTACATTTCCTAGCAGCTCCCCAGCGAGGAGTACAGATTGCTTTCCGTGGGAAGGTTTTGTTTTGATTCCAGCATCTCCGTTCTTGTGATTAGCATCTAGAAGAATGTAGGATGCATTTGTAGATCTGTGGTCTTGGCTCCATGGTTGTGTCGTCCTACTTTCTGTAGGCTATAATTCATAGTATATTAGGTAACGATTACCCATTCACAGAGACATGAAATGTTTTGCATCACCTCTGGAGCAGCTTATTTAATCTAGGAAAAATAACCCTCTTGTAGATTTCTGTCCCCAAAAGGTTCCCTCTTTTTGGAGAAAGAGAAGAAACATTTGAAAATGTATAGTGGGAGTTAAGGAAAAACAATGGTCTAATGAAGTCTTTGACGATTTTTAGGATGGCCACTTTATTTGGTTGTGATGGAAGTGCAGTGATTCCACAAGAAGACTCCATTACCTTGCAGGAGCCTTGCAGGGGGCATTAAGGGAGAAAGAGATTTTGTAGTAGCTGGTTTTTGTGATGTTATCTCCAGGCTGTGTTTTGATCTGCATTTTGTATAGACTGGGGAAGATGCAGCAGATGTGAGAACCATGAGAGATTTTCTGCCAGGAGGAGGCCAGTCCCAGGTGGTATGGAGCAGGAATGGAAGTGGCTGGGGAAGGAGAAGAGTGCTTTTGTCTTATGTGATCTCTGAGCCAAACTGTTCATCCTCATGCTGAACAGTGTCTTCCTTGGCCAAATGCAAAGTGCTAGTATGTCCAGGAACGTTCAACTAAAGTGTCACTGAGAACTTCTTGAGGAGGTACATAACTATAATGACCCAAGCATGTGTATACAGCTCTTGTTATGTAAAGGGCAAAAGCTCTGGAAATGTGGTGAATCACTAGATAAAGACTGTTTCCAGAACTGGCTCCCAGGATTGTTGGAGCCAAACACTGACGTCCACATGTGTTTTTCTTTCATCCCTGAAGTCTTGCCTTACAAAAGAATTTGTGTTATGGTTTGGGAGGAAATGATAAAGGGAGAAAATGAGTAGAATGAAGCTAGTCCTTAAAAAAGGCCCCCCAGCTTATTCTCTTGAAATGGAATAAGTTGAAATGGAATAAGACAAATATGAGCACCTGAAAAGTAAGGGACGTTTACATCAGAGAGAGTGGAGGGAAGGAAACACTGCAGCATCCAGAAGCTCAGGAATGCAGAATCCAGAAGCTTCAGCTGAGTGCAGAAGGCAGCGTCTGCTGCACATGCATGTGAAAGAGTGCAGGGAGAAAGCACAGTCCAGCCCTGGCAAGACAGAGTTCAATGTGGGCAGAGGCACCCTGGTTCCTAACTGCTTTTGGCTACAGCTACATGTCTCCTGCTTTAAAATCCTCCTTTATTTTTGGAGCTGTTTGAGAACACCAGGCTTCCTTTTCTGTGGCTTTGTACCCAAAGTATGGCACAGTCCAGGCTCACATCATCTGAGCAGAACAGTGGCTGTTCGCCCACTTTCCCTGGCATAGCCACAATGGACCTTGCCAGCTCTCAGCACACCGGGTGGTATTGCATATTGCTGCAACACAGGCTCAGATATTCTCTCTTGCTGCTTCCTCTCCAGCTTCTCCAGACTTAGAAACAGCAGTCACAGATAAGCCCGAGGCAGCAGTGCATCATTGTTTTCTGTGAGGCTGTGCCCCGGGAGTCACCTCTGGCTCAAACTTCTGTCTCCCTTTCATCCACTCCAAAGTTGGAGAATCCAAACCATTGCATTTTTTATGTCCCTTGATTTTCTCTTCTGCTTTCATAAGAAGCAAAACACTCCAGAAAATGACTGCTTCATCAGTTCTGTCACTCAAATAAGAATGGACTTTTTTTTTTTAATTTTCCACACAGCTGTTTTCTTCCTCTTTCCTCCCGCCTGTTGCTGCTGACACAAGCATATTTCCATATAAAAAGGGGAAGATCTTACTGGGAAGTTGCCTAAATTTTACGTTGTCCTAGGAAGGTAGGGTAGGGGGTATTCCACAATAGCTATCTTGCCTTAGAGGCCTCTGTTTTATCCTGAAAACGAACTGCAAATAATTAAAGATTCCAACAGCAAGAAATGACAGCCTTTCTTCTCTCCCAGTGTACATCTCTGTTTAGAAATGGGGCCACATTAATGGAGGAAAGAGAAGAAAAAATGATTAATGTGTGAATAACAGTGTTTTCCTTCAGCACAGTGGCAGAGAACACATTTAGCAGCCCAGCTGTGTCTGACAGCCAACTCCTGATGCCTGGAAGTGAGGGTGAAATAGAATATTGGAGGGTTTTAATTTAATGTTTTGTGCTCTACTGTTTGTGTGGTCTTTTCTTATACAGATAGGGAGGCTCAGACACCTGATAAGGGTTTGTGGGGAAATTCTGACAGTTTTAATACCACAACCTGTGGGAAGACATCCACCTGTGTTTCTTCCTTGAGCATCTTCCCATTCTCTTTCTGAGGCATTGTCTCAGTGAAGGTTAAGATTGGGATTTGATGGGACCAGCAAGGGACCAACAAGATGCGCCATTCTGTCAGAAACATGTGCCTGGATTCATCTGGCTCCTTTCAAAAGCCCAGTTTTAATCTGGAGTCCTCATTTGTGCTTAATTCCACTGGTTGGATCTGCTTCTCCCCTGTCCCGTGAATGGCACCGCTGGGCTTTTGAGGCAGGGCAGTCCAGTTGTAGCTCCCCAGTTACCCATCCGTATTGTCTGTCTTCTCAGTTTTGCTCTGTGAAAGAGGTGAAATCTCCTTTGACTTCACTGTGTGTAAGTAGGGTAAAAACATAAGGAACAGCAATGCTGATCTCTGTCCTGCTGGATAAACTCAGTAAAGCTGGGGCTTGCAGGACATGGACAGCTGGGTCTGGTGAATCTCAGACTGTTTTTGAGCTTTTCATAATGCAAGGGAGTCCTTCCAAAGGGAGTGGATGCTAAAGTGCAGTAAGGAAAGCCCCTGGTGCAGAACTAGGAATGAATATCCACGTGAGGCACCACCACAGACACGAGTCACTTTGCTCGTGGGGCAGTGCCTTTGCATGGATGGCTGCAGAAAGCAGATTCAGGAAGAGAGGAAAAGCTTGACAGCTCCAGGCAGAGGAAACTTGGGCGTGAGTCAGGAAACCGTTCCGGGGAGATGTCCGTGCAGAGCTGGGACCGGAGGGTTATCTCTCATGAGGTTTTCCTGACGGGGTCTGCTGGCTATCTTCTGGCAGGGCCTTCCTGAGCTGTTGATAAGATGGGAAGCTGTGGACTTCCTCCCTTGCCCTGAAGCAAACGTATGTGTTTGAGCTTACTTAGGTCCAGAGGAAGCAGAGCTGGGCTGAGATTACTGATGGGAATACAGAACAGGGAGTTCTGGGCACACGACAGCTGCTGCACTAACAGCATTTTTCAGGATTGGCTTTAAAAAAATCCCAGATCAGGACCTCCTCCCAAAATTCGATCTGGTGTTTTTATTTTTAGAAAATACTGTGCCTGAAGAGGTATAGTTGAAGTGAGTTGAGTTTTCTTTTCCAGTTGGTGACCTTTTGGGACAAACGGAGCTCCTACCTTCCAGCTTTTCTCTGTCATCATCAGTAGCAAACATTTTCTCTTTTTAAAATGAACAATGGTCTTTTTGCACAGTTGCTTGACCTGAGGAGTTTAGGGATTCAAGGAAACCCATCTGTGGTAAAATCATGAGCTTCAATGACAAGCTGGCTTACAGTGATGGTTATTCTCTCTGAGGCTGTACTTCTCATCTGCTCTGGTTGCATTTCATTTGGAGAAGCAGGGTTGGTGGTACAGAGGCATTGAAAAGCACTTTGAGGAAGTCTGAACCCCTAAAGAGAAATTATTCTGGTTAGGTGGAAGTACTTGTGCTGAACTTATCACCGGCCATATGAATTATCCAAGTCTCCTACCTGATCTTCTTGCTGGCACTTATGGGGTCCTTCCCACCCTGGGCCAAAGCATCAAGGGCCACCTCTAGGTAGCTGGAGAAGTGCAGAGCACCCTTCTTTTAATCTCCCTCCCTGCACCTTCTCAAAGGCAATTGCCATGAGAAGCACTTGTGTGAGCAGCTCTTGGTCTCTGGAAAATAGACTGAACCAACACATAAAATTTGTCAAACCCATGAAACAGCGAAGAAACAACCAGTACAACTGGACCGTATCATCAGCATGGAAAACAGAAATGCTGTGCTGCCTTTTAATTCAGTGTCTTCTGTCAAGGGTTATTGGTTTAGAGTTTGTCCTTGCATACCACTACCACACATTTCAAAAATATCAGTTTAAATTAGCAGTGCATGGTTATAATTATTTTAGAAATGGTTAGAATTTTTGCTGTGAATAACAGGAAAGATGAGTTAGCTGTGATTTGCCCTATTGCCTTGTAGCTGAGATCCAGGCAGAGCAGCATGCATTAATGTAACATAGTGCTTTAGCATGTATGAGTGTGTGGTGTACATCCGAGCAGCCACACTGGTCACTGTCCTCCCCCGTGGAATCTAAAGAACAGTGCAGTGTGGATAAAGATATCAAAGGCTGGCAAGATGACTGCCTAAGGTAACAGTTTAGTTATGGACTTATTTTCATTCTACTTTTTCTTTTTAAGCTGAAGTCAATGAGATGCAATGTCAAGATGATGTTTACAATGAGTACAGCATGTACTGCTTGTGCTGTGGCGCCTAAAACCTTGTGTCCAAGAGGTTGGTTAAAGACCACGCAAGGCTTAGGAGTGAGGGACTGCAGGTAAGACCTCTTTCCTAACCATGTTGCAGATCTGGTTTACCTCTGCTATGCAAGGAGTGATGTATGTGCCTTAAGGAGAACACGTGTGGGTTTTGAGCCCTAAAGATCCAAGGACTTTTGTTTTCAGATGCATAAAAATGAATGTATGGCCCTTATTATTGTTGATTTTGTCTCCTTGCAAATCCCCTGGACTTTTTGCTGCATATAGGGTTCTGTATACAAACAACCAGTTACCTGATAATTACCTCTGCCTTGCCCTGAACAAACTGAGTTTGCTTATCCTGCTGTAGCAACTAAGCAGAGCTCTGTCTTCTGTAGGAACCTATTTCAGACCCGGAATTTGCTAGTGAATTATTAGAGAAAGAATATAATAATTCCCCTTGTATATCCTCTCAGCTTCCAGCAATAATCCTCTGAACTTTTTACCTTCCTAGTTCTCTTTATGAAGGTTACTTTTTCTTGTGTTCCTTGTTCTTATTCTGTTGAGCATTTCTATAGCTTGGCTCTAATAGGAAAATGGTGAAGGAAAACTGAATTTACCAGTAAGTTTTTTTAGAAAATGAAACACTAGATTATTGTTTGCCTATCTATTCAGTAGTGAATGTTAACAGTTAATATATAGCTCCATTGTCTACTGTTTTCTGTAATTCACTATTCTGTATAAATACTTTAAAAATAGCTGTAGCAGTTTTACAGTAATTACAGACACACAGAGGAGTCGGACTGAATTCAAAGGGGCAGTGCTATTGAGGCGATTTCCAAGTTCCTTTTGGGAAGGATGTTGTGCCAAAAATAAAATGAAGTACAAGAGTAATGTGAGCGCGTGCAGCTTTTCTGCCTGTTATCTCTCTGTGGTAGTGGTAGTTGAACAGTCCAAAGAATAGTTCTGTACAGCATACACACAGAGCAAGTGACACTGCCACCAGGGGCCTAGCCTCTGCGTAAGGCGATGGATGAAGGGTTGAAAAGGAGAAAGATGCTCCTCCTCTGTCTCATATCCAGTCCCTGGCAACATTCTTGGAACCAGCCGTAGGAGCACAGATCAGTGGGCATCCTTGTGGGAGACATAATTAGAGTGCAAACTCTTGTGTGTATTTATAGGGGAGGGAATGAATGCCCTTCTGTTCAGAGTTCAGCGTGCTGCAGTGTGCTTGCTTAGAGCCCCTCCAACAAGCATGTGGTATCTTTGTGGTGTAATCATGGATCTTGGATTGTTCTTTTTAAGATACACTGTCAAGTTAGGAGAAAATACCCTTGTCCAGCCAGGGTGCTATCACATATGTAAGAAGGAAATTGAGGAGAAAAAGTGCTGCCCAGGATTCTGGGGTACAGAGTGCTATGGTAAGTTTTTCGTCTGTTTACAATGCCTTCTGTTCAGTAAATCAAACCAGTTTTAACATGAAGCATTAAATATGCATTAAGCTGATTGATTTTTGTTATTTCTGCTTTTTAAGCATTTATAAGGTCTCCATTATCTGTGCAGGATGTTTAGAAGATAATGAGGAAGGAATCTCTTTGCTTCATATGGGTTTAATCCTCTTATATTTAACACATAACATAACCCCCTTTGTTGGAACTTCCTTTAGTCTCTTCTTTAAAAAGAACCTTTTGGAAAGGGATGTTTTTGTTCCTCTTTAAGAAAGTTTCCAAAGGAAGAGGAAGATACTTCTTTCTGGTGTCCCTCTGGTCTGGAGTGCATGTGCCATGTGTGCTTTTATATAGTCTGGAGTTAGTCAGAGGTTCAGTCTCAGAAAATACTTAGCACTTCCAACCCAACATGCAAATAACCCTCCCAAAGCTCCCATTTAGTTTTAAGCCAAGTAATGAAAATTTGAAAACATTCAGTTTTTCTTGGTCTTCTCTCAAAAATCCAAAAGCCAAAAATCTAAAATCCAGAAAGTTTATCTTCTAAGATGAACACTTTTCATACAATTGACCAGTGACTGGAATATGGCCAAACATTATCCAGTCCAGCAGAAAATGAGAGGTTGTTTGAGCAATTGGGCCTGTTTTCACATAAAGTGCTTTGAATAATCAATTGGCAATTCTATGCCTAAAATTTTCAGATATAATCCCTAGAATCTGGAGGTACCTCTCTCCAAAGATGTGTGGACCATGCTTGTTTGAGCACATTCAGAGCCCTTCAAGAAGTTACAAAAAGCCAAAATGCTCAGTGTCTTTGAAAAGCAGGCTCCTATCTGTCCCGAGCTTCAGAACCGTCCTCAGATGTTTGGTGCTGCCTCTTGCTCATGATTGCAAGAGTGGCTCCATCTCAAAACATGTTTCAGTGGCTTTGCTGAAATGTGGTTAGTTATGGGCCAGTGGAATTTTCCTTAGACCTTTATTAAAAGGCTTTCCTTAGAAGGCAGCCATGTTTCTCCTTGGTCTTACTCATTGCCATCTTCACCAGCTCTGGGCCAGTTTTAGCTCTAACGGAAAAGCAGGCAGGGACTTTGCTGGTTAAGAAGCCATTGCTTTCACACAGCTGGAATGCCTGTAGGAAAAGGTGGTAAAAAGAGGGATGCAGTGCTGTTTTTTCTGCCTAATCTTGCCTGGCCTCTTACCTGCTAGAATGTCCAGGAGGCTCCGAAAATCCCTGCAGTGGCCATGGGACATGCTTGGATGGTATACAGCAGAACGGAACCTGCATCTGCAAGGTCAGTGTATGATTTGGTCTGAGGGTGATATGCTTTTGTCAGAGGGTGATATGCTTTTGTACAGTGTCTGTGCAGAAGCTTTGGATGAAGACCAGCCTTCTGCCTGGAAGGTCATTAGCAGGGTCTTTCATTCCAGCATCAGTGCCTGTGGTTTAATTAGAGTATTGGTGTGGTCTGCAGCAGCACTAAGACACTGTTGGTGGGGCTATGGAGTTGGGAAGGATCTCTAGGAAGAAATGAAGAAAGAATTGCATGGATTTAACCCTCTGATCAGTTGAAATAATCAGTGTCTGTCTGTGGCTGCAAGAAGCCCTGAGATACGTTTAATGAGCTGTACCTTTACCAGACCTGAAAGATATACTTCCCAGCTGCTGCTGCACCTTAGCAGTCAGACCCTTCCTCTCCCAGGAAAAGCAAGAAAGACTAAAACAAGAATTATTATTTTCATTACAGCTCTAGACTTAATACAACAAAAGTACCAACAACTGCTGCACGTGACTCATATAAAGCAGTGTTTCTAAAATTATTATCTTAGCTTAACAGACCAGTGTCAGATTTGAAACTTCTTCTTATGAACAATACGTTTTTACAGTATCCTTAATTAATGGCATTGTTATCCTTAATTAATGGATAAGTCCTACCTCTTGGGCACATCTTTGATAAAAGCTGATTTTGGACTTAACTCAAAGACACTCCATATCAATTAAAATACATGTTTAAGGTCCCCAAGCCTTATAAAATCAATGTCAAACATCCCATTGGTGCTAGTGAATTACAACTTCCTTTTTCAGAGAGATCGTAAGCCAGCTGTTACATTCTTGTCTGCAAACAGGACATGGTTTCCTCAGTGCCCACCTGGGTTTTGCTGGCATTTTGCATGCTCTCTGTGTGTTGGTGTACCCCTCTGCTGGGACGGCTGGGTGATAGTACTAGAGCACTGAGCAGATCAATTTTCTTCAATGTATTGCTTCAGTTGTCAGAGAAAATCAGAGATGGGGAGATACTTTGAACTATGACAATGTTTAGAACAATGAAATGGTATAGAAAAATAACATCTGGGACATTTTGGGGCCCTTCTAGGAGCAATACAGTGGTTTTGCCTGCCAGAATTGTCGAGATGAAAATCGTTTTGGCCCAGACTGTCAGTCAGGTAAGGAAGAGCAATTTCAGGTGAAACCTGCACAAAAATACCTGAGAGCAAGGAAAGCAGAGGGGGAGGCTGAGTGAGGAAGGGTGCTGGAGAGGAGGAGGGGATGGCATCTGACAGCATTTAATAGCAAGTATCTGGGTATTTTGTCTTTCTGCCCTTCTCCACTGTCCCATTAGACAAATGATTCTCAGTCTTTCACTCAAATCAATCCATTTTTCCTTTTGTAAAGTCTCCCTCTCCCATTACCATGGCTTTCCCGGTTTCCTCTCTCTTTTCAGCCAGGCTGTTACCTACAACCCACCTGCCCTGAAGCAACCCAGCCTAATTTCCCAACTGTTTGCAAGACTCCTGTCACCGCTCCAGTACTCTCTCAGCTTCCTCTTTATTGCCCTTCCTACACACTAATACCCACAATACTGCTTCTCACATGTCATATTTTGAAGCAATTTATTGCTTCAAAGCGGCCTGGTCATAAAGCCAGTGCGGCCTGGTCATAAAGAAGCCATTTCTTTCCAGCTCCTGGTTCTCTTGTATCCACAAAGGTGAGATGGGTGTGATCTCAGTGCTTGTGCTTACAGAATGACACCGATGCTGGCATCACAGATGTGGTAGAGCCTTATAATACCGCATCCTTCCACATTGGCTGCAATAGACTTGGAGGAGTGGGAAGTTAAGTCTGAAAAGCTGGTCCAGATGTTGCATTTGGGGCTGATCTTACAGAGCAGCACTTTGTCTTTCTTCAGCACAGGACTTGCAGAGCTCTCTGTGAGCTCTGACCAGGATGACCTTATTTTTAAAATGAGTCATGCTTGCTGTGGATTATTAGTGGGCAATCGGGGTGCCAAATCCCAGGGCAGTTGGCCAGTGTATGTCTGGAGCTCTTCATGCTGCCTTGTCACTGAAGGTCTTGTTTGTCTGGCCTTTCCTTTCAGTGTGTGACTGTGTGCACGGGGAATGCAACAGCGGCGTCACTGGGAATGGAAGCTGCACTTGCTATGGAGGTTACACTGGCCTCAGGTGTGACCAAGGTAAATAAATTGGTAGCTGGAGAGGAGCTGTTAGAGCTAAACTATGATATGGATGCATGTGTCCCAAAACCAGCTGGGATTTCTCTGGAAACAGGGTAGATCCTCCCTTCCCTCTAAGTCTTGTGTGACCTGACTACCTAGCCTGCAAGTCTGTCATGCTTACTTTCCCTGGCTTTTGTGCTGGCTGGGGTCTCTGGAAACAACACTTGCCTTCATTTCCATGCCTTTTGTAAGGGAAGTTGTATCTTCTTGCACTGCCCTTCTTGCTCAAAAGGAAACTCTCTTTGCTGTGTGATTCCAGAGCTTCCCCTTTGCAAAGGCATGATGTGTGAGGCCAACAGTGAATGCACAGTAAAGGATGGGACAGCGGTGTGTGACTGCAAGCAGGGATACAGAAAAAGCGGCAGCACTTGCTTAGGTGAGAAATTTCTCTGTGGCCCTAAATAGTCCTCCGTTTAGGACCTTCCAAAGAGAAATCTTTCTCTGGTATCTCTGGACGAACTTGATCACCATGAATACGGTGTCTTCCTCACTGCGGAAGCATAAAAGCCTGTTTTTTGGCTAATCTTAGAATCCTTCTAAGATTAATACCTAAGGTGTTTGTTCTCCTCTCACTTGGTCCTGTAAGCAAGAAATGAGTTACAATTGCAGATGCCATCCAGTATTTGCCTGTATGAATGTACAGAGTAACTGTGACAGTGGGATATCAGTGAGTCTGTGCCAGTATAAGTGATGAGTAAAGGTATGTAATTAGAGGGTTTGAGCAAAGGTATGTAATTAGAGAGTTTCTTCACTGATTTCAGGTGTAAGGTTTTGAATTGCTTTTGCTAAAAGAAAGTCAATAAGATGCATGTGATTAGCTAGCAATGGATAGCTCTATTTTCACTGGCTTTTTGCAGTTCTTGCTGACCAAGCACCACTTTCAGATATCCTCAGACATGATGGAAATTCAGAAGTAAAGACAAGCATCTTCTTTCTGTCCCTTATATTTGTGTTGCTGAAGTAATATGAAGAATGTGTCATCCAAATTCCTTGGATCAAAGAAAAACAAACTGTCTGCTATCTGAAATTATTTTATTTTCTGGGAAACTGTAGCAATTTAATAGAATAAATTCCTTATTCTCCATTCTCTTCAGGCCTTTGGCATTCTGCTATGCTACAGTAAGTGCTCTACTGAAAACAGAAATTTGGATACTCTTCGACCTCTCATCTCTTTATTTGCAGCTCAGAATCCTTGTGCGTCTTCTCCTTGCTCCCCCTTTGCTGTATGTAATGTTCTTAGACCAGAAAAGTATCAATGTACCTGCAAAGAAGGATTTCAAGGAGATGGGAAGATTTGTCAGCCCATAAACCCCTGTGTTGACAACAATGGAGGCTGTTCAGAAAACTCTACAATTTGCATTTACAAACGTCCAGGAGAGGTAAGGGTGACAGCAGCATGTCAGCAACCTGTAAGGGTCTGAGAGTGGCCAGGTGGGAACTTCTTCAAATGAGCCATTCATTGGATTGCTCACGTCTGCTCTCCTCACCTTAGATTTTGCAACCTGCCACCTCTTTTGTGGGATAACCTGTTGAGTAAAATATGACGAATGCAGCTATAATCACCGCTTTGTCTTCTGCTAGGCATCCTGTGTTTGCAAGCCTGGGATGAATAGGAGATCTGCATCAGAGTGTTACATGTTTCCCAGTGACTGCCGGAAGTATTTTTGCGACGTGTCTTCCACGTGTGAAATTAACTCCCATGGGAATCCTAGGTGAGCCACTTTAAGGATTGCTTTTAAAGCTTATTCTGCAGCTAGAATGGAAACTGATTTTGAATGAGGTAAACTTTGAAGAAACAGGGAACTAAATGAGAAGAATGGGCTAGAGTCCCCTTTTGGTAAGAGCCTGTTTTTAATAAGTCCATTGAAAGTAAGGAGTTCTACATCAGCTAGTGTAAATCTCATCATGTGGGCTACAAGATGCTTTAAATCTGGAGCAGCAGGGTCTTTTGTGTTGTGAACTGGAGATGTAGCTCCCCAAGTTAGTGGATATTATTAGTTTATAATCAATCACCAAAACGGAGATGTCTGACTCTTGTTTGGTTATCTAAGGAATTCCTTTGGTTGGGAGGGCTAAGTCTTTGGCTCTCCTGCCTCTCAAGGCCTGTAAGCCAGAGGTGAACTAGTGTTGCAGAATGACAGGGAAGGGGGGAGCTGAAGGAAAAAACACCAGACCTTATTTAGTTTTCTTGAGCAAAACATTTAGAAGTTGATGCCCTGCAGATGAGAAGTATTGCCAGATCTAGGATAATTTTTGGTCTCCTAAACACCAGAGAGAGCTTCACTGAGGATTTTTTAATAGCAAAAAAAGCTGGAGTTTTTCTGAGAGACTGAAGAGGAAAAGAGCAGTCCCATCTCCTTGGCCGTTCCTTCTCCAGTGCTGCTAAAATTGTTAGCATCCACCTGCTCATTGTGTGCTCCAGGCCAGAACTGAAACACAGTGGCTTCCCCCTTTGAAGACATGCCAACAAAGTGCAGGACTCAGTGTTCCACACAATCCCTGCCTTTAGCATATCTGTTCCCCAGCAGCTGGCACGCAGCCCTCTGTGGCTGGAGTAATGTCAGATACCTCCCCTGTGCCGTATGTCTTTGCATCCCTGAACCAGAAAGACCAGAGCTGATACTTGGACAAAACCCAAACAGGAAAAAACGTGTTTATCAGCCAGTGACCTTAAGTAGTGTCTGAGTAATGACTATAAGTCCGTGTGAATCAGGATGGAGATTTTCACATGTAGATAAGCTTTTCTGCAAAAGTCATTAGCATGTCTGGGGCCCTCATTAGTTCTAAGACAAACTGTAGCTAACTGATGTGCGGGAGCTGGTACTTCCCACTGAAGCTGAGGGCTCACATAGGAGCTGATTGCTATATTTTCACTGAGACCTGTGTTTTTTATGCATTACCTGAAATTTTCAGATGCTTTAATGAGTGATACTGGCTGAATACTTATTTAGGCATCAGTACATGTATTGTGGCTTTCTGTACCCTGAACTCTAAAGCAGACAATCCTTTTGTTGACTGTATCTGAGAAAGTGTCTTCCTTCTTTTTGCTTAGGATCAAAGTTGCTTGCACTCCAGAAGTGTGTATCTTTTTCCTGTCATTTAGATTAGGCAGCAGCTACTAGGCTCTTAAATACACCTTAAAGTCGCAATTAATCTTTCATCTGTAGATACTGATGTTGTCCTACTCAAACATGTCAAAAGTGTGTAGGACTGCTTTATAATGATTTCTTATGTTTAGTGTTAATGTTTATAATGTTATGTTTATTATGTTGTTATTGTTGTATCTAGCTGTGTGTGTAAAGAAGGGGAGATTGCAGATGGGAGAAATTGCTATAAAGATCTCATGAGTGAGATTAATCAGCATAATTCACGAGGAATGTTTATTAGGAAATTGAACGTCGCCAGGAAAATGTTTGGTAACTCTCTTTTGAATTTGTTTGGGGAATGAAGCAGAGGTGGGGAGAAAAGTGTGTCATCAAAAGACTAAAAGCCTCTCATCATAATAGACATTTCACAATGTATGACTGTGGCCTTCAAAATCAAACACATCACATCTCTGAACTCATATTGCCAGTTCTGGCTCGTGAATTGAGGACATTGTTGCAGAGAACAGTGTGGATGAGCATTATGTATTTGACAGTCCAAGCGAAAGATGTGCCACATCCACAAAAAAAGGAAAGCATGCATTGAGGGTGTGATTTAAACCTGTCTCAAAATACCAGTGTTCCTCCACCTGCACTGTGTTTGAAGGCTCAGCAATCTTTCAGCTGTCATTGAGTTTTCTATGAGTGGTGCTTGAGGCTGGTGTGCCACGGATCCTCCTACAGTCAGATTGGTCTGCTAAGCCAAAATACAGCCTCCCTGCCAGCTCACGCATGTGGGTGGCCATTATAGAGATGGAGGGGCTTTATCCCATGCACTGTGATCCAACATAAACAAGTATTAGTTACATGCATCAGGTTGAAGATGTTTAGATGTAATTGTGCTGTTAACACAAAGAATAATTATTGCCGGAGTTAAGCCATATGGCAAATAGCTGCTTCATGTTGTCACTCTTTTTACAGCTTCTGGTTGTTCAGTGTTGCTGACGAAATACGGGCCTTTCACGGTCTTTGTGCCGTCCCTTCTTCCAGTTAATGATAGAAAGGAATTTAATGTAAGTTTGCTTGCTTTTAGCAAATCTTTGCTATCTTATGATTCATTCCTGCCTGAGTTCTGTGGCCTATAAAAACCGATTGACACATAAGAGAATATTTATAGAAGCAATCTCTTGCAAAGACTGCTCATTGTCTGGTTGTTGCAGTCTCACAGAGGTTGTTACATCCCTTGTGTTATTTTTAAAACCTCTCTCTCTGCTATTGACTGAGTGTGTTTGTTGTTTTTAATGTCAGATTATATAACTTCAAAAAGTTTAAGTTCTTCTGGCCATTCTTATTTAAAGATCCAACCTCTGGTGTGTGACTATTCTCAAAACCTTAGGTGGCTTTTCACTGCTTGAGCGTGGGGTTTTCAAAAGGGGATGAGATTTGCATTAAAGTACTGGATTTGGGCCTATTCCTTGGTATGGCCCTAGATGTGGGAATGGTGTCAACTTCTTAGGAAGGGCTCATTTTACTAATGGGGCAGCAAGGATGACAGGGCTGTAGAAAACTGATATGGGAGTTAGGTCAAGAGTTTGAGAGTTCTGGGCTTCAACAAGTATGTCCTACAGGTCATATTTTTATTTTATGTATTTTTTAATTAAGCTCTGTTCATTTGCTGTAGTTTTTCTATCAGTTGTATCAGTTCCACCTAGATCAGTATTGATAGATGATTGTCTTAAAGAATCACCAGTGACGGAAAACCCAGAAAACAAGAAACTAAATGTAAATTCAGCAGCTTACGCCACCTACATGGCCAAACATAAACGAAGATTGTCTATGGAGGGCTTAGGCAAGTTTTGTTACCTCAAGTATGCAGGGATAGTTTTAAAATTGTCCAGGTCCAATAGGTTTATCTTTAGGGGATTCTTCTAAAGTAACTTTCAAATGAATCAGTCTCCCTGTGTTTCTGTGTGTACACAGAAGCAAAAGATTTGCCACAGTGTTTCTGCAGTGAACCAAAATGGAGAGGGAAGCTCAATATTATATACCTAGAATTTCTGTTATGGTAATGTTGTGGATCTTTCATAAAATGAGGTTTTTGAAAGAGCATGTCATTTATCTTCTTTATTTGGCCTTTACTTCCCAAAGGATACCACTGCTGAGCATTTGTGCAGAATGCACATTGTTCCTGGTCTTCATTTGATAGAAGACATGGTAAAAGCCAAGACGATGTGGACCTTGTCAGGACATAAGCTGACATTCAGCAACCAGGTAAATGATATCCTGAATTGAAGTCGTGGACTGCTGCTTTCATGTAGGACTGACCAGAGCTTGAGCGTAGTTTCCTTCATGTGCTTTCTTAATGAGAAAACCGTTTTTCTCTTATCAGACTACCTGTGACCAGAACAGAATTTCATTTCCACTTCTCAAAAAGAATCATGAAGTTTTAAGAGACAGAGATGTAGCAGATTTCTTAGGTTATAATCTCCTTTCCAGTGCAAAACTGTTCTTTTGCTACATATTCTGCAATGATTTGTCTAGTTTTAAATAGTCACTTGTCTGCTCCTTGGTTCTTACCATCCATTTGGGATGTGTACACAGATAGGTGTATACAGATATGATATTAAACTGCTTTTTATTGCTCTTCCTTGCATTGCCTTAGCCTTGAGTTGCGAAGTATAACTTTTATATAAAGGTGGATGTGGCATTGTGGGGCACGTCTGAGAGAAAGATTGGCTTCAACCATATTGCAGTAGATTCCTTGGTTGGTTGTGGACCGTGCTCTCAGACAGATTCTGTGATGTGTCCTAATGGTCCTGGGGTAAAAGAAAAAGGCAGATGGGAAGAAAAGGCTGTAAAGTCATAACTGTGCTCTCTGAGCAACAGAATATATTGAGCATTGATGTAGTTTCCAGTTGTTCCGGTTCTAGAAGTTGCTCTTTTATCAGCTCATTGCACAGACTAGAAAAGCTGCTGTCTCCCGGCAAGATCCTTTGTGGGATCCAAAGCAAGGTGATTTAAGGACAGACAGCCAAGCAACTGTTTCTCCTGCCCTGTAGACAACCAATTAGGCAGAATCTTATTCCTAAGCTTGGTAACAGTCTTTCCTTGGTCTACATGTGTATGCCAGAGAAGATACCTTTTCCCTGCACAGTTAGCAACTGCAGTATCCTTGCGGCTGATGTGGAAGAGGCAGCAAAGTCTCTCTTTAGACTGAATGCTTCTCCTTGGAGGTCACGTTCTCAGACACAGCTACACACTGAATATTTTCTCTTCCAATTGCCCTTTTCCCCTCTATCTATTTTATTTTTCTTATCCTAGCGAAGAGTTTTTCATCACTATTTTATGATATGGAAGGCTGTTTTTCCCTTTTCACTCTTTCAGTTGACACATGTTTTCCAGCATCCACTGTTCTCTCTCCATCCTGCACTTTTCCTGCTTGCATTCTCACAGCTGGCCCTGGGAGAGCTGTATGTTTCCTCTCTGCGGATCCAGCCTTGGCCTGGAGGTCTAGGTCATACTACATGCACCCTACATGCATCAAAAGGAAAAAGCACTATTTGGAGCCGGGGATTCCGAACTGGGTTTATCGATGCTCTTTTAAAATTTATTTTCTGTTTGTTTACTCAGGAGTCTTTTGATCTGGGATGCCTGCCCTCCCCTTCCTTTGTTTCAGCCAGACTCCTCAGTGATGTGAGCTGAAGTTCAGGGCAGGGAGGAGCAGTTAAAAAAATGCGCATGGTAAACGAAAAGCACAGAGAAGCTGTGCTTGCCTGCACTTGGATTATGGTTGCAACACCAATACCTTGATGCTTAGTTTATAAGTTACACTTGGTACACCTCCATACACCCCGCTTCAGTGCATGGCTGTGTTCAGTATGGAAGGATCAGATGCATGCCTTATAATTCAGTGGGCCTGACTATTTAGGCTTTGCTGTGATGAGTCCTAGTTGCATTAGGAGCTAATGAAATCTGCAGTCAGAGCTAAATTTCAAGATTGTCTCCAAATTCTGTATTCTGGTGCCCAGGAAGCAGCGTGTCTTTCTCCTAGTGCTTGACAGATTGATGCAGCAGCTTAACAGCCAGTGCAGCCTTCTGTGATCCACGCTGGGATCAAGCATTGTTCACATTCAGGCAAACTTAAACCTAGAGCTGACTGTCCCAGACTAGGTCTTTAAGCTGTAGTAAGACTTAAGAGTACCCCAGGATGGAAATATTATCCAAATTCATTTAGAAGCGAGATGTTTATTCCACAGTGAGACCACCCCTTAAATTTACTTTTTCCAGAGTAGACCCGGTTGTGCATTCACCTTGCTGACCCATAGATGGAGAGCACTGAAGGAAACAAAGGTTTATAGATCTATTGTGATACCATGGATATACATTAAAATAACCTTGTGTTATTATCCAGGCATACATCAAATCATTTCAATATCAAGATGTGGTGGGAGAACTGTACAGTGTTTTGCAGTCAAACCTACCAGCAGCCAATGGCATTATGCATATTGTTAACACTCTAAGGGAAAAAACCAGCACTGACAACCTTGGAAACCCACAGGTATGCAGGCATTCTTATTTCTTCTGTTTTATGAGACAGTAGAATAAATACTTTAAAAAAAAATCTTTTTCCATGGTTATGCTTCCTAAAACAGCGAGGCTTTTTTAAAAAGGAAAAAGGCTATTTGTTCTGTTTTCAGCTCCTGATAAGCATGCCTTTAAAAGTAGCTAATAGCTCTGCACAAGTCAGATACAGACCTTGCAGTGATGCTTTTACAGTGTTTGGATAAGTAGAGAATTCTAATTTCATGACTAAGATCACTCCCTTCACAGAAAATGAGCTCTTTTTCAGTTGTATCTTACAGAAGAATAATAAGATAAACATTGAAAAAGCATTTTTCGTATAAAATTGAAATTAAGATTTGCTTTATTGAAAAAGCTTTTTTCATATAAAATCGAAACTAAGATTTGCTTTCATCTGTCTCTACTGCATTTTAAAATTATATTAAAAAGATTATCTTTGCATTAAAAGTATATAAAATGGGGACAAATAATCACTATGGACCTTTGCAATTTGAACTTGTCATGTATTTAAGACACTGGGCAGAGATTTAAGAGTTCTTGCTTCAGTCTCTGCCTCTGCTAAACCCTTTTTCCTGTTAACTGGGAAAAGTTTTTGCTATAGCTACTGCATTGTATGCATGAAAACTTTTATAATGTTTCCATATGCAGAAAGCAGACCCTGTTACCTACTACTTCCTTGCAAAAAAATTACACATAGAATGACACCAGCTCTTTGCTTTGGTTGGATTTTGATAGTAGCCTGCACTTACTTTGCACCATTGTAATTAATCTATAAAAACAGTCGTATTGTGTAATCTTAAAGTTGGATTGTACTTTATGTTTAAAAAGTAGCTGGAATATTGTGGTAGAGAATGGTGTGTCAATTGTACAAGTTCTGTCTGTCTATGTGGATTTGAATGTGCCCATCACTAATGTCACTTAAGATGCTCTCAGTCTTACGACTTGCATGAGGATGTTTTCCAACAAGGAGTGTCTGAGACCCAGAGCAGAAGCTGGACTGAGCTCTGTGTTTGTGTGCGTCAGTACCTGCAGGGAAGGGCTTGCAGCTCCTCTGGCCATGAGGCTGATTCAGCAGTCTTTCCTATACCATTTCCTGTAAACTTTTGATACTCAGCACAACAGTGGCTGTCACAGCACTGCTGGTGTGCATGTTCAAAATGTGCCAGTAGAAAAAAAAATCTTTAAGAAAACTGCAAATTTTAATTTTGTACCACACTCAAGGATCTTTATCCACAGTCCAAGAAGAGTAGGAGGTGAGTGGGTATATCTGGAAGAGGGCGCAGGAGGGATGATGCTGTTGGGGTGCATGGCACGAAAGTACAGCTGTTTTGATCCATATTGGAGCTGTTTTGGATCAGGATGTGATCTGGGTAGGAACCAACGTGGCCCAACTGCAGTGAAGACTCTGCCAAGACCTTAGCCAGCCTTACGCTGGTGAGGCAGAGAGGCAGCTTGCTCTGCAATGGCAGGACAGCAAGAGTGCTCCCTGCAGAGTTTGCCTTTCTCTGGACTTCTTCAGCCATTTCCTTCCCTTGTGGTGTTGGCTTTATACTGAAAGCTAGTGATCACATGAGCTATTTTTGGCAGCAAATCCCTTTATACCCTTGGAAGTAATGTTCTGTGTCTCTGCATGTTCTGCAGGAAGCAATTTAGAGAGAAAAAAAAAAAAAGCAAGCACATTCCTGCAAATAAAGGTCAGATGAGTGCCTTCAGAAACTGTGGTGGCTGCGGGGACATTTCTCTTGTTACCTTTGTCCTCGTGGGAAGCATGTTAAAAAGGAAAGCTTCTACTTCCAACATGTTTTCAGATGTCTGCATATGGGTTGTATTTTTCAGCATTGGAGCTCATTTGCAGGTGGCAGAGTGAACTCTTGTCCTCAAAGGCAGAGGGAGACTTGAGATGATAGAGCAGCTCCACTCTTTACCAGCCAAGTTCTGCATGGCTGCAAGTTTAACCTGAAGATGGGAGTAGGAAAACAGAAGGGTGCTTAAGTGCATGGTAACCTAAAAAATTCTTGTTTGTCGTACATGAGAACAGGCTTGCGCCTAAGCTACTGTAGGCTCCCTCCTTGCTAGGTCAACTGGCCAAAATAAAGGGTTTGAGTCCTTTGGGGCTGATGGCTTTCAAAGACCTGGAGCATGCAATCCCCAAACAGTGGCTGATCAAAGGCATGCCAGTTTGTGCTCAGACTTTGCTTCAATCCCAGCCATTGTATTTTTCCTCTTTGTATCTTCTTGCAGAAAACCATTGGGGAGATCCTTGCTTCAAATGAGATCTTCAGTCGATTTGAAACTATACTGGAGGTAAGCATGCTTGTGTCTGCCCCAGAAGGTTTAGCATTGCTGCTTTTGCACAGCCTGTTGCTCTTTTTTGTGAGAATTTTGAATAATATTTAAATGCAGCTGTTTGTCTTTCTGGATGCTTTTATCTGAGGCACTTCTTATTTTGTTTATTTTATAAGCAAATGTAATGGAAAGATCAGCACAAGCAGCAAGCATACAAATGTCTTTCCCACCTTCTTCCCCACCTGCTCTACCCATCTCCCTTGGCACAGTTTGTTCTCCAAAGCATTTTCAGTTCTTGAACACTTTTTCAAGAGTGAACGTTTCATGCCTTTCCATGCCAAGCTAGGCTTAAGCTACCTGTTGGGTTTTTTGCTATAGGTATCTAAATAAAATAGTCCTCAGATTATAAACCCTTAAAGGCTTCTGCCCAGGCTTCATTTAGCTAATTTTTTTACTAGGGACAGACTGATTTTCCTTTTACCTCCACCAGAGTCATCTGGATCTGCTCTAGCATTGCACACAACAGTCTTGACCTGCTTGTTTTCAGCTTTGTGGCTGTTAGTTGTTTACAAAATTCATTGTTTAATTGTGGTTATAGGCTTGATTCTCTTTTTCTTCTCTTGGGGCAAAAAGATATTAGTTTAGTCTCTATATGTACTTGTGTATTCCAGTGCTCTTTTGTTCACATTAGCTGCACTTACACCAGTGGCTTCATTGTCCAGCCTGTTTTTATGGCATTATATCCCTGTAATATTACAAGCCTCGCCTCTTGAATACAAAAGCTTTTCAGTAGCTGCACCTTTGGTGGGTTGCTTAGAGTTTCCTCTCCCTTTCTAATAGACCCCCCTCATTAACTCATGCTAGATGCATGGTGAAATCTTTTATTGTTTTTGCAGAACTGTGGCCTGCCTGCAATTCTTGATGGACCCGGCCCCTTTACTGTATTTGTACCCAGCAATGATGGTGTGGATAAATTGAGAGATGGAAGGCTCATCTACCTTTTCACAGATGTGAGAGCTCATAATACTTCAAGAGGTCCTGAGATAGTGCAGCCTGTTGCACTAGGCTTTGCTGGAATAGCTTGTGCAATGTATCTGATCATTGCTGAAAAATGTTCTTTCTGGAGCTGGCTAAAACATCTCTCTTTCTATAAGGCTTTGGGAAAGAAGTGAATGCTGGTGGAACCTGCAATGAGAAATACATTTAGCCATATTAAGTCTGTTTTTTGTCTTTTTCCTCATGCTTTTTGTGGGGAAAATGAAGTAATTTATTTTCCAAGTGAAGTCTCTGCTGTAATACATTGGCATAGTCAGTCATTTGTTAAAAGAAAAAGTAATTGCCTCTTCTTACTCCTGAGCAGTGAAGGGGTATCCAATTATTATGTTCTTTTTTTTTTTTTTTTTCCCCTTAGGGCATAAATAAGCTTCAGGAACTTGTGAAACATCATATCTACACTTCAGCAGCGGTAAGGCAGGCAGCTCTAATTCTGGATAATTGGAGTCCTTTAGGCCAGCATGTAATCAACTATGTTGTTTGGCACAGAGGTCGAAGTATCAGTGACTTCAGCTGCTGTTTCTTGGACTGCCCAAGAGAGAAGAGATGTGATTCAGGACCTGATGAGGCAAAACATTTACCGTGAAAGCTGTTGCCAAAAGGGTCTTCCATCACAAAGCTCTTAGTTTTCTGGGTGTGATGGTGCTCATTAGTCAGATGGCCTTTACAAAGAAAACATTGTCCTGCAGAGTTTGCTGCAGGCAAATTCTCTCTTGGCATCACTTTAATTTGCTGAACTATTAATTAGGAGTGTACCCTAATTATGAATCCTCCAACCCATAGCTTCCCTAACACTGAAAGCAGCAACACAAAAGTTATAGCCAGGTGGAGAATTGGTCAAAACTCTCCTGCTCCTTCTCCTGTCTTCTTGGGCTCCATCAGTGGGGTACTGCCAACTCTTGCACCAACATTTATTTACCCTATGTGGCAGGGTAAATAAAATTAATACAGTACATTAACAAGACTTTTTCCCTTATAAAATCAACAAGTAAGATGTTTAAAATTATGCACAGAACCTGTGGGGAAGTGAATACTCAAGCATTATGGTACAATGTCATGTCTTTTGCTAAGAAATATCAATATTATTCCAGTCCTTCATTAAGGAGAAAATGTCAGTCCTTATGATTTTCATAACTCCAACAGAGAAAATAAGCAGCACATTGACAAAACAGCAAAACATAGTTTTTCTTGCAATTGATGAATAACAATATGGCAACAAGCTAAACTACTTACTTTAATAACTTGTTGAACACAAAAGAAAAAATTTTCTTAGTTCTCAGAACTTCTCTCCTGTCAAATCCTTATGTTTAAATTTCTCATACAGCAGCTGTGGTTTACATTTCTTCTGCCTTTAGAAATAAGCTTATTTAGTAGGTCAAAATGTATTATCTCTTATGCTTCTTGCTCAGCATTACTTGTTTAATTAATATGTCCTGGAAAATTCCCTGTATTGGCTGTATCAATAAGAGACACTATTAATGAGACTTAATTTCAGCTGTTCTAGACTGTTTCTTGCACAAGGAATGAAAACGAAGGCCACTGCCACAGGCACTGCTGTGTTTGTAGCATTGCAAATGGTTCACACAAAGTCCTGGATTTCCCTCTGGGCTATTGTGTGCGTTTAAGGTATTTCATGAGATGTAAATGTTAAGGTTAAAGTCCCCTTTAGAAGGTTTTTTAGGTGGGGGGAGTCATGAAAGGACTCTGTCAGCTGTACTGAAATGTCCCTGCTTTTTCACGACATTGTCCCCTCGTGTGTTTATTTCAGGTGACTGTAGAGAAACTGATAGTGATGCCACACATTGTTACTATGGCCAACCAGATACTGACCATCAACATCGGTGCAGACGTATGTATGGATCAAAACTCAGCTGGGCAAACGTCCTGTGCTAAGTGGAAGTCTGGATATAGTTCTGAACAACGTGGTTTCGGCCCATCTCTGCTTCCTCCTGTGCTTAAAAAATAGACTTAAATGGGATCACTGAATTATTTTTGCTTCTTATCCAACTTGTGACTCTACTAAGAGGCTTGACTATTTGTGTGGTTGCACTTGATGTTGCATACCATCTGTTTCCTGTGTTGCCTTTATGTAGTTGATACGGTCTAATGGGATAAAATACAGATAAATTATTTGTGTTTCTGCTTTAGGGAAGAATTCTGATGGATGAATCAGGGATCCCCTTAAACATGAGAAACATTGTGGCATCAAATGGTATTATTCATACCTTGGACGGCATCTTCCTCCCTCCTTCAATAATTCCCATTTTGCCTCACAGATGCAATGAAGAACAGCATAAAATTGTGACAGTAAGTCACCTTCTCCCATTCTCTTGCTAGCCATTGCTGTAGACCCTACACTCACCTGGAGGGAAAAAAAGCAAGCTGTGTAAATTACATTTGGGAAATGTGTTCTCTCTGAGATATCCCGTAATATGAACTTAGGCAGCATCAGCACTGTGATTGTTGCTTCTGCTATCACTTTGCACTGCTTTGCTGGCAATCAGCTCTTTTCTTGTGGGTCTTTATTCTTTCCTTGCATCCATCCTACCTTTGCTTCAGAAAGATGTTTGCCTTTTCATAAGGCTGTGTATGCCCTTCTTCACACCAGAGTTACTAACTCAGCTGAGAATGCTTTGTTCCCATCACTGTCAGCATTGTTTTCATGTTAGTATGGATGGGAAACAGTTATTCAGCAGCAGGAGCTGTAAATGCTGTATGGTATTCTCACGTAAAGAATTTTGTATACCTTATTTTAGGTGTGTGTTCCCCACTTTGATCACTGGTAGGTTACTGGAAAAGAGGATGAGGCTCTGAATAGGCAAAAGGCACCTGATTTGGAGCAACACAAATAATATCAACTGGCCAGAGGGTCTGTTATAACTTGTCGATTTAATGAGGCTGCCACATGGATGCCCAAAATGTTTTCCAGCATAGCTGTGTCTCTAGTGGCTGATAGACTCACAGGGTGGAGACAGACCCCATCTTAAAGTCAGGTGCAAACATCTCGTGACAAAGGATCCTCTTTATTGAAGTGAGAAGCTTACCCCATTTCAGATTGTGGAACTCCGTCCTAAAAATGTTTCTGATACATGCTGTGATGTTTTGGATATGTAGTGGAAACAGTAGCTCTGGAGCATTCTTGGCATGGGGTAGGGGTTCTTTTGAGAAGATGAAGTTTTCTGCTCTTCTTTTCTTAACAGGGCTCTTGTGTGGATTGTGAGGCTCTCAACAACAGTGTTTGCCCACCTGGTAGCAGAGAAATGGTAATTATTTGTGATCATTTCCATATTTTCTTCTTTGCATGATGACATACAAGCACACTGTGACAGTTTCTAACCCAAGACACTTTCAAACAAATACAGGACAGGAAAGGCAAGCAGTAGAGAGGAATAGCATGGCTTGTTAGAGGATGCGTGTCCACCATGCACTGTGATCCCAGACTGTCACCCAGTAACTGCTCTGTGCTATTTCTTATTTTGAAGTCTGTTTGCTGAGTCAATGCAGATAGCTGTGAGACAGTCTGTGCTAAATGAAATTGTAGGCTTGCAGTTTTTAGTACCTCTACTCTGCTTCAGGCAGGGCTTTCCTCCTTACACGCTGAGTCTCCCAGTTCCTCCAAATTGCTAGAATCAAAGCCAATCCCACTCGTACCATCCAGCAACACCACTGCTTATGTCATGGCCAGGGAATTGCAACTAGCTCTATGCGCTGCAGAGGGCTGAGAAACAATTTGTTCTTGGCCTTGCTGTTGATTCAGAATGAGCAGAATTAGCTGAAGGCGGATTAAGAAGGAGGAGGCAGCACACTGGTGTTTGAGTTAACCCATGCTGGGTTTAGCAGTACAGCAATTTCCAGGAAATCCCTGTGTGAAGGCCAGGCCCAAGACATTGTTTGGGAAAACCGGAGAGGTGTTCATGACTGTTAACTGTTGGGTGTCTTCTGAGGGATCTGAATTTCAGAAGAACTTGCTGATGCTGTCTCAGCATGAATGTCTGAAGTGGAGATCTGCAAAATCACTAGTCAATTGTTTTCCTCTCTGATTGAGGCAGGTGCGGACAGAATCATCTTGGGCCCAATTCTGCCTGTGTATAACAACATGACAGGTCACTGGGTATTGTTCCAGAAATTATCTGCAGACCTTTCCCTTCCCACTCTCTGTCTCACCTCCACCCCTAGCTGTCTCCCTCCCTCCCCGTCTTTCTCCTTTCCTCCCTCCCTCTCTCATTCTCTCTTGTACTCCCCCTTTTCCCCACTCTCCTTCCCCCTGCCTTTCCTCTCCCTCCTTCCTTTCTCTTTTCCCCTACCCTCTTTCTTACCCTCTATTTCTCTCCCACTTCCCCCCTGTCTCTTCCCCCCTATCTCCCTCCTTTTATCCTCTCTCCCCAACCTCTCCCCCTTCTTCTACTGTCTCCCTTATCGTAAATACTATTATAAGAACAAAAGGGCAGCACCTTGGCTCAGGCTTGCAGATTGCTGGGAGTGAGAGGAAGCCACCACGTGCCTTCTTTCATGATAGGCATGCTGTAGCAGTATCTTGTTCACCTTGGCTCCTTTTTGAACTTCCTCAGCTCAGAGATAGGCATAAGTTGCTCTCCGCAGCAGATAGAGAGGAGGGGAGGGTTACTGTGCTGAAGTAACAAAACAGAGCTGACTTGTGTTTCTACAGGAATCAACACTGTTCCCAAAAGAATGTGTCTATATCCATGATCCACAAGGCCTGAATGTCCTGAAGAAGGGATGTGCCAGGTACTGCAATCAAACTGTCATGGTGAGTGTGATGGGAAACCACGTTCCTTTGGAAGGAGCTCAGGTTTGCTCTTCCCAATTCATCGAGAAGACCTCTGACTCCTTGAACTGAGATGGCAACAAAAGAAAAGCTGCCCCTTGCAAAGGGGGGCCCATCAGATGAGCTGGCTACCTGACCTCTCTTTGGTTAACATAGAGAAGAATACACAGTACCAACCCGCTGCAAATGTTAGAAAGCAGCTCAATTAAACCCAAACATGATACATAAATACAATAAAGCATAACAGTTGTGACTAGCCAAGTTGGAGGAAGCCGAGAGATGAATGGTGTAGCGTTCAGTGTGGCATGTTTTCTGAGAGTGCCCTGTTTTTATCACGTCTCCCAACGGAAGCAGAGTACAATGAAACTGCCGTAAGCTGTGAAGTGATTGCATCTTTTTTATGAAACATTGTCAGATGGTTTGGAAAAGTAGTTCTTACCCAGTTTACAGACCTCACATCAGGAGTCTGCAGCTCCTGAGCTGTCCCAGTGCCAACTATATAGAATTATTTGTGAGTGTCTTGTTAAATACCAGCTGGATGTCTGTCCTGTCATTGTTCTTCTATTGGTCAATTGTGACAAGGCCTGTGATCCACGACTGATACATCCCTCCAGAAAAACAGAAGTCCTCAGCAGGGATAAAGGAGGATCAAGTGAGCCAATATTATTAATGAATTCAAAACTCAGAGAAAGCATAGACCCTATTTGCCTAAGTCACAGAAAGAACAGAAGATAGTGGTTTATGTTGACAAGAATTAGTTACAAGCAGAAGGACAGGTATTGTTGGAAAATAATTTAATAATTTAAGTCCAATTTTATGTTTGGACTTCATCATCTTAAAGGTCCTTTCCAACCTAAATGATTCTATGATTCTAAGCATGGGTGTCTAAGTGACTATTTCAGTGTAGTCCATGGCCACAGGAAGGAGGATATAGATCTCAGAATTGTGAGAGCAGGACAACTCCAGGCAATTTATGTTAAGTCACTTGGTACTTTAATGATTTTGGTTTTGTTTCAGAAACCTGGGTGCTGCAAAGGATTCTTTGGTCCAGACTGCATACCGTGCCCAGGAGGATATTCCAGTCCATGCTATGGCCGGGGAAATGTAAGTATGAAGGATCATACTGTGTTACAATGAGCACTTGAGTCAGGGTGGTTAGAGAGTGTAGTTAGCTTATTTATTTTTTAATGGCAAGGTAGGACATTTTTTCTTTATGGTAACAGTTGCTCTAGATAAGCATAATTCAGCCTTTGTGCTCCAGGGTGAAGTCGAAAGTGGTGGCCACAGAATATCCAAGGAAATTGGAGTGTACTCATCAGTGTGTTTTCCATCTTGAGCTCTAATGTGAATCATGTCATAGCTTTTGCGGACAGCATTGACTGGGGGTTGGGGGGTGGATTTTGTATTACCAGCACTGCTCTTCAAAGTCCTATTTTTTACTGCAGCTGTCAAAAGTGTTTTTGATAGATATCAAAGCCTTGGTTTTGCCTTGGTTCACTTAGTTTCAATGACTTTGGCTTTCTTTTTGTTTCCTTCCAGTGTAGCGACGGCATAGAAGGGAATGGCAACTGCCGCTGCTTTGAAGGCTTCAAAGGAGTAGCCTGCCACATCTGTTCAAACCCAAACAAACATGGCGAGAACTGTGACGAAGGTTGGTAATTTGGAAGGAGAGACTAGAGAAAAATGTAGAGCAAAGCTATAGTGCATGTTCAGGTACCCTGGATTCCCTGCTGGCAAGACCTCATCATGAAAGAAGTGATGGAAACGTTATCACAGGTCACAAAAAGCAGTAGAGAAAACATGGCTGATATGACAGTGGTAATGCAGGTCTTGGAAACATTGGCCAAATTTAAGTGTGGGACTTCCAAGCAAATCTCTCCTCCTTAGAAAGAAAAGACATTTTCCTTTCCCAGTTGACAAGGACCTTGTGCTTGATGGCCTAAATTTGAGCCCATCTGTAGAGCTCTTAAAACTCTTGGACCTAGGCAGTCAGAGGATCGGTTCCCTGGCCAAGTTTTGAGGTGTGGTAGATGTCTCTCAGCAGACATCCCTCTGTCAAGAACAAATGGGATGATGATTTGATGTCACGAGAGATTGTGAAAGGAAGTTGGGAATCTGCAAAATGTGATTACTGTGGTGAGTTCTGGACTTTTGGCAGTTACTGTTCTTTCTCCATGTGAAAATTCTTTGACAGATTGTGGCTGCGTCCATGGTGTCTGTGACAACAGGCCTGGCAGCGGGGGTGTGTGTCAGTCCTGGTCCTGTAAGGAAGGTTTTACTGGGAAATTCTGTGACAAGACATCCAAGAACTGTGGCCCGAGCGGGCTGTCCCAGTACTGCCACCAGAATGCTGTTTGCAGCCTCAATGACACAGCAAGGTCAGTCTTTCTGGCATACACGTTCAGGTGGGCACATTGTCATCGTATAGTCACACAACGGCTGTGAGGCTGCCAACCCTGTAGTTGTGCATGTCTCCCTGTGTGCCTGTTGCACAGGGTTGTTCAAGCAACGCAGCCAGCCCACTGCACTAGAGATTAAGTCAGGTTCTTGCTTGCTTGAGAGCTCAAAATACCTTTTTGCTCTCTGCTGTATTTCAGAATAGGCTGTACTACCTGTATGCCTTTTGTGCTTATGTTTTTAAGGTGCATCTGCATGGATGGATATGAAGGGGATGGGTTTTCCTGCCAGCCCATTGACCTGTGCAGTCAGCCAGAACGAGGAGGCTGTTCTCAGAATGTAAGTGGGAATGGACTATCGAAGCATGGAGAAGCAACATCTATCAATCAAAGCAGGACTGTTGCAGATTTGTTGGGCGCTGGTCTCGTGCCTATCTTTCCCAGTCTGTAAGGTGGGGTGGAATAACAGGTACCTAAACACAGTCATCATAAGGAGGTCAGTCATTTGGTTGGCACCAAAATGTGACAACCTGGCGAAGGTTTGGCTGGTTTGCCCAGATATTTTAGCAGCCACAGAGATTAGCTGCACAGACTTTTGTTTTGTATTCATTTTCCCCTCAAGATCTCCTTACGTGTTGTTGCTTGGCTGTGAGCTCCAACTCATATTTCTAGTAGCCAACAACAAATGGTCAGACCTCATCATGATTTAGATCCCTCAATGAGAGGAATGCACTGTGGGCTACATAGAAGGGAATAGGACGGCACTAAGCACAAAGGTCTTTGCTGAGAGAGATCTGCCTTCATGATTGATTCCCAGCCTACATGTCCAGGCAGAAGAAGATTGTGCTTATCCTGTCCAGGGAATACTTCTTCTGTAATGGAAGAGCTTTACTGAATGGCAGGGAATGCCCTGGGAGTTCTGAGCCACGTTAGACACAAGTATCCACCTCTCTGAAAACACTGAATATTTCTAGAATCACTTTATTATGATATTGTCTAGAATTTTTCTGGAGAAGATGCTTCCAGTCCCTGCACCCAGTGCTGGAATCAAAATTGGTCATTCAGAAACTCTCCTCGGACTGATGAAAGAGACTTGTCTCTGTATTTGCACTGCACTGTCTGCTTTCTGCTGAGTGTAATGCTTTTGTCTCCCTTCTGCAGGCCCTGTGCACCAGTACGGGCCCTGGCAATGCCACCTGCCAGTGTAACGTGGGCTGGACTGGGGATGGGAAGGCCTGTGTGTCTATAGACAACTGCATGCTGGAGAGCAGAGGGAACTGTCACATCAATGCTGACTGCATTTATATTGGCCCCGGTCAGGTATGGGCTATGCTAAGTAGTCTGATGGTAGACTTACTTTTCCTAAGCTGCTCTGAAATGGACTGGGATTGCTGGAGGTAGAACCTGGGCTGGTCAGCAGCAAAACCTGTTTGTTGGCTGCCAGGTACACTGGCTCCTGCTATAGCCACACAGGGTACTTGTGTGTGGTGAGAGGCATGGGTGTGTTTGAGGCTGCTACACTACTCTGAAACCTTTGTGTAGCAAAGGGAAGAGCCCACGCTCCATAACAAGGCACTGGTTGCTGTGCCCACCTTGTTCCCAGATCGCAGCATTGTCTCTGGGCAGTGCTAAAATGTACAGAAAATCACATGAAGCTATTCAGATAGTCAATTAAGGAAGACAGGGCAAGACTGGGACATCCTGAGATTGGAGGAAGGCATGCGGGAGGGGTGGCTTCTCGAGGTGCTGCTTCTCCCCACTGAGCAAGGGGAACTCTGGGCAATGGGCTGAGGAAAGGTGCCAGATTGTCAGCAGAATTTAGTGAGGTGGCATGTGCAAGTGCTCTTTTAGCTATCTCATAAGCAGGAAGCTTTGAAATCACCCTCTCTTCTCTTTCTGTTGTTCACAAAGTCTGTATCATTCTCAGAAAAGATGGAAATAGAGATGGAAACTATTATTCTCAAGTTACCCTCACACAGGCAAGCAGAGCAAGGGATCAGCGCTCTTGAGTAACCCAGCAGCATGTGTGTTGTGATAGAGAATGATGCCCTACTAAGGAAGTACCTCTGCATTTTCATGTCTTGAGGAACCAGTAGAAAACTTAGGAAAATCAATTAAGAATACATTTTAGATTTTTAGGCCTTTTTTTGGGTAGTAAATGAGGATACTCTGATAGCTCTTTAAAATTGAAATGATTCTTTCCTGTAGAGCAAATGTGTCTGCAAGAGGGGTTATGCTGGCGATGGCCACAATTGTGATGCAATCAACCCATGCCTCATGGACAACGGTGGCTGCCACGACGTGGTGAGTAGCTAAAGAGCTGTCCAAGGCTACTGTGGCAGTGAGGGTTCCTCTGCTCCCTGTCACAAGTTTTTCAGCCATGGCATCAAGAGAATTGCAAGGATTTGGTTTGCATTGGCCTACTGGTACACCACTGAGGTGTTATAAAGTTTTAGTCTCTGATCTATGGAGGCAGATCCTCTCATTTTCGTGAATTCACACAACCCAAAGCCATCATCTAGGCCTTGGTGCACAAGGTGTAAATTCAATGGCACTGTAAAGGCAACAGGAGGAAGGGGTTTGTGTGTGTATTTGTAGCCTGGGCCATAAGAGGGCAGAATTTGATTCCTAGGTAGGTGTAACACTGCATTACCCGTGTTCACTCTCTAATTTCTCCTTTCCCTGTACTTGCAGGCTATGTGTGTACCTCTTGGAGGAGGGGAGAGGTCCTGCGCCTGCCCTCAAGGCTATGTCGGGGATGGCATGACATGCTATGGGGACGTTCTAAAAGTGAGTGAAAAGAAAGTGTCTGAGGTCTTTTGGAGATCAGGGAGAAATGGCTCTGTTCTCACTTCCCATTTCTCTGTTACTCGAGCTGACTCCTCTCTGCACCAGCTTGACAGCACAGCATGTGTTTGCCTAAGACCACAGAGACAGCACCGGTGCCAAGAACCAAAGTCTTCAATAAATCATTGACAGTCATTTCTAAGCTGCTCCACCCCTGTCTCCCCTGTGCAATAAGGCATCTTGTCTTTGTTGTTTGGAAAGTTTTTCAGGTCAGAGCTAACTAGGCCCATTTTCTGCCACTAGAAATATTAAAGACCATTGTGGATTCAATCACTGTCTCTGGTAAACACAAGCAATTTCAGATGAGTTGAAAATAATGTATTTATTTAGGAATATACATATATATATTTAATGGCTGGAATATGTACTTTTTAATGGATAGAGTTTGGTTTTAGGAGTGGCCATCCCTCCACATGACACAAGGTGCCTTTGAAGTTTGTGAAGGGAGAAAGGAATGCCTAAGTCATTATTGCTGGATCTGATATCGCAAAGGGCTCCTGTCCCCAACCCTGGGTCTCCCAGTCCCACAGCTCCGGTGCTCATTGGAAGTTACCCTTCTGTTGTTTCTATTTTGAAGGAGCTGGCCGGGAGTTCCCACTTTGCAAGCTTCTATGACTGGGTTAAGGTAAGAATGGCTGTGGGATGTCCACATGAGTAAGTACTGTAGAACCGAAGTCACTGTGAACACTGCTGTTAAAGGAAGAGCAACAGCATTTATCTTTTTCATTAGAGAAAAACAAAGCAACAGCTAAGGTGAAATCAGAAGAAGTAGCGTGTAGAAAAGTGCTAGAGTTTGTGATGGAGTAAGGGTCATCAACGTGCTTTGAGGGACTAATTTATAGCACAGGAGGAAGCTGTGACTGTAATACACATGATTTTCATAGTTGTATCTTCTGTAACTCCTGGCTATAGGAAAGTAACACAGAAGGAAAAGAAAAAGGGGTAGCATAATAATAGCTATTTTGCAAAAGAGCAAGCTTTGAAAAGTTAGTCTATATGTTTGTTCCTTTTCTTGTTATGGGCTCCCTGTTCCTAGCTTGGCTGCAAGAGACACTGCAGGCCGCAGCAAGTCTGCGGAAACACACTATGAAGTATGGCATCTCACTGAGCCTTAGTTTACCTGTCCTGCTGTGTATATTGCTTTTGCTAGGAGTAATTTTGGTCCCTTCCCCAAAACTGATGTTGTGTGTTGTTTGTTTATGGATTTGACTGAGAGGATTTGAAGATTAATTGAAACATGAAAGCAGAGCTTAAAGCAGCAGATTTTTCCTTGGCAAGCAGGTGTCAGCTGTTTTGGCCAAATCACTTGTGGCATTTTTTGATTGCCAACAGCACTTATTTCACATGTGCAGGAAAGCCTGCTGTGTGCACACTATCATTCTGCATGTCCCTGACATGGGACTGCAAAAGCAGGATGACTCTTGGTTATATTTTACGGAATAGATATGGGACTGGCATGTCTTATTTGTTCATCTTTGTGCTTTGGACAACAGAAATCTCTCTTCAGCATCCCAGCAGGAACCAATGTCACTGTCCTGGTGCCATCAGAGGAAGCTATCAACAGCTTGAACAAGAGTGAGAAAGATTTCTGGCTGACCCCCAGCATGCTGCCATTTTTAGTCAGGTATGAGGAGATTCCACTCTTTGCTTTACTATGCCAGACAACAGTAACAAGGCTATGAGTTGGATTTCTGGACGTACATGCCCAATAAAGAGATATCTTGAAATAAATATAGAAGCAAGGTTAAATATGTAGCAGGCAAAGAATATAGTAGGCATTTGAAACATAACAATGCTCAGGTAATTGGAAGTGTATTCATTTTTCATATATGTGCATTCTCTCCACATGCTTAACGAATTCAGTGAATGTGTGAATGTTAGGTGATATGATCTTATCTCATCTCCCCGTTATTACAAATAGTACCAGAATCTTTTCTTTACCTGCCTTTGTTCTCTTCAGGGCCCACTTTCTCGAAGCTGTCCTCAGTGGTGAAAAGCTCAAAAAGTATGACAAGCCAGAATTACCCACCCTCAACCCACAGACCAGATGGCAGATAAACACCAAGAGTGGTGTAAGAATTTTTTATATAATGCACATGTGTCAGTATCAAATTAAACTGCTCAAGAACTGCTATATCTAGTGGGGAATCTGGATGTGATGCTGGTGCCTTCAAGTTCAGGAATCTTTTAAAAATTGTACCCAGATTAATTGTGTGCAACCTTGAACAAACCATATATCTGGTTTGCATATGCCTGCTGATTTCTGATGCTTCTGCTTCTCCCTCTTATGCTTTTGCAGGTATTAACCATTCAAAATGCAAGTATAGTCGTCAGCGATATCCCTGCCAGCAATGGCATTATTCATGTCCTCAGTAAGGTATGTTGATTCTGGGAAATACAGTCATAGCAACAAGGTTGTGTTGCAGCATCTGTGATGGAGACGACAAGTAATGTATACCTGGGCAGTGAGAAAGAACTATAATGACAAAAATATACTTGATTATCACAAAGTCCTGACAGATGTTCCTGTGCACTAGTGTTTAATGCTTAAAGTATTCGTCTCTGGGACAAGGAAGAGGAGAGTTCCTCTTCTCTTGGCTGATAGAAGAGTTAAGACTATTGCAGAATTGTGCTAAATGGTACCATTTCTACTTGCTTTTCTTGCAAGCAGGGCAGGAGTAATTTCCCCCCGTGTCTCTTGCCTGAGCTTGCTCATGAACTTGCTTTATCTGCAGGTTTTGTTGCCACCTTTAGGAGATATCCCACCGAGTCCTCCAGGTCTGCAGAAACAGCTCGATATAGTTTCCTCATTCAGTACATTCAAGGATTTGTTACACGTAAGCATATGATGTGGGTTCTGTTGTGGCTGTCAGAACTTTCTTTTGCGCAAATGCCCAGCTTACCTGTTGTAGGTGGGCCTAAACCTGGACCACCTGGTGAGAAAAGAGGAAACCATCTATTTCCTACCATTCCAGTGTGATCTTCTAGGAAAGGTCCTTTGAACAACCAAAGGATTGTATACTTGCAGTTAGATCCCTATATCATGTTATTACAATGGAAGATGTTCTGTTTGTTGCAGGCACTCACATGCTTGTACAGGGCAGAGAAACCTAGAGGAAAAGGAAGGCTTGTTCATAATCAAGGAACTGCACTTAGGTCAACCCAGGGAGCAAGTGATTAGACACGTGTGACTGAGTGGAAATTGTATAGCGTTTCCCCTAGTGCTATTGTCGTTTTAATTGATTTCATATGCAGTTTGGTTTTAGTGAGTACAAGTGTAATTGCTAATGTTAATGTTTGGAGGTTTTTTTTTTTTTTTTAGCAATACCAGCTCATTGGAAAAATCGAATCCAGCGAAAAATATACAGTTTTTGTTCCTGGAAATAATTCCATTGAGGAGTACTGCCAGGCTGCCAATGTGACACAATTGGTAAGCTCACTGCTTGCTTACAATCTGAATATGTATTGCAGTAATTGCAGGGACATGTATACTGTCAGATCAGAAACTTGAGCTGAGAAGATCTGAGTATGGAGAGGAAGAGCATATCTAATGCTAAAAGCTAGGAGAAGTGGCAGAGAGAAATGAGAGAGTTTCCTGGGATGTTACAATAGGAACTGAAAAGACTATTTGGACTCCAAATGCAAATTTCTGTGTAGATTTGTGTGTGATGGATAGCACAAGATCTTCTTCTTCCTGTCTAGCCATGGCATATATGTGGTATTTTTGAGCCTTTTGAAAAGCTCCAAAAACCTTTATGGCTTCATCCCGTAATGGTAACTAGGTGTGATAAGTGCTTTTGTGATAGGGAGTTACTAGTCTCTGTGGGCTAAATTAGCTATTAGAGATTGTCTAGGAACTATTCTTGTGACATACAATTCTAGACTGAATTGTAGTCTAGGAAGTCAGACAAATCCTAACATTTTATTTCTTTGTTTATTTATTGTGGATTTAGGACAATGAGACAGTGCAGTACCATGTTATATTGGGAGAGAAGCTCTTGCCTACAGATTTGAGAAGTGGAATCCATAAGAACAGCATGCTAGGGCTCTCCTACTGGTTAATGTTTTATCAAAACAGCACCCAGGTAAGAATGGTAGATTGTTCTACCATTGATAAACCAATATTTGCTTTGTACACCTTTTCAGTTTACTGACTGTGGCTATCTAACAGCCATCAAGCAATCCATGCAAAAGGAGTTGAAGGTTATCATCTCAGCCCTTTCCTTCTCCTTTGCAGAAGTTTGTCAATGATATTCCTTTGGATGGAAAATTCTTCGAGACGAAGAATGGCATGTTGATTGGGGTTTCGCAGGTCCTCCAGATAAGGAAGAATCGTTGCACGGCCAATACCACGACCATACAAAAGGTAGTGATGATTACCAGTTTGCTGAACACCATTCCACAGGGTTTCTCCGCCTCCTGAACTGAACTGATGAATAGCAGAAGACCTACATCGTCTCTTCCACATGGATGAGACTGTGGCCTGGGGTCTGACTCCAGCTAATCCTCATGTGAAATGGAATTTGGCACCTCTTGGCCTCAGACTCTTTCCTTCTGAATGCAGGAGATCTGCAGCTCCCGTGCAGATCACGTTCAGTTCACTTGCTGGGGCTCTGCCATAGCGCCAGTCACAGGGCAGGCTGGTGCAGGGACTGCCAACATTCTCAGCTGTGGAAGGAGAATCCAACCCAAATCTTGCATAACACCACAAGCTCCCCTACAAGCTGTGTGGGAGTCATGGCCAAAGTCCAGCCCCCACGCATCTTGTGGCTCTTGGCTATCTGAAGATTGTAGGGTCAGACTGAGGCAGGCCTGCCCTGTTACGGATCAGAAAAAACGTTTGTGCAGCCTTGCATGGAGGAACTCCAGGCCTGCAGAAAGCCCTTCCCCAGCTCAGGAGAGGTGTAATGATCTCCTCTGATTGGTTTTGTGTCTTGTCACAGTCTCATCACCAGCGTGGAGAAATAAGACCTTGTATGGAGCTTTTGGTAGCATCCAGGAGCTGAGGGACATGCACTTTGATTTTTATTCTTTGGTCTTTTGAGCCATGGAGATAAATGCATCTTTGTCTTTGTCCCAGCCAGCACCCTGTACAGCACCATTTGTAATTCAAGACTAGTGTCTTGGTGTGACGTGGGTAGAGGGCACACATGTGACTTGTCCTGTTCTCTGTGCCCTAGTCAAGATGCGGCAAGTGTGAGAAGGGGATCAAGTGTCCTCCTGGATCAGTTCTTGTGGTGAGTCTTTGATTCATGTGGCATCTCACAGACCTCACAGACTTTGCTTTGATGGTCCCATCATAGCTCTAGAGATGTCATCTCGTTACCTGAAAAAATATGCTGTTGAGTCCTCTGTGACTCATTCATTAACGAGGTTTGTAAGAGAAAGCAGAAACCAAGAGAGGTTTATGCAGGCAAAACACAAATGTGAACTGTGAAGATCTTAACAGAGTTGGCATGAGGCCTTTGCCTGCATTTCAGGAGCACTTTAGAGCATCTAATGTGAGGACTTTCCCCCATTAGGGGTGGAAACTAGATTTCTTTTTTGATCTCTCACTCCTTAGACATTATCATCAAGAATAGGGGTGCCAATAGCAATTTTCTAGCCCAGACCATGGATACGTTCACAAAGGTGGGCTGGCGGAGCCTGCAGCTTGTTTGTGAGTGAGTGACAAATGTTTCCAGAGAGGAAAACAATGAAACTTTTCATCTCTGTGCTGGATATGAATTGCCTAGCAGCCACATCTGGTTTTGTAGGCTTCATTACTTTACTCTATGTCCAAAAAATGCCAATTACTTTTTCTTAGCTGACATGTATACCACAGATTTGACAGGTAACAAAATAGGCTGTGTGGGGTCACCTCACACCAGGCCTAGCGATGCCTCATTGCTCTCAGCTCTGGGACATCTGGATTTTTAGGGCAGTTCCTGTAGGACAAAAAGAATTATTCCTCTGTTAGGCAAGAACACTGCCATATTGTAGTATCTTCTATCTGTATCTGTGTTACTTATATTTGCAGGAATTTCCAGGAAGCAAGAACCTCGCTCACTGTGAATTGCGCTCTGGGGATACAGGCTGCCATTTCACCTGTGCAAAAGTTTCTCTGGTAAGAAAAACATTTGGCTTGGATTCATTTTGACAAAAGCAAGATGGGTGTTAGAAATACAGCCATGGAAATACAGCCTGTGCTGACATCCTGGCTGAATTTGTGCCTTTGCATAGCTGAGAATGGGCTTGTCTGGGAATTGCTCTCCATCCTGGAGACAGAGGGCACAGGAGAAAAATCAAACCTGCGGAAATGTCTGCATGGTGATGGATTGTGGTCTGCAGCACTGGGATTGTTGCTTTGGGTTTTGTTGTACAGAGGAAGAGAAGGAGTTGAATGTTTGTGGTCAGGTTTCCTAAGGAAATGAGGCATGAATGATGGTATTTTGCTTGTGCATGTGCCTTTCTGAGTAACTGATGAATAACTGGAGCCAAACCAAAGGGAGGAACAGGTCTCACAGTCATTATGCCCCCACCAGTTTTGTGAAAGCACGTGGCTGGGAGAAAACTCTTGAAGAGGAAATAGTAAAAGAAAGGCTTGTGTGAATCTGACCCCTTCTACATATTGAAACATCTCCCCGGAAAGTTTGGTGGGAATGAAAGATTGAGAAGGGAGAGAGGCAGTTGGACAAACTGTACCCACAGGCAGAGCTTCCGTCAGCCCAGCCCTCCCTGGGCACTCCTGTCTCTTCACTGGACGGTGTTCCTCTTCATCTGTTTTGTCCAACTTGGTCCCATCATGGTTGCCTCCCTCTGTGGGTGAATGCAGAGAGAAAGGAGAGCAGTGAAATCAGGCTTCTGAACTGACCTGCTTTCTGGCAGAGCCTCTCTCTGCCCAACAGAGGATCTCACTGATGGGACACACTAGGAGATAAGCTGGATGGGCACAGGACTGAACATTTGTTACCAAATGAAGAGCATTGCTCAAGTGGCTACGCAGACCTTTATGCAAGGCTCTGGCTCACTCCATCCCACCTGCAGATATCTAGTCCCTTCATGAGTTGTCTAAAATGAAGTCTGTCGCATAGTTAAAGGAGTAGAGTAGCTTCCACAACAAAGCCGTGAGCCTGGAGGACATGCTTTTGCTATCCCCTTTGTGCTGCACAAGATAGCTCACCCCAGCCTGTTCTTGTTGGTTTCACAGAGGTCCGTCTGCTGCCCTGGCTACTACGGACACATGTGCGAGATGTGCCCGGGGAAGCCAGGCCAGTGGTGCTCTGGGAACGGGGAGTGCCAGGATGGCATCGAGGGCAGTGGAGAGTGCCGATGTCTGGAAGGTTTCCACGGAACTGCCTGTGAAATGTGTGAAGTGGGCCGATACGGAGCTGACTGCAAATCAGGTGACAGCGATGGCTATTGCAGCTTGTGCCTACCGTGCTGCTCACGAGGGAGAAAAGCAGCCCCAGGACCTCTGAGACAGGCTAACAGCTGGTGGGCCACCAAGGGAAGGGTGGTGGGAGGGAGTGCTTGTGGTCGGCCCCATTTTCATCCTTATCATGACTGACTGCTGTGCTGCTCATCCTGATGTCACCTAAACTATAGAAAGTTGGGATGGTCTGTTCTTGGGCTTTTGGGCCTGATAGGTAACAAGAGCTGATACTCCCATAACATCTTCTTCATGGCAGCTAGGATTAGGAATACAACAGAGTGAAATGGCAGTGAGACTCTGCTTGTGAGACCTGTTTGGTTTGCCAATGATGAGCATTTATTCTTCCCCTGCAGAATGTGCCTGTGACAACGGCATATGTAATGATGGACTGCAAGGGGACGGGAGCTGCGACTGTTTCCCTGGGTGGAAAGGCCCGACCTGCCAGGAAAGTACGCAAATGTGAAGGGGCTTGTGGTGTAATAGCAGTGGTTTTGGTGGAGAAATCTGAATGATCCTCTTTAGCTGCTGGAGCAAATATGCATTAGCTGAGCAAGGTGACCACAGTTGCATGTATTTGCATCCCTCAGAAAGCTTATCAGACTGTCCTAACTCATTCTTGCACGTGAGCCACATTTGTGGTGTGACTTTCCCAACAGCACATGAGCCGTGGAGTTATTTGGGTGAAACTCATGTAGGAAAAAGCATATCATCTTGTTCCATCTCCACTGAGATTTGAGGCACCTCAAGAACCGCCCTTAACCTTGGGAGAGAGATGGAAGCTCCCAGACTGGGTTGACCACGACTCCCGTTACTTGCCTAAGAAGGTGGCAGGACTTGATTTGAAGCCTCCAAAGTGCTCCAGTGTGTCTGCTGGATTGTTTTTTCTGCTCCCAGATGCATTGATTTATGTGAACTCAGGCTACAGCTTGCAGTTCTCAATAAATCTGTCAATCTGTGTAGTAGTATGTCAGAGATGTTTGTTTCTGGGATTTGGGATCATGATTACCATTGGGGTGGGAGGGAACATGAGTTCTAAATCCTTTGAGATTGTAAAAGGTTGCATCCAAAAACTGAGTTTGTAGTGACATTAAATGTTTTAGGGACATTTAGAAATGGAAATTGAATGGAGCTGTCCTATTGGTCTAAATGTAAAACATGACACAAGCTGAATGGGACAAAGCCAAAGGCCCTGAATATCTGAAATAAGAAGGTTTCAGTCCTTGCTTCATTCCTAGCAGTGTGGAGGCCACATGGGTAGGTTCAAATTGAACCATTAGCTCAGAAAGAGAACATCAGAACATCGAATTCACTCCTTTGTACAACACCAGAACATAATACCATGAGGGTTTTCCTGCTGCCATGGAGGACACGAGGGTCAGCATAAGTGCTGGTGTGCCTGTCATCAGTCTGGGCACACGCATGGCAGTGAGGCTGTTTGGAGGGACCTTTACTCTAGATGGTAAAAGTGTCCGCAGTAAGCGCTGTACTGAAAATGCCAGGTCATGTTTGTGTTCTCTCTTGCAGGAACCAATGCTGACTTATGCAATAACACTTGCCACCAAATGGCCAAGTAAGTACAGCTGAGGAGCTGGATCATTCCGAGAAAGCCATTTGTTTATGCTTTACATAGAGTGATTCTGTGTTTAGGGCTTCACAGAGGGCTGTTGGCTGTACCTGCTCATTAATGGTGCATAAAAATCAGTTTCATCTTGGAAACTTTTTTAGTCATAAACCCCATCTACTTTCCCTTAAGGTTTTGTTTGTTCAAACATAAAATATTTCCAAACAACTTCCATATATGTGGATGGAAGAAAGTAGAGACTCCAAGCTGCTCCAAGTCTGGCCTTAGTCATGGAGCAAAGCAAATAGACATCGACAAGCCCTCTCTGCTTTGCTTCCTCCCACCAAGGAATTATGTGGGCTGGTGGACTGTAAGGACTCCCTTTTGCTGCCCTCTCCACCCATTATCTACTCTCCCATTTTGTGGTACTGGCACAGTCCCCTATATTGTACCATGCAGAAGCATGAGGGCACAGTCAAGGAGCAGGGTGTGAAGCCTGTGCCTGGGTGCCAGCTCCATGGCCAGCTTCTGTGGTGGTTTCAGGTGACTTATGGGAGCCTTTGCCAAACCCACCTGGCCCACAATTTAGGCCACGCATGTCTGCGTGACAACAGGTGGTTGTCATTCAGGCCTGGAGTGCACAAAGGAGCAAAGCATCATTTGGAGTTAGTGTAAGTGGAACTAAGTGATGCTGTCCGGGAGGTGTGTTCCAGCTGCGCGTGACTGTCCAAAATCACAGGCTCATTTCTGGGCTGCTGACAGATGGTCGCTAGGTACCAAATGCTGTCAGCCACCACCTGCCAGAGCCCTCCAGTGCCCCTTCATGACCATGAGGAGCACTGGGTAGCAGAGAGGAGAAAAGTGCCAAGCTACAGACAACAGGCTCTATGTTCTATGAGTAGTACAGCAGCTACTCAGTCTCTCCTTGTTTTTGGCCCAAGACGATGGGCGTCCTCCTCAAATGCTCTTTCTGGAGTCTGTAGAGCCTTTTCATGTGGCAGGGCTCTTCTGCTGAGCACCACACCCCTTTTCTAGGTGGGTTTTGCTGCTTACCTGTGATATTTTTGGGTTGATTATTTGGTGCAGTAAAGAAATGGTAACTTTGGGCATGTTTTTCCTTTGGTCATTATGGATGCTAGTGGATGCTAATTTGCACGTGCCAGGCTTGTGTAGTGTGTGTTTCCCACTGGCCAAGCAAATCTGGAGATGTTCTCAATGATTGTTTTTCTGTTTTGTTTCAGCTGCCTGAATGGCTCTGCAGATTCCCCACCCATGTGCTCCTGCTCTGCTGGATATACAGGGAATGGAACCCATTGCACAGGTATGTTTGGCAAGTGTGGCCAAGATTCAAGGCTTGCAAACATCTGTTGAGGCTACACAAATATGAGAGGTTTGTTTGTGAAACAAATGGCATGATGTTTCCAACCAAGGGCAAGGTCATTCAAATCCTTTTCCCCCAGTCATCCACCATGAACGCTGCCATGCTTTGGTAGAGAGGTTTTCCAGTTCGGAGGTTTACACAGTATGCTCTTGATGTTCCTAGAGCCTGCAAGAGAGGGACAAAAAGGCAGGCAGATGTGGCAGGGAGGTTCTTATTGCTTGTGGAGACAAGTGCACGTGAATGGACTGTATTAGTTCTGGTGAAACAGCAATGGTGGCAAAGATAAAGCTATTCTGTCCATGAATCCCAGGAATATAGATGCTTCAATTCCCTAGAATTTCATGATTCTCCTACTGGTTGGCCATGCTGAAATCAGGTAGAAGCATTATAGCAGCTGTGCCAAAATGAGGTATGATTTCAGAATGCTGCTCTAAAGCAACATACAAATCGGGTCTGTGTCAGAAACAAGCAGACAAGAAAAAACACTCAGAGAAATAGCATTATAGCACTCAAATCAAGATATTGGTAGACATCACAGTTCCTTTCTAGTATTGCCCTTGTCTGAAAATGAATAGAGGAAAGGGAAAAAAACACAGTTACATTGTGCAGGAAAATTGTTTTTTCTGAGCTAAGCATTGGTCATCAGTTAGCAAATGCTGTGATGGAAGGACTTATTAGTCCAATTTGGGGATTGTTTAAACTGAGCATGACTTTTGGACTGGCCTCTCACAGGTCTGGATGAGGCCCCTGCCTTTAAAGGACCTACAGTTTCATTGAGAAAAAAAAAAGGGATTTTAATAAAATAATGTGATTTTTGTTAAGATGGATGATCACTCTGGCACTGTTCATCTTCCCTAGATGCTCTGAGCTGATTCTACTTCTCTTGTTTGTGATCACAGAAATAGATCCATGCATTATTGATCACGGTGGCTGCTCCATAAATGCCGTGTGTACTAAAGTGTCCCCAGGAGAGAGAACCTGTGTTTGCAAGGAAGGCTATGCTGGAGATGGGACGCTGTGCCTGGGTGAGTGCTCAATGCATGTTTAGATGATGGTGGCAAGATACCATCCACGCAAAAGGGAGTTTCAGGCTAAAAGCATTACAACTTCAGGTTAAAGCACTGAATAATTTGATTCTTCTTTCAGTCTGTTTATGCAGTCATTGTTTCGGAGTCAGTAATTGCTGGCTTACCTTGATTCAGCAGCGTTTCTGCTTTTTGTTGAGGTGTACACGCATTCACGTACCCATGTACATATATACCTGTAGGTATGTGCTCAGTGAGCTCCCAGATTCCAATCAGCCAAGAGGTCACTGCTGTCTCAGCATAGTGCCACCTGAAACCGGGCAGGGAGCTCACACTGCCCTTGGCACCTGTCTCTCTGGATGGCCTCAGACCAGCGTTTTGTGGTGTTCTGAGATGGGGCTGGAGTTGTGGAGGAGTCCAGTCCTCGCATACCCTTTAAAGAATGCTCAGACAGATGTGGCATCTCAGTGGGCAGATTTATCACAATTCAGATACCCACATGTGGCACAACAAGTAAAACTCGCAGTTGTTCCCCGTTCCTTTGCTATCACAAGTTACTTTGCCACGAAGATGTTTCCCAAGCTGGGCAAGTCCTCCCTGTCGCTTTACCGATACCTCTTTGAGTCACCAGTTTCCAGCTGCCTTGGACAGTCCTCAGCAGTAATGTGGCCTTACTGTTTTACTGCAGAAATTGATCTCTGTCTTGAAAGCAACGGGGGGTGCCACACCAACGCAGAGTGTGTTAAAACGGGCCCACGGAAGGTGAGTAACTAAGTTGAATGTCAGGGCAACATTATTATGAAATTTGTCACAGGTGTCTAATTCTCTCAAAGGCAATCCTTTCCATGGCAGTGCCCTGCATCAGGCATATTACCTTCCACAGAGAAAGTAGCCTGGGAAGGGCTTAAAAAGCTTGCTGCTTCCTTGAAAGCAGATGCTTTCTGTTGGCCAGAGGTTAGAGGCACCCTCAGCCTGTAGTTGTTGACACAAACATGTTTTTTTCCATGAAGGAATGGAGTGTGTGACAGATGCTTTCCACCCAGCTCAGCCATTGTCTGTTTTCTTTGCTGGGCTCAAGTTTCAGACTGAGCATCTGTTTTCCCTCCAGGTTGCCTGCAACTGTCTTCCTGGTTACAGCGGAGATGGTGTGAGCCGGTGCAACCCCATCAACTTGTGTGAACAGGTTTGTCTGCATTTTGCTATTGCTAGGGGTAAAGACCGCAGCCTTGATCCCAACAGTTAACAGCAAGAACAGTGTTAGGCTGCATGCTTAGAGCTGTCTGTCTTGCCTTTTTACATACCTAAGGGATTTCCTGGTGTGTTTGGTTTCCACTGCTTCTCACAGTGACCCACAAGTATGTCAGCCACATGGCATTAAGACAGGATGCCCCTCTTTTGGGAGAAGCAGCAAAGCAACAGCAACACAGGGTTGAAGGCACGTGGGCTTGTTTCTCTGTTTTGTGTGGAACATGCTCAAAAGAGTAAGCTGTGCTCACAGCATCTCTGCTAAGTCTATTTGCAATCTCTTTGCATTGCAGATTTTGTCATTGTTGTGGCTTTCAAAAATAGGGTACAAAAGTCTTGTTTCACTTTTTGATGCTGAAAAGCCCTTGAGAATCTAAGTGAGGTTTATTCTAAGGCACTCGACAGATGGACGAATGGTTTCCTTTCCGCTGGGCTGGGTATAGTTAGCAGCTCCTGCAGGCAAGTGTGGCCATCCAAATTGTTGATGATGCAATTCCATGCAAGCCTTTTGCTCTTCTTGCCAGAACAATGGAGGCTGTAGTCCCTTCGGGCTCTGCAAGTACACGGGTCCTGGCACTCGAAACTGCTCCTGCTCTTGGTACAGTGTCGGAGATGGCTTCACCTGCCATGGCAAAGTGTATCAGGTGAGAAACATGCAAAGCATCTTTTGAGTTCAGGCCTCCTGCCCCACAGCAAACCTCCCTTCAAGCATGAGCCTTGGATCTGTAGTGTTATATCAACATGTGTGTGTGTGTGTGATATAGGAGCAGAGACAGCTGCTCCGAGGTATATTTGGAGTGCCAGCTTAGAGAAGAGAATCACAGTAAAGCAACCTTGCTGCAAAGGGAGCTGCAGTATGAACATTGTGCTGCTCTGTTGGCAGCATTGGCTATGCCTCCAGGCATGTCACATTTTATTAAGAGCAAATTTCTCCCCTGGAAACTCACTTCTTCTAGTCTGTGGGTTCAGGGCACGTGTCACCTGTGGCCATGCCAGCACATAGGATCTAGTCTGGAAGGAGGCAGTCTCTCTCCTGCTCTGTTGCCAGTTTGGTGGCTGTCCTTGGGCACACTGGTGACCTTTTCTGATAATGGCAAATGAAAAGCAGTCATGCCCACAACAGAGCTTGGAGAAAAGAGAGACACTCAGTTTTGTGCTTCTGCTCCTGTGTGTTCAGGAGAGGAGCTTGCCCTGCCAAGGCTATGTCTGCCACTCTGGTAGCAGCACAGAGGGGTTAAAGCAAGTGTTTTGTGAAGCACTCGAGGTGTCCCATGAACACCAAGGCAGTTCAACCTATGAGACAGCCACTGCAGAAGCAGCCCGCTTTTGTGTCCCAGCAAATCCTACCGTCTCCACCTCTGATGTGAATGGTCCGGGCAGAGATCACTGCCTGCTTTATAACCTCCACGTCATCCATGCCCACAGTGCTGGCAAGGGAGGGAGGGCAAAGTGGCTATGGTGTGTCAGAACTTGTTGGAGTGAAAGAGGAAGGAGCAGGTCACTGTGCTGGCTGCTGGTGGAAGAGACTCTGCTAACACCAGCTCTTTCTCTTTGTTTAAGGAGCTCGCAAGGATCAAAGGTGCATCCGTGTTCTTTAAGATGATACTGGTTAGTGACAAACAGCTTTTCCCGTTCTACAATTCCCACTTGTATTTTTTGCAAAAGGGTCTTGCTAACTGGAACTGTGTTTTCTGTTTGCCATCCCACAAATGCTTCCCTGCCACAGGCAGAAAACACCAAGGAGCTCAGTGGAGCAGGGCCTTTCACTGTCTTCGTCCCACGGGCAGATTTCATAGCAAACACCACAACGGTAAGTGTCCTCCCACCCCAAACACTATCAGGTGTCTGGCAAGTTCCAGTTGTGCTAGGGTCTCCTGTGGGTATGCCCTGAACTGAAGTAAAGAGACTGCACTGAAGAGCATTAAATGCATCCCCCATTCCCCGTCAGTGTAAAGTTTGGATGCAGGCTTGCTGCAGAGACAGTCTGGGCAGGGGTGGACATGGTTCCTGTTGTAAGGAAACCCCTACTGGAGATTCTTATGGTCCTCAAAGACCATAAGACTCTGGAGTCTTATGGTCCTCAGAGGCACTGTACCAAAAAATGATGCGTGGTGGCTTTCATTGCCCATGGCTATTTGAGGCTGCTAATAGCAAGGCTTCAGAGTATCCGTGATGAAGACCTCTTATTCCTGCCCTGTTTCCTGGGCACTGCCATCCCACTTCAAACTAGTGGAGACCTGAGGGAGGAGAGATCTTCAGCCAGGACCTCATGAACCAGACAGGTCCTTGACCAGCAGCTTTTTGGTGTCATTGAAGTGGAAGATCCTAACACCATCACTGGCAAGTCCTGCTGGGCAGTTTCACGCCACCAGTCCCAGCCTTTTTTCCATGGGCCTTCCCTATGCTCCCAGTAAGGGAACAATTCCCAAGGACCATGTATCCCAGGCATCACTTGTTCAAGGCCAATGTAGCTGTTTGTCCTCTGTCAAGGGACCTGAATGCTGTTCTTTGTTGTGTTGATTGAAATTTCCCAAAATTCTTGAATGGATTTGTGCATTCGCTGTGTTTTGAGGGAACCAGCTTTCTACCAGGATGGATCAGCAGGGCAGGCCAAGCAGAAGAGCCTGGGGCAACCCAGGTCTCCCTCATCAGGTCTGGGCCTCTCCCACAAGACAAAGAGCCCCCAGTATGATCTCCTTCCTGTTTTCTCTCTGTAGTTTGAGGAGTGGAAGAGCAGAGGACTCCTCCGGGAGCTGCTTCGCTACCACATGGTGGGTTGCCAGAAACTGCTGTTGAGTGACCTAGAAGCCCAAGAGTCCCTTACATCTTTATCTGGCCACAAAATAAAGATCACAGAGAAAGAGGTAGTTCTCTAACATGATTCCCTTCCCTGCCTCACTTGACAGGATGTCACTTTTGCTGTCATTTGAAGGCCACGGTGGTTGTGGTGGGTGATTCCCACAGCCTGCAGGTGGCTCATAGAGCCATGCTCTGGTGGGAGTACCTCACTGCATCCCTTCTCTCTCAGAATAGCATCTATCTCAATGGGGAAGCTGAAGTGGTGATGAGTGACATCGTCGGCGTGAATGGGGTCATTCATTTTATCAACAAGATCCTCATTCCAAGTGACCTGGTGGACCGTAACATTTCCTTGAAGATCTCACAGGCAAGTCTGAAAGAACGTGCCCTAATATCTGCCACAGTGAAGACAGGGCTTCTCCGTCTTTCTCCCAACGGCTTTGATATTGCTGTCCCTGATAAGCCATTTCCCTGCATCCTCAGCCCAAGACCATGCGTGGTTCTCCTCCTTCCTGCTCCTAGCCACGCAGGTGATGTCTGAGGGCATGGATCTGGCTCGTGAAGGTGGCAGCATTTGTGGCATAGCAATATTTGGGACAGAAGGAGCCATGATCCATCATCAGAGAACAGTGCTGGATGTAGGCAGGGGGGTTGTGTCCTGTGCAAACCATCACATTCCTTTTCCAGTGCAGAGCACATTGCAGTGTGGCAGTGAGAGTGTCTTTCAGATACTCCTGAAACAAGTGCTAGCAGCTTATAGCTCCTGGATTTTTCGGTAAATAACACATTCTCTATACAGCACAATAGAGTACTGAAAGTCATCCCATCTCCTGCCATAGCAGCGCCTACCCAGCATGAGTTAGAGAAGTGGCAGCTGCTGAATGCCAGCCCTCGCCAGACCTAGTCCATTGGGTGTGACAACAACAGAGATGAATTTGTCTTGTTTAGCTACTGTGGTTGTAAACCACCTGGTTTCTCCCCTGCACCACCACTCCAGGTCCTGGAGGGGGGGCTCTCTGCCACCAGGTAGAAACCGGCCCTGTGGCAGGGTCAGAAAAGGTGCTGTCAGAAGGCAACCTCCATGGGTTGGAAGGTTATCACACTCATTCCCACACGGAGATTGAAGCTGTTCTGACCAGTTCTTGCTTGTGCATGGAAAGGGAGCTTTTCACCCCGTAAGGAGTTAGTTTTGTCACTAACACAGCAGTCAGAAGAGGCTGGCACCAACTACCAAGGCAGACACCAGAATGGATGCACTGGGCTTTGTGACAGGTCATCTCAATGTCTGGGAGAACCACTGCAAGTTACCTATGGAAGGGACTGTGACCTGAGTCGAGCTGGCATGGTGGCTTTGTTCTTGGCGCCTCTTAGTGACAGTTTGTTTTTCTCCTCCTGCAGCAAAATATCACAGAAGTGGCAGAGGCCTTTGGGTACACCATTTATAGCAAGCTACTGAAGGTGAGCGACCTGACTCCTGCTGTTCCATGGGAAGCTGATGTGTACATGTGCTTGTTCACTTTTGGCTTTTTCTTTGCATCCCCTCTTATCTTGGACAGGATGCGGAGCTGCTGCCACTGATTAGTAACCCTCTGCATAGACCCTTCACCATGCTGTGGCCTACAGATGCTGCATTCAATGCCCTTTCGGAGAAAAGACAGGAGTGGCTGTACCGCAGAGAGCATCGGGACATGCTGGCCTCCTACCTCAAAGCACACATGATCAGAGACACAAAGGTAAATGTGACAACAAACAGGCTGATGCCTCCCAAGGTCACACGTGGTGCTGCTGCCTGCACCAGAGCAGCAGTAGTTTGCCACTGCAGTACATGCAGTGTGTTAACTGTCTTGAGAAGACCCAGCACTGCTTGAGCAAATGAGGCAGCTACCACTTCATCACAAACCTCTGAGGCAGTGTGGCTGAGCTGAAACCATCTTGCCTCAGCTGCTCCGGGAGGCCACACCGCCCCCAGAGCATCAACAGGCTCAGTGCTACAGGGGTGCTGAACAGAGGGAAAGTCCGGCTCAGTAAAACCAGGGTCTGCTGGTCTCTCAGTGCTCAGGAAACCAGGACTAACCCAGCACAGTGACACCATTCCACCCACACCAGCTTTACATGCTGCCGTCACACCCCCTCTCACTGTGGCTGCTGACCCTGTTCCTCACCAAGCAGCATCCCCTTTTTGAATACAAACCGCCAGTTTTGCTTGTCTCTCCCATGTTCTTTTTCCCCTCTCAGATTGTTGCTGGTAACATGCCTCAAGTCAAATTCATACGGACCATGCACGGCTCCACCATCTCGTTCAGCTGCAGCAAAACCCACACGGTATGTGATGGTGATGCTAGGCTCTGCTTCCCACAGTCAGCTGTCAACTGATGCTCTGTGTTGATCACCAGCAGGAAGGGAACACAGAGTTGGGATGCTTGCAGGCTGAGACACCCCATTCCCCTGGCTGCAGCTGGCCCTTTAGAGAGGCTCAAGACCCAGAGGCCAGCTGGCAGGAAAGGGCAGAGGCACATGTACCTACAGACACATGTAGTGCTGACCAGATTGCTAAGCCAGCCATGTGGTGCCATGACCTTTACATGGCATGTGTCACGTGGATAGAGGCCATTTCTTAGGAGCGGTGGCTGTGAAAAATGACATTTGGGTGGTTAAGGACATGAGCGTAGAGTGTCTGAAGAGTTCTTGGGGTGACTGAGAAGTCATGACAGCCAAAAAGGGCCATCTTCAGGTGGTGCAGCCAGGGTGTAGGATGTGTCAGGATCACAAGTTGTTTTCTTCCTATGGTAGGGGGAGCTTCTGGTGGGGAACGGTGATGCCATGATTGTTCAGAGGCACATGGAGTTCAGTGGGGGCATTGCTTATGGCATCGATAGACTGTTGGAGCCGCCAGATCTGGGATCTCGGTGTGATGAGTTCATCTTTGTTGAGCTGCAGGTGAGCACTTCAGATAAAGCTGGAGAGAATCCACACTGTCTGTTGAGCCCTTGCCAGGGAAGAGGGATGTTAGGAGGGCTTACTGCTCTTCCTTGGCAAAGCTCTATGCAGAAATGCATATTGAGTTGTTTTGGGGTTTCTTTCTCCCCTCCACAGAGATCTACGGAGAGCTGCGGACTCTGTGGCTTCGAGCCGCCCTGCCCTGCTGGCTCAGTTCAACGGGTAAAGCTCCCATCTTTGCCACCAAGGTGGCCTGTTGCAGGGCTGATGACAATACCCACATGCCCCTCGTGTTTCAGCCACAAAATGAGGGCACACCTGCGTGTGGCAAGTCCCTTGGCTCAGTCACGTTTTTGGTCACGCAGTTTCGTAGAACAGGAGCTGGGCTGAGCAATGTGGGATCAGGGACCACAGTGGTCCTTACCTGGTCAATCCCAAAGGGGTGACAGGGCTGCGTGGCAGGCCAGCTTCATCCCTGAAGTAGCACGGGGGGCTTTTGGGAGGGAGTGTCACAGCAAAAGAGCTCAGGCTGGCCGCTGGAGCTTCCCCAGGGATCAGGTGGGGAGCAGCTTTGTGCCCTGCTCACTGCACTGCCCGTTGTCCCTCACATGCTCGGTTTCTGGCATGTCCCCGCAGTACTCCCATGGCTCACCAGCCCCACCACATGTTAGGAAGCCTCTGTTTCTTGGCATAAAACTGAATGGGTGGCACAGAAATGTCAAAGTGAGGTGTCAGGGACACAGTATCCAGCGACAATGTGGCAAACTCTGTGTTTTGCCTGTTTCCTCGCAGGGGGGAACCAGGGGCTGCTACTATTACGGAAACCAGCTGTTCAGAAACACTTTTCTGTTTCACCACTCCTTGTTGCGGCCATCCTGGCCGCCCTCCCCGTGGGACCCCTTCAGAAGACACTTCTCTTCCAGGGGGTCTAGGAAGCAAGGCTGTGAGAGGATCTGCATTTCCACCCAGTGGGTCCCCCAGTGCTGCAAGAACCACTATGGCCGTGACTGTCGGGGTAAGGAGTCGTGTGACCCTTCCTGGCCCTTTCTCTCATGGCAAGAAGGCAGTCTCATTCAGCATGGATTTCTGATGTCTACGAACGCACTTCCCTGGGGAAGGGGAAGGGCGGGCAACACCCCAGGCAAGGAGCCCCAGTCCATAAAGGGTGTAGGGAACAATCGGTCCCCTGTGGATGGTATTGTACCAGGGAATTCCCTTTCCTTGAAGAATCCCATGGGGAGCCCTGGGCACCAGGCAGCTGGTGGTAGTTGTCACACATATCACTCATCCCTAGATGCATCCAGTGCACAACCATTGCCAGGCACCTGCCCTCTGTGCTTCATGCACAGGCAGCTTTCATGTTCCTTGATAAGTCTGCTGCCAGGTTAGCATGGGGCAGGCCAGCACAGACTCAGCATCCCTGGGAGCAACCAGGCTGGAAACCATGCCAAATTTGCTCTTCTTGCCCCCATTCTCAAGGCTTTTAGTCATGGGATGTTCCCAGGACTGCCAAACACACTGTAAGGCACACTCACGTGGCACCTGGTGCACAGGCTCTGTGCAGGGCAGTGGGCACTCCTCTCCGGTGCAGGGCCACTTTGTCACCACTGCCTCACTAAGGTGCCCCATTTACAGCATGCCCAGGAGGCCTTGAGGCACCATGCGGTAACCGTGGTACCTGTGACGACAAAATCCGCGGCTCCGGGAGATGCAACTGCAGCCAGGCTTTCATCGGGACCAGCTGTGAGCTGTGTGCTCCCGGCAGATACGGGCCGCACTGCCAAGGTAAGGGGGAAGCCCATGGGCTGTACTTATGGTTCGTATGCAGATGACTGCAGCACATGGTGCCATTTGGAGGGGGGGATAGATGCTGAGTGACCTTCTTTTTGCAGCTTACAGCATGGGAATCAGCTCTGCCACATGTGCATCTGTTCCCCACAACACTCGGGTGAGATCTCTGGGGCTGGAGACACCCCTCCCTGGGCTCTCTGCAGGACAGCTGTTGCTCCAGATGTAGTTTCAAGAAGGCTCTGGGTTCAAAGACCCCCTTCTGGTCTGTCACACACAGCTGAGAGCCCCTGTTTGGCTGAAATACTGGGGTGTGCTCAGCAGGGAGCTGTGCCCATGTGAGGCAAGGGGAAGGAAAAGGCAATTTCCCCTATCCCAAGCTGGGCAGGTCTTGGGTCTCCAGGAACGTTTTTAAGGGCTGAATATTGGCAGGGACTCAGAGGTAGAAGGCATCTCTAGAAGTATCCAAGGGAGGGAAATGCTGGGGGTCTGTGGGAGCTTCCCCTCCTGTGTGGAGGGTGCGTCTTGCAGAGATGGGGGTGGGGGGGTGGGTCTGGGCTGGCAGCAACAGAAAGGGTGTGTGTGTGTGTGTGTGTGTGTGTATGCATGCATGTGTGTGTGTGGATTCATGCATGTCTGTGCATGTGTGCACGTACTGCCATGGCTGCCTGCACGCACTGCCCACACAGGCAGTGCTTCTGTCACATTTCTGTCCCGTGGACTTTCGCTGCAGTGAAGGCAGGTGTCATTACAGTGTTCTTTACCCATTCCTCGCAGAATGTAACTGTACTGAGAATGGTGTGTGCAATGGGGGACTGCACGGCGATGGCTTCTGCTTCTGTGCTGAGGGCTGGACCGGAGAACGCTGTGAAACCAGGCTAGGTGAGGGATGCCAGGCCCCACCGCTGCCTAAACCCTGACCTTGCGCTTCCCCCAGTGTGAGGGACAAGCCCTGTTCCCACAGCGCTGCTCATGGTCTTGCCTTGGGACAGCACAGTGCTCATGCAGCAGCCCTGGGGGTGTTTCTTTGGGGCTGATGAATGGCACCTCCCACACCCCACCCAAAAATCTTGGTTCCATCACCTGCTGTTCCCTGGGACTCAGGGAACAAGCAGCCAGTCAGAACTATCTCCAAAAAGGAGCTGTCAACTGGGGGGAAGGGGAGGGACACGGCTTATCCTGAGATCTGGTGTCAGTTACTGAACTCCACAAGGGTTGGGGAGCCTCTGGGGCAGAGGCAGGTGATGGCAGCCATGCCCATGTTGCAGCCTTTGGATCATGCGTGTGGTTTTCTGACCCATGTGCACTTTGGTTTCAGTCATGACGCCCAAATGCTCGCCACCGTGCCATCCCCAAGCTGTCTGCCGCTCCGGCAACCTCTGTGAATGCAACCTACACTACGAGGGAGATGGTAGAACGTGCTCAGGTAAGGGGGAGCCACCAGGGGATGGGGTGGCGGGGTGGTGAGAGAGGGGAAGAGTGGACAACATGGCATGACAAGAGGTGACCTCCTCCTGAGCAGCTCCATGGAGGAAGGCTATATCCGTGGGATGACAGGCAAGACAGACAGACCACCAGGGGACTGAGCAAAGTACGTTAGTTAACGCAATGCTGTTATCCGTACAGTGATTGACATGTGCAGCCAGGACAACGGGGGGTGTGCTACACAGGCACAATGCACGCAGGCTGGTGTCAACATCTCCTGTGCCTGTGCTGCTGGGTACCGAGGAGACGGCTACGTCTGCGACCCCATAGACCGGTGTGCGGACGGAAGGAACGGGGACTGCAGCCAGCATGCCAAGTGCATCAGCACCGGGCCGGTGAGTACATCCTGTATGTCCAGGGACATCTGCATGCCTGAGAGCAGCTGGAGGACAGTGATGTGACAGTGTCCCCTGCTGCTGTAGGCCCCGTGCCTGCCTGGCCTCTCAGGTCTCAGGTATTGCGCTCATCCTGCAGGCCCTTGCTGCTAGGCTGGGCAACGGTCCTGCTGATGTAATTCTGAGGCCATTTCCCCCCATCCCTCTGTCCAACAGGCATAAGTGGTGCGAGTCATGGCTTTTCTGAACTGTTGTGGGGGCTCTGGGGTGGTCCTTTGGGGACGATGCCAGCCGTTTTTGCAGAGGAACCAGAGCTGCTCACTGCAGAAGGAGGGACACGGAATGTGATGCAGTGCAAGACTCATGAGCCATGTACCCATGAGCTCAGCTGTCTTACAAACAGCACGTGGCAAGGAATCAGTGCGACATTTTTTGGCAGGGTTATGTGCAATTGGATGTGGGGGTAGGACAGAAGCCATGTGGCCTAAGAAAGGCCACATGTTGTGCCACGGTCCCGGTGGGCTGCGGAGGCATTCTGAAGGCTCGTCCCCAGGTTCACAGGGATACACAATTTGCCAGCTGCTATTTGCATGTTTTCAAATGCCTGCCTTCCTTTGTGCTGCAGAATGAGCGACGCTGCGAGTGCAAGCGGGGCTATGTCGGTGACGGGATCCAGTGCCTGGAGGAGGCTGTGCCCCCCACAGACCGGTGCCTGGACAACAATGGGCAGTGCCATCGGGAGGCAATTTGCACTGACCTGCACTTCCACGGTGAGCGAGCCATGGAGAGACCACCCCACCCTCCGTCATCCTTCACCTTGTGGCTGGGGCATCCCTCAGGAGAGGGCGAGGGTGGGAGAATCGAGGGGCCAGGGACTCGTCACCGCAGCTTGGTCCGGTTTTCACAATCCCCTTTTCCCCTATATGTTATACAGGGGAGGATGAGCCTGTGTGGCACCCATCCTCTGCACCCACCCTTAGCTGGCTGTGCCACTTGCACTCAGACAGGGGACCCACGCTGCAGGGAGCAGACTGGGAGACTGCTCACTTTCAGTGCTGTACTGATGCTCCTGCGACTTGTTATTTTGCAGATAAGACTATGGGTGTATTTCATCTGCAGTCACCCCGAAAAAAGTATGACTTCACTTACGAGCAGGCACAGAGGGCCTGCGCAGCAGAAGGCGCCTCCTTGGCCACTTTCCGACAGCTCTCGGCAGCACAGCAGGTCAGCGGGGTGGGGGACGCAGGGCTTCTCGCTGCAAGGTGATGAGTGGGCAAACCACCTCACATTCCCTCGGCCAGGCCCTGGTGAGTGGCAGTGGCCTGCTCCCACTTCGTGTGGCAGCCCCAGGAACCTCCCAGACATCGAGGCAGCAGTCACTGGGTTTGTGTCACAGTGGCACAGTCAGTGCGAGGTTCCCCCATGCCGTCTGTTTGCATGTTGGTGCTTCCTCAGCCTCCAAAGGAAGAAGTCCTGGGGACAGCAGTGGGCAGCCTTACCAAAGGCATTTGTATCTGCTGCTCTCCCTGGTGTATGTAGCCTGTTTCAGCAACCCGGAGGGTAATCAGGTCGTGGTAGCCTTTATTCAGTGATGTCATCCCCAAAACGACTGACATGGGACAGCTGGGGCAGGATGGATGGACCTCAGCTGGTCCTTAGCTTTTGCTCCATGGTCCATGAAACCAGGAGGGCTGCTGGTTCCCACCAGCCACACTGGGCCATGGCTTCAGGCAAAGCCCAGCCCTTTACGTGCCAGGAGAATGCAGTCTAAGGCTGCACAACGGAAGTGTATGTGAGGGCACAAAACCTGGCTTGGAGCTATTATTTTTAATCTAACGATCCATTTTCCTCTGCCAGATGGGATTCCATCTGTGCCTGGTGGGGTGGCTGGACAACGGCACAGCTGGATACCCCACGGCCTACCCCAACCCCAGCTGCGGGGCTAATCGGGTGGGCATCGTGGACTACGGCACCAGAAGCAACCTGAGTGAGACCTGGGATGCCTTCTGCTACCGGGAAAAGGGTGAGTGGCACGAGCACCTTTCCTGGAAAACATCCTCCCCGGCACAAGCAAAGGCTGCGGGGACAGAGCTGCCCCGAGGGCACATCCCCTCTCCTCACACCCATGTCGGGAGGGACCATGCTGAGGGCCATCCAGAAGCCAAGGGAGCGGGGATCTGTGCAGCCACCATGGGCAAGTCAAGGCACAGCTCGATGTTCCTTTGCAGATCTGGTTTGCACCTGCCGTGAAGGGTTTGTGGGAGATGGGTATTCATGCAACGGCAAACTCCCCGAGGTGCTCGCAGACCACGCTCGCTTCTCCACCTTCTATTCCGTAAGCGATGCGCTCCTGGGTCTTCGGTGTGCCAGCGGCCAGGCACAAGGCGAACGGGAGGGATCGAGGGCGAGCAGGAGGAACAAGGGGGGGGGCTCAGCCTGTGTGCTGAGGCAGAGTGCAAACAGAAAGGCATTTTTTCTCCAAGGTTGGGGGGATGTTTCTTGGGCTGGGCATGACAACTGCTTTGAGCTGACTGCAGCGTCCTAATGCGGAAGATCTCCCATCTTTTCCAGATGTTGCTTGATTTTGCCAATGACACAGAAGAAGGATTGGATTTTTTCATCTATTTGTCTGATGACTCCGCTCCCAAAACTCTCTTTGTCCCTCTGAACTCTGGCTTTGCAAAAAATGAAGTAAGCGAACAGGGAATGAGTGGCCACTTGAGGGTGCACAGAATGAAGAGGGGAGCTGTCTCAGCCACTTCTCATCCCTGCTCCGCATTGCTTTTTCAGACACTGACAGGAGAAGAACTGAAGCTCCACGTGTCATCCAGCAATGTCGTACTCTTCAGCTTCAACCTCACAGCAGGCACCATCATCACATCCCAGTCAGGACATGATCTCCACGTGTCAGACCTTCCCGTGGGGAATGGCACAGAGCACGTGGTAGGCTGGACGTCCAAGGAGGACCGAAAACCCCACAAGCTTCCACCCCCCCTTCTATTTTGAGACAGGGAACAGGGGCGAGGCTTGCTGATCGAATGCCAGCACCTCTGTCCCGTGCTGTAGGGTGCCAGGGGGATCAACGACAGGATGATCGTGGAGTGGGACATCATGGCTTTCAATGGCATCATTCACGCAATTGCAGAGCCACTGAGGATCCCACCGCCCACCGTGCACATCGGTCAGGCGAGTGTCTGAGGGCACGTGTGGGGACGGGCGGTGCCAAAGGAGCTGGAGAACGGGGCTAAGGAACCCGCGTTGGCTCCATGGGGGGGGGGGGGAGGGGGGGGGGGGGGGGGTGAGCCTCGAGGGGCAGCCCAGCGCTCGGGCAGAGGAGCACCGTGACAGGGCCAGTTCTCTCACTGTTCTTCACCGCAGGTGAACGGCGGGGCCCAGCCTGGGGGCTCCGTGGCCGCGGGGCTGGCATCGGCCCTGGGCCTCGCGCTGGTGCTGGCGGCTGGCGCTGGCGTCGCCTACTGCTGGGTGAAGCGGCGCCGGCGGGACGGGCAGTTCGGGTACCTCCAGGTGCGGGCAGGAGTGCGGGAGGGCAGGGCCAGGCCCCTGGGACGTCGTGGGGTTTTCATTTCTTATTTTTATTATATTTTATTTGTTATTTCCTGTTTTTTCGTTCTAATTATTTTTAACCTACATTTATTTTTATTATATATATATTTTTTTTATTTCTTGTTTTAATTATTTTTAACCTATTTTTATTACATTTTATTTTTATTGTTTATTTTAAAGTTTGTAATCCCTTTTTATTTTTATATTATATTGTTTTTAACCTAAGGGCGGTCCCCGGGCGGGGCGCTGCAGGGGGCGGGGCCGGTGCGGGCGGGGGCCCACGGGGAGGGAGGGCGAGGCCCAAGGGGGCGGGGCGTGGCCCCAGGGGGCGTGGCCCACCCTAGACCTGCCCCGCCCCCCCCCCCAGGCCGACCTGCGCGAGGAGGAGGAGGAGGAGGAGGAGCCGCGGCCGGACCGCCCGCGCGGGGAAGGGGGGCCGCGCGCCGCCAGGCCCCGCCCCCAGCGGCCGCTGGTCGCCATCCCCAACCCGCTCTACGGCGGCCACGCCCCCGACTACGAACCGCTGCACGTGAGCACGACTCCGCCCCCCTCCCCGTGACCACGCCCCCTCCCCGTGACCACGCCCCCTCCCCTGACTCCCGCACCCCCCCCCCCCCCCCCCGGTGCCCCCCGCCCAGGCGCCGCCACAATAAAGCGCTGCACCCTGCGGACACCGCGGACTCCGTGTCTGAGCCCTTCTCCCGCCGCTGAGCAGGGGGCAGCAGCTGCCAGCCCCCAGCGCTGCCTCCTCTCCTTCCCCCCTACCCCTACCGGATTCCCCACAGCTCACTCAGGACCCAAAGCAAACCCCCCCCCGCCCCCCTCACCCAGCCCACAAAGCGCCACAGGGAGAGGGACGGAACCGGGGAGGGGGGAAATAAACACATCCACACACGTACACAAGTGTCAAACACCCTTTAGTGGCGGACGGAGAGGTGCCGCTGGCCCCACGTACAGAAGGCCGTGGCCCAAAACACCCGGCCCTTCACCGAATGTGCACCATCTCCTCCAGAAAGGGGGTTTTCATGCAGCCCGTGCACAGCTGATCCATCCAGAGCGGCGCCTCGTGCTGCAGAGGGGTGCGCCGTGGGTAGAAGGTGAAATTCACGTCGTAGTTCAGCAGGCAGCTGATGGACGCCATGTAGATATCGGAGAACCGCACCAGTCGGCGGGAGAAGTACGTGGGGTTGTGGAAGGTGCGGAAGATGCTTCCAAACTGGGGGTTAAACAGGTTCTTTGTCAGTGACCTGCGAGAAAAGAGAGAGAGCTGTAGGCAGAAGGCACTCATCAGGCTCGCTCCCTGCCCAGTAGGGCCCGCTGGACCAACCCCTCCCAGCACAGGCTGACACCACCTCCCCTTTCCCATCCCACCCTGCATCCGACCCGTGCAACCTCTCAGGCTGCACCCCGCCCAACACAGGCACCAGGGAGGTGGTGCAGACCACCAGCTGCAGCACCGCTTTCCCCAAAATGGGTTACCAAACAGACCCAGTGCAGACCTGGGAGCCTCCGAGAGCTCATGAGCAAGCAGGGCAGTCACTCACCTGATCTCCTGTCGCTCCTTCATCCACTCCAGCAGTACCTGCTTCGACTCCGCATCCTGATACATCTGCAAAGACACCAGCAGCAGCAAGCACCAGGTTACCTCAGTCCTGCGAGCCACACCTCAGGTCTCCCCAGTTTCTATCATAACTCCTAATCCCACAAGGCCTCTGCACTACCTTCCTTTGAGCAGGACGAGATGCTTTTTGAGAACACAGGCAAAATAGTATATCCTCTGATTCCCACACTAAGCCCAAGTCTCAGACACAGAAAGCATGCTACCCACCCTGCTCAGACAGGAGCTCTTTACCTGCATTCTCTCCAGCAGCCCCGTCAGAGCCTGCTGCCAGGTCAGGGAGTGCATGTACTGCTCCGTGTTTATGATCCGAATCTCTGTCTCCAGTTCAGGGACTATGGCTCCAGTCCTCCAGCCGTGACGCAGCATGAGGTCCTAGAGGTCAGGGTGAAAAAAACAACCATGAGTTCAACATGAAGACTGAAAGCTAAATACAACCCTATTTCCTAGAAGAGTGGTCTGTTCCCATCGCAGATCCTCAGGGGACAGGCATTCTAACAGTCTGGTTTGGGTCCTGCCAGTAACACCCATCTCCCAGGCACCAAGATCAGCTGCATGAAGCATCCAGACATGAGGGATACACATAAACTGCTCTCAAGTTCACAGACCGGCAGTTGTTCTCTAACCATAAGTACTTCAGGAGCCCTTTCTCCACTGTTTGCTTCTGCATGACAGCAGAGTGAGGGTGCTTATGTCCTGTAAGGGTCCCAAAAGCCACAGCCTGCGGAACACCAAGCACTGTATGCCAGAGACACGAGCACTCAGAGCAGGGCACTGCCTTACTGCTTTTTACTCACCGCAAGGTCACTGTACAAATGGTCACCAAAGTAGAGCACCTTAGATCCACGCCAACCTGTGAGCCTCAGAAAGTCAAAGAGATTACCCTGCAAGTAAGAGGAGAACAGAAATGTGGGTACGGGCCAAACACCTTCATCCTCACTGCCTGGTACCGGGCAGCCACCTCGGCAGCACTGTCCGTGCAACTGGATGTGCCACTGTACCATGGCACGCTGCTGTGAGCACTCTCTTGAGATGTCAACCTGCTCACTCCCCCACCTTCCAAACCCACAGGTTTCTATCCTTCTCCATCTTATCTCACTTTTTTCCCCATGTAACAACCTCCCTGTGTATCCCTCAGCCTTCCTCAGGCTACAGAAAAAAGCCAGAAATTCCTTATACCCCAACAGGCAAGGGGAAGTTGTGTGCATTAGGGCACAGCAAGTCAAGGGGACTGCACGGACCAGGAGGCAACAGGAGGAAGCAGCATAGAGACCAAAAGTGAAAGACACCTAAATGAGAAAGGCCTGACTGCTGGACAGAAGGAAGCCTGGGTGTTCTGGGGGTAGGAGTTGCTGGGCTCAGATAATGAGGATTTCACCTCTCAGGATACACAGAATCACAGAATGTGAGGGATTGGAAGAGACCTTGAAAGATCACCTAGTCCAATCCCACTGCCGGAGCAGGAACACCCAGATCAGGTCACACAGGGACGCATCCAGGCAGGTTTTGAACATCTCCAGAGGAGACTCCACAGCCCCCAGGCAGCCTGTTCCAGTGCTGTCACCCTCACTGCAAAAAAGTTTTTTCTCATATTTAGGTGGAACGTCCTATGTTCCAGCTTGCACCCACTGCCCCTTGTCCTATCATTGGGTGTCACCGAGAAGAGCCTGGCTCCATCCTCCTGACACTCACCTTTACACATTTATAAACATTAATAAGGTCACCCCTCAGTCTCCTCTTCTCCAAGCTAAAGAGACCCAGCTCCCTCAGCCTTTCCTCGTAAGGGAGATGCTCCACTCCCCTAATCATCCTCGTGGCTCTGCGCTGGACTCTCTCAAGCAGTTCCCTGTCCTTCTTCAGCTGAAGGGCCCAGAACTGGACGCAGTATTCTAGATGTGGTCTCAGCAGGGGGAGGAGAACCTCTCTCGACCTACTACCCACAGCCCTTCCGATACACCCCTGGATGCCATCGGCCTTCTTGGCCACAAGGGCACAGTGCTGCCTCATGGTCATCCGGCTGTCCACCGGGACCCCCAGGCCCCTCTCCCCTTCACTACTTTCCAGCAGGGCAGACCCCAACTTACACTGGTGTCTGGGGTTGTTCTTGCCCAGATGCAGGACTCTACACTTGCCCTTGTTATATTTCATTAAGTTTCTCCCCACCCAATTCTCCAGCCTGTGGAGGCCCCGTTGGATGGCAGCACAGCCTTCCATGGCAGCACAGCCTTCCGGCCTGTCAGCCACTCCTCCCAGTTGTGTGTCATCAGCAAACTTGCTGACGGTGCACTCCATTCCCTCATCCAAGTCATTGATGAATATATTGAACAACACTGGTCCCAGTACCGACCCGTGAGGGACTCCACTAGATACAGGACTCTAACTTGACTCTGTCCCATTTAACCACCACCCTCTGGCTTCTTCCCTTCAGCCAGTTTACAATTTCCAGAAAGGAGGGCAACAACAGGCTGGCTTAGAGGGCCGTATCACTTGAACTTCCCTCTCTCCAGCGTAAAATACAAGCCCCTGAGATACCGCTCATGCAAGACACCCACAGCACAACTACCACACAGCTGCACATCAGGGGACAGGAAGAGGTCAGCTTAGGAGCCTGCAGCAACGTCCTAGCACAGCAAGGTCCACAGTCTCTAATGCTTGCCAGAAAGCATAGCGTGAAAGAAACCATAAATGCTGGAGACAGGATGGACTATGACCAGGATACACTCTGTCACATCCTGAGAAACACACTTGGGCAACAACTTTGATGCTGTTGGATGAGTGGGGTGGTGGGGGAGGACCACAGAGGACCCCAAAATCCCACCTCCCTCCCTCCCTTTTTCCATTCCCCAATGCAGCACTCAGCTGGTTGAGCAACCCCAGCCACAGGATGTAGGTGGTCAAGAGCAGAATTTAATTCAGCATGGATGAAGTGCACCTTTTCTTCTGAGGGAGTTGCTAACCCAGTGAGAAAGTTTGCACATGGGAGAGAGACTTTCTATGAGCTCTCCTTGCATGTTCCCAGCTCCTGGCTCTCGGCAGAGGACGGGACCATAGCGGAGCGCTTTGACAGACCCGCTGGACAGGCCAGAGGCTTCTGAACAGCACTGCCCAAGGACATGACCTACTTTTCTACCGCAGGTCAGGTCCCAGCTACTTGACCGCAACCTCACTAATAGATTCTTCCCGTGGGATCCCACAGCTCACATAGCCAGGAACAAACCGTCCTAAAGCCAGAGGCCACTTTTTCCTCAGGGGACAGACCAGCTGCTAGGAGAACACCCCAAGGCAGCAAGTTCACCAGAGCCCATTCCTTTGGACACGCCTGTCTTTCAGGAAGTGGAGAAAGAGGGGAGCATGACTTTGTACCCTTTTTGATCACCCTTTTTTCTTCATTCTCTACCCCAGAAGTCACCTCAATGTGAAACCTCTCCTCACTTACAAACACCTTCCTAAAAGTGCTAGGCAGTCTTTTACAGCTTTGTTAGCTCCTGCCACCTTTTCCAATCTTATGCAAAACGATTTGAAGTGAGATGTGGAAGACCTCTGCATACACATCAGATTGCAGACAGCTCGGGACTAGCACACTCTCGGGACCCCCTCCAGGACAAAGGTTTCAGGACTGGGACATAAGAAAAGCCAAAGGAAAAAACGCAGCTATCAGCCACCCTGGGCGATGTCAGAACAGAGCTCCTAAGGTGATGTTCACAGGGCAGGGGGTGTCCACTGGGTCTGACCCCTGCTACACGTGCAGAGGATGTTCTCCTGCTTCCCCTTTTCACACAGACTGGGCAACAGTGAGGAGAAACTCAGCCTGGCAGAGAGAACTCAGCACAGGTCGTCCTGTGCAGAAAGCAAGCACCCAACACCCTAGGATAACTGCCCAGCTCTGCCCTTTTCCCCTGCCCTGGGAAACCCTCCATCTCCAACACAAAGACCAGCTAGGCTGGGCGGAAATACATCACTCCAGTTATACACCTTTCTGAAGCACCACCCACACACAGAGCTACACAGGAAACCGTTTCAGAGCTGCAGACAAAAAGTTTTCTTATCAGACAGCTCTGTCACAACTTATTTCAGCTCTGCCTCCTGCAACTGAAAAGCTTTCCCACACCTGGCACAATCCATCTCCCACCACGTTCAGAGGTCGGTTTATCATACACTGACAGGCATAACACACCTTGGCAGGGCTTTCTGATATACCCAAAGACACCTTATCTTAATGTGCACATCCCAGCAGGAGCTGAGAAGACTTTTCAGAAGCTTGCAAATCCCAAGGCTATTGCTCCACAACATGCCAAGAGACATGCTGAAAGCATTTGGGGAACTATACCATACAGGCCAAGCAAAACCCCGCTGTACACGGCCAGAAGGCTTCTCTCACTGCCACCAGCCAGCACAGCACAAAGCCTAGAGCATGTCTCCTTGCAAGTGCTCTTTAACTTTTCAAGGATCTATTTTTCACTTTTCAAACATCTACAAGTGATCTACAGAAGTGGCCATCATTTCCCCCGCACCATGACTAAGCAGATTTTCTAGTTTTCTCACTATTTTCAGGCTTTTCCAGCGATTTCCCAAACTCCAGGTGTATTATGAGTCCCCAGACTCTTGCTTCATACCCCTTACACATCCAGGTCACCTTACCTCTTTGTAGATCTTTCCTTTCTCCAGCTGGTTTATTTTGTCCCACTGCAGTGAGCCGTTATCATCCAGTTTTCGAAAAGGTCTGGAAAAAACAGAGGGGAGATATCAACTTCTTTTGATTTTTAATGGTTGTTACCCAGTGACTACAACATTCAGATCAGAAAACTTGTTTATCTATATAACAACTCATAATAAAAACACTATATGAGAAGTGACCTTCGGGGCCTTCTGCACTCTTCTCAGGAAGAAAGTGTGAGAAGAAAATATCTTTTCAGACTGCTTACATTGACTGCAACCATTTTATGCCAATGGTTAAATGCCTAATACTAATACAAGACTTCCTCTGAAGCTGTAAGGCCAAGGCTTTGTCCTGAAACGCTTTGTGTCCTGTTCCAGCCAGGCCACCCCCAGCACAGCAGAGATTGGAATGTCTTAATGGGATAAAGTAGTCTGCAGAGTGGATGGGAAACAGTCTCCATGCTGATCTTGGCAGCTGACCTGAGGTGCCCACTGTTGCTCCTGAGGGCTTACCTGGTTACCTTCCACTTGGACAGAAGAAACAAATCAAGGCTTAAGTTATTTGATCACCATGAACTTCTATGCTTGAACAGAGTGTTACTTCCTCTTGGAACATGAGGCCCAAACTGCGAGCTTCGGGACCAAAAGACTTCACATGAAGCTGCTCCTGCTGCGAGCATAGTGCAGCCTCATCCAGAAGTACCGTACAATCCTGAACTGCCGCAGGGCAGAAGGAATCCAGCCTCCCACCACAAACTCTACAGCCTGGGCTAGAGGCCTCCCAGAGCACAAGTGATCTCCAGGGCATACCTGCATTTCCCCTCAGAGAAAGCACTCCACAGTTGACTACAGCTCACCACCAGGAGGCTTCCCCTCACCTTGGATGAATGTCCCTGTCATTCCCCTGGCTTATTATGTGAGTGGACCTTAGGCACCATGCAGCCATATGCTTTAAGTCTTGGAGGACCAGGTCATCATCACTCCAGGCCACATATCTACAACATTTCACCCACATCCCATGGACAAAACCCTTACCGGTCAGCACAAGTTTTAAAAACAGTTCATAGATTTACTCCTGCTTATGGTAGTAGCCTGGGAGGTGGGCAAAGAAAATACAGAAAGAGAAAACAGCAGTCCTCTCCCTCAAGGGCCAAATACAGTAGTTCCTGGCCAGTCGTAAATTGAGGCAACAAAGCAGATACAAATTCCCCAAACCAATAAACAAAAGAGCAAAGTGAGGATAGCAACCTGCCTATCAGCCGGCTCCTTGGCAGCTCCTAACTGACCACAAAACCCAGCTGCCACGTACAAAGACTTTCAGAGCTGCCAATTACAAAGCAGCATATATCCACTAACTAAAACCACAGATATTTGCTTTCAGGAACTGGAGAAGGAAAGATTTTGGCACACTCTCAAGACCTAGTGCCAAGAAACAGGCAGCTGTCATACATACCATTCCACTTCTTTTCTTTCTAAAGATTTAAGTGCACTAATACCCCTAAAAATCTAAGTTAAGCCCAGGCCACAAAAAACCCGTTGAAGCTTAGGATAGCTAGTTTTAAAAACATGCTTTCTGCTCGGCATTACCCATGTGATCTACTTATTCCCAGACTGGTCATTTTTTGTTGACTAAGATGAAAGCCTCACAGAGAGTATCTGAAATGACAATGGAAGGCTGGATATGTACTGGATCCAAATTATACTTAGGAAACTATAAACCACTCTTCGGGAAGGTAAGAGGAGCCATTCACTCCAGGTACTGGGGCCCAAAACCTCAGGCCAACGTGCAGCACTGCAGTATTGCCTTAGGACACATACTTCCGCCGATCAGTGAAGAAATTGGGTTTGTCAGCTTGCACAATGACCATGTCAAATAAGTCCCGCCAGTTCTTGCCAACCATATGTTTCATTCCTTTGTCCCTAGGGGAAAAAAGGAACAGAAATGTTAACGGAACCCTTTTCAGCCAACATTGCATCTTCACAATAGTCTGTCCTAAAACTATTCTCATTTCAGCAACAAAGAAAAAGCACAGAGATTTCTGAGTCCCACTAGGGTGTCTGATTGCATGGAGGATTGATGTAGCACTTGACCATTTCCAGGTGTCCCACCCTTTCTCTTGCTACCAGAGGAAGTCCAGAGGAGTCTGTGATGCGGCACAGCTGCCAGAGTTTGAAAGTGGCAGTTCTGTAACACTGAGGCCAGTCACAGACTCATAGCTTCTCCAAGAAGTGAAAGTTGGTGGTGTAGAAAGTGGGGTGCAATGTTCACCACAACCGGTTCCTCCAGAGTGCTCTCACCACTATTGCCACAAAACTCACTAGTGTACAACTTTCAGATGCTCACAGGAGAGACCACACTGCAAAGCTCTTGCTGTGCTGCGGTGATGCATCAGTGGGCAATAATGGTACTCACACAAAGCTAAAAGGACTGTTTGTAATGAGGAAGAGTTTCTTCTTGTGGTTCACGAGTCGGTTTAGGACAGCATAGATTTCATCACCGTGCAGAATATACTGTTCTATATTGGAATAAAACAGACATCCATCAATCAAGAAATTTTGGCATAGATCATGACCACATTTCTTAAAATAAATAAATAAAACCAAAACTTGGCCCTATACCAATAGGGCTGCAAAAGAACTGAGCTAGATCCATCTCAGGTAGGACAAGTAGTGAACCACTATGGTTATAAAATGGCCTTCCTCATCCTCATCAATCCCACCCACAGAGATGAAAAAGACTGAGGAACTGAAAAGGCTGGCAATGAAGAGGGTTGATCCCAAACTGTTACAATGAACAGGCACAGCCATTCTAGGCCATGTTCCTACCAGGATCTTTCTTTCCTCTGAATGGAAGCCTTGCTAGTCTTCCCAGACGGTGCCTTTGCACATTCACACCATGACAAGGACTGTCACCCCTCACTTAAAGGCAGAAGGAAAACAGAAACACAAGCAGTGAGGTAACTTTTTTCCATTAAAACAGATCCTCCATCATACCCTAAATATAACCTGGTCCTCAATGCCACTCTACCCATAATCAAGTATTTTATTCACTTCTATGTCCACCTCATTCCTGCGACTTACTGTAGGATCTATGCAGCAATCCTATGCAGAATACCACATAGTATAAGACACAAAAATAGATCTGGCACCAGAGCTCTGCTTAAACTCACCCATATCTTTTTCAATCCATTTGTACATCACTCCTTTCACATGCACATCTCTAATAGCATCCTAAAGAAAAGGATAGGGAAAAAGTTTCAGTTTTACAAATAGCATTCCTGCTTCCCAACATGCAAGTCTATTGCCACCATTGAGGAGCCACACAGTAATGACACATCCCCTCTTCTTGTTGAATGCTACATCGACACAAAGCAGAGGACTTGTACAGCAAGGCTCACAGACATGCTGAAAAGAGCACAGTGATTAGTCAAGCTGACACAGTATAAAGAGAAAAACCTCAAAACCTATCTATCTGGCTGGTCTTGGGAATCTGGAGAGGTCCCAGTCAACTGGAAGCTGGCAAGTGTTGTCCCAGTTGTCAAGAAAGGAAACAAAGACAACCTTGGTAATTACAGGCCCGTCAGCCTCACTTCGGTGCCTGGTAAAGTTATGGAGAAGATTTTTCTGGGAGTTATTGGAAACCACTTGAAAGTCAATGCAGTCATTGGTCACAGCCAACAGGTTCACAAGGGGAAAGTCCTATTTAACGAAATTAATTTTCTTTTATGACAAAAAGTTACCCACCTAATTGACCAAGGGAAGACACTCAATGTAATCTTTTTGTATTTCAACAAAGCTTTCAGTACTGTCTCTCACAGTATCTTTCTGGAAAAAACATTCACTTTTCAGCTAGTCAAGTATGTAATAGGGTGGATGAACAATTGGCTGGTGGGTCAGGCTCACAGGGTTGCAGTAAACGGGGTTACATCAGGCTGGCAGCCAGTCACTGGTGGGGTTCCCCAGGGCTCTATTTTGGGGTCAGTTTTCTTCAGTGCTTTCATAAGTGATCTGGATACAGGACTTGAATGCACACTAATTAAATTTGCATGTGATACTAAATTAGGAGGAGCTGCTGACTCCTTGAGGGTGGAGAGGCCTTGCAGAGACATCTTGACAGATCAGAGGGCTGGGCAATCACCAACTGCATGAAATTTAACAAGACCGAGTGCTGGATTCTGCACTTGGGACGTGGCACCCCTGGCTATACAGAGAGGGGGACAAGAGGCTGGAGAGTGGGGAAAGGGGACCTGGGGTTCTGCTCGTCGGCAGGTTGGACAGGAGCCATCAGCATGGCTGGGCAGCCAGGCGGCCAGCCCTGCCCTGGTTGTCTGAGGCACACATGGCCGGCAGAGGGAAGGAATGGCCTGCTCTGCTCTGCTGGTGTGGCTTCACCTGTGGGCGGGTTTGGGCACCACAGTATGGGAAGGACATCAAACTGTTAGAAAGTGTCCAACGGAGGGCTACAAAAATGGTGAAGGGTCTGGAGGGCAACACGCATGGGGAGCAGCTGAGGGCCCGTGGTATGTTCAGCCCAGAGCAGGGCAGGCTGAGGGGAGGCCTCATGGCGGCCTGCAGCTCCCTCATGAGGGGAGTGGAGGGGTAGGCGCTGAGCTGCACTCTCTGGGGACAGTGACAGGACCCGAGGAAACGGCATGGAGCTGGGACAGGGGAGGGTCAGGCTGGGTGTTAGGGAAAGGTTCTACACCCAGAGGTGGTCAGGCCCTGGGACAGGCTCCCCAGGGCAGTGGGCAGGGCACCGAGCTGCCAGAGTTCAAGGAGTGTTCAGACAGCGCTCTCAGCCATCGGGTCTGATTTTTGGTGGTCCTGTGTGGAGCCAGGAGCTGGAATGCACAATCCTTGTAGGTCCCTTTCAACTCAGGATATTCTACGATTCTATGAAAACACTACTTCCTTTCTGCTCCTGAAAACCAGCACACATTTATGCACTGTTACCATGGCAATCAAAGACTGCATAACTCCAAAACTGTTTACTGCCCCCAAACCTCTGTGGCTCAGACCTTAGCTAGCTTTACTTCCTTCCTTATGCCTGTGGAAGCTCTGCCAAATGTGATCCAAAGGATGGGAGCATGGCCGAAGTGAACAACAGCAAAAGCAAGCACCTGTGATTCCTATGGGCTTCCATGAACCAGGGAAGGCTACTAGTCCGAGCCCCAGGTAGCCAGCGGGCACAGAAGCGTATATGAGTGCGGGAGGGTATTTTTTTTGCCAAAACAGAGCTGCCCACTTTTCAAGATGGTTTTCAAGTGAAAACAGATGTTGTTAAGGGTATCCAAATATCCTCTATTTTCCAGGCCAGAGGCCAAGATGCAACATATTTTTGGACACACCCAAGTGAGATTTTTCACAAGTCTCCATCCAATGAGATATGCCAGATACACAAGACCATTTCCAGAGCAGCAACACATTTTGCAGTGTTTGCACATGTTTTCAAGGTACCATTTCAATCCATGACAATTTAGACAGGTAAGCACAAAGGCTGCCTTTCCCCAGGATGCTTAAATCACTGCTACACTTAAGTGCACTCCTTTAGGAGATGCGCCTTCAGACTGCATTCACCACTGCCATTGCTACAGTAACACCTGCACACACCACCCACCACACAGCCACCTGGTCTCAATGCCATGCTGGTGAAACATGCGTGTCACCCAAAAATCATTTCCTTCAAGGCAGGGGGAGAACTTGAGTTTACATTTTAGGTGAGAGACAATGAAGGAGGAAGAGGCACCTCTGTATGGTGGAGTTTTAGAAGTCTCTTTCCACTGTTCGGATTTGAATGGTAAAAAAGGCAGAGGTCACATCTCATTCACCAAGAGACTGCCCTATTGAGCTATGAGAAAGAAAAAAAGAGCAAGAGCGCTAAAAAGAAAACAACTTTCTCTTGACCAGCACTGGCACTAAAAGCAAGCAACGCCTGGGATTTGAGTCAAAACTACATTTACAGAGCAGAAAGATTCCAGTGTGCTCTTCCCCCCCAAAAATAATAACAAGAAAAATGAGAGGGGAAAACTGAGTTTTCTGCAGGTAAAATCTTGATAGCCTGAGGAGGTGTCAAACAGGGCACAAAGATTCCTTCAGAGGAAAGCAGCTTAAGCTTTCTCACTTTAAAGATGAGGTGGCCAAACTGGTGCAGCAGGACTACAGGTTTACATGCCAGCTTCAGCCTTAACCACTGCCTCGGGGACTGCCCTTTTGACTCAGTACAGTGTCTCTAGCACTCAATTTGCTCCCAAACACACAGCACTGCAATTAGGATTACCACCAAGAAATACGGAAGAGCATCAGGTTCAGACATGTCTTACTTAACCTACTGTGAGCCTGCATTGCAATAACAACTGGGGTTACGCAAAGACTGACACCTGCCTGTGTAGGCAAAGGATCTTTGTGCTCATGTCCACAAAGCTTTTCTTTGCACTTGCAATGCAAAGAGAAAAGTTTTGCAAAAATGTTTTTTTATCCTCATTGTCCAGAAAAAACCAAACTGCTCTGATAAGAGCACATGCCAGTTCCCACCTTTTCAGTAAAGATTTCAGGCATTGGCACAGATTTTCTGTTGCACCTCATTTCTCTGCCTACCTCAGTCACTCCTTCAGGAACAACCACAACCCTCAGCAAGGATGCAAAGACAATTGCCAGGATTAGCACTCAGGAGCTTAAGGGCTTGAGCACACTCCTTGCCCTGTATTGACTTTATATTAGGCTATGGCAACCACCTGCCTGCTCTCAAGACTTCAGCTAGGAACAAGTCCATTTTGACCCCAAAAGAAGGCTCAGAAGACACTCTTGACAGAAGACCGCTGGAATCAGCTGTGTCCCCTCTTCTCATTTTCCCCACCCCAAAAGGAAAAACAAAAAACAACTACAACCCTACAAACATGTTCAGGTCTTGTGGGAAACAGGCTGGCATGCCCTTATCAAGCACAAACAGCAGGTCAGAACGCAAGCTGTAATCCTTGACTGTAGTGAAGCTAACAGGGCGGATCCTTATCACAAGAGCAGCAGCATAGATGCAGCACTTCTCTCATAAGAAGCCTGAACAGTGTATGTATGGGCTGCTGCTGGAAGATGAGCATAACATTCCCATGAGATACAATCCCAAAATCCCACTCCATGGAAAAAAGCATGCAATAAGGCCTTGGCTACCAGGGCCTACACCTCATCTGTCAACAAACGTCACCTAGGACAGCAGTCTCAAGCTCTTACATCTTGCCTCTCGCATTAACTAAGAAGCCAAACAGTACTCCACTCCCTCAGTGGTGACAGTCCAGTATAGGCCTTTCAAGTGCAGGGAGTGAAGCTGTTGGGCACCACTCGCACCTTGGAGTAATGGGTTCTTGAAAGCCACAGTCATGCACAGAGGAACACCCCAAAAGGATCACACTACTCTGTGGATGCAAAGGAAGTTGGGGTGGATTTTCAGAACAGGCAAGGGCAGGTTTTTCATGACAAACCCTTAAAAAAGGCAAACTGTTTGGTACATGGTCAGAACGAGCCTCTTTGAAAAATGACGTATTAACAGGAGAACAGAGCTTACCACTCTGCAGGACCAGAAAAGATTTACGCAAGCTTTGTGGCGTATTTCCCATGGAAGAACCTTCAACCTAACCGGCCTAGGCACTTCTGCAAGAGATATGTACAGCAACACTAAATCTGTAGCACAATCACATACCTAACATGTTCTGAAAACACAGCTTAGTTTTCCCTGGCAATGCTCTAATTTAAAGGGGCAATAACACAGTCATATTAAACTACTCACCAGCAACCCTTAGGTTTGGATACTGCAAAGCTCACAAGCAAAAGAGCTTGCAAATCTGATGTGGTATGAGGCAGTTGACATTTTACTTACAGATATATCCTTGTAAAGATGGACCTGGTCAAACTCAATGCCGTGAGTTATGAAGTAATCAATGACTGAAGAGAGCAGCGTCATTTCAGGAAGAGAAAAAATGTCCATAAATTGCTTAAGTGAAGGACCCTGGAAAGCAAAAAATGAAGGAGATGCATTGAACAAAAAATAATTAAGGAAAAAAAAATGAAAAAGCAAACCCAGAAAGCAAACCCTCCTCATGCGGTACCATTTGGAAGATGTTCTGGGCTAAGAAAAACACTAAGGTGGAAATAGACAATTACATCCAGACCAAGTAATAACTCACCTTGCGTTAGGCAAGGCTGCATCTCTCCTATATATTTGCTATTTTCTTAGCCTAACAATAAACTTATCAGCAGATCAACAGCAAAGTTTCGCTCCAGAGAGGCCACCCACTACAATAAAGCTTGTTTATTCAGTATGTACCACCTGTGCAGAGGAATCTGGCGAGTCTCACCAGTAAACTGAAATCAAGTTTTTCATTTTTCATCACTGAAATGCCAGATCAGCCAAGGGAACAGTTATTAAGATCTTGTATGTAAAAAGCAGTTTGGAAAGTAGACCTCTCAATGAACTCAGTCACCAGAGGTGCCTGGCAATCCTGCCACATCATGCCCACACATGTGAGCTTTGAGCAATCCATGACCAACAGTTGCAAGTCTCTAGGATAATACTGGTCCACATCAGAAGGTATTTATTATAGCTGTGTGAAAGACAGACATCAAAGCAGCATCCAAGAGATCACAGAGGGTACACACAGTGGAGCACACAGAGGACACACGCTGCCTAATACAAGGGTAGAACGAAAGACTAGCGCTAACTAAAGGCAATATTGGGGCAACACAAACCGGGATCAAGAAAGAAGATGCAAAAGGGCAAAGGAATAACAAACAGCATTTTGCCTGGGGTCTGTTACCAAAAAAAGCTGTGATCAAAAGCTATGTCACTATGCTGAGGGTTATACAGTTTCCATCCAGGCAGCACAAGACAACTTGACCTACAGCAAAGAGGACACCCTTTGGTTTGGGCCACTTACCAGACAACCTTGTAAAATGCAGATAACAATCAGACTCCTTAGCGCAATTAAGCAAAAATCACTGTGTGTCAAGCCAAGTCAGATAAGAAAAAAAACATTATCACTTCACAGAGTAAAAAGTCATTAGAAATTTGAAAAATAACAGGCTGGCAACTGAAAGCCATGTATTATCTGTAAAGCGTTGGATAGATTGTGAACCTGGACCACCCAATCAGTGGGGAAACAGGGGAGGGTCCTGGTCAAGAAATAAAGTATATAAACTGTGTTATGTAACTGGTAGGTGCACCCCTGTTTGTGGGACGCCCGCCACTGCAATTGCGAATAAAAATGCTACTTCACTGAGATCCTCGCCTGAGCCTGTTATTGGCCACAGAGTGTTCCTCACAGCAGATGTTCCTGTTACCCATACCCAGGTGGCTCCATCAGCATGGCACACCGAGGGGAACAACGTCAAAGATCCCTACAAAAGCATCACTTCACACCAGTTGCACCACACCTGCTGACACCAGCACTCATCTTAAATTGGATGCTTTCCCACTAATGTGTTAGCGGCACAGACTGAGCAGACATTGCTGGATCAAAACATCATTAGTGTACGTACCTCTGCTCTCTCTAGGATCCACCTATTTGCTTATAGGGCTCATTACATTTTAGGAGAGGAGATTCGAAAAGAATAAACTGCTATCCCTTGGCCATTTCTGCGGCCAAATGTTACACTGAATTTTTCAATACGCAAAGTCATTTTGAAGTGACTGAGCAAATGCACCTCGCTGAGGAAAGAAGTGAATAGAACTCAGCAGGTACATGATCTGTCTGTAACGTCATTCTCCGGAAAACAGAATCTGCATACAAAATGCTTTTCAAATACTTTCCCATTTTGCTTTTACAATGCATTTTTTATCCTGCAGCATCGAATGGGCTCCCTGCAGTGAGACAAAAGTCCCTTCCATCCTTTTACAGGGAAAAGCAACAAATAAGATCCTGCAGCAAGGATGCACGGGAATGATCAGTCTGGCAAGCTATGAAGAGAGCTAGGACAGGGTATCTTCCTGATGCTAATCTCCCACAGCTGCACATGTCCATCAGCTCTCGCACCGTCTGCCTCACTATAACCCAGAGTCCCTTTGGAATTATCACTTGAGGAAGCACAGCGTGACTCTGCCAAGTACTAACTACAGAACAGAAGAAAACACCTAACTGCTTTGGTACTTACAAGGAAACACATCAAGGCACCTCAGCACGAGCACCTGGTCACAGCTTGAAGGAGATTTCATGTTTGTATTTATTAAAAAAGAAAGGTTAAATATTACCAAGTTTGCCAGGAGTGAGGAAAGCTGCAGAGCAGAAGGATAATCGAGTGCAGATTACAGACAGATATCAAATTCTAAACAGAAACGTTCTATTTGAAAACTGGAATCAGCACTGAGCTATAAACAATGTATATACTTATCCAGAAGGCTACTGCTCAGATTAATTGTTCCCGAGAGAGAAAAATCAAGAAGTGACATTGCTGAAGACTTCACACAGCAGACTCAAAGGGGTATTTACCAGAGGAAGCCTGCCTTCTTCCAGCTTCCCCATAGGCAACTGAACTAACAAAGGTCAAGAAACAAAGCAAGTCTTGGGGGAAAAGGATGTGAATGGCCCCACTTGCCCATAGCACCACACTAGGCACTTGAGGAAAACAAATCTCTCCGAACTTCCTCTTGCTCAGGCAACCAGAAGATTTCCACAGCTCCTACTGACAGGATTTCAGTCTTTTACGGTGACAACTTTTCTGCCTCAAAAAGAAAACAACCATGGATGAAGTGCACTGGAGAGATCTGAAGACGTACGGCAGGGATCGCTTTCACAAAGGAAAAAACCCTACCCAAACCCAAAGACTTAAAGGCATTGCAAGCACCCTGCTGGTACACACACAACCCCCCTCCCCCACAACTCAGTGCAAACACATCCCTGCAGGCTGCCCTGGTAGCTTGGGAGCCAGATTTGGCAAAGGAACAAGCAGGGAACATCTCCCTATCAGTCTCCAGAGCCATTCAGCTCTAGGCCAATAGCACTGGTGTTCAGAAATGCTCTGCAGATGTCTTTCACATGCTAAACTGCTAAATAACCTCTGGGGCAAATTCCCACTAGTACAAAAACACACACTGCAGCTCAAAAAGTACACACTGCAGCTCACCAGATACCACGCTTCTCAGAGTGCAAGGGAGGCTGGAGTCCTTTACATGTTCATATAATTCACTCTTTTCCTATCTGATAAGAGTTGCTGCTTCACGGCAGTAAAGGGCTTACAATACCTTGCCGTAGAAATCGCTCATCTGGTACAGAGGGATGTGCTGGGTACCTCCGTAGAGCTCGATTACCTCCTCATCCGGCACTGGTTTGAGCCCCCTAGACACAAAACAACAGGAACAGTACGTCAACAATCACCAGCCTGCAAAGAGCTACAAACTGCAGAGAAAGGGAAGATGGGGACAGACAAGCTCATTTCTAAAACTCACACATTTCTTTTGCACGGAAGAGACAGCCAGAGAGCGAGACAGCTCCGCAGTTCTAAAGATTCACATAAAACTTTCCCTAAGACATTTTCCAAATACCTTGTTCATTCCTTCAACTTAATTGAGGGGCTTTATCCACATTCCAGCAGAGTTCAGGCAGGTTTTCCCTCTGTCTGCTGTCAGTCTGCTGGCAGGACTGCCCCACCAAATAGGCCCCCTGGCCTGACTTTGGCAGCACTGGGTAACTGTAGTTTTGGAAAGGTTGCTTCCATGAGGTTTATCACCATTAAATGCAAAGGTGTAGGAAAAAAAAGCTTCCTGAAAAAGAGATTTCCTACCTATTCAGTTTTCCTGAGCAAAACAAGTCCTTCACTAACAGACCATTCAACACGGATGCTGTTTTCCCCCAGAACCACAGCTAGGGCTGGTTGTATAGTCCTTATCATTCAGCCTTCTGACTTCTGCAGGTTTTGCCTCTTGCACAATTTGTGATAGCTGTTTAGTCAAGCAGTCAGCAACTTTCTCTCTCTCCTTACCTATTCTGTCAATGTAGAGCCTCTAAGAAGTTAAAAGTTGCCTAAGTTTTGCTCAAAAGCAAAGGACAGTTTAGGAAAAAGACACTTCAGGAAGAATGGTTACAAAAGGACACTAGGAAAAAAAAAAGTTTAAATGCATTTTTCACTAAAAATCTCTTTCTAATGCTGCAGTAAAATGTGTGGTAGTACCAACCCTCTCTCCCCTCAAATAAAAACCTAGCACTCAAAGAAGCCAATTCTCTCTGATTATGAAATTCCTTTCTTAATATTCTTAGAGTGTTTACTGCGACTGAAACTTAACAGCAAAAGGGCTAAGTTCAAAAAAAAAAAAAAAAAGTCATTGGCTTCCATGCTCAGGAAATACAGCACAGATTTACAGGAGCTTTGCTACAGATATCTACGATTTACTACTTCTAACACACCAACCCCACTTCGCACTGGGGCAGGATCTTCTCCCAGTCGCCTCCAGCCTCAAAAGTTTTTGGAGGCACCGTGTGGAAGCAGTCCCTTTGCTCTGTGCTCTTTTAGTCACTTATTCTAAACCACATCCAGCTCTCCTCGGAGAACAACAGAGGAGATGGGAAAATAGGACAAGCTAGGCCATAAACTAAGCCCAGATTCTCAGGCATCATTGCTTTAGTGACGTGCCTGCACTGCTTATTTGCACATCCACACCACTGTCCTCTTAGCTCTGTGACGAGGCAAGGCATACCACTGCTGGGATATGCTCCTGCTCGGAGAAGACAGGCACGTACACGGACCGTGTACGGGTGAGTCCTTCCCTAGTTGCACTGTTTACTCATAGACAGTAACCCAGCCACGCTGCAGCTGCAACTCAGACATTACACGCAGTACACGACCAGATGTGTCATTAACCATTACAAAAAGCTCCAGGTCTTCCCACCTACACTTGGCTTGAAATCCTTGAGAAAAATAACTCCCTGAAATTATATGCCAGGTAAGCACTTGAAGCAAGTAGAAACAGGATAAGCCAGACAAGACCATACTTTGCACAAAAAGAAAAAAAAAAAAAAAAGCCCATATACCATGAACCATGATTACTCAGATTTAGTAATCTACACCTGCATATACAGGCATGTAGAAAATGATTTTGAGAACTGACAGACCTATATGCTGTCCCAAGCTGGACATAATGGAAAGCATCGATCTTCATCAGAAGACTCTGTGATAATGGATAGATATTTACAGTTAGAATCAGGTGGGTTTACACTGAACTTTTATTGAACTTTCAAGCTGTACACGTCATATAGAAAATAAATTTCAACACAAATATCCCACATCTATGTATTTTACACTATACTTACTTCCCAGCCACTTTTACAGAAACTGATCCAAATTGTGACTTTTTAGAAGCCTCTCTAGCAAAAGACCATCTTTCCATAAACTGAAACACTGCTGCCTGTTACGCTCTGACGGGTATGCAGCTTGTGGACAAGGATGCAGTTGAAAAAAGAAAGGGAGAGGACAATGTTTCTGTGACTCAGACAGTCTCCTCTCATCTCCTTTCCAAAAGCACACACGTTCCAAAGGAGCAGACATGCACAAGAGATCAATTTCTCATCCCATTTATGTTAAACAGAACTAAGGGGACAAGTCTTGACTTAGAGTGCAGCTGTACCCAGTCATTTTCTTCACACAGGAACCCTTCCCTATGTTAATTCTTGCCCTCCCTAACAGACATTTAAGCTAAGATGCTCACAAGCACGCCAGGCTAGTAACAGTAGAACTTTCTTTGAGGTTTTCATACCAGGCTCCCCTATTTGTGAAAAATCTCTTGCCCGTCCATCTTTCTGAAACCGTAATACAAGTTCTCAATGCACAGAAAACAGCCTCACACCAATCCGGTATCACTCTGCAAATAAAAGCAGGACACAGCATCAAACTGTTTGTCCTGTTCCTACCACAGGGTGAGGTAATTGATTCCACAGAGCATTCACAACCTGCAGGCACATTCTTTTATCTCTACACCACATCAGTGCAGCTTGTTACACTGTAGGCAGACCTCCCACTAGTTTGCGAGGAGTGCAAGCAAATATGCTGAAAGATTGACTTGGACAGGCACTACCCAGGTTTTCATGTGTTTTAGAAGCTCTGATCCCAAGAAGAGAGAATTCTCACCCCCTACTCACTCAAAGAGTACTTTGCCTGGCTAGGCTCGTCACCTCTGTGTTCCTCTGATATACTGGCAACATATTTTAACAGAAAGAAACTTCATTTTCTCACAGATTAACTTCTTACATTGTAAAGTCAGAGGCATGAGCTATCTGCTGCCATTCTGTCCCCTCAGTTAGGAGGAAAGACGTGGGAAAACTCTACAAAGTATTTTCTTCATTCCCTCCTTTACCCTCCCCACTGGAGAGCAGCACGCACACTGCAGAGTGTACTGCCTGCTCCCCTGAACTTGCTCAAAGCTCGACATAAGAAAAGCTACTGCAAAATGAAGCAACTTTCTCTGCTGCTCTCCCACCTGACTGCCCGGCTGCAGCAGCCGGCGTGACATCACTGGGCATCAGGCTTTCATGGAATGGGTCCAACGCGCTGAAAAAGGGTTAAAGATTGCGCTTTGCTCGCCTGTGCTCCTAAGAAGCATGCATCTCAAGTAGCTTGGATCTTTTTCCAGGCAGTCCTATTATTCGGGGTGGGGGGTGGGGAAGGCTTCCTAAAGCGCTCTCCTGACAAGTCATTTCTATTATTAGAGCAAGGCATACTGCCTCTGCTCCTGGCAAGTACTTGCTGGAGATGCAGGACTGAGGTTTGTTGTTTAAATTTCCTAAAAGACTGAAATGATCACGCAAACATGCTAAATTTTCAATTAATTAGCTTGTGGAAATAACTGACTTAAATTGGCAAGGCTGTTTACCAGAGGTCTTTGCTAGCATGTCCCAGTCTGCTAGGGGCTACGCACACATAAGACACTTTAGCCTTGGGATGTTTGTAAGCAAGAACCACCTACACAGCAGAAGGCATAAGCACCCGGACTACATTTTTCACTGATAGGCTGGTGATCAACGTTATTGTAAACAGTGACAGAAAGCATTTCCACTAAAACCAGAACACAACGGAAGACAAAGCCCAGGAGGCTGAACTTTGTACAGCTTACCTTTTGTACATCATAGTGAAGTCCACGTATGGCAAACCCTGGAATGTAGTCATACTTCCCAAGCCCTTCCGGATACTGGGAAAACAGAGAGCAACATCGTAAGAGACATAAGGATTACTTATCAGCAAAATTATTTCACCTACTGAGCTGGCTTAGGCCTACCAGTCCTCTCACCTCAGGCATAAACTCACTAAGGAACATATGGACTTCGTTTTGCCCCTTCAACAAAGCAAGTGAGTGGAGAAAGACATAAAGGATCAGGAGCCTCCAGAATAGTTCCTCTCATTTAACGGTCACTAACAAAAACTTAACAGATTTGCTCTGGCAGTGAGGAGACTTCTAGTAAGCTTATTCAATGCATGTATTTGGCAAATCAGTGGCACCGCAGAGCCGCTCTAAAAGGAGATAGACACGACTAGAAGAAACACAGAGCAGACATGCTTTGCAAAGGTGGCTATTACTAGACACACTATACAGTGTTACACACATTAACTCGCACAGGTCAAGTCCTGTACAGCTTCAGTGCTGGCGCACACCTCGTTTATCCACCCTGTGTACCACCAAACCAGAAATTCTGTGGGCACAATTGCCATAGTTAGGGAAAACAGAACAGATACTTTAGACTAAGGCTCCTGCTCCATACTTATAAAACCTCAGGAATGTAGAGCATGGTAAATTGTCTGACTGCAAAATCGTTCCAGATACAGACAAAACCTTCCGCAATCGAAGACCGCGAAATGTGAAATTTACCTCAGTAAAACGAGTCATTGCCACATGTGCACAATGCTGCATTTTACAAGCATGGCTGGGGGGTCGAAAAGAGAAGTGAGATGAATTGAACGGAAATTCTTAGCACATCATTACCTTGAACTGTTCTATTAGGATGTCTCTGGCAGTGTTGAAAATCATAGAGTGCAGTAAGTTAGAATACTGCGCTAATGTGTAATCGTAGTCAAAGCCATATATCTCAACATCACCCAGGCTGATCTCATTGTTAGCGTAGATGGCGGCTGGGTTGAGGAGACTGCAGACTCCTGGTGGAAGCAGATCTAAGAGGAGGGAAAGGGAAAGATTAGAGAAACTGAGAGGAAAACCAAAATTTAAACTTTCGATTCTGAGCCTGGCAGCAGCAGGAAGCATGACACTGCAGCAGCAAAGGAGCACAGTGCTGCAGGCAAAGCCTGCCCCAGTTAGCCCACACACATAACTCTCCCCATGAGAAAGCACACTGTGAAACCTCTGGCTGTGTCTGGCGATTGTGCTAACCATTTTAACAGTCAGACTGACTGTCTGTGTCAGGAAGACACAAAACAACGTCCTTGGGCTCTAGCCTACCCAATTTTGACCAGCAATTTTCAAGTGTCAAATTTCTAGCTCACAGCAACTGCGTTTTCAGCAGGCTCACCGATGTGAAAGGCAGCTGTAATGCATCAGCAGGAAACCATGTGCCCCTCACTTCAAATGTGAGCAACACAAACAGGAGAACTCTCCTCCCTGAGGAACCTGGATTCCTTCAAATTGGGAATTCTGAGGTCTGCCTTTTGGCATTTGTTTCCCACAGAAGCAGCCAGACTTCATGAAACAATCCTTCAGGTACCGCCGGGGCATTTTTATTTTCATTATAATGGACAGGATAAAACGAAGTTTTGTACAAACACCAACAAAATGTAAAACTAACAAACAAGAAAAACACACAAACAGGGAAAAAAAAACATTAAGCTATGCTCTTGGAGCGTGTAACGCTGATAGCAGTAAGTTATCTGCCCTCCTCTGATAAGCAGCTGTGGAAACAGCTCAGCTGCACGCTGTTCGTCACTCCAAAACAGGGGTTACTGCTTGTGAATAACACTTTGCTCCGCACACCACTGGCAAAATGGGGGTTTAGTGAGCCAGCAGCTGAACAGCCTGGATGTCCTTTTCAGAGCCACTCCGGAGAGCCAAGCACTTCAGCTACACCACAATAGGAGGGGCAGGAACAGACCCTCTCCAGGCTTCCCACTCCACAACAGTTGTCCATTGCAGGATGACAAAAAGCAATAAAAACAGTTCCCTGCAGTAGATTCCCTACTCACATCCACATGGAGGGACAGAGAGGAGGAGGAGACATTTCCTCCCCCCTCAGAGACAGGTAATTTTTTTCTTTGAATGACAGGAAAAGCACAGACATTTTCCAGATCCTACACAGCATCAGCGGGTAGGATTTTTTTTTTTCCCTTCCTACCTTAACTTTTGGCTTTTAGCAAGAATCCCTGGGTTAGTTCTTTAGTGCTTCCTTGCTATAAAACCAAGTCTCATCTGAATCTAGAACAAAAAAAATATTAGAAAGTGATACCAACCATTCCCAATTAAGACTTTGCCTAAAACGATTACAGAATTTACAAAGGGTGCTTTAGGTAAAAGCCCAACGTACATTTGCAAGCACTAATCCAAAGAGGTGATCAACGGAACAGGATTCAGACATGATAACATCAGCTGTTTTCCAAGGGAGAGATGCATTACAAAAACACACCCAACCCTCTGTCCAAGCTCCCTTGCCTAGGGCCTTCAAATGCGTTCCACCAGAGGAGAATTACCGGGAGAGAAGGCAGCATTCTGGGGCCGGAGGGCCGACCTAGTGGCTACACAGCGAGAAGGAGAGCCCCGTTTCAGTCACTCTGCTGGCGGCAAAGTTCCTGGAAGAGGCCGAGGACAGTGGATGCAATCAGAGTACTTTCCACTGGGACTTTAAAAGATAGGGAATGTAAATAAGATTCAGATGATCACAACTTTCATCCTCTCATCATAAATGCTTTCTGCGCTATAAACAAACAGACCTCCATTTCCTGCCCTCACCTCCAGATAACTTGTGGGAAAATTTTTTTCTAAATCCACGCTGCCATTTGTAGGCTGTTATTATTTTTCTTCTTTGCAAGGAAAACAGTAAAATCCTAATCACACTGCCGTGCAACATGCAGCACTTTCCTCTCCTAACAAAAGCACACTTTTTAATGACAAACGCACCCCACTTGCTGCTACCATACCCCTACAGAGAGATCAAGCTCCTCCAACATTCGCTGCTTGCTCAAAGATTTACAGCACATTTTGGTAGACCCACTGGATGAAGTCATGCTCCTCCCTGCCCGCCTCAAACGTACAGGGCCCCTGTTGCTTTCCAACAGCCTCCAGGCAGGCTAATTCTCCTCCACTCAGACATTTGGTCACTAACTTAACGGCATGTTCTCGCTGACCTCATGAACACCAAAGAAAGGTGCACATGCTAGCCAAAACGCTTTAGTACCACAGCTTCCCGTGTACCACGTTCCCTCCATACGCCTCCTGGAGCACCACACAGGTATCTGTCTCCTTGCTGCCCTGGGGGCGAGGCGAGGGGCAGCGAGCTGCCAGCTCTTCCTCCTCACCCTGCCAGAGACCCGGCAAGAGTCACCCTGTGCTCAGTCTTCTCCTCCACGGCCTGTCCTCGTTTCTGGAAATCCCCAGGTTCAAATGACTGCAGGGAAGAGCCTGTACAGGATTGCTTTCAATATGACAGCCCTTACGTGCCTGGCTTAACAAACCACGTTTCAAGGTGTTTGGGTTTCTGTTTGTGTATTTATTTTTATTATTATTTATTTTTTAAGATAATCAGCTGGGAAGTTAAAAATTCTGGGTGTTTAATCAAGCCCTGAGCTGCTGACTTGGACGCGGCAGCTCGGTTCCCACGCGGCACGTAGTCAGCCCGGGATCTTTGCCTCGATTTGTGTGGCAATCGGCGACTCAAAGCAAACAGACACCCACCAGAGCCCAGCGAGGGGGAATTGCCTTTTTTTTCTTTTTTCTTCCCACAACAGCTTTTGCTTTTCCTCTGTAAAGAGGGATCGCTGGGCAGTTACAATAAATGACAGCAAGAAGAAACAAAGCGTAGACCGGTTGGGGTTATCAAAGAAGGACGACAATCTCAGCCACTTCCTCCGCCTGGGTGGGACAGGAGCGGCAGGCGGCGTGGCAGCCCGTCACTGCCCGCTCAGCACTTCGCCTGGGACGTACCAGCTCACGGGGAGCCGGCGTGTGCACAGCTGAGCACGGAGGGGAAAACCAGCCCTTGCAGCAGGCACAGCCCCCTGGAATCTGCGCACTTGCACAATTCGCTCCGATTTGCAACTCCGACGGCTTTAGGGAAGTGTCTGCACGTCCCTGCGTACGCACGGCTCGGCACTGTCCAGCTCACTCCCAGCTACCGGGCACGAGGGAACCAGCAGCAAAGGCAGACCGCGAGGAAACGTGCTCGGACACGAGCCTTTTTTACAGCGGGGTGTAAGCGCAAGGCAAGCGCACAACTGCTGTGGGGCACTGAGCAGCTGCTTCAGTTGGAGTACCTTTGTGGCAGTGTAAGTGCCTCTTCGCAGGCAGTAGCCCGCGATTGTTATAAAGCACTAACCCTCAATCCCAGCATGACAGCAGAGAAGGAAACAAACGTGGGTAATTAACCGTGAGCGATGGTCAGAGACTTCGGGACTCCACATGGCCCCTTCTGATCTGAAAAACAACCCTGTCGGAGGTGCCAAACACGTCCTGCATTCTCCTCAGCTCCCGGGGGCACCGCCAGCGCAGCAGGAAGCACTCGCTTTCCCTCAGCCTCAGATCCACAGCATTAGTGAAGAATAACACACAAAAAAGGCACCTTGTGCCTATCCCTCCCACCCTGCGCGCTCACAGAGCTCTAACCCCGCAGGTCTGCAGGACCTTCCCTGTAAGATTGATGAGGAAAAGAGCGACACCGAAAAGTAGACGGTCACTATGCTCCACACCACAAATAAAAGTTCCCTTTGCTCACGTGGACTTGCTTTCTAGAGACAAACCGCCAGTTTTTCTCCTTTCCATGCACTTCTTTATCCTTTTGAAGTGTTGTTTTGTACCAAGTCACAGCAATTCCTGCAAAGCATTCCAAAAACCCCAAGCAGATGCCTCAACCAAGAGGACAGGCTTTGCCTAGGCAGACACAAGTATTATTTACAGAGCGCTAAGTTACAGAAGAACTGCACTAAAAGAGTGCTGAAAGTTACTCTGGAGCACTAACTCGAATTCACGCCATTATGCCCAAATATTTTGGGATTTCTCTCCAGTAAAACCTATACAAATCAAATGCAATATTAAAAAAATACTGTTTTATTCCAAAATGACATTAAAAAATCTTCACAAAGGCACTAGACAAATGTTCTTTATGCAGTTCTTTACTAGAAAAAATACTTTACGTTAGGAAAAGCTGAACTTAGAAGTTGACTTCCAGTACCAGCTGCTATTTCTCATTTCTGTTCCCAGCTCAATCTAGTAGGTGCCACAACCTGCAGAACAGGCACACTCCCCAAGCGATCTGCATGGCTCCCATTATCGCAGAACCAGGCTGTCTCCTGGCTTGGTAGAGATTGAGCCCCTTAAATCTTTGTGCCTGCTTGAGATTAGCAACACAAGCAGAATCAAAACGTGCTGGACTGCAAAAGCCACCTCTCCTCTACGTCAGTCAGCAGCGCAGTGACCACGCAGAGGTGCCATCCTCTCTCTGCACACTACTGAAGGCGATGGGCACACGCTGCTGAGCGTGGCTTGCAAAGGTATTTCTTGGTCTGTACAACGTGAAAACAGCAAGGACTACCTCTGACCTACGCCCTCAGCATTAGCAAAACCTAACCAAATTCTCACCATCTGCACTGCAAACTTCTCGCTTTGTTCAGCGGTTCTCTCATTTAACCACTCAACGCCATGCGGAGGCAACAAGTTAACAGTTCTTTCAAAAGCTCCTCAGGAAAGCTGATTTATTTTTAGCTACATTTAAAAGATCTAGGAAAAAACACACATTTCCTCACAGCCAAACCTTCACTTGCTTCCCAGATCCACTGGGTTTCAGGATGGGATGGGATGTTTCCTAGACGGCAGGACTTTGGACACTGCTTACTAACAGAGACTTATCAGCCTTCCTCGACACTTCAGGTATCATCAAAAATACTGCAAGTCCTGGTCAACCCCACCACTCTGACATACAGTCACCCTTGTCCTTTGGGCACACGAACTGGAAGTAGTATTCTCAGATTCTCAGATGCAATGAAGTTTGGCCTCGAGGGTCAGTCTTGCAAAAGGCAAGGGGCGGGATGAGAATGGCGTCTCCTGGGCTGACCAAAGGGGAGGTTTTACCTCAGCAGCACCTTTTGCCTAGCTTTGGTTTCTGCGTCACCGCACCCGAGCCTGGCAGAACACAGAAGGTGGCATCGCTGGGATCTTCCTGAACGCCGTACTGATGAATCAAAAGCATGACAACGTTTTCAAGCCCATAGCCCAACCACACTCACTTTTACATCAAAGCTAGAAATCAAGAGCAAAGGAGAAGACTGATGATGCCACATTTGGCACAACTCGGCTGAGTCGTAAAAGCCACAATTAAAACCAACTCGGGCCAACTTTATTTATGCCTGTTCTTCGCAGGACTTGAATAACAGCACAGTCCTGAAATTTTGGTTTGGGGAGCTGTTATTTAAACAAAGGACGGCCTTCTTATTCAACATGAAGGTTTGTAAAGAGACTGCTCTGTAACACATGGGCACCTCCATCCAACTCCATTTTGCATTTAACCCTGGAGATTAATTCTGCATCTGGAGCGATAACTGCATCATAACCACTTGCATCCCAAGGAGCGTAATGGTGTGAATACAACGGGCTTCACAATCTGCCTCGGTAAAGCGAGCACTTTCCCAAGAGCCAGCGATACAGCCTATTAATACATCCGCATTTATGGTATCAGCACGGCCATCGAACAGAAAAAAAATGTCTTTGAGGATTTTAGGGTACAGACAGCAATACAAGTCTTGGACATTGGAATTTCTTTCCAGCAGTGGGGCTAAAAGTACAGCCTAACAGCATAACTTCTGCGAGCACCCCTCGCTGCCTGCAGCGGCTCGGGCAGAGGAGCGCTCATCCCGCAAGCGCTGGAGCGCAAAGGGCCGTGTGCCCAGCGGGTCAGCGGCCAACTTCTTTACATTTCCATGCCATAAACAGAGCTTTACGCTTTATGTCAGACCTCGGGCGCTGCAAGGTGGGGGAAGAAGCGGTGACAGAGGCTGCCAGCCTCAGAGCAGCAGGACGGTTCCCCCAGATGCCCATGGCTGGCCGCCTTCCTCCTCCGAGCCCTCAGACCAACAGGAGCTAACAGCGAGCTACTGAACGGCACAGACAGAGTCTTTGTCTGGTGGCTTCAGAGCCCCAGGCGGCGCTTACCGTACACCAGCTTCTTCATCTCGTGGTACCGAGCCCACAGGTAGCTCCTGGTGTCGGCCCCCTCGGCCGCCGCGGGCTGGCTGCCCGCCGCGGGGCCGGGCTCGGCTCCTCGCCGCGCTCTGCCGCCGGCCGCCGGCTCCCGGGGCTGCCCGCGGCCGCCGTCCCCGGAGCCGTGGCTGCTCCCGCGGCGGCAAGAGGCGGCGAGGAGCCGGGGGGCCGCGCCGCCGACCCGCAGCGCTGCGGTGCCCAGCGCCGCCATGGCCCCGGCCGGGCAGAGGGACCTCGGGGCGACCGGGGACGGGACCGGGGACGGCTCCGCTCCCCTCACGCCCCGCTCCCCTCGGCGCCCCTCACGCCCCGCTGCCCGCCCCGCCCCTCCCGGCCCCGCCGCGCGTGCCGGCCCGGCCCGGGCAGCCAATCCCCGCCGCGCCGCGAGAGGGGGCGGGGCCTCGCTCGCCCCTCCCCGCCCCGCCCCGCCCCACGCGAGGGGACCGGGGCGGGGAGCCCAGGAGCGCCCCGCCCGCTGCTGCGCGCGGCCCCAGCCAATCGAGGCGTGGCGGCGCGTCACGTGGGTGCCGGTGGCGTCCTGCCGCCCGGCGGCTCGGAGGGCCCGCGCTTGGAGGTGAGGGGGGGGGGCGCGAGGCGCCGCCCGCGCTGATTGGCTGCGGGCCGGGGCCGGGGGCTCCATGGCCGCCCCCTCCTCCCGCCCCGTCCTGTCATGTCCCCGCAGCCATGTTGGTGAGCGGCCGCGTGAGGCGCCTCCTGCGGCGGGTGCCCGGCAGGCAGCGCTTCGGCGCCTACCGCTTCCTGCCCTTCTTCTTCCTCCTCGGGGGAGCCATGGAGTGGGTCATGATCCACGTCCGCGTCGGCAAGGAGACGTTCTGTGAGTGCTGCTCCGCCCGCGGGGCTCCGGGGGCGCCCCAGCCCCACGGCGGCGCTAAGGCGGGCTCTGAGGTTGGGACAGGCTCACCGGGGCTGTAGGAGTTTAAACGGGGAGCGGGTTCCTCCGAAATGTGTTTCCTAATGAGGTAATTGAGGCATGGAGCACCTCTCTCAGCTGACAGCAATGAGTCCCCAGCAGTTCAGGCACGTCGGCTGCGTGGCTCGCTCCCCGCTAGGAAGCCCTAACAGAAACCTCCGTGTCCTTCAGAACACGGAATGGAGCATTTAGCTCCGTGTTATGTGAGAATACTCCCATTTTCGTGGGAGGTCTGTCTGAGTTTCCTGTAGAACAGAACAGCTTGACACAATTCCCACAGCTGCCAAGCTCACTGCAACCAAAACTGCTCCTGAAGGCTTGGGTGTGCTCAGGTTTTTCCATCTAACCCTTCTGAGGCGCACCTGTGTAGCAGTAAAGGCAGGTAAGAAACCAAAGCACATCATCTGCGTGGCAGCTGTTACACGTCAGCCCAAGCCCCATTCTTTTTTCTCTGAAAAAAATGCTGTGCCTAAATGATTTCGTAATACAGTAATAATGCTGTTCCGTCATCCATGCAAGGTAACAACGTACAAGACTGGTAACCTTTTTATGTCGGTGAGAGTTTTTATTTGGTGATGGATATTTAGGGGTGATCAGTGTGGGGAAGGCAGGCAGAACAGCTAGTAAGATCATCAACACGAGTGGATACCTCTGTTTTTAGAAATAGCTACAATACTGAGGCCATGCTGAGTCCTCAGGCATTGGAATTTGTCCCTGTAATTTCATTTCCTTTTAGCTTCAGCTAGTTTAGGCATTTATGGTTTTAATTATCCTCATGAGAAAGTAGGAAAATGACTGTATTGCTCTGGAAACTTAGTTTTCCTATAAAAACATTTAATCAAGACTGAGGGGAAGAACTTTAGCCTGGATGGGAGGGAAATGAGCTATTTTTAAGTGGTAATAAGGATTCATGTTGTCTCCAGTTGCCTGTTGATGTCTGTAAGAGGAAATTGGTTTGAAAAGTTTGAGATGACAAGATTCATACATTTAATACCATCTTGCTGTTGGATAATGCTAATAAAATCTCTTTGCTGCAGATGATGTTTACCGGAGGAAACGATCTGAAAGACAGTACAAGGCAAGGATGGACAAAAGTGAATTTTAGCTGGAAGGTTTCAAGGGGAACATCCTGACAGCTTCAGTCGTTCCAAAGAAGCATTGCTGCCGTGGTGTTGGTAGGGGCAAAATTTTGTCTCTGCAACATGAACTGTAGTCTGCAAGTTTGTGAGGTATGCTCTCAGATGGTTTTGGCAGATTATTCTACATCCACTTCTTATCGTGAATGTTTTGTGTCTAAACCGAATACAGCAGAGAGAAGTTCATTGTGTTTAGACCTTTGCCACCTATTTAATTTTTTTTTCAGTACTTTTAAATAAACTAAACTGGATAAACAGTCTGGCTACGGCTTTTCTTTGCTTGATGAAATGCCGTTGTTGTGACAGCACCACTGGGAGAGAACTGAGTTACATATTGTATACATTCATTTTTAATTAGTTTGCTTTGTACTGTTGGAAGCTGCTCTCATGTCTGATTTTTCTTTCCAGTGTAGTGAAATTTTAAGTAGATAAAATAGGACAGACTTAGAGCTCAGTGCTTATTTACTCTGCCCCCACTCTTTGGAAAGTCGTGTGCATTTAGGCTCCGCTGGGTACGTGCACAGTACCTGGGGTGATGACTAACAATGGAGAGAGGCAAGGGTTGAGGGGAAGAAAAATCTGATGCTTTACCTGTTAACAGGCACAGGTTTGGAGGAATGTGCCACAGCAACCATAGCACCTGAATTCTTGTTGCAGGAGGCATGCCTCCCAAAGAAGGAGAGAAGAGCTAACAGCAGTCCTGGACTGCTTTTTCAGTTTTATTCCTTATCACAGCAACGCTAGACCTCATGAGCGTGGAGCATGTCAGTGACTAGGCATTAGTGTGACTCTGGTACGATATCGCATTTATTAATGCAATTGCTTTTATTTCTGTTGATTTGTGTATATGCTGACAGTTCCCCGGGAGGCCAATTCTTAACATCAAAGCACCAGCCTAAAAACAAAACCCAAGGGAGCTCATATACTTAAACACATTTTTACGCTAACTCCTGGTAGCTTTTTTCTACAGGAGCAAGTTTTCAATTGACATAAGAGACAATGTCTGTTTACATGATCTTACAGTGGGGTTACTCAACTTGCAAGTAGAAGGTACCCACATAACTTTGTGCTGTGCCTTCCAGGGACTTGATCTGGAGAACTATTGCTGTCTGAGTTCTCGGGCAAAAAAAGAACTGGCAGAGAACTGAAGATGTGGCTATGCCCTCCATGCTCTGAGTGGACAGCAAAGGAAGTACTGGGGGGGGAGGGGAACGTTTATTTGATAAGTAATAACCTCACTTTTGGCTTTGATTCTGAGGTGGAGCCCAAGTCCACGCAGGCATGCACAAGATTGTTTTTGCACTCACCGATCATTCCACTACCACAAATCCTGACCGTAGCACCACGTACAGTGAAACATTAACAGAAAACCACATTTTGAAAATTGTTGCGCTTTAGCTCCATCTGCCTTTGCTCTTCGAGCCTTTTGGAACTCTTTCCTGCTGGTTCTTGGTTTCCCTATCGTTGTTGTTTTAAGAAGCCTTGTGCCCTAGTTTCCTCTCAGTGCTCAGCCTGCTGTGAACGCTTCTCCCTGTGGCTTCCCATAGCACTCCTATAATAGCAGGAGTGTGTTTCACCGACCTCAGTGAATCAAGGCCTGTTTTTTCATGTCAGAGCTCTTTCTTATTTTGTGGCACTGTTTCCCATTTGCAGCTGAGAGCACCAGGCACGTCTGGAACTTAGCTTAAGGTGTCTCCAGTTAAGTTTAAAAAGCAAGGCAGGACTGCCAGTCACTTACGAGGAGGTTGGTGTCAGGGAGTTCGGTGTTGCTGATCTTTGCGACCGCTGCAAGAGTAAAATCCTTCTCTGAGTTGGCATCACACCATTTCAGCCACGAGGCAACAGATCTGCGATGACAGAGAGATGAAGCTTGACATTTAGAGCTCTGGAACTGCATTCCCAATTCCACAATGCTTGCTAGCACTGATCCTTCTGCGCTCTCCAATTTTGCCCATCTCTAACACTGGAAACGGAGTAGCTGGAGCACCTTGGTCCCAGCCCATTCCTGTAGCGGGCACACATGGGGATTTAGGATCAGTTTTAATCTACACTCACTCTTCAACCCTCCATAGCTCAGACCAGCACTGGAAACAGCGATGTTTCTGTTAGATGCTGCAGGAGTAGCCAGGAACACAGCTTTCAATTTAAGTACTGCTGAGCCCCTGCCAGTTCTGGAGTTGAGCACGTCTCTTCAGTCCGCAGGGAGTTCACTTGGTGTCAGGTCAACATCTACAAACGGCAGCCTCGGGTGTTCCCTTCACAGCAGCCACAGAGACAGATTTTGAGAACAAGCAAAGCGTTTGTGCTGCAGGCTCTCCAGATTATGCAAGTCAGGCCAATTTAGATGTCAAGCAGGGAAAAATTCAACGCGGTAAAGCAGCTGAAAGCAGTCATGTGCAAACAAACCCCGATACTTAGGACTAAGCAATGCTGCCCACCGCTCCAGCACTAGAGAAGGGACAGGCTCATGCTGACCGAGTGACCTGGGGGAAACCATGGAGCTGTTCATCAGCCCTCTCCCTCCTGGAACAGGCTGCCTGGGGGCTGGGGAGTCTCTTTGTCTGGAGACGTTCAAAACCCACCTGGACGTGCTCCTGTGGGACCTGATCTGGGTGTTCCTGCTCCGGCAGTGAGACTGGACCAGGTGATCTTTCAAGGTCCCTTCCAATCCCTACCATTCTGTGATTCAGTGACTTCCTGAGGAGTTTCCTTAAATCCTTATTGGTTGCTTGTGCTTGGCACAAAGCACGAGGATTATTTATAGTCCTCCCTAAATCATCTGATGAAAAATGAATTTGGGCACTCCCTGTGGAGACCACTGCAGACCTCATGACCACCCATCACCATTTTTTGTCCCCAGGCTGCAGAGCACCCTGAGCTTACCCAGAGCCAAACCCAACCACTCACTGGTGCTGCTGCATAACCCAGGGGTTTTGCCTCCCTTTGTTTTCACATTTCTCCTGCTGTCTCCTTTACTGGAAGTTAAGCTGGGGGGCTAGACTTCTGCACTGGATTGCTGGAGAAGTTTCTCCAAGGAACGCCGGAGACTGGGAATCTCTTCACCCAGGACCACCAGATCCTCGTGCACTGCAGTAGCTGGGTTTTTGGTTTGGTTTGTTTGTGTGACAAGTCAAATTAGACTTGCTGGTAGATGCAGCAAACAAAAAGAATACAAAGATTACTGATCAGAATATTTCACGTGCCATTGAAGCAGATCCCATTTCTTGATGTTAGAAGTACTCGAGCATTTTGAAATACTGCTCCCATTTAGTGCTCCTGCTGCTGATAGAGGGCTACGTATATCTACAGATGATCTTCAGCATCTCAAATTGAGCAAATAAAATGTGAACAATGATTAGAATTCTCAGTGGAACTGCACCATCAGGTTTCAGAAGGGTGGAAGTTCTGTAAAGCTGGCAGCCTGCATGAGAGGCTGTGTTTATCCCCTGGGTCCAAGACATTAATGCATGTTAGTTAAATATAACGGTATCTGTTCTGGTTGCTTAAATAGCTCTTTGTGAATCATATGTCAGAGGCACCTCAAGATATACGAGGTCACTATCACTTAATTTTTCTTGCCATTGGTGTTATTAAAGAAGATTTCCATCTTGTTTTGTAATTTTACTGGGTAAGAGACGCTTTTTCCACATTATTTTTTAAATTTCCTTCATTATCCAGCTACATAAAAGACAGTCCTGAACGAGGTTAGCTTCCAGCATGAAAATAAGGCTTGCTGTTTATTTTCAAAGCAACTACTGCGGAGGCAATTGGAACTGACTGAATCTTATCACCTCTACTCAGCTTGTTCCCAGTCCACCATGTATTTTTTCAAAGCTTACTACAGTTCGTTCATCCTTCTTCTGGCTTTTTTTTCCCCTCCAACTTCACTGTTCTTGTCACCTACCAGACATGCCTTGCAGCACACAGGACAATATAAAAAGGATTCTTTACCCACATACATCCATGCACATACCAAGGACTCCAACAAATCTGGATCAGCAACTGCCAGAATTACTTGAAATAAAATCCTAACAAAAGTCTTGATGGGACACTCAAACCTGTTTAATCCAAAACACTTTGCAAACTATTTTTATTCAAATTAAAAAGACTCAGGTAAACAAAGTGATGGTACATACATGTTATACACCTGGTTATCAGCTTAACTTTCGGGAGTACAAGGTCTAATGAATAGCCAAGCATGGACTAACCAGGTCTGAAAACATACGCTGAAAAAAAAAGTCACCAACATCAATTTTTTTTTTTTTTTTTTTACACAAACAGTGAATTTTCTCATGGAAGGGGACTGAGGAAGAGAACAAATAATTATTAGTCATCTTCAACTGGTTTATGAAAATACCGGTCCTAGATTAATCTATTTTCCACTCTCTCAGAAGAAAAAAAAAAAAGTTATTCTTTTGGACTGAGTTGCAGTAACCGTGTTCCTACCAACAATTTCTTTCAAATTAGTATCACCTTCCCACTTATTTAATGCAACCCAAAATTATTCTTTTTCTACAGTCAAGTATGTGAAAGCATTTACTTTCAAGCAAATAGCTTTGCAGTCCAAAAGGTTGGTTAGTTACAAGGACAGTTAAGTCTTCAGCAGAAGGCAGTCACAACCCTGAAATTTGGCAAGAGGAGTCTATACACACCTTACTTTGCTAAAAAACTAAACCAAAAACCCTCTGAAGGCTGCAATGCGGGTACTCTATTTCTCCGATGTACTAGGTATGTTGAAGTTACGCATACAGTACTATTATAAAGTTAGGTTTGTGTGTCCAATTTCAAGTTTTGCATTGCAAAACTTTCATTAACGTGAATCAATACACTTAGAGCATAGAAAAACATAATGCCCAATCATTAACAGAATGTGTGTGAATTTAAAAGCATCAAGTTACTCCACTAACAAAAGAACTCAGCTTCTCCTCTAACTTACCTTCCAAGACCTGAACTGGTTCAAAGTTCTGGCCCCTCACACCTGCAGACTGAATTGCAGCGGGAAGCAGCTTTGCCTTCTCTGCTCAGCGTTAGGGCATCACAGAACCCCCAGAACAGGTCATGGCAGATGAAGCGTTTCACCTCCCACGGGCATGCCCAGCACAGGTATGCCGTTACCGATTTAGAATCATAATGGCCTTGGCTACACAATTAAATAACTGGACAGGATTGGACAACACTAGCAGTCAAGACAGCTTTGTCCTGTCCGCGCTAGCACTTCCACGATCGCTGCGGCCCATTCAGCTGCCTTGATATTGACTTGAAATGTAATTTTGCTCTAGTGTCAACGCACACCTTACCTTTAGCTTCTTTCAAAGAGATCTTCCCTGTTCACATCCAACTGAGATTTCTGCCGGAAGTGGCTAGCACACACAAGCACATGCACACACTTTCCTCTAGGATGTAAACTATGACTAACTTCACATTCCATTGTACCAATCTGTAAATACTTTGTTTTCTATTTTTCTTCTTTTATATAAAAACAATGGCATCAGATTCTCAGCAATAAAGTATAAGAAAGATGAATCCTTGACTACAGTTAACCAATTATGAAATCGCCTTTCAAACAAAGGAAACATATGCAAAAATCCGTGTATTTGATCAACTTAATATAACAAACACAACTTAATATAACAAAATTAATCAATATATCAATATTGATATGTTGATATATCAATATTGATATAATTATCAATATAACAAAATTAATCAACTTAATATAACAAAAAGTGAAATATGCTTATTAAAAGTGTCCTTATATAAAAATGGTCTTGCAATGTACAGTAAAATGCAATACAAATTATTGTTGGTTATCTCTCCCCACCCAGTAACTAAAACAGCTATTGTTCCACAAAACTCCTTATATGCCGGTATCAAAGAAAGAAGCAATAATGCAACTAAACATTTTCTATATTGTATGCCTGACGGATATTGAGGGTGTCTCGTAGCATCAGGTCTCGAAGACGCCATAACGCATCAGCCATGGTGGTGTGAGCCCCTTTACTTTTCAACCAGTGTGACGGGAGACGGCTCTCTTGTTCTTTTGATAAGTGGATATCTCGCCTTCGCGCTGAAAGGTTAAGAAACAGCCCAATTATCTACTGACTTTGATAAATTTGCCTCGCCTTTGATATTCACCACAATTTTTCAGGAAAGAAGGAGAATGTAACTCCACAGTATTTCTTTTACCCCCCAGTATTTGAACCCATAGAACTCATAATTAGATTTATACAGCATCAATGGAATTAGCCCACTAATAACATATAGTTAGTCTGTCAGTTTAACAATTACTTGCATGTGTACATTTTATTAAGTAAGCAGCAGACTAATTTAGCATTTTCCATAAAAGCCAAAAATATTAACGGTTACAAAAAAGTGTTTCTGTATGGAAACATTCCGCTGCGTGTCAAAAGCCTTACCTGCAAGGGTCTGGTCCCACTTGCTGATGCTATTTGATTCAGCACTAAGTCCCTCGATGTATTTCAGATAGGCTTCAGAATGAAGAAGCCTTTGTGTCTTTGGTGGAGGGGAGACAAACATGGGAGTTGAGGGCTGCTGCATGACCGGCTGACTTGCTGGGCTCTGGCCTGGATACGGAGGGGGCGCCTGCTGTCCTGGAGGGCCAAGGATTCCTATCTGCAACAACAAAGCAACGGAGAGATCTAGGGGAACTGCAGGGAAGCCAGTTCACATCTGTGCATCAGATCATCCTCATACAATGGAGTTTTGGTTATAACTGAAGGCACAAAGAAAATTTCACTGGAAGACAACCCACTTTGGCCACGGTTACCTGGGGAGGTCACTGAGATGCACAGAGAGAAGATGTATGAACGGACCATATTTAACAACAAACATGTTCTCATTACTACCACCATTTCTCCTCTCTCATATTACCCTTAACTGCTGTTTTTCCTCCTTTTTATTTCATGTTCTCCCACACTTGACCACAAAACCTGTGACGTGCAAAGTGTAGGGTTTAATCTCGCTTTAGGTACCTCTACAACATCTAACACAAATCCACCCTGATCCCTGCTTCTATTAAAATGTACATTAAAATATTTAAATGTTCTATTAAAATGAATCTTCCCTTCTTCATTACGATGCTTCTACCAAAAAAAAAACCAAACCTAATTGCAGTCAGGCTAACATCACAGTCACGCAGAAATCCCTGACACACAGAAGAACCCCAGCTGTTGTGATTAACCAGCAGTTCTCAGAACTCTTAACAAAGATGACCTATGGTCTGGAATAACTCAGTGTCACAGCACACATACTCTACTCCACTTCTGAGTTTCTTTATACCCCCTGGCCAAAATCATGTTTCTCTTTATAATGCAAATGTTTAGTCAATACAATTTCAAGTGTGCTGAACCTTTCATCTGTATTCATCTGTACCACATTGAGAAGGAACATCTGATCATCACTGGCATCCAAACCCCCAGGTTCTGAACTGCCAACAAGCATCTGCTTTGCTGGTTTGTGAAATCTGGGAGCAAGCAAAACTGCTTTTACCCACTTAGCTGAGAAATGGCTGAGGAAGTGCAAAAGCAGCTGCACTGCATCAACAAAGCATGCAAAACCTAAATTATCACTGGTTTAACAGTGTGTTAAAATTACTTGTACTAGTTCAGAAGAAAGAAAAAAAAAAGAAAAACACAGTCTTGCTTATACTGCAGGGCTTATCCCACTAGGCAGAACCTAATTAGCGTAATAAAAATTCAACCAAGAAATACAAACATATATTCTGAGTGTAAGATATTAACTGGTTCTAAATACATCAGTGTACATTTGGAATTTATGTTCTCCCTGGGAAAGGCTATGTGCATTCGTTACATGTCTTAACTGAGATCCCATTTAAATGCTAATTCAAAGCCTTAGAGCCTCATAAATAATGCAAAAATGACTCACCTGCTGTCCAAACGGACTTGCTCCGGGTGCTGGAGTGCCTACCATGGGGGACACATTTTGGCCTATAACACCTATATTCCAAAATATAAAACAATTAGTCTTATTTCAGAGCAGTGAGAAATACCTATTTGGTCTTCTATAATCAAATTTATACTCGGATATCATTGCTTAAAGCTATTTTAAAAACATTTAAATACCCCACTCTCCCCCAATAAAAAAACAAAACACTTCAGAAATTTCTGAATGAAGGAAAAAAAAAAAAAGACAAGACAACTACCCAACATTAATATGTGGCCCCTTGAATTCATTTAACTAAAGAAATGCAAAATTATTTTTTTCCATGTTACTTAGGGATTGCCTAACTACATCCTTTAGTTTATAATATGCACCTTTGGCTGAACAGAAACTTCCTGGAATCCTTAAAAATAAACAAACAAAAAAGAAAAATAAAAAAGGAAAAGCTGTTTTGCTTTAGTAACATTTCCTTGTGTTCAATTTTATAAAACACATTCATAGCAGGAAGAAAGCCAAGACATTACAAAAATTCTGTAATATCTCACTAATATAAAACACCACTTGCAGGTTAAGCTTAAATAGTCCTATATATATGAAACAGATAACATTTGGAGGAAAAAAATAGTTAGTTTTGTTTTTTTTTTTCCTAACTACATGAAGTGGCACAGAATATAGCAGATACCACCCACATACAAATCTGAATGAGTCATGCAGTTCCTGCTATTTTCTATACAGATGCTTTGGTCAAAGAAAAAAAAAGAAAAACCCCAAAACAAAAACCATAACCAAACAAAAAATAAATCAAATAACAACAATAAAAAAGAAAAAAAAAAGAAAAAACAAACCAAAAAAACAGTTACATATGTTGCTGCTTTTCTTTTCATGCCATTTTACACAGTCATTCATTTGAAAAGCTGCACAATAATTATGGTCTTCGCAAGGGTTTAATTTGCGTGCGGATTTCCATACCAGTGATCAGAAGACGTGTCACTGCATTTTGCACACTAAAGCATATATCTAATCAGTTTTCTGTTTGATTACAGCCTCCATTTTAAATGCATCTGTACTAACAGCAGGTCAGAAGTTGGGAAAAACACTGATGAGGCAAGTTGTGGAATACAGTACAGATTTTTTTTTGGTACAAAGCAGATAGGTTTGGAGGAGGGCACCCTCCCCTTTCCAGTATTAGGGCTTCATTGACCCTTAGCCCACCCAGCCTGATTTAGCACCACTTCACGTGTGGTCCTCCACTCCTGGGCATTATTATTTTTTTTTTTTTTCCTTAGCCAAGTTCTCTCAGTTTTATACATCGTACACACAGCCCGTTTCTCCAGTTGGAAACATTCTTCAAAGAAATGCGTTGTCCTGGGTTCACCTCCCAAACATTTGTATGCTGCTGTTGTGTGCTTCAATGTCACTGTCCTGGTGAGTCGGAGGCAAGCTCACGCTGCTGTTTTCCTACTCCCTCTACATGACATTATGGTGAATCTTACACATCAGCAATGATGCAAACTGCACACCTAACACTGATGGATTTAAAAAAAAAAGGCAAGCAAGCAAACAACAACAAATCACCACAACAATTTACGTAAAGTCCCAACAGAGCTTCTGATAAACACAGTTGCAAATGGGGTAGGAGAGACAAATGAGACCGCTTTTGTCCACAGCTTGTTCAAACAGCTGAACATATCAGATGCGTGTCTTTTAAACAGCCACAAGTTAGCAGGGGTAAAAACTGAAAAAAATCCACAGAAAACAGGACGAGAGGGCAGGTGAACATTTTTCCTCCTACACTGAAAAAGAGTTCAGTAAGGAACGAGACCAATAAATTTCATTTCAAATTTCATTTGAAAGTCATTGATTTCACTTGAATAAGGGAGGGAGTGGAAAGATGCTGTTCAAATGAAATAAGGATGTGAACTGGCTGATTTCAATTTTTCAGACTTCTGATAAGCTCGTGCACAGTTGTCATTTTTTGTTGTTGTTTTTGTTGTTGTTGTTTGTTTTTTTTAACTGGAGCAGAACCACTGCTGGAGCAGCATCACATTTCGCCAGTAACCTTTTTGCTGCTGGTGTACTGGACGTGTGTTGCGCCAATGGAAACGCTCTGCATGCACCCCATACATTCAGCAGTACGCTGTGCACGCTGCGGCTAAAAACCTGCCATGTTCAGACACAATCAAACAATTACGCTATGACCAAAACAAGCTGCAGATAATTTCTGTAACAACTGGTTAAACGGCAAGTACATGAAAATGAAACAAGGAGTGAATGAGGATGACATTCTTACCGGGTGGTGGGATGCCTGGGATGCCTGGCATACCTGGCGGAAGTTGGTGGGGTGGGGGCACCCCTGGGTGAAGTGGCTGCATGCTGCCCATGCTAACAATGCCATCAACTGGGCCCTGCAAAGGTGGCAGCACCGGTGGATAGCCACTTATCATGCCTTGAAGGACACAACAAATTTCAAACATGCATCAATAACATGCAGTATGATCTACACAGTAAGACATGCACTATCCACAAAAAAAAAGCACCTTTAGTACAGCAAGACGATACTACAATTAGTATCTTGCAAAAATGAACAAAAATAAAGTTATAAATATGAAATGCTACACTTTTGATGAATTAGTATTTAGCGTATCTGTATGTTTCTCATGGGGCAATAAATGCTGAATATTGAGACATGTTAACACAAGGAGTAAATTCAGCCGCAATTAAATGTTACTAACGCAAGCAATTTTAACACAGCTTAAAGCTCTGCCATCTGCATACAGATTACGAACACAACGCTAACTACACAAGCTTCACCAGCAGCCCTACTTCGTGGGCTACCCTGGAGACCAAACTTGACTGGAAAAAGTAAACATCTATACATGTTTATGCAGTGCATATGCAAAATTAACTTTTAGAAGTCCTAGAACATTCATATACTTAAAACTAAAGGTACTGACATGAGCGGTTTTTATAAAACCATCTTCAGTATGAATTTAAGAAATAACTAAAACTTTAAACCTGACAGCACTGGATATGCTTGCTGGGCTGCAGTGGCTTACGCTCTCCACATCTGACTGCAGTAAAAGGGTCTACAAGGAGCACATACGGTCCCTCACTGAATTTCATTCTCAACGTTTTCAAAGTGTCTTAATAAGGAAAACAAAGATGCAACCAAGATGATATCGTGCTGCTCAAAATGTTAGTTTTCTGCACGTGGCGGAAGAGGACAGTTTGTTCTGGCTTGGGCTCATGTTTGTCACTGTCTGTTAAGTGAACCTACACAAAGCATCTGCACCGTGGTAGGCCCTAGAACTTAACTTGCCTGTTTTCTTGCTTATTTGCTATGCTTTTAATGAATGTGTTGTCAGAGAACCAAGGAAGGGTGTTGGAAAGACAATGGAAAGATGATAGGGGACAGAAGCAGGTCGTGAGATAAAAGGTAAGTTTAGAAACGTAAAATTGCTGGAGTTTCTGTAACCTGTTCCAAGAAACCACTTACTGAATCTTTGCCACGCTCCAAGTAACTCATAAAAGAAACTTTCAGAACAGAGATTTCTGGAATAAAGCTGGCCAGAAACTCAACGTCAGCTCTGCCTGAACATTTTCTCATCAAAGCTGTTGTGACCTCAGGATCGAAACACCTTAAGCAGCTCCAACACACAAGCTGAATTTGTCACCTGCTCAGGAGAGTTACAAAGGTGAGGAACCTGAAATTTCACAGCTTTACATTGAGCAAAGAACTGAACTTCGTAAAACCTTCATCTTCTTCTGAATACACAGGACACCTAGATCAGCACTTACTAAACAGCTCTTTGGTACCTATTTCAAATATCTAGAAATTATCTGTACCTCTTTATCAACACAGTGAAATCCGTATTCCTAATGGGAGAAGTAAAAGAGGAAAATAACAGACCTATCCCTAGAATAACAGGCTTTCACTGTAGCTACTGCCTGGTACTTCCACTGCACCCCAAGCAGCAATCACATCTTCAGTTCACTTATAAACAATTCTGAAGCTTTTAAAGAAAAAAAAAACAAAAAAACAACACCACAAAGCAAAAACAAACCTCCAACAAAACAAGCCCACCCTTGTCAATCGCAAAAGCTCATTTCTACATTTCCAAACAAAATACATAACAGCTGACTGGAATAGTAACACTGTAGACAGGTGTCCATGAGAAGCCAGTTCTTGTAGCTCATCCCAAGTTTCTAAGTACAGCCGCTTTCATACCCCATACGTGACTTACCATTTTGATTTTAAACTAGTAAACTTGGGCAAACTATTTTCAGCTCCCACAGCTGTTATTTACTCTTTCAATTTACTCTCTCCCCCCTCCACTTTTTTTTTTTACTACAACAATAGAAGTTTAAATAAGCTTTTGTAACACCTGAATTTAAAAGCAACTAGAGCACTGTGCACTAAGAGAAAATATATCTCAAAAAGGTATCCAGTTTTCTTGTACCTGTGGGCCATAAACAAGTGATGAAGTTCTCTAAAACAGAGAAAAGCAACTGAATGCTTTCCATGGCTTAAAGATGGAGGAGTAAGGCACTTCCAAGTAAGACTTGTGGAAACCAAAAGAAGGAAGATGCATTTTTCAAAACAGGAAAAAAAACAGCAAGAGTTGATAAAGAACCACTTGATCATCCACTTAATGAAGTATTTCACAATGACAGAGTAAAGAGACCTAAGAGGGTGAACTGTAAGATGATGGTCTTGAACAGAGGTATGCTTTTGAGGAGGCTGCCACAGGAAGGAAGGTAACACGTGTGGTTTGCTGAAAGCCCAGCTGTTGGAAAACTTTTAAGAAAGTGTTAATAAAAGTATTACTGCCTATCAATACCTACCTCCAAAAAAAATGGAAAAGCAACACAATACCAAAAAACAAGAACCAAATCAAGAAAAAACAACCACGAGATGATGACATTTCTATGCATTCTGGATTGAAGTAGATTACTCACAAAGAAGACTAGTGCTGGAGTTGTTTTTTTTTTTTTTAAAATATATGCACAAAGATGTGCACACACATTCACCAACTGCAAACTGTTCAGAAAAATCATCACTGCAAGACAGAAATCTACAAGGTGTTCAAAGAACAAAGTTTAAAAAAAAATAAACAAAAGAACAACCAAAAGAAATATGCAATTCAGTGTAAACAAATGCTTTGTAATCTGGAGACCATGAACTAAACAAGGAATGCGCCTTCTGTCTAAACATCCATGCAACCTATTTTCTGAAAAATGTTTTAGAGACTGTGACGAAAAACACTTCAGGCTGTCAGCTCTAAGCATGGCCACAGCCTGAAAGACATAGAAAAAGAAAAATGACAAAAGAGTAAACAGAATAACTGGAATGCCATAAGGGAAATTTAAAACAAACAAAACAAAGCCAAAACTAAACAAAAAAAATAAACACACCAAACCTCCAAATATTCATTTTTACCTACTCAGCACTATTTTGACTTTGACTGAAGCTACCCAGCTATTGCTAACCAGAAACGGGGGAAGGAGAACAAACTATCAGGTCAGACCTAATTTGTTCTCTCACAGATGTAAGGCTGATTCCCATAAAAGACTCTTCAGATCTGATCTGGAGATACTTCTGAGCACGCTGCCTGTGAACTCAGGTCAGACTATGACTGGCAATGAACACAGCACCCAGCAACAGGGACCACGTGGAAGAGTTCTCTAAACTGGTCTGAAAATCACCTGATAAAAACAGTAATGTTGGGATTTTGTACTTGTATTTGCAATGACACTAGAACCTAGACTACAACACTTATATCCAACTAGCAATTCTTGTGCTTGGATTTAAAGCCTGGTTTGGATTTCTGTTTGCCTCTCACCTCCCTGACAATTAAAAAAAAAGTCATTTGCCTCCTGCTTTACCACTTCCACTGGTGCCACATGCACTAGAAGAGTACTCAGCTCCCTCCCCTCCTGCCACAGCAGGGCTAAACGTGACCTCGGCAAAGCAGAGCGAATAAACACGACTGCACACAAACAGAACAGGCCTACCGCCTGAGGAGGAGCCTTTCTCTGCGCTTTCAACAGACTACTCACTAGTGGAGCACGTAACGTGGGACTGCCAGCCCACTGCTGAGGCTATGTATAGTCATCATGAAGAAAGACTGAAGAGGTTGAGCCTTTTCTTCCGCAAGAACAAAGTGACCCAAGAGAGTGTTCAGAGTTATGAAGGGGGTTGATATAGTGGATGAGGAAAAAATGGTCATAGCTCCTACGTTTTACCTGCAACGGGTGTCAACTGCTGATTGAGCATCCCCATTGGTGTTGGTGGCGGCACCACCCCCATAAGAGCCCCGACAGGAGTGCCTGCCCGGGGGGAGGGATTCTGCTGCTGTGCTGCTCGCTCTCTCTCCTGCTGCTCAGCAACTTTAGCTGCCCGCTCTGTAAAAGTATTTTAGATTTTCAGTTCTGTTTTGTAACCCAGAATTTCAAAATATTATCTGTTCATTAAAAAGGACTAGTCAAACACTGGCATAGTTTAGTCAAATATAAAGTAGAACAGATGAATCTTTGTATACAGCATATGATTTGATTTCATGTGGCTGCAGCTAAGACTTTTAGAGAACCTTGCATGAAAAATAGTCCACAAAGTTTTATCTTTTTCTAAAAAAATAAAATAATAATAAAAAATAATAATAAAATAAAAATTTAGAAAGTCAAAGAACAAATTGGATAATAACACCAGTGTTACCAACATGAAGCAGCAGTCCAGCACTAGGCTCAGTCCGCACTAGGAGAACATGGCAAAACGTTCCCTCTTTGACACCACTGGCTCAGCTAAACCAGTCCCAGCCAAGGCCAGCAGCTCTCACACAGACAGGAATTTTGAGCACCCTGTCTCAGACGTGCCCTAAAACAAGACGCAAATAGCAGGCAGCACTGCCAGTGGTGGCCCGTTTCTTCCTGGGCTCCCCACTTCTTTTCTTGTTGTTGCATTTTTGGGGTTTATTTGTTCATTTTTTTATTACTGATGCAGCTGAAAAGCAGTGGCAAAGTTGGGAAGCACTTGCAAAGTTTTTCCCTAGTGTAGATAGGTCCTTAGTGTTTGGAACATAACAAGCAGCAGTTTGGTGAAGCAAAAATATTTTTCTTTTGCCTCTTTCTGTTGTTTTCCCCATTTTGGTCCCCTCTGAGCTTTTTTTTTTTTTTTGCTGAAGATGTCTAACTCACATTGTGCTGCTCACTGGAGGTCATGTGTGTCCTTTGTACGATGAATCTGGTCATTATCTCAATCAAGTTTCTCACTGTGACTGCAAGAACAAAAGATCTACTGCAGGGGAATCTGACCAGAGGACAATTTTATATTAAGAGAAGGACAAAGGGTCATGGGAAGAAGAAAGAAAACAAACAAACAAACAAAAAAAACACCCCCACCCCCCAAAAAAAAACAACAACAAAAAAAAACAAACAAGCGAACAAAAAAGAAGATATACCGAATGCCCACTGAAGATGCTTTTAGGGCATGCAAGTTGCTGATTTGTTCACTCTGAACATCGTCTCTTACTGACGCAATGAGGAACAACAAAGGATAAACGAATGCAGCATACATCTCCAGCAAATTTTAACAACAGTGAATGCAGGACTAGAAGTTTTCTTGCAGCTGGTGGAAGATGAAAACTGCCACTAAAACAGCAATCAAGGTCCTCTGTCAAACAAGGCTAAGAAGTTCATCAAGGAGATAAAGTTATGAATGCATCCTGCCAACGTTAGACACTTTTTCCAGTATATGACTGCAAACATATATCACGCATTAGTCTTCTGTAGGACTCGTTTGTGCAGCATCTAGCACAGCATCCATACACTGAAAGACCAGTTTTATTTCAAAGGCATTTCCCTCCTTTTCACTCCTGTCATTTCAGGAAGAGATGACAACACACAGAAACTCCTAAATTTACTATAGGCAACTCATATGCACAAAATACAGGAGACGTTTAAAGATAGATCCTGAAGTAGAAAGAGGAGATAATCATCTTAAGACCAGAGCAAGCGTTTAGGGAAAAGATGAAGTAGTTGTTCTGACTCTCACCTACTGTTGGCCAGTTAAAAAAAAAAAAAAAAAAAAAAAAAAGGTCAGACAAAAGCCAAAAGCAAAAGTTCTGGAGATACCCCGGTGAATGAGAGGTTACTGTTAAGCATTCAGTTTTATCAGACTTCAGACTTGAAGAAGGACCTGATGTAGGACAACACTTGAGCGTTACCTTGTCTGTCCATGTTGTGACTGCCACTGAACTAACAGATGGAACAACACTGCCAGAGGGAACCGAAGGGGGTGTCCGAAAGTTCAGCCTCGAACATTCACCTTAATACTCATTGAGCCTAACCCCAAATCATTTAGGCTAGGACTTGAGATCATTCAAAAGTCATTTCCAACACATCTCAAGAGACAGGAAAGAGACATCCTGCTTTGAACAAAGCTTCACCTTAGGACAGGCCTTTGCCTCAAACCCCACGTATTACTTTATTTTATTTTAAGGAGTTTCCACAGTACAGTTAGCCGTACGGGCATTTTCAACACAGCCTGTTCTTTGATTAATGCTGCTAAAACCCAGCTACTACCCTGCACATATAACAAATGAAATTTTCAGTGGGTCAAAATGAATAAAAAATGCAGACTGCTCTATTGCCAAAGCACGGAAAGGCACTTTTCCATCCAAGTGTCAAACCATGCCAGTTCCCTGCTCCCTGGTGCAGTGTCCACGCTACAGAGCACATGAATTTTGACTTGTCACACGGGAAGGAGTGGAGTTTCTCTCCTTTCAAGCATGGTAATGAGTAAACAGTTTGGATGCTTTGTAACCCCATCCCGACCCCTCCAAAACAAATAAAAGCAAGCCTAGTCCTAGGCAGACACCAAGCTGGAAAAGCTGCAGTCCGAGACTCAAAAGCTTTGGAAAATTTTAAGGATAAGGAGGGTTAAAATGGAAGCATTCTGAATATCGTTAACACAGGGGACAGACACTGTTGCTACTGTTAGGTTACAGTGGAAGTGTGAGCATCACACTGCTCAAGGCCAGAAGGGATGACATGCTAGCCGTCCTACTGCTCGAGTTAGGCTGCAAGGAGGGGCCTGTCAATAAAAGATACCACATGCACCTACGCTGGTGTAATCGGAAACTACAACAGGAAAAAAGTAAGGCCCTAGTACTTTCACAACATAAGAGTGTTACCATTTCCCTTCACAACATTTGCAAAGACAACTCACTCGTGATGGTGCTGAACCCTCCAGAACTGCAAAGAGGTACTACTGCAAGTTCAGAAAGGACTGAGGAGGCTGAGGGTGTAAAGCACAAGACAAACCTCCCGTTTGAGTATCAGAGTGGCCTCTAGGCTATAAGCATGCAAAAAAGCTATCATCCTCACTGTTAAAAAGTAACGTTATAACTTAACCGGAGAATACCTTTCTAAGGGGTTGAAACTTTCCTATCCAATAAAATTGTAACAGTTGCTTAAAAACTGGGCTTTATATTGGAAATGTTGAGACATTAACTGAAACAGTAACTCTGGATGTCAAGCTACTCTGTTTGGCTCGGATAGGGCCTGCTGTTACGGATCTTCTGCATTTTGATTTTTGGTCAAATAAAGCCGAAACACAACAAACAGTATCAGTAGGAAAACGAGAGAAAGAGAGAGAGAGAGAGAGAGAGAGAGAGAGAGAGAGAGAGAGAGAGAGAGAGAGGTCTTTTGAAAGTACCTCATCCCTATGAAATGTTTCTTGGCTTAATTCAGGATATGAAATCTCTCAACAAAATCAGTTACAACAGTTAATACTGAGACTGAGCAACAGGTCACATTTACAGTATAACAGAGTCTGTATCCCTGATTTTATTCTACCAAAGCTCTTTCAGACTCTCAGTACAGTTAACTGAGAAACTTTTTTTCTGCTCTATTATATGCTTTCTTACCTGGTAACACAGCTCTGAAGAGCTTCTTGTCCAAAAGTTCCCTTTCTTGCTGCCCCCTCCATGTCCTCCCATACAGAAACTTTTACAAGCCATTTTTCCAGCTGACTTCCAGCACTAGGGCTTCAAGCCCTTTTACTTCTAATTCTTCCCCATTTCTTTTTTGTTCATTTGATTATTTGTGGCAAAGATATTTAAATTATCAGTTGTAGACTACATAACTTAAACATGCTCTTTGCTCCTCTTCAGTCATCTCTCAATATGAACTCCTCTTTAAGGCACGTCCAGAACACAAACATAACTACTTCCTTTTATAAAACTGGTCATCTGAGTAATAACAACGAACATGTTCAAAGAGAAAAAGTGTAAAAAAGAGTTTAGCATTTTAGTTTTTATTTACCTTCATATTCTGCTTTCTTTGTTGCTTCCAAGTTTCTCCATTCAGTTCCTACAAGCCTGCTGAGCTCTCCAAAGGAATAGTCTGGGTGCTGAGCTTTAATCACAGCTCTCATCTCACTGCTAAATAAGATGTAACCACTCATGTTGATCTTCCTTTTTGATCCCTCCTTCTTGGTGCTGCCCTTAACAGACTTGGGAGTGGACTGTGAGAAAAAGCAGTTAAGACCAGAAGCATATGACAGAGAAGTTTCTTGACATTAAAAAAAAATCAAAGCTGTAAGAAATGTAAAAATATTCCCAAATTCCTCTTGTATATATCTGTACAAGGCCCATTCAACTTTACAGCCCCCAAAGAGAGATTGCATCTCCTACCAATGCAGGACAAGCACACATTTACAGAATGTACACAGGTGGAAAAAAAACACAACCACAACAAAAACAGAAAGCAAAACACAATGATCTGATGCTTTTTAACCCTTCCAGACATAAAGCCAACCTTATAACAGAGGCTTCAAAAAGTGTGCAGAAACACAGCACAGAACGATTACTATTAGCTGAAATCATTCCAAACTAACCGAGAGGACTCAGAAGGGCTGAGCAGCAAGTAAGTGACTATTTAGAATGCCAAAAGAATAATAGTAATTGTGCTGCTATCACAGACGTCATCCGTTATGCTGCTCAGAAATATTGCCAACACAAGTAGAAGTAGAAGATTTTATTTGCATCGCAGATTTTAGGGAATTGCTTTCACATTTATTCCCGGGCCTTTGCAACTCCCACCTCCTTGTCCTCTATCCTACAGTCTTCTCATTCCTAAGTGCTCTCTATTTTGCCTGCCAGACTTTCCTTTCCCTCTAGAGTTCCTCTCCCATTCCATAAGTACCCATTTCTCCCTGAAAAAAAAGCAAAGCCCGATTTTGCTGATCACTATCACCTGCACAACAGGTTCACATCCCCACCTGTGTGCTGATGAGCAACAAATACTCTGTTATATCCAAGATCTGCTCCTTTGCTCTTCCCACCCTGGCTGCTCCTGTTGAGAGCTCCTTGACATTTCCAGCCACCAATACTTAAACTCTTCTGACAACCACTGAGATGCCACCTGCATGTGATGTATGGGAGACCATAATTCACCCATTCGCTGGCCAATAAGGCCCACAAACACATCAGCATACTGAAACCCTCAAAAGGACTTCCTCGTATCTTGAGCGCTACAAATTTCTCACATCTTGAAGAGTATAACTGTTTCCAAATACTTGGGGGGAAGGGGCGAAGAGGAAAGAAAAATATATGCAGTTGTTCTCTTCCTATCCTGAAAGTCCTGGCCATATTACTTTGTTTATTTGCCGCTCTAAGCCCAACTGTCCAACACTCATCTCCCAGCTACATACAAAGCTTCAGCTACACCAAAGCTTTCTAAATGTCTTACTCATTAACATAAGCCAGGCAGTGGATAAACTGAGGCATGCTGGTGTGTTATTCCAGGCTTCATTGTACTCATTTTCAAATGGCAATCTACCCTCAATGTTTTCATCGTGAGCCTACAGACAATATTTGGCTTTTTGGAAGGAAGTCTTCTAGGTTTGTCTCTGTGATGGGGGAAAAAACCCACACAGGTTCTGGTATGACAAACTGTATGTACAACACATCCTAGGTTCTCAGGGAAGCTCACACTGGCAGGTGAAGAGTTCTCAATTCAGAAACAGGTAAATCCAACTATACATGTGGTCACGTAACATAAAGGCCTACTCATTGGTTTGAAAGGGAAAGCAGGACTTTGAGAATTTTTATGAAAACTGAGCTCAGAATTCTTATTTTTCCATTATTTTACATCTCTTGTAAGACAAGACAATTTTTAACATAATCTTGTCCCTTTGAGGCAGATAACTGCATAACAGATTAGATGTGTTATGAGAAGAAATAAACCAGGATCCTCTTCAATGCCTTTTCTCAGCCATATCGCTAAAGTAAAAAAAACAAAGTTCCACATGTTTTTCTTTCTTAGGTTCTACTTCCTGCTTTACAGCAAACTGCAGCAGGAGAATAGCATTCACCTATTTGTCAAGCCCCACAACACCACGTATTCAATCGTCTTGTCTCCTTTTATTCCTTTTATTCTCAGGTGCAGTAAATGCTTCTTCTGTTATCAGGAAAAAAGGGTAAAAAGAACTTAGGAGTTTTAATCATTTTTTAGATAAAATTGCATACATTTAAGAGAACACGAAGCAAACACATGCCTTTTACCTGGGAGCTCTGTTTAAAATGACACTTTTCAAAGGGGACATAAATAGAACAATTATGCTGGGCTGAAGAAGACAGTTTCTTTCTGTGCTGTGTGTTAGTTATCTCTCTGTCAAAGTTAAATTGTGCTTTGAATGCCAGCTCAGACACAACATGCCTCTTATTTCCAAATCAGCAGCATGAGGAATCTGCAAGGGGATACTTGTGAATCATCCTTCACCTCTTAGAATACACTGCTATTGATTCTTTTCATTTCTTTCTTATTTTTTTTTTTCCCACTTCAATTTCTAGACTTCAGAGTTCACATCTGTCTGAAGGTATACACATACACGCTGGATATTTCCATTGAGTCTTATTTCTCAGCAGTTACCCTGAAAGCCCTGAAAGACTGTCCCAATACAAACAATACCCTACAAGATTTACCTAAGCTGAATGATGGTTCCTTTAAAATATTTTAATGGACTTAAACATTACAACATGGATATCATATTGGATATGCTAAAACTGTTCTGTGTAATTACTCTACAGACCAGTAAACTGAAATATAAATCTGTTCTGTGATAAAACATTACTGTTCTTTTTATGTGCGTTGAGGAAAGAATGAGGAATACAAAGGTTTAAAGGTCTCTCAAAGATTTTTACCTGTGGTGGAGTATAAGGCATTATATCCAATTCACTAGCTAATGGGGTCTGAAGCTGAGGCATAGAAGGTGTTTCAGTGATGTCACCTTCCTCTTCTCCCATCTCTTCTATGTCCTCATCACCTCCTTCCAACTCAGCAAATTTTGCTTCTAGCTGCTGGATCTTCTTCTCCAGAAGTGGAGATGGTTCCTTCTGAGGAACTATGGGTTTTCTGAAGGTTAGAGGAAGAAGAAAAAAGCAGATGAGAACGTATTCATACTTCACAGGACACAGCAAATATTCTGAAGAGGAAACCAACTTTTCTTCTTATGTGACTGAACAACATGGAAACAATGGTGACTTAGGATATGCCTGTGCTTTCTTTCAGAACACTGAGCAGAAATCATTCAGTATCCACAGTCAGTGTTTTATTTCAGTCATTTGTTGGAAGAAATTTTATTTTATGAGTTAGAAGGCAATTTCAATGCAGCAAATAATTCATCTCTGCAATAGAAGGCAGTTAACAGCACAACTTCCTTAGGTTTTACATTTTTCTTTAGTTAGAAATTAATATTTTGATTAATATTATATTCACCAACTGGAAAGCTAGTTGTTACCCATACTGAGGACTCGGGTATTTTAACAATGTCCAAGAGCTACTAACCTCCTAATCTGAAAAAGTGACAAGTTTCACTGAAGTCAGGAGAAGAAAAAAGTAAACATCTGCTGGTATTAAGACTGTGAAAAAAAATATTTGGACTTCTTCCTCAAACCTTTTAAAAAACATACAACCAAATTTCACCTTCTACAACAGTGACTTTTATGTATGTACTGGGTCTGCCTGGGATGGAGTCAATTTTTATCATGACAGCCTGTGTGGTGCTGCTTTTTGGATTGGTGACCAAAACAGTGTTGATAACACACACGTTTTAGCTCTTGCTAAACTGTGTCACATTATCACACTGTCAAGACCTTTTTTTTCCCCACTCCACTCCCCCACATTGAGTTGGCTGGGAGCGGGCAAAAAGCTGGGAGGGGACACAGCCAGGATAGCTAACCCCAACTGACCAAAGCAGCATTGCTATATCATGTAACATCATAAAAGCTGGGGGAAAGTTGGAGAAGGGGGGGGGGGCGGGGGGGGCATCTGAGGCTATGGTATTTGTCTTCCAAAATAAACATAGCTTGTGCTGATGCCCTGCTTTCAGAAAGTAGCTAAACATCTGCCAGCCAAGATGAAGTAGTGAATTCTTTATTTTGCTTTGCTTCAAAAATTGTACCATCTTTATCTTAACCTGCAAGTTTCTCTTGCTTTTACCCTTCTGATTCTCTCCCCCATGCCTCTGAGGGGAGTGAGGAAGTGGCTGGATGGGGGCTTAGCTGCTAACTGGGTTAATTCACCACAATTCAGAAGAGTGCTCAGGTGACTCCCCTATTCCCATACCATTTTTACCTAAAATAGTATATTTCATCATCGACAACTTTTGCAGAAAGTGAAAACCTCTTGAGCCCCTTAAATTTCTTCATTTGTTTATCACTTTCATTGTAGCGGCTCTCACAAAGAAAAACATCATTTTCAGAAATTTCTGTTGGCCTGCAGGAGAGGAAGTCCTTGAACGATAGAACAGCACACTTTCCTGCAGAAATGAAACGAGCTGGTTAAGAAGGCAACCACATTTGCGGACATTTTACAAAAAGTCTGGAAACTCACATTTTCGCTGGTCACATAAGTATCAACCCAGTATTTAGATCAACTACAGAAAATACATCAATTGACACCCGTATTAAATAACGTCACTCATGAGAAACCCACAGCAACTGAATGCAGTTTGGATTTCATTTCTTAACTTCTGTTTTTTTGTTCTTTAACAAAAACAATTATCACAAGTCTGTTAATGATATTTAGCACAGCATCTTAACTACAGAATATATGTAGTTAAGATGTACAGAAAGTACATAATAGCATCTTATTTTAAAAAAAAATTCAGCTTCCTTCTCGATTGACTTTCCAGTTAACATACTAGAATAATGGATTTTTCTGTTCTCTGACTGCAGAAAATGTTTGCTTTCATTCATGTGTAATTCCCTTATTTTACGAAAGCTTCCTCATCGTAAAAAACCTCACTGCAGGTCCTAGAAACAAGAATGCATAGTAGAAATAGATTGAATAATCTCTCCTCATTCGCTCAGTATGAATTTGGAGTCTAGCCAACCCGTCACTAGAAATCACTTCAGTTTTTTGTTTTTTGTTTTTTTTAAATGTACAGAATGAGAATCTCCCATTGGATTTAAAGCTGTTAATAATTACCCAAAATGCAAGTCATAGGACAGGTCTCCTCCAAGTTACTTAAAAACACTTCCTTCTTGTAGAACATTTTAGTTGGTTCATGTTCAGTTTCTTCAGGATGGATAAAGATTGGACCAAAGAAATATGCAGCTCCATCTCGCACCCACATCTTTTCAATTCTAGAAAGAAAAACAAACCACTGACATAAATGAAAGGCCATCCCTCCTAATGAGTCAGTTGGACGTACTGACTTGTTCAGGAAGACTGTGGGTATGGAATGAGTAAAAAAGTACAGCCTATTCCAATTGTACTACCGTCACTTTTTTAAAACCAGGCTGATAAACTTCCACCTCAGCCTATTAAGAACTTTTAACTTCTAGTTCCATTCAGGAGATTTTCTCCCATCCTCCTTCATACCTGTTGCAATAAGACAGTCTTTTGTCCAAGGTATTTTTATAGACACAATCTGCAAAAATGAAGTTGCACCTACCTTCCTACCCGAGGTCGCACTAACCCATGCGATTTTATGAAGACACAGTCTCCGACCTTAAGCCACATATCATTATAACAGAGCTGTTCAAAGTAATGACAACCAGGTTCTCCATTGGACATTTCTACTGGAACATCTTCTTTGTCCTGCAGAAGAATACACACTTAGAAACTTGTGGAAGAAGGAAAACCAAACACATGAAGTGATGCCACGTGCAAGTAAAACAGACTTTTCTTTATATCACCAATAATAGGCAAATAGCAAAAAGACCTGTAAACGCAAAAAATGAGGGGCCTTAGAATTTAAAAATGAAATATACAAGCCACAGATATCCTCCAAGTATGGTGCAAGCCTTCCTATTTCGCAATCAAAGCTGTAATTTTGCCAGCAATTCCCAGATCCTTTTTTGTTCTATTTCTTCAAATTTATTGACTTTGAAGCCTCATCTGCCTATTTTGATGGCTTGTTTTAAAGCACAGCAGAAACTTTAGAAGGCAAGAATAAGTATTTGGCCAAGTTAAGATACATAAAAATTTAATAATTCATTTCTCATACACAATAATATGACTACTCCATATATATATTGAGTACAAAAATCACATAATTTGTTATATTTCTTACTTTTTAGTTAAAACTCATTGCCTCAATTGACCTTTTAGTTCAGATTACAGAAAGCCATTGAAAACGTAGGATATCCCCCTCAACGTGTGGCAGGAAAAGATCTCACAAGTTTTCCTTCTCTTGGTAGAGAGAATTCCTTCCTTTGTCATGACGCAGTACTATATACTAAGCGTCTGATTAAAACTGACAATGAGTGTGCTCGGTTTTCTATTCTGAGGTTCTGTTAAAAGTACTCAGAATGTAAGTAGAGTTATGACTAAAATTATTTTATATAAATTTAATTACATTTATTGCAATTAAATGTATTTAAATAAATCAATTTATCTTATAACTCTGAACACAATAAAAAACATTTTGCCTAGTAGGTTGGCCACAAATATTTTTACGCATTTTGAAAATAAACTGTTCAGTTATTAACCATAAGTAGGTCACAAAGAATATTATATTATGTATTGCTTGCTGCTGCCTAGCTACTGACAATTTTACTGAAACACTACATAATAAAGCATCTCTGTGAGCTAAAATCAGACTTTTAGCCCCACTGATACTGTAGGAATACAAACTTTTCAGTTGAAATGTAATTTTTTTCTAGAGCAGTAAAGAAAAAAACCAAACAATCCTTAACATGATCACAAGAAAACATTTGTAAAACTTAGCACACAGGTACACATTTCATTTTTTGTTTACTCTATGAATGTTTTGTTTCTATCTATGTACTTTATGTATAATAATTTATAACAAATATTGTATTTATCTATTTTTGTGTCTGGATGTGTCCGTGAAACCTTGGTCCTGAGGGCTCACATTTCGTCATTCTTTATCTGTCAAACACACCAAATGCTCATCTTATTATCTTGCATACCTTTTCAAGATGAAGAATACTTTCTCCCACCTTACTGTCCTCTAATGTTTCAGATTGTTTCTCCTCCTCTGCTTTGTCTGTATTAGCAAACACAGAAGCAACACGGACCACAGGGAGGGGCACATCTCGTGGGACAAATCTTACAGAGCTTACAGGCATAGTCCACAGTTTAATTTTTTTGAAAGATTTTGTCTTTGCAGAATAACGTGACTCACATACATAGACATCCTCATCTCTAAAGTTTTCAGGACACAGTTTAAAATACTCCTGCAGAATGAAGAGAATTACATTTTTAGATGAAATATTTCAGCAATATATCCACCTCCCCAAACCCCCACCAAAGACATGGTGGGCTCCCTCTGACACGCCCCATTTTTTTCTGTGCATTTATCAGAAACATTTTTAGACTGATAAAGTCTCTCTGCTGACTTTTTCTTTTAGAGTTTGACAAGAAAAATGTGGAATCAAACTTGGGACAGAGAGGAAAGACTTTATCCTCTTTCCAGTACTCCACACTGCTTAAGCTTCCCTCAGCCCTAAACCTACATGGTTTTATGGCAACCTTTAAGAAATTACCTGCAATTTTTCTACTATATGCTCTGAAAAACGCATTAGCTAAGTATTTAATAAATAAATGATTCTATAAAGCAGCCAGCATTGGAAATCATCATCACTTGGATGAACTACGAAGCTCACGAAGCAAATGAAGACTACAAATAGAACATAAGAACAAGTCCTTTTTTATATGTGTTAGTAGAATGCATACAACTTATAATATCTACACCTCTTCAAAAAAATAGCATAGAGAATATTAGTTGTTTAACCCATTAGTCCAAAGAGTTTCTCACCTTAACGAACATGACCACGCATTTGCCCAAAATTTTGCTAACTGGAACTTTATTGTAATAGTCACTTTTAAAAACCTCTTTCTCCAAGAACTTCCGTGTTGCAAGATGAAATGTTTCATTTGGTCGATAAAACCAACAGCCATACAGCCATTTCTCTCCTTAAAAAAAAAAAAAAAGACAAAAAAGGGGAGGGGAGAAAGGAAAAGATCTAAAAAGGTGTATTCTCTAGTGCACAAATAAGCAAAACCAACTACAGATTGTTTTATTTATCAAATAGCCACATAGTAATTTATACAGAGAGCAAACTTTACTTGTTTAAAACAGGAAAAGATTCCTTGACTGTTTCAGGTGAGGAAAACTAGATTACTTAGAAATCCTGCAAACTGCCTTTTTTCCAAGGAAACCAGTTCCTTCTCTATTTTGATGATTCAGGTTCTGCAGAACCAAATGCTTATGGGAAACACAGTCTGCAACTTACTTATAAATCTTCAAATGGCTTCCAACATTTGCAGTTAAATGCACCCAACTTTGGTTCAGAAATTTCTGTTAGCATAGAAAAAGATGCTCATTCCACATTCCACTCATTCAAAGAGCCTATTCTTTGGGATGCTTACAATTTAGGGGTGGGTAGTGAAGAAGAACAAGAAAGCATGTGTTGATCCAAGAACTTTAGGTTAGTAAAGTTCTTTCAGGACAAAGCAACTCAGAAACAATCAACAATACTCATCAGTCCATGCAGAATTTTGCAAATGCAATGATTAACATCTACACAGACAGGGCTCAGATTGGAAGATGTAAGAAGTTTCACTGTTTGTCTTTCTATACCAAAGGCATCCTTACCAGCAGAATCTTCCCACAGCCTCTCAATACAGACTATGTGAGGTTGCAAGTTGGCTTCAGCAGGCTCCACATAGACATAATCTCCTACATGGTACATGCTGTTCTTGAAGCTGCAATCCTGGCTGTAGGTCCGATGCAAATTTGACAATCCAGCTGAGCCAGAGGAATCTTCACTCTTTTCAGCTTCTGTTTTCGAGAACAAGGGAAATAGACCTGAGTAATGCCCTATTAACCATGATTTCTGATGTGTATGCCTTTACCCTTTGCTTAGTGCTGGATAACTCACTCATCTGTGACAAACAATAAAAGACTTTGCATTGAATGCAGGCTTAAAGCATGTACTCAGATAGGTAGTGAAAGTGTCAACCTGCTTTAAGTATACACTTTAACTTTCAGTAACTTGTGGCCATAGCCATTGAGTCTCTCCTAGAGGAGCAAAAGGACACTAGAAACAAACTATCAACTTTTTAATCATTCATGTAGCACTCTCCATTAATTAAGTCACAGAAGTTTTGTTTAGTCAATTACTTTAAAACAGTAATTACTACTATTTGCACATAAAACAGTATTTTTGTTAGTAGTGTTGAGCATAATGCATATGCAAGTGCAGTTAAAAACAAAGAAAAGGAAGACAGCTGCAAGCCAGTGCATTACCACATGTTCACAGAATCACAGAATCATTTAGGTTGGAAGAGACCTCCAAGATCATCTAGTCCAACCTCTGACCTAACACTAACAAGTCCTCCACTAAACCATATCACTAAGCTCTAAACGTCTTTTAAAGACCTCCAGGGATGGTGACTCAACCACTTCCCTGGGCAGCCTATTCCAATGCCTAACAACCCTTTCAGTAAAGAAGTTCTTCCTAATATCCAACCTAAACCTCCCCTGGCACAACTTTAGCCCATTCCCCATCTTCCTATCACCGGGCACATGGGAGAACAGACCAACCCCCACCTCACTACAGCCTCCTTTAAGGTAACTGTAGAGTGCGATAAGGTCGCCCCTGAGCCTCATCTTCTCCAGAATGAACAACCCCAGCTCCCTCAGCCACTCCCCTTAAGACTTGTTCTCCAGACCCCTCACCAGCTTCGTTGCCCTTCTCTGGGCTCGCTCGAGCACCTCCATGTCCTTCTTGTAGCGAGGGGCCCAAAACTGAACACAGTAATCAAGGTGCGGCCTCACCAGAGCAGAGTACAGGGGGACAATCACTTCCCTAGACCTGCTGGCCACACTGTTTCTGATACAAGCCAGGATGCTGTTGGCCTTCTTGGCCACCTGAGCACACTGCTGGCTCATATTCAGCTGCCTATCAACCAATACTCCCAGGTCCTTCTCTGCCAGGCAGCTTTCCAACCACTCATCTCCCAGCCTGTAGCGCTGCTTGGGGTTGTTGCACCCCAGGTGCAGGACCCGGCACTTGGCCTTGTTGAACTTCATACAGTTGGCCTCAGCCCATCGGTCCAGCCTATCCAGATCCTCCTGCAGAGCCTTCCTACCCTTGAGCAGATCGACACACGCACCTAACTTGGTGTTGTCTGCAAAGTTACTGAGGGTGCACTGAATGCCCTCATCCAGATCATCGATAACGATATTAAAGAGAACTGCCCCTAGTACTGAGCCCCGGGGGACTCCACTAGTGACCGGCCTCCAACTGGATTTAACTCCACTCACGATGACTCTTTGGGCCCGGCTGCCCAGCCAGTTTCTAACCCAACGAAGCGTATGCCAGTCCAAGCCAAGAGCAGCCAGTTTCTTGAGGAGAATGCTGTGGGGAACTGTGCCAAAAGCCTTACTGAAGTCAAGGTAGACCATATCCACAGCCCTTCCCTCATCCACTAAGCATGTCACTTTGTCATAGAAGGAGATCAGGTTCGTCAAGCAGGACTTGCCTTTCATAAACCCATGCTGACTGGGCCTGATCGCCTGGTTGCCTGACCTGCAAGTGCTGCATGATGACACTCCCACCAGGATGCCTGCCTTGTTGGCCTTCCCACTGATCCTAACCCATAGGGACTTAACCTTAGCATTCCCAGCCTCGAGTTCTACATCATCAAAATACTCTAATATAGAGAGACACACCGCCGCCCCTTCTGTGCTGCCTGTCCCTTCTGAAGAGCCTATAGCCTATGTTAGCAATGCTTTTTGGCTATCAATGTAGTGTCAATGTTTAATGCACTGCATGCACTGTTCTTTATGGCAGTAACACCACAATCCTGCAGCTGTGAATTGGGAACCCAGTGTACTAGGTGCCAGTCACAGAACAAAAAGAAGAGATCCTCCTTCCTTTCTGTTTCTAAACGGCCAATGCAGAAGTGCCACATGATAGCCGATGCCTCCTCTGACACTTCCAGTGTGACTGAAAGGTTTAAGTGTGTTTTGTGCTGTGCCAGACGCCTTTCTGCTGCTGAAGGTTGGGAACCACTTCTTCAGAGGAGTTTTACTGAACCCTTCAGGCAAGGGAAGAGGAACATGCTGACAGCACTGAGCTCAGAAGCCTACAGAAAGGCACTTTCTGCTTTCTTTGTGGTTTTCAGCTATCACAGGAAGACAGAAAAAGCACATCGCAGCTGTTGTCCCCTTACAGTACTGAGACTGGTTGGAGCAACCAGCTGACTGCTGCTGACCTTGGTGCCACATGTAAAGACAAACCATGTCAGAAAGAGGACAAAGAGCTAACAGCTTTGTTCCTGTCTATGGAAAGGAACAATTAGAGAGCTTTATTCATTCCCCTTGACATACTCCACAACCATTATATGCACAGTAACAGGATATGTGAAACAAAAAGGGCCTTCATATTAGGTTTTTTACCCTACAAAATGTTGAAAGCCTGCTCCTCTTCACACTCACAGCAGCCAAGTAAGAAATGCAAAAGGCTTACTTTGATACCATTTCTTTAGCAGCGTTAAAAATGTGATCAGAGATAATACCTTCAGCACATCAAGGAAAGTGGTATTTGCCAAAAAAGAAACGACTCAAAGGTCCATTGCAACAACTATTGCTAAGCTTATTATCAAAAGAAAGCCCTAACAAAAAATGTTCTTTTCCTTTGTAATATCTTTGGAATAAGACTACTGGTACCTCAGTATGTTCAAGTGACAAGTTTACACAAGGTTAGTATCTACATGCATCTGTTTTAAAGCCATCTGGACTGGCTGATAAGGATCAATATAAAATACATCTCTCATAACCTTAAAATACACGGCTCTTTGTGGAGAACCAGAGAGACTATTAAGGTCCCTTCAGTAAATAAAGCTGCAGCAACAGCAGAGCATACACAATACACATCAGTATATTTCTCAATACCTTTAATATTAATGAACAGAAAATAATTACCTCTCTTCTCCTCCTCTCTCTTGAGCTTATCCTCCTCTATTTCTTTGGGCAGCTTTTCCTTCTTTTCTTTTTCTACATCATTGTGAAGGTGCTTGGTGGTATAGCTGAGAGCAGGTGACAGAAGAATCTCTCCATTTTTACAAAGTTCATCTCGAATTTTAATGAAGAACTGCTGAAGTTCAACCGCATCCTCGTAAATCTCTGAATCAGTCCTGTACAAATGTAGGTACAATACAACATGGCAGAAACATAATTTGTGCACAAACAAAATCTTAAACACACACCATTGTCCACCATACTTTGTGACAAAACTCCTATTTAAACAAATAATGCTTTTTTTATATCATGCTTTACCATGCTACTCTATGGACTTTTTGTAAAACGATCTCTACCACAGATCCTTTCAGCATCTAACCTGGCTGCTAGCTTAAAACTGAAAGGGTAAGCCTAGAAGGCTAAACCTTGCTTGTCACTGTCTGTCCTTCACTTAAAAAAAGGTATTTACAAAATGAAAATTAAAAAATTAAGTGCAACTAGTGCTACTTTTCAAATTCATAGAATCATAGAATGGCCTGGGTTGAAAAGGACCTTAAAGATCAGCTGGTTTCAACCCCCCTGCTCTGGGCAGGGTTGCCAACCACTAGAGCAGGCTGCCCAGAGCCACATCCAGCCTGGCCTTGAATGCCTCCAGGGATGGGGCATCCACAACCTCCCTGGGCAACCTGTTCCAGTGCCTCACCACCCTCTGAGTGGAAAACTTCCTCCTAATATCTAACCTAAATCTCCCGTCTTAGTTTAAAACCATTCCCCCTTGTCCTAACACTATCAACACACGTAAACAGGCGTTCCCCCTCCTGTTTATACGCTCCCTTCAAGTACTGGAAGGCCACAATGAGGTCTCCTCGGAGCCTTCTCTTCTCCATGCTAAACGAGCCCAGTTCCCTCAACCTTTCTGCACAGGAGAGGTGCTCCAGCCCTCTGATCACATTAGTGGCCGAATTCAAGTAGCAGTCTAACTGGTGTTTGAGTTAGAGTTCTCCATATGGCAAGAAAAACTATTTTTAGGGCGAAGGAGATTGTGAGGCTGTTTACATGTCCTGGAAAATGAAACAGTGTCAATATCAATGATATTCTGCAACCCAAGAGAACAGTTTCCAATCAAATACCACTGCGCAGTCATGGGCTGTTTTTACCTGAAGAGGTGCTTCGCTAAAAATGGCCATGGCCTTCTCTGAAAGCTTTCCAGTTACAAAACTTAAAATCTCTGTGAAGGTGAGGCAAAAGGCACATTAGAGCAATCACCACTACCAGCCTGCTTGATGGCTACTCAGATATACCTCCTGATTTAGAGGATCATCTAACAATCCACCACTAGGTGGAAAACTAACAGAGGGAGTTTGCAACAGAAAGTACTGCCGGTCTCTTTAACAAAATGTGAAAGCAAAAAGAACACAAAATTACTTGACATAACCCAGGTAAACAGGTTCTGTCAGCTCACAAGGAAATTGCCAGAAAACATCAGGGAAATTGCAAGGTCAGTCACTCTCCTTCAGAGTCTGCCTCCATCCTTTTCCAGTACAGTAAAACAGAGGTAACTTGCTCCCATAATTCTTGCTCTCATTCGCTCTAGAAAAGGCCTCCCACATTTCTACCCAAGACTTCCCTGATAAAAAAAACAACAATGAAATCTTTCCTGGAAGCAGATTTATCATGCTAGTGTAGGATTTTATCCTGCATGTGCAACATGTAAAACCATCTCATGTGGACCTACTAAGTAGTGTTAATGTCGCACAGATGCAAAAACACTGACTATGCCAACATTCACAAGCAGTTTTGATCTGGCTGCAGCACATCCAGGAACCCTTAGCAAATACCTAACCTTCTAAAACATAATTTCAAAAGCAAAAAACAAACAAAAAAAAGACACCCATATAAGCAAGCGAAGCAAACCAGAACAAAACCCAGAAGAGAATGCTTCCAAGAAAATCATGATGTATTTTAATCAAAACTGAATGAGGCACACTGCCTACTACCAATGGGATACGTGATGCCCACCAAAACTTCACTTTACCAATAGGTTTCTGTGCTTACTCATAACAAGCGGCACCACAGACAGCCACGCTCCAGCTGCTAGTCTGCTGTCAGTTTGTTTGATAGTCTACCTGAAAGCAGTATTTCTGTATATACCAGTCCTGAAATAGCAGAAAAATGAAAGCTAACTGCTCGAGACCAAAACTACTTGCCACTGGCCCTCCTCTACAGTCTGTTCACTTCCAATGATTACTTCTGAGAACTTAAGTAATAATAGTAATATTAACAATACTGACTTTCCTAATTCAAGATAGACACTGCAAGAAGTTTTAAGTGCTCATAGCTTTCGCACAATGTTACAACTCACGCAACTATGATTGCTCTAGAAGAGTGACCTGCTAGTCAAGCAATTGAAGAAGAGCTCTTCCTCTTTGTTTTTTCAATTTATAAGTTAGCACAAACCTGGTTTTCATGAGGTATGCCTTTGGAAGATAAACATCAAAACTATCCCATTTAAGAAGCCTAAGCCTTTCTTTGTCTATAAATGAAAGCTTACATTCTACTGAAGACATGATTGAGCAGATTGAGCAAAATTTTCTGAACAACCACACCAAGGAAAGCAAACACTTTAAAATACTTCTGTGCTTGTCTAAATTTAACATGCAGAACATGCTGTGAGACAACAGATATCTGAAAAACACGGCTTTGCTCACCTGTTCATCCTTCTTGCCCTCTCCAGTACCTCAAACATATTCTCCTGGAACAAGTCCAGTCTTCTATAGCGATTACTTTCAACATTTTTTCGGATAATATCAAAAGTCAGAGGAGGTTTATTTGGGAAGTTGGGATCAACAGCAGGAATTTCAGCTAAGGAATCACTGTAGCATCTGCCCTCATCATCCTGGTGGCTCATAACAGATACAAAAAGGTTATGGATAAGTTCCTGAATTAACAAAGTGACATTGGGCACATGAGAATCCTCATCTCCTTCTATCTCTCTCCGAGTTTCAAGCAAAACTTTATGTAAGACCAGGGCATCTTTATAAATCAAAGATTCTGGTTCATTGTAGGTGCAAGCGTTATTGAACATCATTACAAAGTCTTCTACCATGGAATCAATATCCTGGTACTTATTGGCCATCATATGACTTCTGATCTTTTCCATGTCAACTGGCTTTTTAATGGTTACGTAATAGTCAGGAAGCTCAGACCTAGATGGCAGCCTCAAGAAGATGGCGCTCAGTCGCCTGCCTCGTTTATCCGTGTAATTCTTAACTGCTTCATAAACTTCATTCAATTTCTGCTGCATTGGAGTCATATATTTCGACTTCTTAGGAGAAATGCCACTTTTTCTACCTAAGCAGACAAAAGAAGAAAAAACATTACAAAAACAGACCTTGAACACTTTCTTTGTCCATCCCATTCCATTGGAGAGTCACGTACTGAAGAAGCATTTTATGGTATGAGCAGAGAACTCAAAAACACTGAGCCCAATCCAAGTTGCAGCTTCCCTTTTTATTTCTCATATTTGCATGACTTTTTTTTTTTTTTAATGTTATTTTTGGCAAGCACTGAATCACACACTCCTTTGTGGTCCAGCAGGCAAAGGTCTCTTCAGACTTCAGCATGGAAAACATTATCTTTTCCTAACAGTATTAGTAACTCCCTCTAAATTCAATCTGGTCTTAATACCTCTACGTGCATTTTTTTGTGCATCCATTAAAAATCCAGTTTATGCCAAATCAGAGAGGATTACTAGAGGTAAAATGTAAAATAATCCCTCTCATAAGGTTATCAGTCAGATGAGTTTTTTTCTTTTTTTTTTTTTTGATTTATTCAGGGTCTCTGCTACAGCATAGTATCTGCCTCTGAATTCTCTACCACCTGCACTGCACCAAAGAGCTGCGCATTTCTATTTTCAACAATGCCTCAAAAGGACTGTGTGCAGTTATTTGCTGTAACACTTTCTGTGCAGTTTTAATCTTTTCAGTTTACTACGTTCTGAACAGGTATTAATAAAGCATAAGGTTTGAGTTGTAGCAAATGTAGTTTAAGGGCAACAGCTCTAAGAATGGAGATTGTTGCAAACTCTGCTTCTGTGTTTTTCATGGCTTTCAATAATATTCCAGTAAAACCTCCTATTTCCTTCATCATTCTGTGGAAATTCCAGGTATCTGAGCAGGGAAACTAAGAGCTTTACTCAGTGTGAGAAGCATCTTCCTTGTAAGCAATCCCACACTTTACTGAAGTGTTACTGAGCACACAGTGCAGCATCTAACGTTTGGGTAACACCACACGCCTAAATGTCAGATCATTCCAACAGTTCTGAAGTTTTCCTTCTTCATTCTAAGTTGCTTTTCTTAGACAATGCCATATGCATCACCTCAGTTTATAACATGCACATATAAACACCACTGGTGTCATTGTAATTTTGAACACAAAATTCTACTTCGCATGACAGTGTAAATACGCAGGACATAACTTCCATTTTGAAAGGATGAGTCTCTTAAGTTTGTGTTGTTGGATTTGGTAAGTGTTCAGCTGAAACATGGCAATTTACAAGGCTGCCTTACTTAGCTTTAGTTTAGGGGATGCAACATCATCATCTTCAGGCAGGGGTCCCAGTTCTTTCCTTTTTTCTTTAAGGATCTTTTCCAGCATATGGGCATCGTTGTATACCTATCAATTAGTCAAGTGATAAATAAATAAATAAAAACACACAAGGTTTACTACTGTGTTTTCCTCAGACAGTATGAAGTCCCTTCCTGACACACTCTCGTATAAGGTGGTTAACTTTATGGCAACAATTCCTATTGTCTCAGGGGGTTGAGATTTGGTCAAATACAGACCTTAATGACAAGTTTAGAACTAGTCTCCTCAAAACATCTAGATGTTATTTTGAAGATCTTGAAGGCAAAACCAACTACTCAATTAAAAAGAACGTACTAATTCTCAAATATACACCTTCAACACACATGGAGCCAAGCAGAACTGGTAAATACAAATCAGTGAAACATAAATCTTGGATAATTCATCTAACTACTTTTCTACAAAGACCAGAAAACAGGAAGACTCAGTTGTCTTATCAACTTCCACATCAAATCATTCTGCTCAGCAACGATCTCTCAAACCAGAGTAAGTCCATCAAGGTAGAAAGGACTAGAATGATCCTACTAGGTCTTCAAATCCAACTGCAGGAAACCAGACCACGAAGTCCTGTACATTAGCTGATCAAGTTCCTCATTAAAAGTAACTGGAGGTTTCTTACCACTCCTCTGTTCCACAACATCAAGCTTGCTGACCGAGAGACACAATTTTAGTTTCCAAGCATGTCATGGCCATCTGTGCCCTTTCTGCTTATGAATACAGCACCTTTTAACCCTCTTTTTAGTGTTCCCTACAACAGAATCACAGAATCAGAGAATGGTTTGGGTTGGAAGGGACCTTAAAGCCCATCTGACTCCAACCCCCTGCCATGGGCAGGGACACCTCCCACCAGCCCAGGCTGTCAAAAACCCCATCCAACCTTGCCTTGGGCACGGCCTGGGATGGGGTAGCCACAGCTTCTCTGGGCAGCCTGGGCCAGAGCCTCACCGCCCTCTGAGTGAAGAGCTCCTTCCTTATATCTAATTTAAATCTCCCCTCTTTCAGTTTAAAGCCATTACCCTTCTCCTGTCGCTACACCCCTGACAAAGAGTCCCTCCCCAGCTTTCCTGTAGCCCCCTTTAGGCACTGGAAGGTCTCCCTGGAGCCATCTCTTCTCCAGGCTGAACAGCCCCAGCTCCCTCAGCCTGTATCCACAGGAGAGGTGCTCCAGCCCCTTGTTCATCTTCGTGGTTGCCTCTGGACTTGGTCTAGTATGCACATGTCCTTATGCTGGGGGCCAGAGCTGAGCACAGGCTCCAGGTGGGGTCTCACGAGAGCAGCACAGAGGAGCACAATCCCCTCCCTCTCCCTGCTGCCCACACTGCTTTTGGTGCAGCCCAGGATAGGGCTGGCTTTCTGGGCTGCAAGCGCACATTGCTGGCTCACGTTGAGCTTCTCATCAACCAGCACCCCCAGGTCCTTCTCCTCAGAGCTGCTCTCGATCCATTCTCTGCTCAGCCTGTAGTTGTGCTTGGGATTGCCCTGCCCCAGGTGCAGGACCTTGCCCTTGGCCTTGTTGAACTTCATGAGGTTCACAAAATATTCGTAAGCAAAAAGCATATTCATTTCAGACTACTTATGCTACACTAAACAAGTCCATTCTTCTAGTCTGATCTTCCACATTCTCCACTTCCATGATAACAAAGTTGATTTCCTTCCAATTAAGGAAGACATCCCTTCTCAGTGGTTCTGAGCTCCAGAACATGTTCTGGTGACCCTTCACAGTGCAAATACCTTCATGTGATAAATAATGAAAATTTAATAACCAGATTTTTTTTTTGAACATACTAGGAAAGAAATACTCAGCTGACATTTTTTGAAGTGAAGAAAGAAAGCTAGCTAACAGGAAATAAGTCAAACCTTCACAGTTAAATAATATACTATTACATGGGAATATATTGCTTTTCATGTTTATACGACCATATTCTAAAGTACCAGCAGAAAGAAGAAGTTACATTTCTATTTAAATTCAATAAACAACTACCATAAATACTGGGAGTAACAGTTAAAAATCCAAATATAAATCATACATCTGCAAAAAACGGAGAGAGGTAAGTGTGACTGCAGAACAAAACAGTACCTGGGAGCCTTCCTCATTATAATGCCTTGCATTTCGGAACATGAGCTTCATATCTTCAATCATTGCTTCTTCCCCTACATATTTATCGTTGCGGATGTTGTGTTCAATCATTTTCAAATCCATTGGCTCTAAGATAATTTTATAATAATCTGGATAGTCCTTTTTGGATGGCTTAACCATAAACAGATCACAGAGCCGTCTGCCTGTGCCTGATTCTCGAGCTTCCAGAACTGCATTGTATAAGATCTTCATTCGTTGTTTTCGCATATTCTTTTTGCTGTTAGGTTAAGTAGAGGAAGAAGAAAAAGGAAGAGAATAAAGGTTAGTGGCTCTTCGCCCCACTTGCAATACTAATATCAAAACGACATTATTCTCTGCCATTAAAAAAAAAAAAAACAAAAAAAAACACAACAACAACTTTCTAAACACACATAAGAAGTTAAGATACTCTAACTAGAAACATACATAGTCCATACTGGCTTTCAAAACAAACTTGCAAATAATGACAGCATCACAAGCATTACTCTGCTAAGTAAACAGAAAACCAACTTTAAGATACCATTTTTTTGGCATTTAAGTTTTCTACCAGACAAAACAAATGACTATTTTTAAAGGTACAAAGTCAAAAGGAGCTCTAAGCACTTTCCAGCTGCAAGGAGAAGAGATTGGTCATGATTGAGCATCTGAATCCAGGAAGTCAAGAAGTAAGTCAAACACGGAAGTACCCTCAACCACTGCCTTCATGACCACATCTGCTGAACATAAGAGTATCAGAGACTTGAGAAACATTTGTTGTACCAGACACAAGAAAAACAAGGGTATCAGGAATGTAGTAGGAAGGTGGTCTGAATTGCTTAAATATCTGTCAACCACACTCAAAGTTACAAGCTGATAAAGCTTACCAATACTGCAAAACCTAAATAGAAAATGGTCACATATATGCTATCACCACAAACTTTACAGTGTAGCTATAAAGACTGTATCAAGAAATCTGACAGCATAACCGGGAAGCAGCTTGTCAGGAGGAAAAAAATGCACACAGATCCCTGTACATACACTACATGATCTACAAGCAAACCTGATGAGGGAGAAGAAAGCTTAAGTTAATATTAAGCTCAGATATTGTGGCGCACTAGAAATGCAGTCTCAACAAAGCACTTTTGAGCCATCTCTCACATTGCAATCTCTACAAACCACTTACTGATAGAATCATAGAATGACCTGGGTTGGGAGAGACCTCAAGCACCATCTAGTTTCAACCCCCTTGCCATAGGCTGGGACATCACCCACTAGATCAGGTTGCTCAGGGCCTCACCTAACCTGGTCTTGAAGGCAGTTATAACTTATCATAGAATCATACAGTGGGTTGGGTTGGAAGGGACCTTAAGGATCACTCAGTTCCAATGCCCCCCCCCGACACAGGCCACTAGATCAGGCTGCCCAGGGTCTCATCCAACCTGGTCTTGAACACCCCCAGGGATGGGGCATTCGCAGCTTCTCTGGGCAACCTGTGCCAGTGCCTCACCACCCTTTCTTTGAGTGAAGAATTTCCTCTTAACATCTAATCTAAATCTCCCCTCTTTTAGTTTAACACCATTCTCCCTTGTCTTGTCATTATCTGCCCAATCAAAAAGTTGCTCCCCACCTTTTTTATAAGCACCCTTTAAGCACTGAAAGTCTGCAGTGAGGTCACCCCAGAGCCTTCTCTTCTCCAGGCTGAACAGCCCCAGCTCTCTCAGCCTTTCTTCATAGGAGAGGTGCTCCAGCCCTCTGATCAACTTTGTGGCCCTCCTCTAGATCCGCTCTAACAGCCCCACATCCCTCTCGTGCTGGGGGCTCCAGACCAGGACGCGGGACTCCAAGTAGGACCTCACATGGGCAGAGCAGAGGGGCACAATCACCTCCCTCGCCCTGCCGGCTACTCCTCTTTTCATGCAGCCCAGGGCACAGTTGACTGCCTGGGCTGCAAGCACACACTGCTGGCTCATGTCCAGGTTTTCGTCCACCAGAAGAAAGTAGTAATGTGAAGGTCTGCAGAAAACTACAGAAGTACATACCTTTTCCTTTTTGAACTTCCAGCATCAGATGTAGCAGAAGAAATCATACTGTCCCCATCCTCAATGTCATCTCTCCTAGCAAGCTCCTTCTTCTTTGCCTGAAGAAAGGACAAATCCCTGAAGCCGAACTCACTGCTGGACATTTTCAGAACAACATTAAACTCCAGAACAGATCAGATACACAAAATAAGATGCAGCTATGGGTTTTACATGTGTAAGGACACATGCAGATGCACCATCAAAATATTTCCAGTGATTTATTTAATGCAAGTTTGCCAATATAAAATAGTGGTATAATCCTTTTCATCTGCTAGAAAAACTGTTGAGTGAACAATCTGAATTCAACACTTCATGAAATTTAAACTGTCTTAGCCACAGTATTTAACTACCAACTACCTGTATTTAACTGTAAACCCTTAATTGTATTTAACTGTAAACCCTTAACAAAAACAAACAAAAAAAAAAATCAGCACTTTTTCAATTTTCTCCCAACTTAAAATAGTCGTGGTAAGGAATTAGAGTGACCAAGAGAAAGCACACAAGGCAGCAGGTGTACCAGAGAAAAATCACCCAATGATGGTCTTCATTCCCATACTTCACCTCTTAAGCATCTGATATCAACTACTTCTGGAAGCAATTTTCAGACTACTTTTTAACCATTGCACGACATGATAGAACCCACAAGATACTATCAGCAAGCTAATCACAACCAAAAAAATACTACTGCAAATATGAGTCTAGTTCAAAATTGTTTTGGAAAATTATTCATTAGGGAAATAAATTCACATAAGAAGTTACATCCTTTTGATTGTTCTATTCCAGATACCTGCATAACTTGCTGCATTTTCAGTACTCTCTTATAGATGGCAGAATTGGGGACATTGTAGCGCTTGGCATTTTCAAACATTAAGTTCAGATCAGCCTCCAGCTGATCTAAGGTTTCATACTCATGGTTCTTCAGTTTCATTCTGCAAAATAAACAAACAAATCAGTTACTCCACATGAGCTACACACCACAAAACAGTTCTTTAACACCTTCATTTTTATGAGAAATCCAATATCCAGAGAGCTCTAGTTAGGTAGGAGAACACATTATATTCTTCTGATGTTACAATTGCAAGGTGTTACTGCAGCAATATTACACTGTTTTACTGTTATAAAAACTACTGAGAAGTGCAGGTGTATTTCCAGATCTACAGAATTTTCTTGCAGGAAACATCCAACTAACTGCATGTTTCCTCGATGCCAGCAGCACATGTCTGTAGTAATTGCCATTTCTCTCATATCTAAAGAACCTGAGTTCCCTCAATGTCTATGAGAAAAAACTTTGGAGAAATATCCTAGATGTAAGATGTGGAGAAAATTATTAGTTGCTACACATTACAGTCAGGACTGTTTTTCCCACAAGACCACTAGCTTGTGACGTATATGCTCCTAAATACTCAAGATGTAAATACAGAGTCCAATCCATGCTCTTGCCATCATCTGGTAACAAATATTAGAGGCCACACTGCATTTTTTCCAGCTAATCTGAATGGTGGCTGGTACAGAAAGCAAAATCTATGAAGTGAAATGTACGAATGAGTTCTTGGAGTCCAACAAAATGTTGACAAGCCATTACAGGACTTCAGCACACAAGCTCTTGTTGATATTGCAAAAGATAAAGCATCATTAAGAACTTGAGAAAACATGGAATAGAAAGGCTTAAAAGAAAGTTTGCACCAGAAATCCTGATCAATAAAACCAAATTTGTTAAAAACTTTGGCTGTTTTTAGTTTTTCGAAACTGAATGATTTAAGAACATTCTAATCTGTCAAGGCACACAGGGTAAATAAGTGCGTAAACAACCAGCAATTTCCCTGTTTATAGATGCTATTATAGATATTCATAAAACAGATTCAAACTTTCAAAGGATTAATGGAAAACAAAAATAACGACTAAATGCGTGCAATTCTACACCTTAGAAAAAAGTTTCCAAGTCATCTATACTACTTACGAAATGAAGAATATTAAAAAAAAAAAAAAAAAAGAAAAAAAATCAAAAAAAAGCAAGTCCTGTGCAGAAATCAATTCATAAGAAGCACTGGAGAGAAATACTGACCAACAGATTCTCTCTGCCTTTGGATATAGATGGCACCCACATCATTTATTTCCAGGTGATCTTTCTCAGACAAAGTGACCTCTCATACTGATAAATTTGCAGACTTAGGCTCTAACTAGGGATCTAATGACATGAAACCTACCACAACTGCCTTAGATTTGACTATTAAATACTGAAGACAAATCTCTAAAATGCCTCAACGCTTTTTACTGTTAACGACAACTATTAGAGGAGAAAGAATCATGCTTCAGCAATCATAATCAGAGCTATGATAAAGTCCTCTCAAAATCTGCTCTGCAGTTCATCCCCCTGAAAGCATACAAGTCTGCAAGCAATGCTCCTACCTTTCAACTCTTTGCTCAAATTTTGCTTAAATATTAGCAGCATGCAGTTTGTAAATATATTCATGTGCGATTCTAGCATGTTTGCCTTCTACCAGAGAACTAAAATAAGTTTTAAGAGATTAGATGGCAGAAAGAACGAGAACTGTAAAAAAAAACAAAAAACAACTAATCTCACCATTAATTTAAGAAATTAAAATTACAGAATTGCAAGTTTGCATTTTGATCGCTGTCGCATGGGGTGTAAGTTCAGCTTTCTGAGAGAGACACCTAGAAGGCTGTATCTCAATTGAAGTACTGTTTTTCCAAATCAAATTGCACCTCCTCACAATCACTTTGTACTACTCCTCTTTATTTGGAGTTGTTCTGTATGCAACTTAAAACTGCATTAATGTCAGCGTTAAAAAAAAAAAAAAAGAAGAAACAAGAATCACCAAAGGTCTAGGATTACACTGATTAAGAACATGAACTACAATCCTCATGAGATATTAAAGCCAATATACAGCTCTATATCTTTATTGCATCCAAGTTCCAAATCTATGAAGGAACACTATTGGCATGACATGGTAAACCTGATTTACTTATTAGTAACATAACCTGGTCCTGCTCAACCAAATTCAGTATGTTTAGGTGCCAGTTTTATCAAACTGAGGAAAGGAGAAGTTTGCCACATCCTTTGAAGTGAAACACATTCAAAGCAAGCTGCAGGCAGAACAAAGTAGTAATGTCTCCTACGGAATATATCCTGCCTACAACAACTTTCTTTTTATGCAAAGGGTATTCTAAATTGGTCCCGTGTGTTTTCATGATATGGTAAAAGACATTCGTGATTCTTCCTATCAGCAGATCCCAAGCCACTTGACACTACTAAATCTTGGATTGCTTATGCAGACTCCAGAACACCACTATCACATGGAGCATCTAAAATGTACCACTTACTCCGCATGCCTCAGTATCTTACACTAGCTTCATGTGTGCATTTAGGCAGTGACATATGCATGTTGCGGTACTGCAGCCTAATCCTCAAGCACCACAATGCAGAGAAACATATGAAGTTGCCATTAGTCTTATACCATACTATGAAAATTAATTCTCTTCCTCCTCATGACTCTATAGAAGCAGAATTTTTAAGCTGATGGAGAAGTGAAGACCCTGACAGTAGGTCACGAGTGAAGAAAAGCAGCTTAATTCTCACTCCATTAAATCTTAACCCAGAGTCAGAAGACAAGAGGAAGAAGAAAGACTCTTACAAAAGGCTGAGCTGTCATCCAGATTACCTTACCATCAAATAAAATCTTGCTTCTATTACTGCGTGCTTACCCACAACTAGATACACGAGGTGCAGTCCATCTGATTTTAAGCGAACAACCTACATTCACAGTTGAATTCATCAAAGGCCTGAGCACAAAAGTATAATCAAGACTTAGCCCACATGGTTTTGAAAGACAGACAACTTCTAACCACAAATATGAAGAGTGAAAAATCCAGAGGTGCAAAAGTAATCCTGCTACAGCCTGCAAATAACCTCCTACCTTGTGATCCTCCTCAACACACTTGCTGTCAGTGAACAACGCGGTGATTAATTAAGGCTATTCAGAGAAGTTAATTATACTCAAACACAGCAGAACTCAAGTATCACGCCTCTTCTCAATTTAGAGTATTATCAAAGAATCATAGAATATCCTGCATTGGAAGGGAGCCACTAGGTCATTGAGTCCAGCTCCTGGCTCCACACAGGACCACCAAAAATCAGACCCGATGGCTGAGAGCGCTGTCTGAACACTCCTTGAACTCTGGCAGCTCGGTGCCGTGCCCACTGCCCTGGGGAGCCTGTCCCAGGGCCCGACCACCTCTGGGTGTAGAACCTTTCCCTAACACCCATCCTGACCCTCGCCTGTCCCAGCTCCATGCCGTTCCCTCGGGTCCTGTTGCTGTCCCCAGAGAGCAGAGCTCAGCGCCTGCCCCTCCACTCCCCTCATGAGGGAGCTGCAGGCCGCCATGAGGCCTCCCCTCAGCCTGCCCTGCTCTGGGCTGAACAAACCACGGGCCCTCAGCTGCTACCTATGCGTGTTGCCCTCCAGATCCTTCACCATCTTTGTGGTCCTCCTTTGGAGGCTCTCTAATAGTTGTCAGTCTTGTAACAGAAGAATTTTATAAACATCAGTTTATTTTGCAAAGCAAGGCCAAAACTAACATTTTCCCAGTTGGCACATTTATAAATTAAGCAAACCGTAACAGTGACATTTTATTTTTCCAAAAGCCAATGTAATAATAAAATCTTTGGGGAAAAAAAAAAGAAAAAGTAACGCTTAGGTTAAGATCTTAACTTGTAATAGGCTTAAGCTGTTATTTATATAAACATTCAGACTAACCCAGATAGCAGTCTCTACTCTTTCAAGTTAAGTTCTATTCACTAGATGATCATTTTTATTATAAATTCAACTCAAATAATTAATCTTGAGGTAACAAAAGCCAACACTAATTCCAGTTTAGAGAGAATCTCAACCCACTCCAGTTCAGTGAAATGTAAAGTTTAAATTCCCACATCACGTACAACTGAATGAACGTTCATAAGAAAAGCACATTACAAAAATGCTCAAGAAGTGGATGTCACACAAAACCAAGTGTGCTTTATGCTAGATCCACACTTTTTTTTTTTTTTTTTTTTTTAAAAAAAAACCAGCTAAGGTCCCCAGCTTCCTAGAGCAGAAGACACTGGGGCATGCCAATAAAGGCGATGCTTGCAGTGCCCCTGCACGCACACACACACACACACACCTCTCACATGCAGATCAGGAGAGGACAGCTGCCAGGGAATTCCCTGGTGGAGAAAAGGCTGATTCACTTGCCTTCAGGATCATATTTGCTAACACTATAAAATTTAATGAGTATCACAGTTCTTGTAAGCATGCCAGGATCCAGCACTTGTGTACCATCTAACAGCATGTTCTGTGTTCCTGCGTTGCTTCCTGACTATTCCTCCAGCTGTTGAATTAGAGACTTTTAGCCACGCTAAGTTTGCAAAATATCCTCCATACCATGCACTTCTACCACCCCCTAAAAATCACAGCCTTCATAGCATCATTTTTAAAGGGGATATCCTTGCTCTGCAGCTCTCTGGTTTGTTGTCCTTGAGTCGGTTTGGGGGGTGTCTTATCAGTGTGGATAAACACCCAATGGGAGGGAACAAAGAAGAAGGAGCCAAACTCATCTCAGCAGTGCCCACTGACAGGACAAGAAGCACAGACTGAAACACAGGAAATTCTATCTGAACACAAGAAAAAAACCAAAACTTTTTAAAAACAAATAACAACAACAACAAAAAAAAAACAGCAACAAAACAACTGTGAGGGTGGTCAAACACTAGCACTGGTCACCCAGGTTGGTTGAGAAGTCTCCATCAGGGAAAATGCTCCAAAGCCAACTGGGAACAGTCCAGGGCAAGCTGCTCTGAGTGATCCTGCTTGATGAGGTGGCTGGAGGGGATGGTCTCCCTTCCAACCCCAACTATTCTGTACTTCTGTGAAGAGCATGGCAGGAAGAAACTAGCAGGAAACTCAAGCCATCAACAGGATTACCTCCTGCATCCAGAAGTGGCCTGGGATCAGCACTCAGCTCAAGTCAATGAGGCTCTTAGTGCTCAAAGCGCTCAAGAGGTTGGGACTGTTATAATCTGCATCTCATTAAAACAAGCAAACAAAACACACCCACACCTGTGATACTCTCCCTGCAATTATCATAAATCATCGAGTAAGGATTTTCCTGCATTTAACAAACACAGACTCCTGAAATACAGGATTAGCTGCAAAATTTATAGTGACAGCAGACCGGGATAGGGGAAAGAGGGAAAAGGGAATACTTGGCCCCCTTTTCACAGTCCACTCTGACAGTATATAGCCTAAGTATCCAGATGCTAATGCAGAAAATGGTATGAGACTGGAATGCCAGGCTGTATGATCTAACACCTTCAGTTTTTTGCTAAGACAATTAACTTCTCTGTCCCCTGTCTATGAACAGATGTGCTCCTTGAATGTGCATCTCCAAACACACAAACAAGTGCCTCCCTCCACCCCAAGCCAAAAAATCCTACCTCTCCACCCCTATGGAGTGGTTATTTTGAATACCTAAAGACATAGTTGAAATATCAGTAAAACCACGATTGCTTCAGTTTTCCCTAAAGCATATTAATTAAATACACATATGCATGACTTCAAGGCTTCTTAAGCATAGTACGAGAAGATTATGTGGCAATTTAAACAATAATTGAATTTCAGAATTTGCTAAAACAATGTAGACTATTATAAATACCATACTTTATCTTAGGAATTAAAAACGCTATTTCTAAGAAGACTGTCTGTACTTTTTTGTTTTCTAAGCTCTCAGGCAATGAGAAATGCCATTTTTTAAAAAAAGTTCTGTATATACATCTGAGCGTCATTTTTGCTCAAACAGCCAGGTGCACCCTGCCTACTCTGTAAGGAAAGTAGAGTAACAGCTGCCTCCCTATGGCAAATTATTTCTCCTGATACCAAGTACATTTTCAAAACAAGGTTTCTCCCAACAAATACCCTTCAGTACATTCAGACAAAAAGCTCCCTGAAAACTGCCAGTGATGTTCTCAATTTCATCTTTTTTCCAACAGATGTGTTTTGTGCTTCATTCAAGAAAAGATGATTCCTTTGCGAAGCCAACTGTTGTACTAAGACATAAGAAAAAAATGCTTTAAAGCCACTGATGGACAGCTAACCAATATTGTATCTCTGTACTTGCTCCCCAACACATCAGACAGGTAAGAAAGGTTTTATTACTTTCCAGTTTAACAAAGACACTGCTTATTAAAAAAGTATTCCAAATCCAGCACATTGTATTACGGTATAACTATAATTTACAGAACTATCTACTCTAAACACACTAGCAGTGTGAGGACCCACTGAAGAAGGACTATTGCTTTACCAAACACTGTCACACCTCTCCTGCAGACCTGGTTTTCAACACCATTTCCTATGGCTGTAATGCAGTCTATTCTAAAGGAAGATGTTTTAGCGTAACTTTATACATGAGGATACAAGACGTGCTTTAAAGCACCAATGGCTGGCTCTTCCCTGTGGGAAGGGGATCCAAGCACATTAACATGGCCAGCAGGGCAGGGGCCTTGCCAGCTACGAGCACTCAGGTTTGACCCAGATCCAGACCATCCGGCCAACTTTTGGCGATGAGGCAGGTGCGAGGTGAGGCCAGGAAGCCAAGCTTGCAGGGCAGGATCAGACACAGTCAGCAGACATTGGGCAGGCAGTGCTTGAACGCATCCACAGAGGCCCAAGGCAACGCTAGGAAGTCAGCCCACAGGTCAGGTCTGGGTCAGTGCAGGGGGTATCAGTGGGGGTCCACGGCCAGGCAGGGGCATGGCTGTGGTGGGCTGGAGACCAGCACTCCTACCATGTAGCTCAGGCAGGGCCTGAAATGGGGCTCCCAGGTCCCTGGGAAGGAAGCCAGGGCCACCTGAAGCTATTCAGGGCCATGAAGACCTGTTAATGCACTTGGCACCTTGACATACGATGGAGCTAACATGGTGAATATATTAGTTTACCCTGGGCTTTAGCGGCCTGAGATAAGCTCACTATTCTTTTTACACAGGTTTTTATCCCACAGCTGCGCTCTGGCAACTGAGGAATCTTTCATGGCTCACAGATTTATGAACAGTGTGCTGCATTAGCACTTTACTCCAGACTAGCTACATCATGAATGAAAATAATTATTCTCTACAATTAGACTGTGACCTAAACAAAAGGAACATAATTGCAAACACCTTTCCACAGTTCGCGCTGCTGAAGACTATTCATTTAAGAAACATGGCAGTAAGAGGTAACCATGCCATCAGGGTAAAGGGAAGGGCATAACGGAGTGTTCTGCAGAAGCTTTCACATCTGCTGTGCACCTGGCCTTCAGAATTATTGATATGGCAACTACCCGGGCACATTCCTAATGAAACACTGTGGAAAATAAACCCATGGATGGCAGCCATTGATAAAAGATGATTAGAAGACTGATGCAGACTGACACAAAACAAGCAGCAACAAAGCACAGAGGAAAAATGGTATCACTACATGAGAGGTCAGCAACTTGACCACAATTAAGGATGCTGGAAATGAAAGGAGCCTTTGAATAGTATCGCACCAGAGGTAGTTTGCATTCTGTTTTCTTACCTGATCTGCTGCAATGAAATAGGTGTTTTAATTTGCTGGTAATAATCAGGATACTTTTTCTTAGAGGGCAACTGGAAAAAGGGTTCAGATATGAGCTGGCCCTGATTATTTCGGCAACTTCTAACTGTATCATAAAGCTGATAAAGAGGATTAGAAGTGTCCATGAAGGAAGTAATGCTCTCAGCTTCAGATTCTCCTTCTTCATAACGAGCAGCAGCTGCACAGAGAGAAAGGAAAAATGAGAAACTCTCAGCAGGACAAGTCAGAGTGGATTTTTTTAATGACTTTTCAAATAGAGAAGTAAACCAGAACAAAATGCAGACCCTCAGTTGAGGGTGTTCAGCCGCTCTCCAGTAGTCAGATTCACAACCCAGAAAAGGACTTCACAAATGGCTACACCTCACAGCCCCAAGCTGATGGGAAAAACAAAAACAAACAAACAACACACTTTACCTAGATAGCAAGTTCTCTTATCAGATGAGCCTTCAGTTCAGTCACTGGTAATACACCCTACATATAGAAGCATGCGGAAGTGTTCATAGTTAACAGAACTATTCAACCACACTACCTACAAAAACAGCTATGCCCTTATTTACCAGTCAAACCATTACTACTAATATTTGTACCAAACACATTTATACACTGAACTACTGTGATTCTGCTATCTGACTGGAGCATACTACAAGAATATGAACTGAAAAACCATGTCTAGAATTTTCAAAGGTCTTTAGTCTGTTAGGGAAAATGGCTGAAATAACAATGAATTTTTGAATATATATCAAAAAAGATTACTTCAGAACTTCTGTAATCCTTTACATAATAATCCCATAATATAGTAATTGCATAATAATCCCGGCTCAAGTAAAAAAAATCTGAACCTTAACAGGCAAGTCTGACACTAGAACTCACCTTTAATAAGCAGAAAGCGAAGGAGAAATAAACATTTTAGAATTATTATGTAACTAGCATAAAATCAATAAATACTTTATAAGATGTTCACAGCAGACTTTTCCTATTGTCTGTATGAAGCATGTATTATGCTTCAGGATCAGGACGAACAAAAGAGCTACTATAATGAAGTAACATTTACTGCAGATGAAATTAGGAGAAACATTACTGAGCAACAGAAACACAGACAGAATGAAAAAACACTGGCAACAGAAATATAGGATGGGAAGCAATAAATGGCCAACCCTTCTACTCCACCGTAATACAGTTGGCATAATTTGTACCTTGCAGACAGGCATAATAATAAAATCTATGTGTTTTTGCATACACAGCTATTTATTCATCCTTGTTTGCTCTCTTACGAATCCCAATTTAGGGGAAAGCTTGGCAGGTGACATGCTGGATAATTCAGTTACACAAAAGACAGTTCTCTAACACTCAAGCCAAGTTTCCAGCTGGCATTTTCATTATTGCTCAATAGAGGCTGGCAATGTTTCAAATTTTCTACCCAATTTCAGTAAAGATGTATTGAAATGATGACAAAGCCAGAGGACATTCTGACTGCATATCAACATAGTACTATCATTTTTCCTCTGCAGTCTGACACTGCAGATCTACACAAGTGTACCAGACAAGTTAGATGCAAGCTAAAACACAAGCAGACCACAGCAGATGCGCAAACACTACAGAGACGTTCATTACTAATTCAGAGGAGATGCTTAAAATTATCAGGCGCGTGTACGCCAACCAGCATCGCATAATGGCATAGCAGCTACTATGGCAGCCTGCAAAGCAGGAGCTGGACAGAATCACTCAGGTAGAAAAACAAAAGACTGAAGGCAACACACTGTCTTCTTCCCCACACCTAACATACCAGTCTGAACATGGAGATAAATCCTGATGGCTAAGAGGCAGCTACCGAGTAAAATAAATTTCCAAAGTAGATTATGCAACAAAATACTGTCTTTGCTATTGTTTACTCAAACAGTTCAGTTCTGACTGCTCCATCAAAAAGGAACAGAATAGAAAAAGGAGAACTTGTTTTTATGTAAGAGAAAAACAAGAAACAAGCATGCTAACATTCTGTGACATGGCAGACAGCAAAAAGGCAGTTCAATACCCTAAACAAGAAACGTACTTCCTTTGTGTAAGAAGTGGGACACAAGACATTCCCCAAAATGAAATCTAAGGAAATTTAAGAAGCACTAAAAGGAAAGTGTTTACATAACACCAGAATACAACTACAAACATTTTCATTATAACATGTATGTTCTTTAAAAGATGTGTGTCAACCACTATATATTCTTACATACTCAGAAAATGCTAACGTTCTACTAACAGGAAACACATTATCTTGAGAACTGAAGAAGTTAATATTTGGATCAGAAGACAAAAATCCACATTTGTCTGTACAACCAGCCACATAATGCAAGACCGTAGATTCTTCAGCATTCAGTAGCACCAGGTCCCATAGGAACATGCTGGCAGCACAGAGCAACAGTCAGTTATTCCCTTTTCACGCAGCTGTTACCTCAACTACAGTTAGCAGGTACAGCAGAAATATGCAGTAAACCATACGTGTACCCTTACTCAATGCTATGGCAGGGAAGGAACAGAGTTAGGAAAGCATACAAATGTATATGGAAGAAACTTAGTCTTTACTCAGCAAGTAATTTGCTTTAATCAATGTCTCCCGAGGTCCCAAAGCACCTAGACAACAATGAATGCTCAAAATGTAACCGAAGCTAGATTCTAGTACAACCAAGAGCAGCATCCAGACTTGTAAAATGAAATACTTATAAACAAGTAATTTATAATGACCTTTTATGCCTGTCTTTACATATTTATACTTCAGGTAGCTGCAGAAGCTGCTCATATCGAGTACATTTGAGCTGGAAATGTTCTACAATCTCCTTTACATCATGACAGCCTCTGAAACTGTGTGGATAAACTCCATGTTGGAAACTGATTGTTCACTGCTTAGGCAACTGCTACAATCGAAGAGGCTCACGGATTTAACTCTCTATATCAAGACGGAGAAAGTTCTCTCTATGTTCATGCATGCAGCCTCGATCTCATTTGCTTTAATGAGTGTTGGAGGAAAGAAAAGAGACATGATACTGGAACAACTAATAAAAAAACTGCTTAGTTTAAATGAAAAACTTTTTAATCCAGAGACTGAAAACATAGGGATGTCCAAGTAGCATGTTGGAGGGATGGAAAATCTTAAGTGTGACAGAGGTCTGCCAAAAAAATTCCTTCTTCAATGAACGCAATAAAGATAGCGCTTCAACAGTGTCAAAGCAAAAACCTCAGACACATAGAAAAAGACCCCATGAAAATGACATTAATGTCCATGGTAAAGGTGACACCTGAAAGTGGTTAAGTCACTTCAAGAATTTAAATCACAAAGACACAAAAACCTACGTGTTTTTACAGAATTAAAGTCTGCAAGAACAGCAGCTAACAATCACACTCAGACAAGCAACTGCTCCCCACATCTGCCAAGAAAGGGAGCCAAAACTGAAGTCTAGGCTAACCAGGAATAAAAATGCTTTTGCTTGCAGCAAGATCTAAAGTGTTTGAAAAAAAAAAAAAAAATAATAACACCACACCAAACCAAAAAAACAACCCAAAACAACCCACCACTCAACATACGTTCTATCCAATGGAAAATGGTAGCGAATACAATTTTATTACTGGGTATGAAATAAATGGCCCAAAATGTATATTGAAAAGATGCTTCATTTCCCATCATAACAGAAATAACAAACAAAACAAAATATATACCATATGTACAAAAACATTTCAGAAAGCTGCTCTGAGACGAAAGTTCTTCTGAAAGGAAGTTCTGCACAGTGGAATCAGTCCAGGAGGTTTCCAGAGTGTGTGGAAGACAGCTTCCTGACACAGCTGGTACAAGAGCCTACCAGGGGAGCTGCCCCACTAGACCTGCTCTTCACTAACAGAGAAGGACTGGGTGGGAGATGTGAAGGTTGGGGACTGTCTTGGGCAGAGTGACCATGAAATTGTAGAGTTCTCTATCCTTGGTGATGTCAGAAGGGTAATGAGCAAAACTGCTATCTTGAACTTCTGGAGGGCGGACTTTGACCCGTTCAGGACACTTGTTGCAGGGATCCCTTGGGAGTCACTCCTGAAGGGCAAAGGCATCCAGGAAGCCTGGGCGCTCCTCAAGAAGGAAGTCTCAAAGGCACAGAAGCAGGCTGTTCCTGAGTCCCGTAAGGCAAGCCGGAGGGGAAGAAAACCGGCATGGGTGAACCAGGAACTTTTGTTGAGATTCCGGGAGAAGAAAAAGAGTCTACGTCCTCTGGAAGAAGGGACAGGCTACTTGGGGCGACTACAAAGAAGTTGCAAAGATATGCAGGGAGGAAGTTAGAAAGGCAGAAGCCTGGCTTGAACTCAGATTGGCCACTGCAGTAAAAGAGAACAAGAAATCCTTTTACAAATATATTAACAGCAAGAGAAGAACCAAGGACAATTTTCATCCTTTACTTGATGCAGCAGAGAATGTGATCACTGAGGATAAGGAAAAGGCTGAAGTTCTCAACACCTTTACATCTGTCTTTAATAGTCGGATCAGTTATCCTCAGGGTACTTCATGCCCTGACATGGACGTCCCCTGTGATTCAGGTAGAGAATCACCCCATGATCCAGGAAGAGACAGTTAGAGACCTGCTCCTCCATCTGGAATGTCACAAGTCCATGGGACCAGACGGGCTCCACCCTAGGGTGCTGAGGGAGCTGGCAGAGGTGATTGGCAAGCTTTTCACCATCTATCAGTGTTCCTGGTTATCTGGAGAGATCCCAGAGCATTGGAGGCTTGCTGATGTGACTCCCATCTACAAGAAGGGCCATAAGGAGGATTCAGGGAACTACAGGCCTGTCAGCCTTACCTCGGTTCCAGGGAAAGTTATGGAGTCACGGAAGTTATCTCATCTTGGGTGAGATCACACGGTGCATCCATGGCATTCAGGGGATCAGGCCCAGCCAGCATGGGTTCATGAAAGGCAGGTTGTGCTTGTCCAACCTCATCTCCTTCTTTGACCGTATGATCAGACTGGTAGATGAGGGAAGGGCTGTTGATGTAGTCTACCTAGACTTCAGCAAAGCCTTTGACATGGTCTCCCACAGTATTCTCCTGGGGAAACTGTCTGCCCGCGGCCTGGACAAGTACACTCTTCTCTGGGTAAAGAACTGGCTGGAGGGCCGTGCCCAGCAGGTTGTGGTTAATGGAGTTAAGCCCAGCTGGCATCCCGTCACAAGTGTTGTCCCCCAGGGGTCGGTACTGGGGCCTATCTTGTTTAATATCGCTATTGATGACCTAGATGAGGGGATAGAGTGTACCTTCAGTAAGTTTGGAGACGACACCAAGCTGGGAGGTAGTGTTGATCTGCCTGAGGGACAGGTACAGACGGACCCAATGGCACAAGACAGCAAGAGAATATAAGCCAGAATGAGCAAGCGTGAGATTTCTCTCAAACAACCACAGCACTGTGAATCTCTTATGGCAAGGAACACCCAAGTATACTCGGAAATATACACGCTAAATTCAAGACACACAAGCCAGTTTGGCCTACCCCATCTTAGCAGCTGCACATTTATGAATTCATACTTCAGAGGAAACAGGGACTGGATTTCACAGAATTATAAACTGAGTTTTGAAACACTGCAAAATATTTTTGTAATAAAGATATCTGAAGAGATCAGGAGCTGTACAGTTTTGCTTATTCCAAACATATTAATTAAAGAAAATAAACAGATAAACAGCATTTCAGCTCCTACCAGCCAAAGCTGCATCCTCGTCACTTTCTGATCCATACTGCAATGCCATAGTAATTGCTGATAAACGATCCCCCTGGGCTGATCTTTTGTTACTACAAAAAAAGAAAAGAAAAAAAAAAAAAAAAAAGAGATTTCAGAAATAAAAAATAGCAAAAGGTTCTCATTATCAAACCACCATTAACAGCCATCCTGAGTGTGTAAATAAACCAATGGAACTTGTGATGGTTACCTACGTTATCAGGAAAACAGATGTGACTATGCCAAAAAAAAAATAAATATGGAGAGCTTAGCAAGGGAAACTGTTAATGACCCATGAGTCTGCCTCCTTCTTTGGGGTGGTCCTTCAAACTGAAAAATTGGACATGCAATCAGAAAGCTAGAGCTCAAGCTGTATATATCCTGTCCTACTTTGAATGCTTGAGTATTTGAATTATTAATTGGGAAGGGTAACAAGTGTAATTAATACTCCCAATTAATAACACTGTTATTTAACCCCATTTTATAAGGATTTGTCTACATGAAGAAATATAGCACGCTTTAAGCTGTATACACCTAATTCTCTCTCTCCCCCAGCACTATCTGAGGTTTTTCAGCACACAAAGTGCCTGCACACGAAGGATCTTCTCTCCTTTTTAAGTGACTATGGTCACACAATGACTTCTTCAGCATCATTCTCTTTCTCCCAAACCTGGGACACAGCATTTCACACCAGAAGTGGGCTCAGTCTTGCCCTGCAGGAGCAGTCAAGTCTGGGAAAAAATTGGATGTGCTGCTTAAAATGACACCAACTCTGTACAAATGCTCAACACCTGAAAGAGCCTTACTGCTGCTGAGTGTTCAGCCATGGTTTCAAGAGTACGCATAAAGAATTTGCCAGGAGTAGTACTGCTTCCAGACAGTAACTCAGACTGCAGACACAATACTTCTGATATGTACCAAAATTCTCAACTGATGAATGAAAGGACAAACCAGAATGCCTCTAGTAAGCAAGCCTACCCAGTAAGTCTGCCAGAAGTCCATCCTAAATCCAATACTTTTGGTTTACAGACTTCATTGGTTTCCATCTTCCTTCTCTTAATTATTTAGTCCTACTTACTCCTTTTCAGCCTCCAAATACTATTTTCCTAGATTTACAGTTTATTTACATGTGATTTTTCACCTGCTTTATTTTGTAATGAAGCTTAGCATATTGATCTTCACAACATTTCTAATGAAATAATTGTACACAGGAGTATTTAATGACAGGTGTTCTGAAACATTAAATTTAAAATCAAACATGGAAGAGCAATTACAGCAAAGTAACTTCTTAAACTACACTTAATAAATATGACTAAAGTATATTTGAAATAAAAAGTATTGAAGTCACTATTGATCATTGAAGAGCACTCCCAACTGAAATTAAAAAAATAAATAAAATAAATCAGTATTTTCATGTGATGACAACCCAGCTTTTCCTCCAAGTCCACAATTTACTTACCGATAATATTTGTTAGAAGAATTTCTCTCATCACCAACACTGCCTTTACCCTGTGAGGAAGGACCTGTCAGCTTGGAAGCAGTCAAATTTGATGGAGTCCTTAAAGTAGAAGAGACAAGCCAAGGAAAGGGGAACAAAAGAGGCCCACCTTAGCCAAGGAAAGATGCAGCAAGAATACAGCTGTTTACAGACTTACTTTGACAGTGCAGGCAAAAGGTCCAGAGATGGATTAAAAAAATAATATATGTTTTAAAGCTAAAAGTAAAGTAACACTACGATACATTTAGGGCCCCGGCATTTTAATACTGATTTTGTTTTTATAAAAAGTCAGGAGGAGGTAACATTTAGATTGAGGATTAATAGCTATACACACAGCTCAGCCTACAATAGCAGTGAAAGCAGCCAGCAAAACATTCCTTAGCATCCACATAAAGCTAATCATAAAGATCCATGGTGTTTTGCCAATAGTCGACACTGCATATTTTCAAGCAACTTTACTGTGTGACTTTATTTAAGGGAGGACAGTTAAATGCACCGACAGAGAGCAATTTAATATGACAAAGGATACAAAGAACTCTGCGCTGGAAGAGCGCGGTTACTTGTGACACTGAGGCAACATAGCTGCAGGACTTTGGTTAGTAGCATTATGAGGAGCTGGAGCCTGATCCACCAAAGACAAACTGACAAACCCAGAAGAAAAATATAATAAATTAAATGAACTTGTGGGGGTGTTTTACCAAAATCAGCAACAAGTAAAAGAAACCCCCTGTTGAGACGATTAACAAGTTATAAATGATTCTGTGATGCGGATTCAGCAAAAAGAAAAAACACACATGCAGAAAGAAAAATGGTGCAATAAAAAGAGCAACCAGTGAAATGCTTCAGAACAGCAGGTGAAAGGTTTGGTTTTCACTACGCTTTCCTCTCACCCATTTTTTTGGTGTAAAACAAAAAACAACAACAACAAAACGCAACAAAAGAAACTGCACACACACACACAAAAGCAGTTCAGTACTATTATAGCCTGTTTCAGGCACTACAAATAAATATTTTTTGCCAAGTTACAGAAACAAAGAAGGGAGCTGTCAATTATTCTGACATTCAGATTACTTCAGGCCTCGTAGATCCATTGAGAATGTAAGAACACTTAGAATAAAGGAGCTGAGAAGTAGAAATGGGTTGGCAGTGTAAGAGAGGAATTCAACTAACAAATATCAGTGTGATTTATCTGTCATCCCTTTTTGTGCAAATAGCTTTATTTTGAAGAAAAACAGTTAAGTCTCCAAATTAAATACCACTTGGGACATCCTGAGCTTCATCAATGCAGTAAGGAAAAAATAAAAGCCACAATCTATATAGAAAACCTCTGGGCCTATATGTATTCAATCAAATACATTATGTACATTACGTGTTTGTAGAATCAAGATCTTCTGGCACCACACATACTTTTAAGAGAAATTGTTAGAATATACATCAAGAATTACTCCTTAACAAAGTTTCTGTTTTTATATTGCCCTTTTTGGCAACGATGGCTCTGACAATGATTCGCCTAAACATGGGAAGCACGCTAACACTGAGAATGAGCCAGGAAAACCATTATATATGTTGAGTATCTCAAAGCACCAAACAGTAATAATCAAGCAGATAACTTTCATTTCTTTCACACATAATAGTATTAAATGCATTGCTCAGGACTAACGCTATCTAAACGTTTTCCTGGAGAAACATAAAACAAAAGAAAAACAACCACAAAAAAGCAACAGAATAAAACCTGCCCTTCAGTAAAAGAAGGGAGTGCTAGGGTTCTCAATTATACCACATAAACCTTCACAGGACATGAACAGGATTTATTTTTTAGTATCACATGCTACTAAAGAGCGCAAATACATACAGAGCCTACCCTAGAAAGAGTTTCCTAACTCCTTGGAGGACTTGCAAGACATTGATTTATTTCCTAGATAAATGATGCAGCTCATACTGGAAAATAATATTTAAACTTACTTTTGACTGGTACTCAGAAGTAAAAATCTATACAAGAATAAATCCAACTGCATTTCAGATTAGAAACATCTATAATGACTGCATCACTTCTCTGTACACCATGGATTTTCACAGGAAGCACCATTTCCCAAATAAAATCTTTCTGTGAAATAAATACAACTATCAACAGTGTTTTATACCTGCCTGTTCAAGACCCAAACTCTACTCCTCTGATTTGTAAGTCCAGATCTTCAGTGTCTTGTGCCTCTTTCATGGACAGAAACAGATTTTCAATTAAGAGTTTATATAATATGGACTTTGTTCTACATATCTGTTGCCTGTGGACTTGTTGCTGTGTTTCTGCCCCTACCTAATTGTGAGCTCTTGTGTTTCAAGCCCTAACAAGGTTCAACAACACTCATCATTTTTTGTACATCAAAACAAAACAAAGAAACTGTTTCCTCACTGTTCCTTTTCCGTTACTAACTTAAAAACACATACGGTAGAAGTTGGTCATAGCTTAAAAGAGATGATTACACTTTTTTTTTTTTTGACAATCAAGTTTACCACAGAAATATTTCACCACGGAAGTATTTCCATAAAAAGTTTCTATTTGAAAGCCATTCTGTGGTTTATAACTTTTAAAATAACAATAAAATGAGTTTTCAAGCAATTATTTCCCCGTATATTTGCCACAGCGAAATTAAGGGAATATCTACAGAGATTTTCATGAATTTATAAAGAGAACTCTATTTCCAGTACCTGATTCGGAGACTTGACTTGGCCAACTCACTGTGTTCAATTTCAGCTTTTTTCATATTAAATATTTTTTTAATTGCATTTGCATCCTGTCAAAAAGAATTTTTTTGTTTAAAGTTGAAAACAAAGAACGTTATTTTCAGCTAGAGTAATTCAAATCAAAACAAAATGAGCTTGCTTTTTTTTTATACATTTAGATACAAAACAATTTGACTAACTGAGATTGTAGGTGTAATTTGGTCATAAAAGTACAGATAAAGGAAAGAGGATCTTCAAGAACTATGCAAAGAAGGCATTACTCTGCTTTTTAAGCTTATGATGAAAAACACAAACAGTTCCTGAGATCCATGAAGAGATAATAGCTGACTACTGCTATCATTTTAACCTGTAGTTTCAGCCATTTCAACATCAATCACAAAAGTAACGGGATACTCCATTCCTCCAAAGAAGTCATTAACTCATGTCCTGAGATAAAATTTAATTGGAAAAAACTCATATATGTCTAGAAAAAAAATATAGCTTATATTCCAATTATACTAAGGGGAATATAAATAAGGAAAAAACAGCAATAGATTGTTTGCTTGCTTGTTTTTTAAATGGAAACAGTTTTCAGGGCCTTATACTAAAAATATGTTCAATGAAAAATGAGCACAGAAAACAGTAAGGAAAATCTGAACTTTGATTTAACTATTAACAGCTGAAACTAACCTTGAACACTTGTGATCCAGGTTCATTGTAGGTTTTGGCATTCTTTGCGAGAAGATCTATATCCTTGGCCATTGCATGAATGCTTTTGTAAGTCCCATTCTACACAAGAAAAACCAGCATTGCTTATTGACAATCTTCAGACAGCATGAGAATGAAGTCAAAAGCAAAGGGAATTCATAAGGAATAAAGAGAACATTTACGGAATAAAGAGAACATGTTTATAAAAAACAGGTAGGTACTTTGATAAAAAACACAACTGAAGTGCTAAGTTCTTCTTGATCATACGAACACTAAGTAAAAGATAGGAAAAAAAACACTTAATACAGTAGATTATCTTAATTTTGAAGGGTTCTGACAACATGTTATTTCACCTTTATCCTCTAGTTCAATTAGCCTTTGCGTTATTCTTTGCTATTACACAAAATGCTAGAATTACAGAACAGTATTTCAAATTGCTGGAAAAGTGAGACAAAAAATGCATCAGTACAAAACATCTATTTACAGCACTAGAACATAACAAGGTGATGATAATGCATGACCACGCTTCAATACATCGATGTTTTATGTTAACAGTACTTGCCAAGGAATTACTTTAGACCGTTAAACATCAAGGAACCCAGGATATTCAAGCCCAGTGCCAGCACACTATGGTTTACAATGCTAGACCTTCAGCACAGCTTTTTCTGCAGCATTAAGCCAGGAGAGAACACTGAATCAGTAGAGCGTTCCTATTTTTCAGTAGCAGGGAAAAATGCACTGCTTTTCCTATCCACTTTAACTCTAGCTTTTATCACTTTTAGTTCAGACTTGTTTAAAAAGAAGCATTCTATGATATACTAATAAGCTTACTGTACCTGTATCCTTTGTGCGATAGTTTTAAGATCTATGGGCTCTTTTATAATTGCATAATAATCTGGATATTGCTGGAAAACAAAAAATATATATATTATTACAAACAGTTGTGAGACATTCTATGAGCTATTAGCAAAAATTAAATACAGGTGAGAACAGTGTACGCTTCATAAACATAGCAGCAGGCATCAATTTGGATAGTCAGATCTAAGGCAGATATCTGCAATTACTTTACATCAGTTTATTGATGAGATGAAACAGTTCTGACTGCAAGCAAAATACATGGTAATGGTCTTCAAATTATTTGTTTTGCTGGTTAAACCTGTTATGCCACACCCTGGATGAGAACAGTGAATTTAGATTTACAAAGATTAAAAACTCAACCAAAAAGAACAGTTAACTAAACTGGCAGAACAGGACAAACCCCCACCTGCAATGACAGGGCTGGAAATGAGTGGGCAGGAGCAAAGAAGCTCTAAAAACAGCTGGAGTTTGCCACTAATGAGACAGTAATGAAGAACCGCATCCCCAGACTTTGCATAATGGTGCATGGGATCATTTATATAAATTTCCATGTTTCAAACTTAGAATGAAATCATTATTATTAAAATACCCACCACTTTAGAAGGAAGTTTCTGAAACAGTTCACTTATGAGGCGTCCTGATGGGTTTGTGGCAACAGCTACAGCTTCAAGAAGCTGTTCGAGAATCTCCTTCAGGTACCCTGGAGATGACTAATAGGAGAAATTAAATCACAAGCAGTTTCAGTAACAGCCAAAGTACAGTGTTTCAATTTGCACTGAACTATACAAATTTATTTTTCAAAGACAGGAAAAAAAACAGCTATAAAACATGTATGCAACTTTGAAAAACAATATTTATGCATGTAGGTGAAACACACGAGAAAACTTTAATTTCATGTTCACACTATAGACTGCCAGATACACATTACATACTGTTAGAACAGACTTGATAGCCAACAGTAGTGAAAACATACATCCCAACAACAGAAAAAACAGACAAACCCAAACTTCCTATGGTCATATCTGGCTTATAAAACACTCCAGGAACAGCTGCACTAACTGAATGGTACCCACACTGGAAAACTGTATCATTAGACATAAAGCTTGCTTGCGTCAAACTTCAATGTTGGTGTGATATCAAGCACACATCATATTAACTTCACGTGAACCAGAACCGCATTTTATCCATATCAGAAAACATCAGGTGTGGTTTTTTTTGCTAGACAAAAATGTAACATACACACTATGCTGTGAAATAATTAACCAGTAACTACTAAACTTGTGTAA